>NC_086445.1:133075068-133678193 GCF_028390025.1 Pseudophryne corroboree | reverse complement strand
ACAGGTGTGATTTCCACCCAGCCCATTCTTTTCCTGTAATCGTGGGGAAAAACAGTAGCAGCCATAGCAATAAGATTTACAGTATCACAGAACGCACGCGTATGATCGAGGGAAGGAACAAGGTAACAAAGCTTAAATATTATATATAAACAATATAAATAGTCTATGTATGTCAACAATAATCACAGACATACTACTCAGACCAACACTATGTACTGTAGGAGCCAGTTGTTATTGTCATGGTGAGAGATGTGTCCAAATGTCCATGAGCGGCACAGCAAGACTCTGAATACAGAGGTGGAACAGTGCAAGTTCTGTCCAATCGGAGAGAGAAATAGAAAGCTAAAAACTAAGCTCACGCAATATTTGCACAGAAAGATCCTTTGTGTATATATATATATATATATATATATGCATACATACATACAGTATATATATATATATATATATATATATATATATATATAAATATATATGTTCATTCATTTTTCTTGTTTATAATGTTTCGAATATCCGAGCTGTCATACTAATATATATATATAAGCTTCCGGAAAGAAACAGCGGCACTCGAGGATTTTGTAAATGGTAAAGAGTGTATTCAAAATCGTTTACATGAAGCCGACGTTTCGGGGCTCACATGCCCCTTTGTCAAGGTGTGTAACGGGTTTCTTTCCGGAAGCTTGCATCATCACCACAGAAGGCACCGAGGTTTGAAACGCCTGACAGGAGAGTGCCAGTCCCATTTGGGAAGTATATATATATACAGGTTGAGTATCCCATATCCAAATATTCCGAAATACGGAATATTCCGAAATACAGACTTTTTTGAGCGAGAGTGAGATTGTGAAACCTTTGTTTTTTGATGGCTCAATGTACACAAACTTTGTTTAATACACAAAGTTATTAAAAATATTGTATTAAATGACCTTCAGGCTGTGTGTATAAGGTGTATATGAAACATAAATGAATTGTGTGAATGTACACACACTTTGTTTAATGCACAAAGTTATTAAAAATATTGGCTAAAATTACCTTCAGGCTGTGTGTATAAGGTGTATATGAAACATAAATGCATTCTGTGCTTAGATTTCGGTCCCATCATCATGACATCTCATTATGGTATGCAATTATTCCAAAATACGGAAAAATCCCATATCCAAAATACCTCTGGTCCCAAGCATTTTGGATAAGGGAGACTCAACCTGTATATATATTTATATTTATATATACATACATACAGTAGGGGTACCACCCCCACTTCTCGGGATCAGGTTCCAGACTGTGTACTTGAATTGTACATCATACATACAGTATGTTACCTTATACTGCACAGGACTATGGTGTATTTCTACAGTGCATTACTGTTATTACTCTGGTACTGTATCATGCATGCACTAGCAACATTTACTATATATATTTATCAAGGAGCCCAGACCATGCACTCTGTAATGATTAGCCAAGCCTCTAAGCATGAGCCCCCACCACTCCTCCAAACCCTCCCCCCCCCCACTGGGCCCTTCATACCCAGCCTGACACTGTCCAGTGGCCCGTCGTCAAAAAGTGATTTTAAGGGAGAGCACATGATCTGATTTATCAAACTGTGGAGGAAATGGGTGTTTTACCTAGATTTTTATCTGCATCACCCTACACACTGTAGAATTATCATCAGCAATAACCACAGCAAATTCAAGCTATATTTACATTTTGTTACAGATTCCAGCATTGCATAGTTAGTGTGTAATGTGTATACAGGGGTGTTACTATAAGCTGTCGGGGCAGAACATTGCACCCCATGCATTGCATAGTTAGTGTGTAGTGTGTATACAGGGGTGTTACTATAAGCTGCCGGCATTGCATAGTTAGTGTGTAGTGTGTATACAGGGGTGTTACTATAAGCTGCCGGCATTGCATAGTTAGTGTGTAGTGTGTATACAGGGGTGTTACTATAAGCTGCCGGCATTGCATAGTTATTGTGTAGTGTGTATACAGGGGTGTTACTATAAGCTGCCGGCATTGCATAGTTAGTGTGTAGTGTGTACACAGGGGTGTTACTATAAGCTGCCGGCATTGCATAGTTAGTGTGTAGTGTGTATACAGGGGTGTTACTATAAGCTGTCGGGGCAGAACTTTGCACCCCATGCATTGCAGCAGGTTGCCAGGTGCACAGTGACTTGCTCTTTCTTACTTTAATCCCACCTTAGAACCAGGCCCTATGGGTGTTCCTCTAGCACGTAGCACTAGACTAGACCAATGCATATCTTGTCGCTTATAGAAGTTTGCAATAATTTGGACAGATATAGCACCAAGAGTGGTACCAAAAAATGATGGTTTTACATTCAACAACCAACAAAATTGGATAGGATTAAATTGCAACAAAAAAACAGTTCAGTGTAAGGGCATAACCTGACCTCAGAAAAGTAGATCCCCTTCTTTGTCAATATTGAAGTTTTATCCTTTCATACCACAACGTGCCTATTCGCTAAAGAGGCCTCCAGTTTAACCTGCAGTGGATACTTGTGACAGGGACACTTCAAACCTTCACGTACATTATCAGTCAAGTGTAACATCCTCTATTTTAAAGTGCTTTCCTTCTGGATGTTGATAACAGATGTTTTATTTATTTATTAGTTTGCACTTTGAAATTTTGACCTTTTTGTTGTTTACTGTGGAACCTTCAAAAAGCGATTTTGCACTGGTGCAAGTTGAAGTGCAGGAAGTGTGTTCTGTTATAACTTACTAATGGAACCCATACGGGAATGGCGAATATAGCGTTCCAGCAAGATATCCGCTGACACTTTCTCCGTGCACAGTGATGCACTGAGTGGTACCACTGAAACAGTTAATGACATAAATATTGATGCTCACTCATAATATATCAACTTCCACTTTTATTTAATGACTCACTTCCCAGACCCAAAACATTTTTATGGTCACGTCTCAAATCTGTATTAATCTCCTCATTTTTAACACAAGCTATTTTTGTGTCTGGTGCATACGTGACGAGAAGTGTATTGTCTGCAATTCATAGAATGAACATATGTGTTTCCCTTCTGTTCCACATCTGCAGGGACTACGGGTCTGAAGGGTCAAAATGTGAAGCTATGAATGATATTCATGTTAAAATATTTGGAAGTATACACTAAATACCCCATAGTAGTAATATATTGAGTCACATATAGGCAAAGGGCAGCCTTATTATTATTATTAATAACCATTACTTATATAGCCCCAGCATATTTTGCTTTATAATTGGGTACAAACAGTAATAAAACAAGACGGTGTAATAGAAGGACATACAGTAGGGCCAAATTAAATTAGCTACACTAATTAGTGGTGGGTTTATCTAATGACCGGGTCTATTCAATTGCAGCCTGTTAATTCATCTGAGCACTAATCCTGGAAATATGGCTTGTAATTGAATAGCTTCGGTTAAAAAAGTACAAGCACCAGCACTTTTCCTTGCACCATAATAAGTGCTGCTAATTGAATCTGACCAGCAGAGGTAAGAAGGCCCTGCTCACAAGCTAACAATATATTTTCATATTTTGTAGCAACATTTTATTTTATTAGGCTGGAATTAATAAATGCCAATTAATTGAAATAAAGTTGAATTTATTTTTGAAGGAACAATCTGTCAGAGCTTGATGATTAATTATGGTATAGCTTTATATGTCTTACCACCTCTAAAGTAGGGCCTATGTAATGGGCTCTTAAGCTAAGAATATGTATGCTATACAGTGTGTCTGTTACTGCACATAGGGCCTAATTCAGACTTGATTGTAACAGCAAGTTTGTTAGCAGTAAAACAATGGCCCTCATTCCGAGTTGTTCGCTCGCAAGCTGCTTTTAGCAGCTTTGCACACGCTAAGCCGCCGCCTACTGGGAGTGTATCTTAGCTTATCAAAATTGCGAACGAAAGATTAGCAGAATTGCGAATAGACACTTCTTAGCAGTTTCTGAGTAGCTCCACATGTACTCGGCATCTGCGATCAGTTCAGTCAGTTTCGTTCCTGGTTTGACGTCACAAACACACCCAGCGTTCTCCCAGACACTCCCCCGTTTCTTCAGACACTCCCGTGTTTTTCCCAGAAACGGTAGTGTTTTTTCACACACTCCCATAAAACGGGCAGTTTCCGCCCAGAAACACCCACTTCCTGTCAATCACATTCCGATCACCAGAAAGAAGAAAAAACCTTGTAATGCCGTGAGTAAAATACCTAACTGCATAGCAAATTTACTTGGCGCAGTCGCACTGCGGACATTGCGCATGCGCATTAGCGACTAATCGCTCCGTTGCGAAAAAAAATAACGAGCGAACAACTCGGAATGACCACCAATGTGCACTGAGGGGGCAGATATAAAATGTGCAGAGAGAGTTAGTTTTGGGTGGGGTGTGTTAAAACTTAAAACTGAAATCTAAATTGCCCATCTGCTAACAAATTTGCTGCTACAATCAGATCTGAATTAGACCCATAGCTCCACCATATTATACAGGTCTTTCCTGGAAATGGTGGATGATTTACATTGCAATCTGTACTATTCAAGATATTTGGGTCACAAGCCATTTAACATACGCTACATACTCAGGTAAATTTCATCCCAAACCAATTAATCTGCCAGTATACTTTAGGACTGTAGGAGCAAATCCACACACGGAGCGATCATGGTTGGAATTTAAGCCATGATTTCAGTAATTAATTATCATTGTTATTGCAGCATGGTTGGTGTAGTAGTTAGCATTACTACCTCATGAATTCATTTCCTGACCAAAGCACTGTCAGTGTAGAGTTTGTATGTTCTCCTTGTATTTGCATGGGTTTCCTCTGGTTGTTCCTAAAATACATTGATTGGTTACTATGGTTGGCTCCTGACAAACAAATGAATCCTAATGTGCATGTGTATCCATATGATACGGAATATCGTATCAGTGATTGATGTGAAAGACTGTAAAGCACTGCGTAATATGTGTGCGCTATATAAATATCTAAAAATGAAAATGATGCATACTTAGAAATTATATTTTATTCTATAACTATTATTATTATTATTATTATTATTATTATAGTATGCTTGAACATAAGAAAAAGAAAGTTAATTATGCATTCATCTCATGAAATACTCTGTGCTGCTGTAAGCATGCTGATGACTGGAAATGGCTGTTCCATCCCCACCCACTTCAAAGCTCGAAATATAAAAACAATTACAATATGGTCTAACTCCAGTCAAAAACACTCTAAAAATGCTAGACTATAATGTTTCACTTTGGGGGTACATTTTTGTGGACTAATACACATTTTCTGTTTCAGACTGTGGGGATACTTGTTGTAGATGATTCCTCAACATCCGGCATTTATACCTGTGTTGCCTCCAATTCAATAGGAAGCGAGAGAAGGGAAATACGCTTCTATGTAACTGGTAAGATTGCCTTCCCCTTTTCATTTACAAATTGCAGGGCATAGGCTCACAAAACGCTAAGGGCATGACACTGGTTCATCATGAACATGTGTTTAATCTGCTGGTATTTTTTATATTTTTAGAATTTGATTTTTATATACAAAACTTTCTTCAAAATTCTAAAACTTTAGCTGTCCCCTATTCATGTAATACTTTACCGGCTATGATATACAAATCTTCCGGAAAACTTGAAATTTACGAATGCCCAATGTGCAGCAATGCATTTTGGCAATGGAAGAGTTACTCCTACATCTCTTAATGGGATATAGAAAAACCAGTCTCACGTCTCAGACATTGCTGTTTTTCTACTTAATACCAGTAGTGGAAGGTCTTTCTTTTGACTCAAAATTGCTGCTTTCCGCTGGATATTGATGTTTTGACTGCCTCGCTCTACCCCAGCGTGTGTTCCAGGACGTGCCTTTGTAGGTGGCCCTGAAGTCGTCTACTTAGAGTTACTGTCAGACTGTAGTACAAGTCAAGATTCACAATAGGATAGGCATTTAAAACACGCCTGAATTGTTCACTTCTAAAGTCTTTCAGATAGAACAGCCATCCAAGTACATCAAACTGAAGTAACCTGCAAGCTCTTTATTCTTGTGTATGTGCTGGCACACAGCAGAGCTGGGGGTGTGTTTGCAATTACCTAGAGTGAAACAGGAACAGCGCGCCCTTATCTCCTCGGCTTCCCAATGTCACTAGACTGCATTTTATTTTGAGATTCCTGGTGGTGCTTGGCAAAGATAAACAGCATCTTCCATCAGGAAACCTGGGAGCTATTTCCACAGGAAGTTTCAAATCACTTAAGTAAATAAAACTATTATGCATCATTGCAGCCGTGCAGCTAAGCATCACATTGATGTCTGGCTTTAGGTGTAATAAGCCAGAGGGAGTTTTTTTTTTCAAAAACATTCTTTGACTTGAATCCAGAAAAAACTTCTACCTCAATTCCAGCAGATGAAAGACCATGCACAATTAATACTTTTAGTAGAACTTTTATTATTAATACAGAATGTGTTATGTCTTATTCATTCTCAGTTGCTTCCTTCATTTTATCTTCAAACAATTGCTCTTTTTTTTCATCCTTTAAATTAATAATTAATGAACTGTGCCATACCACTACTCACTACTTATTCTTCTAGATCTATCTGCTGCATTTGACACTGTAGACCACTCTCTTCTCATACAGACACTACAATCCCTAGGTCTTAAAGACACAGCCCTTTCTTGGTTCCTATCGTACCTATCTAATCGCTCCTTCAGTGTTCGCTTCTCTGAATCTACCTCCTCTTCGCTACCTCTTTCAGTTGGAGTACCGCAAGGCTCAGTCTTGGGTCCTCTGCTTTTCTCTATCTATACCTCATCTCTTGGTAAACTAATCAGCTCTTTTGGTTTTCAGTATCATCTGTACGCAGATGATACTCAAATCTACCTATCCTCCCCTGACTTGTCCCTATCTGTACTGGACCGTGTCACTGAATGCCTTTCTGCCATCTCATCCTGGATGACATCTCGCCACCTCAAACTTAATATTTCAAAGACAGAGTTAATTATATTTCCACCAGCCAATAGTAGGTACCAACCTGATATCTCTATCACTGTTGAAAACTCGACTATCTACCCTACCCCACAAGCTCGCTGCCTAGGTGTCATCCTTGACTCTGATCTGTCCTTTGTTCCCCACATTCAATCTGTCTCAAGATCATGTTACATGCATCTAAAAAACATATCCAAAATACGACCATACCTTACACAAGACACTGCTAAAACTCTAATCCACGCTCTCATTATCTCCCGCATTGATTATTGCAATAGTCTCCTAACTGGTCTTCCCAAAACAAGACTCTCACCACTACAATCCATTCTGAATGCAGCGGCGAGGCTTATCTTCCTTGCTAGACGTTCATCGTCTGCAGATCCACTCTGTCAGTCCCTCCATTGGTTACCTGTACTCTACCGCATTCAATATAAAATACTTTTACTCACACACAAGGCCATTAACCAAACTACACCAACGTACATCACTTCGCTTATCACAAAATATCTCCCAACCCGACCTCTTCGCTCTTCACAAGATCTGCGTCTCTCATCCACACTCATTACTCGCTCCCACTCACGACTGCAGGACTTTCATCGGGCTGCACCCACCCTGTGGAATGCCCTACCACGCACAATAAGACTCTCCTCTAGTCTCCAAACCTTCAAGCGTTCCCTCAAAACTCACCTCTTTAGGCAAGCGTATCAAATTCCTGAACCACCCACATAACTTTCATAAACCTTCCTATCAAATTACATCCACTATTTACAGTCCACACATATCCTCACATGTCTTCTCATTCTATGCAATAGATAGCACCTTTCCTTGTGTACATATGCCTATTTCCCTATAGATTGTAAGCTTACGAGCAGGGCCTTCCTACCTCTATGACTGTTATCACCCAGTTTGTTATTGTTATTTCAAATTGTAAAGCGCAACGGAATTTGCTGCACTATATAAGAAACTGTTAATAAATAAATAATAATAAATAATACCAGGTACAACTGGTAGTGCATGGCATCTCAGAGGTATTGTCCACCCAGGGGTGACTTTAATGTGTTAAACCCATGCTCTCTTGAAATTAATTTTGTGTTTTCTAGCCACATATTTATGTAATCAGACATAGGCGTTTACTTATTATACAGATGGGTCCACATTTATCTTGACCTTTAATAGGATTAACTGAGACTGGCCAGTCGAACTTAATCCCCTACTGTAATGACTTAATCCCCTGCTGTATTGTTCTCTGTATTGTATTGCACCTGAGAACAATAGATGAATGGTTTATGCTAATAAATCATGGTGTACCTAGGCGCAGAAAACTAGTCAAGATAACCGTGGACCGATCTGTAGGTAGATGAGTGGGGTGGCGAAAATGGGTGTTTTCAACAGATATATAGCTTTCTATTTAACAAGCTCCCTTGACTGGCAATAATTATCGCCAGGTAACACCATTGATCGTCTTATTACTATCTTCATCTAAATGTGGCAATAGCGGGTGACCCATACAGGAAAAAATGTTTTACAATTTACATAGAGCGTTTGGGGTCTATTTACTAAGCCTTGGAGACAGATAAAGTCAACGGAGATGAAGTACCAACCAACCAGCTCCTTAGTGCCTTGTTACAGGTTGTGTTTGGAAAATGTCAGTTAGGAGCTGGTTGGTTGGTATATTATCTCTATCCACGTTATCTCTCTCCAAAGGTGGGATATAAGGGAGTCCGAGATCGATGGACGTTTTCTTAAAGGGGCAAATACTTACAAGGCATGGTTTTGCCTTGTAAATGTTTTCCCCTTTAAAAAAATGTCTGAGATCGACCGGTATGCCGCCCCTCTGGCGATCTCAGACTGTGGGGGTCATTCCAACCTGATCGCACACTAGCTATTTTTTGCAGCACTGCGATAAGGTCAAAACTCGGCAAAACTGTGCATGCGTATTCACCCCAATGCGCAGGTGTGTCGTATGGGTACAAAGCAGATCGGTGCTGGGCGATGGATTTAACGAAGAATCCATTTGCACAGCCGATCGCAAGAAGATTAACAGGAAGAAGGCATTTATGGGTGTCAACTGACCGTTTTCTGGGAGTGTTTGGAAAAACGCAGGCGTGTCCAAGCGTTTGCAGGGCGGGTGTCTGACGTCAATTCCGGACCGGACAGGCTGAAGTGATTGCAGCGCCTGAGTAAGTTCAGACCTACTCAGAAACTGCACAAAACTTTTTTTGTACAGCTTGGCTGCACAAGCGTTCGCACACTTGCAAAGCGAAAATACACTCCCCCATACGCGGCGACTATCTGATCGCAGCGCTGCAAAAAATAGCTAGTGAGCAACCAACTCAGAATGACCCCCTGTATTGTATCGCACCGCAAGGCTTAATACATAGATCCCTTTGTTCCTAAAATGATAATATTGATAATAAAATATTCTTTTTTTCTATTTTTGGATTGTTGCAAAAACATTTTAACTATTACAATATTTTCCACGAAAGAGGAAGTGGTAGTCCAAATCCAGGGTTAAAGTTCCACTACGCATGACCTTGCCATCTGTGCAGAAGGCCGCAAGAGTCCCCTGTTTGCTGCCAGACTGTATTGCTGGGAAACTGAGTATCACCCAAATGCCCCAGCAAGTTTTATTGTTCAGTTGCAGCGATAGAACAATATAAAAAGAAATGCATTTAGTAAATGTTGCAGGAGGGTATGAACAAGCCAACAAGTTAAAGTTAAATGAAGGTGAACTATTATTGTACACATTCTTTACCAGTTTATGTTATTCTCTATAAAGTGTAACTAGCAAAACAAAAAATGCCTGATAATCGATTATCTTATAATTTCTTTTCTCTATCGTCCTAGTGGATGCTGGGGTTCCTGAAAGGACCATGGGGAATAGCGGCTCCGCAGGAGACAGGGCACAAAAAGTAAAGCTTTATGATCAGGTGGTGTGTACTGGCTCCTCCCCCTATGACCCTCCTCCAAGCCTCAGTTAGGTTTTTGTGCCCGTCCGAGAAGGGTGCAATCTAGGTGGCTCTCCTAAAGAGCTGCTTAGAAAAGTTTAGCTTAGGTTTTTTATTTTACAGTGAGTCCTGCTGGCAACAGGATCACTGCAACGAGGGACTTAGGGGAGAAGAAGTGAACTCACCTGCGTGCAGGATGGATTGGCTTCTTTGGCTACTGGACATTAGCTCCAGAGGGACGATCACAGGTACAGCCTGGATGGTCACCGGAGCCTCGCCGCCGGCCCCCTTGCAGATGCTGAAAAGAGAAGAAGGTCCAGAATCGGCGGCAGAAGACTCCTCAATCTTCTTAAGGTAGCGCAAGGCACTGCAGCTGTGCGCCATTGCTCTCAGCACACTTCACACGGCAGTCACTGAGGGTGCAGGGCGCTGGGGGGGGGCGCCCTGGGAAGCAATGTAAACCTATTTTTTGGCATAAAATACCTCACATATAGCCTCCGGGGGCTATATGGAGATATTTAACCCCTGCCAGAATCCGTTAAAGAGCGGGAGACGAGCCCACCGAAAAAGGGGCGGGGCCTATCTCCTCAGCACACAGCGCCATTTTCCTCACACAGCTCCGCTGGTCAGGAAGGCTCCCAGGCTCTCCCCTGCACTGCACTACAGAAACAGGGTAAAACAAGAGAGGGGGGGCAAAATTGTGGCAAAATTATATATATTAAAGCAGCTATATAGGGAGCACTTATTATAAGGCTATCCCTGTCATATATAGCGCTTTTGGTGTGTGCTGGCAAACTCTCCCTCTGTCTCCCCAAAGGGCTAGTGGGGTCCTGTCTTCTTTAAGAGCATTCCCTGTGTGTCTGCTGTGTGTCGGTACGTGTGTGTCGACATGTATGAGGACGATATTGGTGTGGAGGCGGAGCAATTGCCAAATATGGGGATGTCACCCCCTAGGGAGTCGACACCAGAATGGATGGCTTTATTTATGGAATTACGGGATAGTGTCAACACGCTAAAGCAGTCGTTTGACGACATGAGATGGCCGGACAATCAATCAGCACCTGTCCAGGCGCCTCAAACACCGTCAGGGGCTGTAAAACGCCCGTTACCTCAGTCGGTCGACACGGACCCAGACACAGGCACTGATTCCAGTGGCGACGGTGACGAATCAACCGTATTTTCCAGTAGGGCCACACGTTATATGATTTTGGCAATGAAGGAGGCGTTACATATTGCTGATACTACAGGTACCACAAAACAGGGTATTATGTGGGGTGTGAAAAAACTACCTATAGTTTTTCCTGAATCAGAAACACCTCCTAGGGTGGACAAGGCGCTCACACGCTTATCAAAACAAGTGGCGTTACCCTCTCCTGAGACGGCCGCACTTAAAGATCCAGCAGATAGGAGGATGGAAAATATCCAAAAAAGTATATACACACATACAGGTGTTATACTACGACCAGCTATAGCGACAGCCTGGATGTGCAGTGCTGGGGTAGCTTGGTCAGAGTCCCTGATTGAAAATATTGATACCCTGGATAGGGACAATGTTTTACTGTCTTTAGAGCAAATAAAGGATGCGTTTCTTTATATGCGTGATGCACAGAGGGATATTTGCACACTGGCATCACGGGTAAGTGCTATGTCCATTTTGGCCAGAAGAAGTTTATGGACGCGACAGTGGTCAGGTGATGCGGACTCAAAACGGCATATGGAAGTTTTGCCGTATAAAGGGGAGGAGTTATTTGGTGTTGGTCTATCGGATTTGGTGGCCACGGCTACAGCCGGGAAATCCACCTTTTTACCTCAAGTCACTCCCCAACAGAAAAGACACCGACTTTTCAGCCGCAGCCCTTTCGTTCCTTTAAAAACAAGAGAGCAAAGGGATATTCATATCTGCCACGAGGCAGAGGAAAGGGGAAGAGACTGCAACAGGCAGCTCCTTCCCAGGAACAGAAGCCCTCCCCGGCTTCTACAAAAGCCTCAGCATGACGCTGGGGCTTCTCAAGCGGACTCGGGGGCGGTGGGGGGTCGTCTCAAGAATTTCAGCGCGCAGTGGGCTCACTCGCAGGTGGATCCCTGGATCCTGCAGATAATATCTCAGGGTTACAGGTTGGAACTAGAGACGTCTCCACCTCGCCGTTTCCTGAAGTCTGCTTTACCAACGTCCCCCTCCGACAGGGTGACGGTCTTGGAAGCCATTCACAAGCTGTACTCTCAGCAGGTGATAGTCAAGGTACCCCTTTTACAACAAGGAAAGGGGTATTATTCCACTCTATTTGTGGTACCGAAGCCGGATGGCTCGGTAAGACCTATTCTAAATCTGAAATCCTTGAACCTGTACATAAAAAAGTTCAAGTTCAAGATGGAGTCACTCAGAGCGGTGATAGCGAACCTGGAAGAAGGGGACTTTATGGTATCCTTGGACATCAAGGATGCGTATCTCCACGTTCCAATTTACCCCTCACACCAGGGGTACCTCAGGTTCGTCGTACAGAACTGTCACTATCAGTTTCAGACGCTGCCGTTTGGATTGTCCACGGCACCTCGGGTCTTTACCAAGGTAATGGCCGAGATGATGATTCTTCTTCGAAGAAAAGGCGTATTAATTATCCCATACTTGGACGATCTCCTAATAAGGGCAAGGTCCAGAGAACAGCTAGAGATGGGACTAGCACTGTCTCAAGAAGTGCTAAAGCAGCACGGGTGGATTCTGAATATTCCAAAATCCCAGTTAATTCCGACAACACGTCTGCTGTTCTTAGGGATGATTCTGGACACGGTTCAGAAAAAGGTTTTTCTCCCGGAGGAAAAAGCCAAGGAGTTATCCGAACTTGTCAGGAACCTCCTAAAACCAGGAAAGGTGTCTGTACATCAATGCACAAGAGTCCTGGGAAAAATGGTGGCTTCTTACGAAGCAATTCCATTCGGCAGATTCCACGCAAGAGTTTTCCAGAGGGATCTGCTGGACAAATGGTCAGGGTCGCATCTTCAGATGCACCAGCGGATAACCCTGTCTCCAAGGACAAGGGTATCTCTTCTATGGTGGTTGCAGAGTGCTCATCTATTGGAGGGCCGCAGATTCGGCATACAGGATTGGATCCTGGTGACCACGGACGCCAGCCTGAGAGGCTGGGGAGCAGTCACACAAGGAAGAAACTTCCAGGGCGTGTGGTCGAGCCTGGAAACGTCTCTTCACATAAACATTCTGGAACTAAGAGCAATCTACAATGCTCTAAGCCAGGCAGAACCTCTGCTTCAAGGAAAACCGGTGTTGATCCAGTCGGACAACATCACGGCAGTCGCCCATGTAAACAGACAGGGCGGCACAAGAAGCAGGAGTGCAATGGCAGAAGCTGCAAGGATTCTTCGCTGGGCGGAGAATCATGTGATAGCACTGTCAGCAGTGTTCATCCCGGGAGTGGACAACTGGGAAGCAGACTTCCTCAGCAGACACGACCTTCACCCGGGAGAGTGGGGACTTCATCCAGAAGTTTTCCACATGCTTGTAACCCGTTGGGAAAGACCAATGGTGGACATGATGGCGTCTCGCCTCAACAAAAAACTGGACAGTATTGCGCCAGGTCAAGAGATCCGCAGGCAATAGCTGTGGACGCGCTGGTAACGCCTTGGGTGTACCAGTCGGTGTATGTGTTTCCTCCTCTGCCTCTCATACCAAAAGTATTGAGAATTATACGGCAAAGAGGCGTAAGAACGATACTAGTGGCTCCGGATTGGCCAAGAAGGACTTGGTACCCGGAACTTCAAGAGATGATCACGGAGGATCCGTGGCCTCTACCTCTGAGAAGGGACCTGCTTCAGCAGGGTCCCTGTCTGTTTCAAGACTTACCGCGGCTGCGTTTGACGGCATGGCGGTTGAACGCCGGATCCTAAAGGGAAAAGGCATTCCGGAAGAAGTCATTCCTACCTTGATTAAAGCAAGGAAGGAAGTAACCGCGCAACATTATCACCGCATTTGGCGAAAATATGTTGCGTGGTGCGAGGATCGGAGTGCTCCGACGGAGGAATTTCAACTGGGTCGATTCCTACATTTCCTGCAATCAGGATTGTCTATGGGTCTCAAATTGGGATCTATTAAGGTTCAAATTTCGTCCCTGTCGATTTTCTTCCAGAAGAAATATCTCACATGGAAAGTGACCATGCTACTAGCCCTGGCTTCGGCCAGGAGAGTGTCAGAACTGGCAGCTTTATCTTACAAAAGGCCATATCTGATTTTCCATTCGGACAGGGCAGAACTGCGGACTCGTCCGCATTTTCTCCCTAAGGTGGTGTCAGCATTTCATCTGAACCAGCCTATTGCAGTGCCTGCGGCTACAAGCGACTTGGAGGACTCCAAGTTGTTGGACGTTGTCAGAGCTTTAAAAATATACATTTCAAGGACAGCTGGAGTCAGGAAATCTGACTCACTGTTTATACTATATGCTCCCAACAAGTTGGGCGCTCCTGCGTCTAAGCAGACTATTGCGCGCTGGATTTGTAGTACGATTCAGCTTGCACATTCTGTGGCAGGCCTGCCACAGCCAAAATCGGTAAATGCCCACTCCACAAGGAAGGTGGGTTCTTCTTGGGCGGCTGCCCGAGGGGTCTCGGCATTACAACTCTGCCGAGCGGCTACGTGGTCGGGGGAGAACACGTTTGTAAAATTCTACAAATTTGATACCCTGGCTAAGGAGGACCTGGAGTTCTCTCATTCGGTGCTGCAGAGTCATCCGCACTCTCCCGCCCGTTTGGGAGCTTTGGTATAATCCCCATGGTCCTTTCAGGAACCCCAGCATCCACTAGGACGATAGAGAAAATAAGAATTTACTTACCGATAATTCTATTTCTCGGAGTCCGTAGTGGATGCTGGGCGCCCATCCCAAGTGCGGATTATCTGCAATAATTGTACATAGTTATTGTTACCTAAATCGGGTTATTGTTGTAGGGAGCCATCTTTCAGAGGCTCCTCTGTTATCATACTGTTAACTGGGTTTAGATCACAGGTTGTACGGTGTGATTGGTGTGGCTGGTATGAGTCTTACCCGGGATTCATAAATCCTTCCTTATTGTGTACGCTCGTCCGGGCACAGTATCCTAACTGAGGCTTGGAGGAGGGTCATAGGGGGAGGAGCCAGTACACACCACCTGATCATAAAGCTTTACTTTTTGTGCCCTGTCTCCTGCGGAGCCGCTATTCCCCATGGTCCTTTCAGGAACCCCAGCATCCACTACGGACTCCGAGAAATAGAATTATCGGTAAGTAAATTCTTATTTTACAATGTACGTGAAATTAAGATGGAAATGTGAAAAAAACATAATCAAATGTTATACAGGCTTAATGTTAACTTGGGTTGTGCTCCATCTCTTACAGATGTACCAAATGGATTTCACATAGACATGGACAAGGTGCCGAAGGAAGGTGAAAACATGACGTTAACTTGTTCCATTAACAAATTCCTTTACACAAACATCAGCTGGATTCTACGCAGGAGAGTCGGGAATCGAACAGTTAACCACCGCATCAGCAAACAGAGAAATGCAATCACGACGGAATACTCCACCATCCTGACAGCTGTTGTCCAGAATGCCACACGGTCTGATTCCGGGATCTATGAGTGTAGAGCGATGAACACTTACACTGGAGACATCATTTCTAAAAGCAAAGAAATTACTGTCAACGGCGAGCGATGCAACACAAAATCAGACCTTTCACGGACCTCTAAACAGAGAAGAAGAAATTGTGCAACAGAAAGTAGTGTAACGCAATAAAATGACTCCAGCATTCTAAAAGTTTGTAGTTAAAAATCAAAGGTACTGCATACGCTTCCTTGAAGGATTGGAGGGTTGGCTGCGGATGTATGAAGTAGTGGCGATCAGCCAGTGCAAGCTACATTCTTACACTTCACTGCTCTTTTGGAAGCTGATAATCTTCCCGAGATAAACCAGTCCATAGATGGAAGATAATGTTACAAAGATTGATCTAAACATGTGCTCCAACATTACACATGTGCTCCAACATTACACATGTGCTCCAACATTAAAAGTACACAAGCTTATGAGTGAATATAGCACTGGGAAACGTAGCATTTTAATTAATCTAGTTGTATTTTTGCATCTAGATTAGATCAGATCAGACCTATTGGACATATGTTTAAAGGGTAAAGTTATTTTTTATGATACAGTACGTCTCATGTCTGAACACAGGCAGAATTTCTACAAGATAAGACGAAATCTAAATCCCTATTTGAACAACTTTTGGTCCACTGCTCAAGTTTGAAATAACTAGGGGAAGCAATATTTGCTTTCAACTATTTACTGAGAATGAGCAAAGTTATGTCGAAGTACAAAACTAGTGAAAGAATGAACATTGATCTCATCTGAAATATTACATTTGAAATGACATAAACTTGGTTTCCACGTGAATTAACATATAACATTTATTCTTTCCTTGGCAGCTATAATGCACCTTATTAATTGAGCTGCTATAGTAAAGTGTCAGGGCAGAGAGGACCTGCCAGGATTTGCACGGCATGCATCTATTTCTATACGGTAGAGGGGAGGGAAAGTGAATGACTAGGAAACCATTGCAGTATTATTGGACACTTGGAACCCTTTGTTCAGGTAATGATTGCAAATACAGTTAGGATGGTTTTTCCTCTATATGTATTTTTCACGGGTGTTTTAGCGGGATGCGGTCAATATGCCGGGTCATACTGAACCCGTTTTAGCATTTCTATGCAGCTACAGCTGTACAGTGGAAGAATATCAAGCAGCTGAGAGGGGTCTGTAGTGAGAAGTCCAGGCTGCATTCATTCATTTCAAAAATAAAAAACATTTTCTTGATGCAAGTGTATATATGAATGATCCCTTATTAGTAGACATATTAGAGCTTACACATTACAATGGGGACAGATGTATTAAGCCTGTAGAAGTGATAAAGTAGTGATACAGTAAGTGCAAGGTGATAACGCACCAGCCAATCAGCTCCAATATGTAAATTACCAGTTAGGAGCTTATTGGGTGGTGCGTTATCATCTTCCATTTATCACTGCTTTATCACTTCTCCGGGATTAATACATCTGCCCCAATGTCTCTCTCTAGGGCTCACATATCACATACAAATGTTTGTGGTAGCTTCTGTAGAGGAGAGGTGCTGAGCTAGGCTCACCCCCGTCAGGCAGTATTACATTGATTGTGAACTTTAAATGACTGTGGTGTAATGAAGGTATTTTTCATATTTCTTTGTAAAGCAAGTTCCTATTAAATTAATTTTGTACAAAGATATTTAAGGCAACATGTAGGATTCTGAAATCAGCCTTTTAACCCATGTTTGCATAATGAAGCATATAATACAATGCACATCTATACTAAGTAGAGATATAAGAGTGGATTCACTCTCAAATCTATTTAAAATATAAATCTTTACAATTTCTAATAGGGTATTGGGCAGTGCCAGACTAACAGCAAGGCATTGGGGAGGTTGCATATCATGTTGAAAATTTTATCGATTGGGCACCAGGGCCTGTATATAACACTGACAATTTTATCAGGATGTAGTTGGAATCCTGGCGATTGGAATCCTGGCGGTCGGAATCCTGACTGTCAAAATACCGATACCGGAATCCCGACCGCCAGAATGCCGGCAGCGCTGCCACAGCTATTCCCACTCCTGGGTGTCCACGACACCCATGGAGTGGTAATAGAACCTGTGGCGAGCAAAGTGAGCCACGGAGCCCGCAGTGTGTCGAGCGTAGCGAGCCCGTAAGGGACATCGTTCTGCTCGCCCCCCTGCCAGCATTCTGACGGTTGGGATTCCGGCGTCGGTATCTTGACCGCCGGGATTCCAACCGCCGGGATCCCGTACCCAACCCATTTTTATCAGTAGGGCCCCCAAAACCTTAATCCAAATCTGATATTGGGAAGACGTGTATTGATAATGAACTTTCATTCATCAATAAATACAGCGGGATACAAAGCTTTTCTTTTGCATTGCCCGGAGTGCTCCTACAAAATGCATTTTCCTGTTGAAAGTATAAAATGCCTGAAGTTAAAAGCATAGGACGACACCCGATCTTCCTGCTCTGATCAGGCGCAATATTAAGTGGTTTTGTGGAGTTTTTCTACCACTTTCTCATTTTGCAAAATGCAATCACATTTTTGAACTGATTCACAAATCTGCCCCGCACATGTAAGAAATACCCTTGCTCCACCCAACTCTTCTCATTGGCAAACTTCTGCCGCTCCTAGAATGCTGCCATCATGCTCTGCAAATCCATGCAGTTTGGCAGAAAGCCGCACACAGAAAAGAATTGAGGTGTGTGACATCAGGGAAATGTATTTTAAACTGAGCCTTAGTTACTCTGTGTTGTAAATGAAGACCATACATGGTGCAGTGCTTCTGGTTGTTTTGGAATCTTTTGAGGTGCTCTAGATTTTTTTGTGCGGCCTGGTTTGTTAAACTGAGCATGACTCCTGTCTTGCTAAGCAGTGTTTCAATACTGCAAGTAATTAATTCAATACTGAAAACCTGTTCATCATAGCCATTATGTAGCGGACAAAAATGTTATATATTCAGTCTTAGAATATAAACTATACATCTTAAATCTCAACCATCCTCTGTAACAGGTATACTGTATATTTAGTAGTCAAAGCTATATATTTATATCACATATAAAAGCTATAGTATAATTATTTTCTAGAAATAATTTGCCACAGAGATAGTCTGAAAAGTTTTAAAACTGAAGTTTAGATGGACTTAGACTCTACATGGAGAAGAGTCGTAATGTGGGTGGAGGCAGTTATTATGTAGGCTGAACCAATCATCAGCCTATAAATTTAATAGGTTACAATCTAATAAATATTGGTTTGGGGCACAAAATTGTTGGCTCTTACTGGCTTAAAAGGCAGAATGTGCAGGAGACACCCATATTTTAGGGAGCCCTTCTTGACTCTTGGGAATGCAAGGGACTCTTCCAGATCTTGCCCCCTTTCCAAGTGAAGTGGGCATAGCCCGATTATGCAAATTGTATCACAACATCCTCCCCACACTTGCCACTTGGCCTCCCCTCCGGTATCTTCCAGGGGAGTTTGCCTCCTGTATGTATGTAGTTATACTTTGGGGTTGAGGTATCAAAGCAAAATAGGGCAGGTAGAGAAGCTGCTGGTAGCAACCAGATTCTAGCTATGATTTTATAGAATGTACTAGATAAAAGCTAGCTAGAATCTGATTGGTGGCAATGGGCAAAGTCTACAGTTGTCCTATTTAGAAGGATTGATACATCTCCCCATTAATCTGTAAAGCAAGAAACAGATAAGCGGGTATGATAGTTTTTGATTATATTAGCCTTCATAAAAAATTACCCTTAAGCAATTTTCATAAACATGCCCATGAAGCTTATAGATAATTTTAGATAGTTAAGTTTGTCTATATATGTAAATAAAACATTTGTGTTTTTTTGTGTTTTATTGCAGCAATTACTGAAAGCTTGCATTATTATTGTACTGTAAAAAGACAACAAATATTTAAAAAAATTCTATACTTTTGTATGCGTTGAACAATTGTACATAATTTGTCTTTTAATATGTTAATATAAATTTGAGTGAAAAATAAATAATTGGAAGGATTGCACTGACAAACGTGCTGTAGACAATGTGTGAAATATGCTGTTTAATGTCATAGGGCTGGGGTGGCCAAACGGGATGTAGTTGGAATCCTGGTGGTCGGAATCCCGACAGTCAAAATACCGACGCCGGAATCCCGACCGCCAGAATACCAGCAGTGCCGCCATAGCTATTGCCACTCCTGGGTGTCCACAGCGAGCACAGCGATCCCACAAGGGGCTTCGTACCGCTCGCCCCCTGCCAGCATTCTAACAGTCGGGATTCCGGTGTCTGTATTTTGACCATTGAGATTCCGACAGCCGGGATTCCGTACCCAACCCGGCCAAACTGCTCCTTGAGATCTATCAACAGTCTATATTTTCCAGACCACTTGTGGATCTGTAGAATGTGTTGGTTAGGAACACTATGGGGGGAATTCAAATTTTGAAAACTCAGTTGGGTGTCCTTTTTTTCCTGTCTATTAGATAGGAAAAAACAGACACCCAACTGACTTTTCAAACAATTATATGTTTGAAAGTGTGACAGTTACTAATGACTACACCTGTGCACCTGCTAGGTGGTCTGGAAAACGTAAACTGTTGGTAGATCTTGAGGACCGGTTTGGCCAGCCCTGTAATAGGGAGTGAGGCAAACTCATATGGCCCCAGTGAAGTTATTAAGTCAGATCCAGCATCTCTATTTCACCTTGGCTTGGATACTGTAACGTTAGATATCAGCAACCTTAATCTTTTCTTATTGTAGACTATGATAGATAGCCACTGCTGCTGCATGGCCACTGGGAATGTCAGTCACTGGTGCTGCTGTTTGCCCAGAATTTAATATTGGGGAGTTTTACCTCTGATGTTAATATTTAATTCTGGTATTCTATAAGCTCTATAGCTCCAGTGGTACCATACAAGACCCAGTCACCTTTCAGCATATCTACTGAATATTTAAATGGTCTTTACCACTTAAGATAATAAATGAGACTTGTTTTACTTGGATGCTTGCAATGCTAGAACCAACATGCAATTGGATGCCTCCTTTCCTAGAAAACAAACAAACAAAAAATTCCAGCCCTTCTATCACTATTAATAACATTGGCACAAATTCTCAGTTTAAGTGATCAGGTGGCAATCTAAACTATAGTCAGACACCTCAAAAAAATGTTTGCTTGTAGCAGTAGAACATTTCCATGGCCAATCAGAAGAACATTCACATGGCTTAAAAGACCATTACAGTCAAGCCATTAGAACCTTCCTGCAGCCAATCAAGCTCTTAAAATGTTCATACTACCAATCAGACCATGAGAACATTCACAGAGACAATCAGAGCAGGCCACCATACATCAGCAATCACAAAAAATAAAAAAACACAGATTCTGTGCTTTTTCTCTAATTTAAAGATTCCCCAATCCACCAATCTGCACCCACACGTTAAACTGAGCATACACTATACAATTACCTGACAGACCAATAATTGTAGCATGTATGTGGGAGACTGATCCAAAAATATCGATCAGTTGGGCATCCCTACCGTAGCCAACCGATAGACATTTCCCCTGTTCCTTCACATGAGAAGAAACAGGGAAATGGCTCTCGCCTGAGAAAGCAGAGCACCGGTATTGTGGCCAATACACTGTGAGAGATCTCACAGTATATGTCCAGAATATCTGCAGTGTCCAAGGCTGCCAGATAAAATGCCTGTCAGTCTGACAGGCCTTTTATCTGTACGTGTATGCCCAGCATTAGAATGAAAATTTGGTAATGTATGGGAGCAAATGACAACTGACCACTTGCTTCCAAACTCTGGAAAATGGATAAATACTGTTGTTCAGACAAATTAGTTAAATTCGTGATTTAACCACTGTGTCTGAAAGACCATTTTTGGCTGTTTTCCAGCTGGATACACACTATAATATTATCTGTCCAATATGTCTGGTTGGCATCAAAATCTGGTAATATATGGGAGCAAATGACAATTGACCATTTGCTCCCAAACACTGGAAAACAAACAAAAATGGGCATTTAGACAAATTGATTAAATCCATTTGATTTATCTAAGTTATCCGAACAATCTTTTTTGTCCATTTTCCGGCTTTTGAGAGCAAATGGTTGATTGTTATTTGCTCACAGGCATTACCAGATTTTCATGCCAACCAGATAGATTGGACAGATAATCTTAAAGTGTGTATCCAGTTTGGGAGCATATATTTGATTGTCATATGTTCCCATACATTACCAGATTTTCATTCCAACCAGCCCAATTGGACATATGGTCTACCAGATAATTGTATAGTGCAAGTCCAGCGTTACAGATATTTTTCAGTGATTTACCGATAATTTTCAGCAAATACAGATCTGCCAATCTTGAAAGGCTCATCATTTTACTAGCAATGGTCTGCAAATCTGTTAACTGTTACCATACACTCACAATCGACATCCCCAATTGATCTGTGAAATGAAACATGTTGACACCTAAATTACCAATTTCAATTGATTTTTGGTCTGAATCTGCAATTTGTGAACCCCATATACAGTATTGCAGATTTGTTTTCACAATCATCTGCAAAACACCAAATTGCCCTAATTGATTGCTGATATATGGGGGTCAGAACCTTCAGACTATCAATCAGATTACCAGAATCTGTTCATAACCAATTAGACCATAATCAAACCCTTAGATTCTTCACATTGGCAATCAGAAATTAGCTAGCAAGAAGAGAATCGGCATCAAAATGCACTGGGTGAGATCACGAACATGTGTGTAAATAGTGTAGCCCATTACCACTTAACCATATCATATTTTTTTTTTGCTACAGCAATGATTTATAGTGGATTGAGAGAGCAGATGACAACAGTATACTGATATCAAAGTGATTTTCAAAGTGGCACATCTCCTTCCAGTGTGCTATGACTTTTAGACTGAGTGAACCACGGGTAAATCTATAAATACTCCATACGTAGCTTGTTTTCAGATTGATTTAGTTAAGGCAGTAATCCAAAGTAAACAAGTCCTTAAATAGAATATTTGTGGAAAGGGGACAGGAAGAAAGGGATTGACAGAAAACAGAAACAGTGTAGACACACAAGATGGAATTCTTCAGAAATCTGTAGACTTGGGAGGGGGTGACTTAAAGTTTTTACAATTTAATAAACTAAACTACTTATCATCAAGCTCTAAAAACGTGCAGAAAAAGCTGAAATCATGAATATGGTGCACGTACATACTTATTTTGTGTTGTAACAGAAAGACCCTGTTGTGTAGCCAATCAGTTCACTGTTTTACAAAGCTTCTACCACTAACATCAAAGGTTTTTTGTATCAAAAAAGAAAGGCGACACCCAGAATTTGTGTAAAAAAAATTCTGGAAACCTGTTATATTTTATTAATTATAGTAAAATATATGGATACCCCGTCAGGAGTATGGAATTACACAGTATGTGAGAAAATGTAGAAAGGTGTTGTGAAATAAATAATTTAAGAGTGGAAGTGCCTTATTATTTACATATTGCTGATAACAATTTGTAAAAGCCAAAGATTTCAGCACGATGGCTTCCTGAGATGGGTCCTAAAGAATGTTAAAGATTTAGACAATGTCACATTGCTTTTTGCAATTGAGCTATTGGTTTGATACACAAAGTAAGGCCCTTAGTGGTTCAAGATTTTTGTATTTAAATAATGGAATTCCTAATGGCGTGAAATAAATCTGTGCATGGGCCTAATTAAAAAAAATAAAAACAATGAAAACTTTTTTTTTGGCCCATAAAAAGCTAATCAAATTAATAAATCAGTTGATTTCAGCTATATTTTTATTGCCTAATATTGGCCCAGTGTGCTCTAAATACTTGAAATTAAGTATATTTTGCAGAAGTGGATCAAATTCACAGAAAATACCAAAAATAATAAAAAAAATCTATTTTAATTTGAAACGCAACACGAATGACCCGTGAACCTTACACTGTGAACTGGAAGGAAACTTTCTATTAAATTAATACAGTTGTTTATATTCATTCCATATCAACTCATAAAACAATATATAACTTATTTAATGTCGGATGTCTGAAAATGCTTATTTATAGAGTGATAACAGTGTAAAGATATATACATTAACATTGTTATTTGTCGAGTGTACTTATTTCAGGGTCTTCTTATTGCAATACAACATATGTAACAATTTTATTGTTATTCTGTGATAACATATTCTATATATATATATATATATATATATTGTATATATTTTCATATTTTAATAAATATTGAAAATTGTATTAACAGTTTATAGAATATTCCTATTTTTGCACGTGTCTGGATTTGATATATTACTTGGTTGTGTAACCTGGATTTCTTTCAAAGATTAAATTGTGATGATTGTTATTAAAAGTTGTGAACTGTTTTCCTGCTGTACTCCTGTATTCATTTTCCATTATTCTTTATACAATAGGTTTCTTAAACAAAACAACAGGAATAGAAACAACACAACATACATGTATATAAAAGGAGAGACAACAATATGACACCAAAAAACTTCTGGTTGGGAACCCGCAAAGCAGTTTCCTCCTTTATGCTTTTAGACGAAGGTCCTACAAATAGATTTTTTTTTCACGTGGGAATTACCTTTGTCAATGTAATGAGTACACAATGGCATTTCCTCCTAATTCTAGTTTAATTCTGCATAACTAAGTTGGAAAGCAATCGATACTGTGGAAGTTGTCAGAATACAATTAATTATATCTTAGGCAATATTACCTATAATGTAGTCTATCACATTTTTATTTTTTTCTAGTCGTTCATAAAACGATGTGCAAAAATGTCTTCATTGTAACTATAATAAATGGTGCGAAATAAAAAAACAAGTCCTAGCAATAAAATAAAAAACGCAATTCTGCAAAATAATCCATATTAGGGGTAAAGCAAAACTTCAAAGCAATCAGTGAACCTCCCATTATTTTAAACTACCAACAGTTTGCAGCATCTCTGTTTGGAGCCACTTCTACTTTTGTGTTAACATGCCATGTGACTACCTACCACAGATATAATCAGATGCCGACCTGTAGTGGGTGCAGGTGGCGTGGTGACTACAGTGCCTGAAGGTGAGGGAGGTCTGGGTGCCCCATTCCCTCCAAGACCCATACTCTGATAAGATCACTAAGTAGCTTCGCCAACCTTTGGATATTCAGAAGAGACCCCACTGTGTTCTAAACAGAGAAGATACATAACTATTCCTCTTGCAAGAACAGAGCAGGGGCTCAGGACTGGAGTCTTGAATGGCATGACTGGGCCCTTACCCGAATATTGCTATGGGGCCTGTTGATGCGCTATTCCAGCCCTAGATACAACAAAGATTTAGTAAAATAATGAGTTATTCAGTAAAGCAAAACAGGCATCAAGCTATTGATTCAGGCTACAAAAGAACTTAAAATAATATACTTCTGACCACAGCATATATATTTATAATCATTATTATTGTTTGTTCATATAGCCCAACCCATTACAGTCTAAATTTTATAACATGCAAGTACACACACGGATACATTTTACATCATGGGAGAAAATCAAAGTACTGTACCTGGAGGATGTGGGCGGGACTAAAACTCATGAGACACTTATGTGAGACAACTATGCTATCCACTGCGCCACCATGCTGCCCCAATTTACTTGCGTAATATGATTTACAATTTATCCTGTATGACTATTTGTACTTTTCCTCCAAACAGTTTTCAACATCAGCACAGGTTTTATACAAGGTTTCATCCAAAATCTGATTATGGAAATGTTGTAACCTACTGTAGTTCAGTAGCATTTCACCCCCACAACCAAATGACATAGCATTTAGATCATTGCCTTGACAAGTCACTCACTGAATAAATATTACATGAATCATTTTTTGGTGACTGAGCACAGGTGCAACCCCTCTGCTAATGCAAAGCTCACAGGAGGAAGTGTACGTGAATGGAGTCACACTATGCTCTCCCTCCAGTGGGCACAACAACCTGGGGGATGCTGACCAGAGAATGGTGTCTTGTTTGTGGAAAGGCCATGGCCCTAGTTACAGTGTATGCATTGCACAGCTATTCACTTTTTACTCATTTTGTTATGTTACAGCCTTATTCCAAAATGGAATAAATTCATTTTCCCTCAAAATTCGACACACAATACCCCATAATGGTAAATTTATTAAATGTATTAAAAATAAAAAACTAAGAAATCACATGTACAGTACATAAGTATTCACAACCTTTGCTCAATACTTTGTTGATGTACCTTTGGCAGCAATTACAGCCTCAAGACTTTTTGAATATGATGCCACAAGCACGGCACACCTATCTCTGGACAGTTTGGCCCATTCCTCTTTGCAGCACCTCTCAAGCTCCATCAGGTTAGATGGAAAGCGTCGGTGCACAGCCATTTTCAGATCTCTCCAAAGATGTTCAATCGGATTCAAGTCTGGGCTCTGGCTGGGCCACTCAAGGACATTCACAGAGTTGTCCTGAAGCCACTCCTTTGATATCTTGGCTGTGTGTTTAAGGTCGTTGTCCTGCTGAAAGATGAACCGTCACCCCAGTCTGAGGTCAAGAGCGCTCTTGAGTAGGTTTTCATACAGGATGTCTCTGTACATTGCTGCATTCATCTTTCTCTCTATCCTGACTAGTCTCCCAGTTGCTGCCGCTGAAAAAATATCCCCACAGCATGATGCTGCCACCACCATGCTTCACTGTAGGGATGGTATTGGCCTGGTGATGAGCGATGACTGGTTTCCTCTAAACATGACACCTGGCATTCACGCCAAAGAGTTCAATCTTTGTCTTATCAGACCAGAGAAGTTTGTTTCTCATGGTCTGAGCGTTCTTCAGGTGCAATTTGGCAAACTCCAGGCGGGCTGCTATGTGCTTTTTACTAAGGAGTGGCTTCCGTCTGACCACTCTACCATACAGGCCTGATTGGTGGATTGCTGCAGAGATGGTTGTCCTTCTGGAAGGTTCTCCTCTCTCCACAGATGAATGCTGTAGCTCTGACAAACTGACCATCGGGTTCTTGGTCACCTCCCTGACTAGGGCCCTTATCCCCCAATTGCTCAGTATAGATGGCCGGCCAGCTCTAGGAAAAGTCCTGGTGGTTTCGAACGTTTTCCATTTACAGATGATGGAGGACACTGTGCTGATTGGGACCTTCAAAGCAGCAGATTTTTTTTGTCCCATTCCCCAGATTAGTGCCTCGAGACAATCCTGTCTGGGAGGTCTACAGACAATTCCTTTCACTTCATGCTTGGTTTGTGCTCAGACATGCACTGTCAAGTGTGGGACCTTATATAGACAGGTGTGTGCCCTTCCAAATCATGTCCATTCAACTGAATTTACCACAGGTGGACTCCAATTCAGCTGTAGGAACATCTCAATGATGATCAGTGTAAACAGGATGCACCTGTTCAATTTTGAGCTTCATGGCAAAGGCTGTGAATACTTACGTACATGTGATTTCTTAGTTTTTTATTTTTAATAAATTTGCAAAAATCTCAAAAAAACTTTTTTCACGTTGTCATTATGGGGTATTGTCTGTAGAATTTTGAGGGAAAAATGAATTTATTCTATTTTTGAATAAGGCTGTAACATAACAAAATGTGGAAAAAGTGAAGCGCTGTAAATACTGTCCGGATGCACTGTAATTAGCATTGTTCCTGCAGCTAATCTTTTTTTCATGGAAGGGATTTCATTGCCCACTTATATAAACTACCCAAACACAAACATTACCCTTCTATCTATAACTCAGTAGTCACTTTCCAGATTGTTTTTTCCCCGAATATTAGTTCAGAACAGTGTTTTTCATAAATTTATAATTTTGGTTGAGAAGACTAGTAGCATTCAATTCTCAACTGGAATTTAAGAACAATTATCTGAATATACATAGTGGTATATTCAATAAGAGTTGGATCCATTCCGACATGCATTTGTCGGAATGGATCCGACAACCCCTATTCAATAGAGTGGCTAAATCCGACTGTCGGATATGAGCCTAATCCGACTGTCGGATTTGGCCGGTGTCCATGCGGCTGTCAGCAGCTCCCCGTGTGAGAACACAGGGAGCTGCTGGAGCCGCACAACACGTCCGCCCAGTGCCGCGCTGCATGGAGAGAGGTGCCTGGCCGGAGGATGGCCATCAAGGTACCTCTCATCCCCGCTCCCCATAGCCCGCCGCCCCGCTCCCTGTAGCCACCGCACCGCTCCCCGTAGCTGTCGCACCGCTCCCCGTCTCATCACCTCAATTCGACTTTTTTTAAAGTTGGATTGAGATTGGCCCCATTTCCGACAGAAGCACGCGGATCAGCGGCTATTCTGACAATCCACGTGTTTTCCGACAAGTCGGGAAAAAAATGCACTTTTTGAATAGGTCAAAACCCCTTTCCGACCGAAATCTGTCGGAAGCTGCCGTCTTTCCGGCAAGACGGCAGCTTCCTACAGCTATTGAATGATAGGAAGATGACAGTAACGGAACTACAGGAGCCATGTGCTCTAATAGTCAGCAATATGCAGAAGAGAATCTTTGAACCCATATCGCATGAAACTTTGAAATGAATGGGCTACAGACGCAGAAGTACACACCTGTTCCATACCTGTCGGCTAAGAACAGGTAACCTATGCTACAGTGGGCACAGGCTCACCAAAACTGGACAGTTTTAAGAAAGGAGAAACATGTCTTGGTCTGATGAATCTCAACTTCTGCTCTGATATACAGATGGTAGGAGCAGGATTCTGAATTAACCACAGTAATCCATAGATCCAACCAGTCTTTTGTCCACTGTTCAGGTTGGTGGTGGTGTAATAGCGTGGGGAATGTTGAGTACTGTTAATGATCATGTACATCCATTTATTGCCATAGCCAACCTATTTTCTAATGGCTACTTCCAGAATAAAAATGTGCCATGTCACAAAGCACAAGACACCTCAAGCTATAGGGCAAAATTAAAGTTTTGTGAGGGTCCCAGGTCAAGTGACATGTTGGGGACCCTACAAGTAAATTTTGAAAAAAATATATGTTGGCAATATTATAAAAAGTATAATTCTAATATGCTCTGGTTTTCTTTTCCTTTAATTGTAATGCTGCAGCTTATTTATCATGTTAGATACTTGTTTATATGAAAAAGTTATGTATTATAGGTTCTTTTCTATGCTGTATGTTATTTGTGTTTACCTCAAAATATATTGCAAATAAAAATAATTTCTCAATCAGCATTGTGTTTGTTTCTAATACCTGCAGACACAAATGATACAAATTCTTAATTTTCTTCAGGCTGGCTGGTGAGGCTGCAGTCCAGATGCACGGATGTACTGGAGAGTGAGGTCCAGGCTCCATTGATGCTCAGGGGGTAGAGAGAGGTTTTCTAGAACTCAGAGATTTAAAATGTTACGTTTAAAAAAACAAAAAAAACAATCGCAAAACAAAAACTTGATAATCAGCCTGCACAATATATATATATTTTTTATGTAAGTCTCTTGTCTATGTATTATGCACTTATTCCAAGGCACTGAAACATGATTGTACACCTACATAATACATAAAGTGTCTACTCTAAAGCAGAGAAAAAATAAGAATGAAAACATGAAAATCAACACCAGCTATTCATTCTCGTGTCCCCTGCTTGACTGACAGTTTTCCCCTAATATACTGTTGTATGTCCTCCTGCCCACCAGCTTATTCCTCACATGCCCCTCTGCTCACCAGCTTATTCCTCACATGCCCCTCTGCTCACCAGCTTTTTCCTCACGTCTGCCAGCTAACCTAACAGGCCTGTATGCCCACTTACTCTTCCATACACTACTGCCCACCCAACTTTTCTCTCATATGTCCTCTGCTGCCACCAGTATTTTACTCAAATGCCCCTCTGTGAACCAGCTTTTTCCTCACCCCTTTGCCTACCAGTTTTACTCTCACATACCCCTATGACCACCACATTTTTCCTTACCTGTCCCTTGCAAATCAGCTTTTGGCTTATATTCTCATTTGCCCACCAGATATTATCTTACATGTCCCTCTGCCATCAGTTTTTCCCATCCCCACCTGTCCACCAGATTTATCCTATCATGCCAACTGATGTGGGGGGCAGGAACTAATTACCCAGGCTTGTTGAAGGGGCCTGGTGGGAATTAATTTAGTTGCAGTGAAGGTTGGGCTACAATCATGGCCGGACTGGGCATCTGGCACTTCTGGCAAATGCCAGAAAGGCCAGTCCAGACGAGCAGCAGCAGCAGCAGTTTGCTTCCGAGCCGAGGAGCCGTGAAACGTGCTACGCCCCGCCCACTTCTATGACATCAGCTGAACTGTCCGTCCACTGAACAGGCTCTCTAGCTGTCTGCCCCACGTAACAACTGTGGACTGTAGCATGCAGCTGAGAAGATTCCTCCAGCCCCACACACACAAGACGATGACACTAGCTGCGGCTGCTGCTGGTGGGAGCACGTGAGGTGACTGCAGTAACCCCCGTCTGTCCAAGCATAGAGATAACAAGACTAGAGGTAAAACAGCCGGCAATACATACACTTGAAGAGTGACTGTTGGTGTTAACCCCTGCAGTGCCTTTCAGCTGTGCACACAAGCTAATTGCCTTTATAAAATGGCTGAGACTACCCCTTTTCACCTTCATTATTCAACCTGTAGAGCAGTCCAATTTGCTGGTCATTTAAGATTAAAAAGACTTTGGGGTACATTTACTAAGCAGTGATAAGAGCGGAAAAGTGAGCCAGTGGAGATATTTCCCCATCAAACAATCAGCAGCTCTGTATCATTTTATAGTATGCAAATTATAGATGTTACTTCCGTGCTGATTGGTTGCCATGGGCAACTTCTCCACTGGCTCACTTCTCCGCTGTTATCACTGCTTAGTAAATGTACCCCTTTGTGCTTTTAAAGGAATTTACAAGTATCACTGCTTGATGGTTCTGTAGAAAGGGCAATTTCATTTGCTGAGTCCTATCCATCTCTTTTGTATTCCACATTGCACAGCACAGTCATTGGTTGGACAGAACTAAAGGTCCATACACACTATGCGATATCACACATGATATCGCTCATTTTCAGCTTTATGAACGATGTAGTTTGTGATATCGCCAGTGTGTATGCTACAAACTATGAATGATGTGCACCTCCGCACTTCGTTATTGTCCACCTTTCGGCGGCTGTGCATGCAGCTCAACTTGGTAAATCTTGCATGCAGCTAAACAGGTAATCTTACCCTGCTGCCTTTCTCTCTCCCTGGTCCCTACTGTGGGGTGGTCTTCAGTATGCCGACTGACGGGATCCCGGCGCACAGTATACCGGCGCCGTGATCCCGACAGCCAGCATACTGACACTTATTCTCCCTCGTGGGGGTCCACGACCCCCCTGGAGGGAGAATAAAATAGTGTGGCGCGCGTAGCGCTCCACCGTGCCCGTAGCGTGGCGAGCGCAGCGAGCCCGCAAGGGGCTCATTTGCGCTCGCCACACTGTCGGTAAGCCGGCGGTCGGGCTCCCGGCGCCGGTATGCTGGTCGCCGGGAGCCCGACCGCCGGCATACCATAGTGAATCCCTACTGTGTGCCCTTGCTGTCCCTCTCTCTGTCACTCTCCCTGTCCCTACTGTATGTCCCTGCTGTCACTTTCCCTGTCCCTCTGTCACTCTCCCTGTCCCTGCTGTCACTCTCCCTGAATTTTGTCTCATTCCATGTGGCATAATGTGTGAATTTTGGCTTATTTTGTGTGCTATAATGTGAATGTTGGCTAATACCGTGTGCTATAGGGCTAGATGCATCATCGCTTGGAAAGTGATAAAATGGAGAGTGAAAAAGTACCAGCCAATCAGCTCCTAACTGACATTTTTCAAATACAGCCTGTGACATGGCAGTTAGGACCTGAGTGGCTGGTGCTTTTTCACTCTCCATTTTATCACTTTCCAAGCGATGATGCATCTAGCCCATAATGTGAATGTTGGCTCATACTGTGTGCTATAATGTGAATTTCGGCTCATTCTATGTGCTATAATGTGAATTTCGGCTCATTCTATGTGCTATAATGTGAATTTCGGCTCATTTTGTGTGCTGTAATGTGAATTGCGGCTCATTCTGTTTGCTCTAATGTGAATTTCGGCTCATTCCGTGTGCTATAATGTGAATTTCGGCTCATACTGTGTGGTATAATGTGAAAGGGGCACCAGTACTATATAGTATAAGGAGTCCTACTATTGAGGTGCATAATGTGTATAAGGGGTATATGGTGTGGTAAACTACACTGAAGGACACGCCCCATTTGAGTGGTAATGCCCCTTTTCTGGAGCGTGCGCCATCGGGATAGTTACAACCTTTATTTTTCCATACCCCCACTTCAACATTTCCACTTCAACCAATGGTTGTGTGTATTTTAATAGAGAATGATGTACACTTGTATGTTGTTATATTAATTATATTTGTAAGAGCATTGACTAAGAAGTAGGAGGAGTCGGGAATAGTAAGGGGAGGAGTCAGATGCTGACACCGAGGTGTCAGTATGCTTCAAAAATGCCAGGGCCTATTTTTAGTCCCAGTCCGGCCCTGGCTACAATGCAGATTGTTTCTATCGATTGCTTGCATATTATTGCATTCCAAAAGTGCTTGCAATAATAAGAATTTACTCACCGGTAATTCTATTTCTCGTAGTCCGTAGTGGATGCTGGGAACTCCGTAAGGACCATGGGGAATAGACGGGCTCCGCAGGAGACTGGGCACACTAAAAGAAAGATTAGGTACTATCTGGTGTGCACTGGCTCCTCCCTCTATGCCCCTCCTCCAGACCTCAGTTAAGGAAACTGTGCCCGGAAGAGCTGACATTACAAGGAAAGGATTTGGAATCCAGGGTAAGACTCATACCAGCCACACCAATCACACCGTACAACTCGTGATAACTATTACCCAGTTAAACAGTATGAACAAAAAACTGAGCCTCATTCAAAAGATGGCTCATAACAATAACCCTTTAGTTAAGCAATAACTATATACAGGTTGAGTATCCCATATCCAAATATTCCGAAATACGGAATATTCCGAAATACGGACTTTTATGAGTGAGAGTGAGATAGTGAAACCTTTGTTTTTTGATGGCTCAATGTACACAGGCTTTGTTTAATACACAAAGTTATTAAAAATATTGTATTAAACACACAACCTTCAGGCTGTGTGTATAAGGTGTATATGAAACATAAATGAATTGTGTGAATGTAGACACTTTGTTTAATGCACAAAGTTATAAAAAATATTGGCCAAAATGACCTTCAGGCTGTGTGTATAAGGTGTATATGTAACATAAATGCATTCTGTGCTTAGACTTAGGTCCCATCATCATGATATCTCATTATGGTATGCAATTATTCCAAAATACAGAAAAATCCCATATCCAAAATACCTCTGGTCCCAAACATTTTGGATAAGGGATACTCAACCTGTACATGTATTGCAGAGAGTCCGCACTTGGGACGGGCGCCCAGCATCCACTACGGACTACGAGAAATAAAATTACCGGTGAGTAAATTCTTATTTTCTCTGACGTCCTAGTGGATGCTGGGAACTCCGTAAGGACCATGGGGATTATACCAAAGCTCCCAAACGGGCGGGAGAGTGCGGATGACTCTGCAGCACCGAATGAGCAAACTCAAGGTCCTCCTCAGCCAGGGTATCAAACTTGTAAATTTTTGCAAATGTGTTTGAACCCGACCAAGTAGCAGCTCGGCAAAGCTGTAATGCCGAGACCCCTCGGGCAGCCGCCCAAGAAAGAGCCCACCTTCCTTGTGGAATGGGCTTTTACTGATTTAGGATGCGGCAGTCCAGCCGCAGAATGTGCCAGCTGAATCGTGCTACAGATCCAGCGAGCAATAGTCTGCTTTTAAGCAGGAGCACCCAGCTAGTTGGGTGCATGCAGGATAAATAGCGAGTCAGTTTTTCTGACTCTAGCCGTCCTGGAAACATAAATTTTCAGGGCCCGGACCACGTCCAGCAACTTGGAGTCCTCCAAGTCCCTAGTAGCCGCAGGCACCACCATAGGTTGGTTCAAATGAAACGATGATACCACCTTAGGGAGAAATTGGGGACGAGTCCTCAATTCTGCCCTTTCCATATGGAAGATCAGATATGGGCTTTTACATGACAAAGCCGCCAATTCTGACACACGCCTAGTCCAAGCTAAGGCCAAAAGCATGACCACTTTCCACGTGAGATATTTTAGCTCCACGGTCTTAAGTGGCTCAAACCAGTGGGATTTTAGGAATCCAACACAACGTTAAGATCCCAAGGTGCCACTGGTGGCACAAAAGGAGGCTGAATATGCAGCACCCCTGTAACAACGTCTGAACTTCAGGCAGTGAAGCCAGTTCTTTTTGAGAGAAAAAGGGATAGGGCCGAAATCTTGGCCTTTATGGATCCTAATTTTAGGCCCATAGTCACTCCTGACTGTAGGAAGTGCAGGAATTGACCCCGCTGGAATTCCTCTGTAGGGCCTTCCCGGCCACACACCAATCAACCTATTTTCGCCATATACAGTGAAAAAGTCTTGCTGTCACGTCTTTCCAAGCCTTTATCAGCGTAGGAATAACTGCATCCGGAATGCCCTTTTCCGCTAGGATCCGGCGTTCAACCGCCATTCCGTCCAACGCAGCCGCGGTAAGTCTTGGAACAGACAGGGCCCCTGTTGCAACATGTACTGTCTGAGAGGCAGAGGCCATGGGTCCTCTGAGAGCATTTCTTGCAGTTCCGGGTACCGAGTCCTTCTTGGCCAATCCGGAGCAAAGAATATTGTTCACACTCCTCATTTTATTACAATTCTCAGCCCTTGGGTCTGAGAGGAAGAGGAGGGAATACATAGACCGACTGGAACACCCACGGTGTTACTAGTGCGACCACAGCTATCGCCTGAGAGTCCCTTGACCCAGCGTAAAACCTTTTTTATCTTTTTATTGAGGTGGGACGCCATCTAGTCCACCTGAGGCAGTTCCCATCAATTTGCAAAACTACGTGAAGACTTCCTGATGAAGTCACCACTTTCCCAGGTGGAGGTCGTGCCTGCTGAGGAAGTCTGCTTCCCAGTTGTCCACTCCCGGAATGAACACTGCTGACAGTGCGCTTACTTGATTCTCCGCCCAGCGAAGAATTCTGGTGGCTTCTACCCTCGCCACCCTGCTCCTTGTGCCGCCTTGGCGGTTTACATGAGCCCCTGCGGTCTGACTGGATCAGAACCGGTTGGTCGCGAAGCAGGAACTCCGCTTGACTTAGGGCATTGTATATGGCCCTTGGTTCAAGGATATTGATGTAAAGGCAAGTCTGTTGGCTTGACCACAAACCTTGGAATTTTCTTCCCTGTTTAACTGCCCCCCACCCTCGGAGGCTTGCATCCGTGGTCACCAGGACCCAGTCCTGAATGCCGAATCTGCGGCCCTCGAGAAGGTGAGCACTCCGCAGCCACCACAGGAGAGACACCCTGGCCCTGGGGGATAGGGTGATTAATAGAGATGAGCGGGTTCGGTTTCTCTGAATCCGAACCCGCCCGAACTTCATGTTTTTTTACACGGGTCCGAGCGACTCGGATCTTCCCGCCTTGCTCGGTTAACCCGAGCGCGCCCGAACGTCATCATCACGCTGTCGGATTCTCGCGAGGCTCGGATTCTATCGCGAGACTCGGATTCTATAAAAGGAGCCGCGCGTCGCGGCCATTTTCACACGTGCATTGAGATTGATAGGGAGAGGACGTGGCTGGCGTCCTCTCCGTTTAGAAATTAAAATAGATAGGAGAGTGAGAGTGAGACACTTCATTTACTTACTGGAGCTTAGGAGGAGTTATACTAGTGACTGATGACCAGTGACCTGACCACCAGTGCAGTTTTATAATTTATTATTATTTAATAATCCGTTCTGTTCTTGTTCTCTGCCTGAAAAAAACGATACACAGTGACTCAGTCACACTCACATACCATATCTGTGCTCAGCCCAGTGTGCTGCATCATCTATGTATAATATCTGACTGTGCTCACACAGCTTAATTGTGGGGGAGACTGGGGAGCAGTTATAGGTTATAGCAGGAGCCAGGAGTACATATTAAACAGTGCACACTTTTGCTGCCAGAGTGCCACTGCCAGTGTGACTGACCACTGACCACTGTGACCAGTGACCTCACCACACTGACCACCAGTATAGTATATATATTGTGATTGAATGTCTGCCTGAAAAAGTACACTCGTCGTGTGACTTGTGTGGTGTTTTTTTATTCTATAAAAATTAAAAAACTCATTCTGCTGACAGACAGTGTCCAGCAGGTCCGTCATTATATAATATATACCTGTCCGGCTGCAGTAGTGATATATATATTTTTTTTATATCATTATTTATCATCCAGTCTATACTAGCAGCAGACACAGTACGGTAGTTCACGGCTGTAGCTACCTCTGTGTCGGCACTCGGCAGTCCATCCATAATTGTATACCACCTACCCGTGGTTTTTTTTTTCTTTCTTCTTTATACATACTACATCTCATTATCATCCAGTCTATATTAGCAGCAGACACAGTACAGTACGGTAGTCCACGGCTGTAGCTATCTCTGTGTCGGCACTCGGCAGTCCATCCATAATTGTATACCACCTACCCGTGGATTTTTTTTCTTTCTTCTTTATACATACTACATCTCATTATCAACCAGTCTATATTAGCAGCAGACACAGTACAGTACGGTAGTCCACGGCTGTAGCTACCTCTGTGTCGGCACTCGGCAGTCCATCCATAATTGTATACCACCTACCCGTGGTTTTTTTTTCTTTCTTCTTTATACATACTACATCTCATTATCAACCAGTCTATATTAGCAGCAGACACAGTACGGTAGTTCACGGCTGTAGCTACCTCTGTGTCGGCACTCGGCAGTCCATCCATAATTGTATACCACCTACCCGTGGTTTTTTTTTTTCTTTCTTCTTTATACATACATACTACATCTCATTATCATCCAGTCTATATTAGCAGCAGACACAGTACAGTATGGTAGTCCATGGCTGTAGCTACCTCTGTGTCGGCACTCGGCAGTCCATCCATAATTGTATACCACCTACCCATGGGTTTTTTTTCCTTTCTTCTTTATACATACTACATCTCATTATCATCCAGTCTATATTAGCAGCAGACACAGTACAGTACGGTAGTCCACGGCTGTAGCTACCTCTGTGTCGGCACTCGGCAGTCCATCCATAATTGTATACCACCTACCCGTGGCCGTGGTTTTTTTTTTCTTTCTTCTTTATACATACTACATCTCATTATCAACCAGTCTATATTAGCAGCAGACACAGTACAGTACGGTAGTCCATGGCTGTAGCTACCTCTGTGTCGGCACTCGGCAGTCCATCCATAATTGTATACCACCTACCCGTGATTTTTTTTTTTCTTTCTTCTTTATACATACTACATCTCATTATCATCCAGTCTATATTAGCAGCAGACACAGTACAGTACGGTAGTCCACGGCTGTAGCTACCTCTGTGTCGGCACTCGGCAGTCCATCCATAATTGTATACCACCTACCCGTGGTTTTTTTTTCTTTCTTCTTTATACATACTACATCTCATTATCATCCAGTCTATATTAGCAGCAGACACAGTACAGTACGGTAGTCCACGGCTGTAGCTATCTCTGTGTCGGCACTCGGCAGTCCATCCATAATTGTATACCACCTACCCGTGGTTTTTTTTTTCTTTCTTCTTTATACATACTACATCTCATTATCAACCAGTCTATATTAGCAGCAGACACAGTACAGTACGGTAGTCCACGGCTGTAACTACCTCTGTGTCGGCACTCGGCAGTCCATCCATAATTGTATACTAGTATCCATCCATCTCCATTGTTTACCTGAGGTGACTTTTAGTTGTGCCTATTAAAATATGGAGAACAAAAATGTTGAGGTTCCAAAATTAGGGAAAGATCAAGATCCACTTCCACCTCGTGCTGAAGCTGCTGCCACTAGTCATGGCCGAGACGATGAAATGCCAGCAACGTCGTCTGCCAAGGCCGATGCCCAATGTCATAGTACAGAGCATGTCAAATCCAAAACACCAAATATCAGTAAAAAAAGGACTCCAAAACCTAAAATAAAATTGTCGGAGGAGAAGCGTAAACTTGCCAATATGCCATTTACCACACGGAGTGACAAGGAACGGCTGAGGCCCTGGCCTATGTTCATGGCTAGTGGTTCAGCTTCACATGAGGATGGAAGCACTCAGCCTCTCGCTAGAAAACTGAAAAGACTCAAGCTGGCAAAAGCACCGCAAAGAACTGTGCGTTCTTCGAAATCCCAAATCCACAAGGAGAGTCCAATTGTGTCGGTTGCGATGCCTGACCTTCCCAACACTGGACGTGAAGAGCATGCGCCTTCCACCATTTGCACGCCCCCTGCAAGTGCTGGAAGGAGCACCCGCAGTCCAGTTCCTGATAGTCAGATTGAAGATGTCAGTGTTGAAGTACACCAGGATGAGGAGGACATGGGTGTTGCTGGCGCTGGGGAGGAAATTGACCAGGAGGATTCTGATGGTGAGGTGGTTTGTTTAAGTCAGGCACCCGGGGAGACACCTGTTGTCCGTGGGAGGAATATGGCCGTTGACATGCCTGGTGAAAATACCAAAAAAATCAGCTCTTCAGTGTGGAGGTATTTCAACAGAAAAGCGGACAACAGGTGTCAAGCCGTGTGTTGCCTTTGTCAAGCTGTAATAAGTAGGGGTAAGGATGTTAACCACCTCGGAACATCCTCCCTTATACGTCACCTGCAGCGCATTCATAATAAGTCAGTGACAAGTTCAAAAACTTTGGGCGACAGCGGAAGCAGTCCACTGACCAGTAAATCCCTTCCTCTTGTAACCAAGCTCACGCAAACCACCCCACCAACTCCCTCAGTGTCAATTTCCTCCTTCCCCAGGAATGCCAATAGTCCTGCAGGCCATGTCACTGGCAATTCTGACGAGTCCTCTCCTGCCTGGGATTCCTCCGATGCATCCTTGCGTGTAACGCCTACTGCTGCTGGCGCTGCTGTTGTTGCTGCTGGGAGTCGATGGTCATCCCAGAGGGGAAGTCGTAAGCCCACTTGTACTACTTCCAGTAAGCAATTGACTGTTCAACAGTCCTTTGCGAGGAAGATGAACTATCACAGCAGTCATCCTGCTGCAAAGCGGATAACTGAGGCCTTGACAACTATGTTGGTGTTAGACGTGCGTCCGGTATCCGCCGTTAGTTCACAGGGAACTAGACAATTTATTGAGGCAGTGTGCCCCCGTTACCAAATACCATCTAGGTTCCACTTCTCTAGGCAGGCGATACCGAGAATGTACACGGACGTCAGAAAAAGACTCACCAGTGTCCTAAAAAATGCAGTTGTACCCAATGTCCACTTAACCACGGACATGTGGACAAGTGGAGCAGGGCAGGGTCAGGACTATATGACTGTGACAGCCCACTGGGTAGATGTATGGACTCCCGCCGCAAGAACAGCAGCGGCGGCACCAGTAGCAGCATCTCGCAAACGCCAACTCTTTCCTAGGCAGGCTACGCTTTGTATCACCGCTTTCCAGAATACGCACACAGCTGAAAACCTCTTACGGCAACTGAGGAAGATCATCGCGGAATGGCTTACCCCAATTGGACTCTCCTGTGGATTTGTGGCATCGGACAACGCCAGCAATATTGCGTGTGCATTAAATATGGGCAAATTCCAGCACGTCCCATGTTTTGCACATACCTTGAATTTGGTGGTGCAGAATTTTTTAAAAAACGACAGGGGCGTGCAAGAGATGCTGTCGGTGGCCAGAAGAATTGCGGGACACTTTCGGCGTACAGGCACCACGTACAGAAGACTGGAGCACCACCAAAAACTACTGAACCTGCCCTGCCATCATCTGAAGCAAGAAGTGGTAACGAGGTGGAATTCAACCCTCTATATGCTTCAGAGGTTGGAGGAGCAGCAAAAGGCCATTCAAGCCTATGCAATTGAGCACGATATAGGAGGTGGAATGCACCTGTCTCAAGTGCAGTGGAGAATGATTTCAACGTTGTGCAAGGTTCTGATGCCCTTTGAACTTGCCACACGTGAAGTCAGTTCAGACACTGCCAGCCTGAGTCAGGTCATTCCCCTCATCAGGCTTTTGCAGAAGAAGCTGGAGACATTGAAGGAGGAGCTTACACGGAGCGATTCCGCTAGGCATGTGGGACTTGTGGATGGAGCCCTTAATTCGCTTAACAAGGATTCACGGGTGGTCAATCTGTTGAAATCAGGGCACTACATTTTGGCCACCGTGCTCGATCCTAGATTTAAAGCCTACCTTGGATCTCTCTTTCCGGCAGACACAAGTCTGCTGGGGTTGAAAGACCTGCTGGTGAGAAAATTGTCAAGTCAAGCGGAACGCGACCTGTCAACATCTCCTCCTTCACATTCTCCCGCAACTGGGGGTGCGAGGAAAAGGCTCAGAATTCCGAGCTCACCCGCTGGCGGTGATGCAGGGCAGTCTGGAGCGACTGCTGATGCTGACATCTGGTCCGGACTGAAGGACCTGACAACGATTACGGACATGTCGTCTACTGTCACTGCATATGATTCTCTCCCCATTGAAAGAATGGTGGAGGATTATATGAGTGACCGCATCCAAGTAGGCACGTCACACAGTCCGTACTTATACTGGCAGGAAAAAGAGGCAATTTGGAGGCCCTTGCACAAACTGGCTTTATTCTACCTAAGTTGCCCTCCCACAAGTGTGTACTCCGAAAGAGTGTTTAGTGCCGCCGCTCACCTTGTCAGCAATCGGCGTACGAGGTTACATCCAGAAAATGTGGAGAAGATGATGTTCATTAAAATGAATTATAATCAATTCCTCCGCGGAGACATTGACCAGCAGCAATTGCCTCCACAAAGTACACAGGGAGCTGAGATGGTGGATTCCAGTGGGGACGAATTGATAATCTGTGAGGAGGGGGATGTACACGGTGATATATCGGAGGATGATGATGAGGTGGACATCTTGCCTCTGTAGAGCCAGTTTGTGCAAGGAGAGATTAATTGCTTCTTTTTTGGTGGGGGTCCAAACCAACCCGTCATATCAGTCACAGTCGTGTGGCAGACCCTGTCACTGAAATGATGGGTTGGTTAAAGTGTGCATGTCCTGTTTATACAACATAAGGGTGGGTGGGAGGGCCCAAGGACAATTCCATCTTGCACCTCTTTTTTCTTTAATTTTTCTTTGCGTCATGTGCTGTTTGGGGAGGGTTTTTTGGAAGGGACATCCTGCGTGACACTGCAGTGACACTCCTAGATGGGCCCGGTGTTTGTGTCGGCCACTAGGGTCGCTTATCTTACTCACACAGCTACCTCATTGCGCCTCTTTTTTTCTTTGCGTCATGTGCTGTTTGGGGAGGGTTTTTTGGAAGGGACATCCTGCGTGACACTGCAGTGACACTCCTAGATGGGCCCGGTGTTTGTGTCGGCCACTAGGGTCGCTTATCTTACTCACACAGCTACCTCATTGCGCCTCTTTTTTTCTTTGCGTCATGTGCTGTTTGGGGAGGGTTTTTTGGAAGGGACATCCTGCGTGACACTGCAGTGACACTCCTAGATGGGCCCGGTGTTTGTGTCGGCCACTAGGGTCGCTTATCTTACTCACACAGCTACCTCATTGCGCCTCTTTTTTTCTTTGCGTCATGTGCTGTTTGGGGAGGGTTTTTTGGAAGGGACATCCTGCGTGACACTGCAGTGCCACTCCTAGATGGGCCCGGTGTTTGTGTCGGCCACTAGGGTCGCTTATCTTACTCACACAGCTACCTCATTGCGCCTCTTTTTTTCTTTGCGTCATGTGCTGTTTGGGGAGGGTTTTTTGGAAGGGACATCCTGCGTGACACTGCAGTGACACTCCTAGATGGGCCCGGTGTTTGTGTCGGCCACTAGGGTCGCTTATCTTACTCACACAGCTACCTCATTGCGCCTCTTTTTTTCTTTGCGTCATGTGCTGTTTGGGGAGGGTTTTTTGGAAGGGACATCCTGCGTGACACTGCAGTGACACTCCTAGATGGGCCCGGTGTTTGTGTCGGCCACTAGGGTCGCTTATCTTACTCACACAGCTACCTCATTGCGCCTCTTTTTTTCTTTGCGTCATGTGCTGTTTGGGGAGGGTTTTTTGGAAGGGACATCCTGCGTGACACTGCAGTGCCACTCCTAGATGGGCCAGGTGTTTGTGTCGGCCACTAGGGTCGCTTAGCTTAGTCATCCAGCGTCCTCGGTGCAAATTTTAGGACTAAAAATAATATTGTGAGGTGTGAGGTATTCAGAATAGACTGAAAATGAGTGGAAATGATGGTTTTTGAGGTTAATAATACTTTGGGATCAAAATGACCCCCAAATTCTATGATTTAAGCTGTTTTTTAGGTTTTTTGGAAAAAAACACCCGAATCCAAAACACACCCGAATCCGACAAAAAAAATTCGGTTAGGTTTTGCCAAAACGCGGTCGAACCCAAAACACGGCCGCGGAACCGAACCCAAAACCAAAACACAAAACCCGAAAAATTTCCGGCGCTCATCTCTATTAACCGATGCATCTGAAGATGTGATCCGGACCCCTTGTCCAGTAAGTTCCATTGTCCTTGCATGGAACCAGCCGAAGGGGATGGCCTCGTATGATGCCACCATCCTTCCCAGGACTCGAGTGCAGTGATGCACTGACACCTGTTTTGGTTTTCAATAGATTCCTGACCAGTGTCATGAGCTCCTGAGCTCTCTCTATCGGGAGATAAACCTTTTTCTGGTCTATGTCTAGGATCATGCCTAGGCGAGGCAGATGAGCTGTAGGAACCAACTGCGACTTCGGAATATATAGAATCCAGTCGTGTTGCCGTTTCACTTCCAGAGAAGGTGATACGCTGTCCAGCAACTGCTTTCTTGATCTCGCTTTTATGAGGAGATCATCCAAGTATGTGATAATAGTGACACCTTGCTTCCGCAGGAGCACCATCATATCCGCCATTACCTTGGTGAAATTGGTAATGACAATCCCGTACCGCAATTCTGAGGTACGCCTGATGAGGTGGATAAATGGGGACATGAAGGTATGCATCCCTTATGTCCCGATTCACGATAAAGTCTCCCCCTTTTCAGGCTTGCAATGACCGCTCTTAGCGATTCCATCTTGAACTTGAACCTTTTCAGGTATATGTTCAGGGATTTTAATTCAATATGGGTCTAACCGAACCGTCTGGTTTCGGGATTATAACATGGTCGAATAATAACACCCTCTTGTTGAAGGAGGGGACCCTTGACCACCACCTGTTGAAGATACAATTTGCGAATTGCAGTTAACACTGGCTCCCTCTCTTGGGGGGAAGCCCGCCGGGTCCTCGGTGAGGGGGCATCTTCTCACAGTCCAGCCTGTATCCCTGCGACACAATTTCTATTGCCCAGGGATCTAACAGGGAGTGAACCCACTTGTGGCTAAACTTACGAAGGCGTGTCCCCACCGGGCCTAGCTCCGCCTGTGGAGCCCCAGCGACATGCGGTGGATTTTTGTAGAGGCCGGGGAGGACTTCTGTTCCTGGGGACTAGCTGTGTTGTACAGCTTCTTTCCTCTGCCCCCGGCTCTGATAAGAAAGGACGCACCTCAGACTTTCTTGTTTCTTTATTTGAAAAGCTGCATTTAATAATGTCGTGCTTTCCTAGGCTGTGCAGGAATATAGGGCAAACTAGCAGAATTACCAACTATAGCTGTGGAGACCAGGCCCGAGAACCTTTCTCCACACAATCCTCAGCCTTCCATATGCCTCTTAAGTCGGCATCATCTGTCCAATGTATATTCTACAGGACACGTCAAGCAGAAATCGACATAGCTTTTGACTCTAGGACCCAGTATACTCATGTCTCTTTGGGCATGCTTTATAATTATATATCTATCACTTAAGACAGCATCTTAATATATTTATATGCATACTAGGGTCTCAATCTCTGCTGATAAGGTACCTGTCCACGCTGCCACAGTGCTATAAACCCATGCTGACACAATCGCCGGTCTGGGTAGTATACTAGAATGTGCACACTATCTGCAGGATCCCTGAGAATAGCTAGTGCAAACAGGACACCCAAGGGGAAGATTCTCAACACATCCTGGCCCTAGTGGGGAAAGGATACAGCCTGAGAATTCTCTTGTGGGAAGCTGCCGTCTCTTGTCTGGAGATTCCCGCTCTTTTTCCTCATGAGAGGAGGGAAATTTACCTCAGCATTCTTCCCCTTAACATGTGTACTCTCGTGTCAGGGACAGATGAGTCATAAGTGATATGCAAATCATCTTTTATTCCAATAATCATATATTGAATATCTTTTAGCCCTCTTGGCTGTAACTTTGCATTATCGTAGTCGACAGTGGAGTTAAACTCCGTGTCGATACCAGTGTTTGTTATTTTGGATAGTGAGCATACAGAGACTCTGAAGGACTCTGTGACATAGGGACAGACCAGGGTAGATTTCCTTTCTGTTCCCTAACCTTTTGTGCAATAATTTTACCTCAGCACTTACACATATCCAAACAGGTGTCGGCGTTGTCGACGGAGACACCCTCCCACACACATATCCGCTCTATCACCTCCTTAGAGGAGCCTTTTACCTCAGACATGTCGACACACGCGTACCGACACACCACACACACAGGGGATGCTCTATTTGAAGACAGTTCCCCCACCAGGCCCTTTGGAGAGACAGAGAGAGAGAGTATGCCAGCACACACCTCAGCGCTATATAACCCAGGGATTACACTACAACTCAGTGTTTACCCAGTAGCTGCTGTATATACAAATTTTGCACCTAAATTTATGTGGCCCCCCCCCCCCTCTCTTTTCACCCTTTGTGTACCAGGATACTGCAGGGGAGAGCCTGGGGAACTTCCTTCCAGCTGAGCTGTGAAGAGAAAATGGCGCCGGTGTGCTGAGGAAGAAGGCCCGGCCCCCTCAGCGGCGGGCTTCTGTCCTTTTATGTACTTTAATGGCGGGGGTTTTTACACATATACAGTACTAGACTGTATTATGTGTGTTTTTATTGCCAAAAGGTAATCTAATTGCTGCCCAGGGCGCCCCCTCCCCCCCCCCCCAGCGCCCTGCACCCACCAGTGACCGGAGTGTGTGGTGTGCTGTGGGAGCAATGGCGCACAGCTGCAGTGCTGTGCGCTACCTTAATGAAGACAGGAGTCTTCAGCCGCCGTTTTCGTCGTGTCTTCTGGCTCTGCAAGGGGGACGGCGGCGCGGCTCCGGGAACGGACGATCGAGGTCGGGCCCTGTGTTCGATCCCTCTGGAGCTAATGGTGTCCAGTAGCCTTAGAAGCACAAGCTAGCTGCAAGCAGGTAGGTTTGCTTCTCTCCCCTCAGTCCCTCGTAGCAGTGAGTCTGTTGCCAGCAGATCTCACTGAAAATAAAAAACCTAACAAATACTTTCTTTTCTAGCAAGCTCAGGAGAGCCCACTAGGTGCATCCAGCTCTGGCCGGGCACAGATTCTAACTGAGGTCTGGAGGAGGGGCATAGAGGGAGGAGCCAGTGCACACCAGATAGTACCTAATCTTTCTTTTAGTGTGCCCAGTCTCCTGCGGAGCCCGTCTATTCCCCATGGTCCTTACGGAGTTCCCAGCATCCACTAGGACGTCAGAGAAAAGTGTGATAAAAACACATGAGCGTGCCTCACACATTTTACACTGTACTTCAACTATAAGAGTTGTCAGTACGACTGGAGAGTTATATCAGTGGAGTATTAAGGGGGGGGGGGCACACTGGATGCCACTTTTGTAGGGGAAGTTGAGGGGGAGTCGAGTTTGTCTGAGTCACAGTAGGAGTGGTGGGAGGCTGGTAGTCACTCACATAGTGCTCAGTGGCCACGACATCAGGTCATGACGTCAATACCATGGCTGCTCAACACTGTGGGAGTGAATGAGTACTGTGGGAGCTGGCGCTGATGTGGGGACTTGGGAGCCATCTTGTGGTGAGCCCTGCACTGTATGCAGAATAGCCAGCAACGGGAGGTGAGTTTTTGGGAATGTTGGGGTGAATGGCACTCTGTAGCATTCAAGGGGCACTGTAGGGTCAATTGGTGGGGGAGGGCACTGTGTGGCATACAGGGGTGGCATTTAGCGGCATATTGAGGGGGCACACTGGTATAAATCCCAACTGTACTGCTTAGTGCCATGATATTCTCGCTTCTATGACCCCCCTCCCCCACTGGTTACAGTGTCCCTTGTAGTGGGGTGGGGGAGTATAACTTCTACACAGGGAATAGCCTAGGGGCAGCCCAGAATCTCTGGGAGTGCTGGGCATGCTCCAAGAGTGATGAAAATGGCGACGTGTTGTGAGGCCATGCCCCTTTCCCAGAAGGCCATGCTCCTTTTATGTCCATGCGTCTTCGGTGCATACATGGAGTCCCTCCTGCAAACTCAGAGATGTTGGGAGGTATGTTTTATGGGGGTGCCAAATGATGAACTTGCACTGGGTGCTAAATATGTTGAGTATGCCCCTGAATAATATTTTTTTTAAATTACATTCTCTATTCCTGTCTTGCATCCCTTTAAATTAATAAACGGTGGGCAGAGTATTTCTTTTTGCATAAATGTACTGTTTGTATGTATTCCATATAAGTAATTATTTCTACATTGCATGTACTGTGCACTGGATAACGTGCAGTGAGCAGATATTCTCACAGTAGTTTCCTTTCCAGTCAGTTCACAGAGGTTGCAAAACTGAGTCAGTATGACACAATTATTCATCCTATAACATTTATACTATAGATAGATGTCACATACATGGATTTTTACAATAAGTGTTGAGTTACATTTAAAAATAGGGAATGCTTTTTGCATTTATAAATAAGTGTTAGACTTGTTTAGCAATGTCTGTATACTGTATATTCTCCTCTATTTTTAGGAGCAAGAAAAATGTTAAGTAAATGCATCTGGTCACGTCTCAAGCCACAGAAGCTTGCATCATGGCCTGAGTTATGAGAACCGGACCGAAAGCATGTTATTTTTGTTAAAGCATCCAAGGAATTTTAATAGAACACTAATAGAAATTTAAACTTCATTTTTGCAGCTTGGATTGGATTGTGTCCGCAGGGTTTCATGCTTAACATGTGATTGCTATTAGTGCAGTAAAAAAGATAGACAGTCATGTTATTATGAAGCAATACGTTTTTCAATTAATTTAATGAGATGACAGTAATCACTTCTTAAAGTAGAAGCTATGACCTATGTATAGGGTACAGAAATATTTGAACAGGACAAATAGCTATCCTACTCACTGCTCATATCAAACTTGGTGATGTCAACTAACTAACATCACAGTTTGGGAAAGAATGTTATACTGTACCTATAGTACCAGTGCCAGAATAAGGTCCATATGGGCCTGGAGCTGAGATTTATGAAGGGCCTATTGTGCTCTGGGGTTCAGTATGATTGACTGCCGCAGGGGATGCTGGCAGACACTATACCAACGCCGGAATCCTGATGTGTAAGGTAAGTATGCTCCACCCTCTCCCCTACCCCTGCCTTGCTGCAGCCTAACCCTATCCTCCCCTCTTAGTGCCTAAACCTAACCTCCCCCCCGGTAGTGCCTAACCTCCACCACCCCCACACCCTAACCCCTCCAGGTGGCAACTAAACCTAATCTCAATCTATGGTGTCTGCATAGGGGTTGGCTAGTTTTAGGGGGCTAGAGATAGAAGGGAGGACTTGTGAAGCCTTCCATATCATCCACCCCACGTGTACTTCCAAGTTCTGATACAACTGTGTCTCATGCTCCTGTACCCTCCCAATTTAGCACTGTATCAGTTTGCATCCCATTAGCGCACCACTATTATATTAAATAGCCTACCCTCAAATAAGACAAATATATTATAAATATGTTTTTAAATAATGTGATTCACCAGCTAATCTTCTTGTAATAAGGATGTAACCTGAAGCCAATTAGATCTACAAACACCTTTGTGTCTTCTTACAGGGAAAAAGACAGCCTGAGACATGCATACAGGCACGACAGGTATAGATTGGCGGTGCATCCACTTTACAAGTAAACCAGTAACCAGTAGGACTAACACAGGGGTTCATGCGTCTGCTAGCTGAAACCAATGGCGTCCATTGATTTTGTGCTGACCGCCGCAACTGTAATCATTAGTATTTGAACTTGCACCAGCCTCATGCTAGGTGAAAGAGATATGTCAGACAAAGACAGGCCCGGAGCCATGGGGAAGGGGGGTGGGGGCAAAGGGGACACCTGTACCGGACCCCGAGGGTCAAAGGGGCCTTGGGAGTCAGGGAAACAAAATATGGGGCTGCAGGGATTATTGGTACTTTTTAAACTGATCCTGCCTGGGTGCCAGTTGACTTAAAAAGAAAATATGAGTCCAGCTGGCGGCAACATTAACCACCCCCCACCACCTTACCCTGTCACTTGGTACGATCCCAGTAGTGCTTACATCATAATGTCGCCACTGTCACCGAGGAGCAGGCCTTAGCCAGCCCAACCTCTTGCCGCTGGTGCCTTACACAAATGTGTGACTGACTCAGATAGAAGGGGTATTTACAAACTGCAGCAGACGCCCGCAGCCCCACCGCTGTGCTGTCCTTACGGGTGTTCTTCAGTTTGCCGGCTGTTGGGATCCCGGCGCACAGTATACCGGCGTCAGAATCCCGAAAGCTGGCATACCGACACTTTTTCTCCCTCTTGGGGGTCCACGACCCCCCTGGAGGCTGGAAGGAGAATAAATAGTGTGCTTAGCGCGCCACCTTGGCCGGAGAGTGGCAAGCGCAGCAAGCCCGGAAAAGGCTCATTTGCGCTCGCCACGCTGTCGGTATGCTGGCGGTCGGGATCCCGGCGCCAATATGCTGGTCGCCGGCATACCATACTACACCCGTCCTTACAGACAAGACTCAAAAGAGACAACTTGACTGTGGTGATACTGAGTCCCGTGTGTGTGTGTGTGTGTGTGTGTGTGTGTGTGTGTGTGTCTATCTTGTATTGGCTGATACATGTGAGGAACATGCAGGGAAGAGATCTTTCAAGGAGGGGAGGTGGAGGTCAAAGGTGGATGAGGGTGGGGGGGTCAGAGATGTCAGTGTACTGGCTTCCAAGATTTCTGTGGCCGACTCTGGACATACACCTTCCCCTTACCCATGACTCACACTCAGCTTTAGCTGCAAGTGCACAAAACTCCTGTGACATCTACTTATGGAAATGCTGATCATTATCACCTGTTTGATGTGATTGGTTAATATATACACCTATAATCCTACAAAATCTCAGACTGTGTGCAAGTGTACCTAGAAGAACTGATGTTGTGAAAGCAAAGCGGTCACACCAAATATAGGCCCTCATTCCGAGTTGTTCGCTCGGTATTTTTCATCGCATCGCAGTGAAAATCCGCTTAGTACGCATGCGCAATGTTCGCACTGCGACTGCGCCAAGTAACTTTACTATGAAGAAAGTCATTTTACTCACGGCTTTTTCTTCGCTCCGGCGATCGTAATGTGATTGACAGGAAATGGGTGTTACTGGGCGGAAACACGGCGTTTCAGGGGCGTGTGGCTGAAAACGCTACCGTTTCCGGAAAAAACGCAGGAGTGGCCGGGGAAACGGTGGGAGTGCCTGGGCGAACGCTGGGTGTGTTTGTGACGTCAACCAGGAACGACAAGCACTGAAATGATCGCACAGGCAGAGTAAGTCTGAAGCTACTCTGAAACTGCTAAGTAGTTAGTAATCGCAATATTGCGAATACATCGGTCGCAATTTTAAGAAGCTAAGATTCACTCCCAGTAGGCGGCGGCTTAGCGTGTGTAACTCTGCTAAATTCGCCTTGCGACCGATCAACTCGGAATGAGGGCCCTAGATTTGATTTAGATTTCTCTTCTGTTTAATCACTTTGCATTTTGTTAATTGATAAAAATAAAGTATGAACACTTCTATTTCTGAGCATTCTTACTTTGCAGCATTTTTTCCACACCTGCCTAAAACTTTTAAACAGTACTATACTGTGTGTACAAATTGATACACACACACACAGGACGAGCTGTACTAAAGGAAAAATGTGGTAAAACCTTAGTTTTCGGGTTTTTAACTGCATTTTCATTAGTGATGAGCGGGTTCGGTTCCTCGGAAACCGAACCCCCCTGAACTTCACCCATTTTATACGGGTCCGAGGCATACTCGGATTCTCCCGTATGGCTCGGTTAATCCGAGCACGCCCGAACGTCATCATCCCTCTGTCGGATTCTCGCGAGATTCGGATTCTATATAAGCAGCCACGCGTCGCCACCATTTTCACTCGTGCATTGGAAATGTTAGGGAGAGGACGTGGCTTGCGTCCTCTCCGTTTATTAATGTTGATGCAAATATTTGTGCTTATTGCTTAATTGTGGGGACTGGGGAGCAGCTGTATTAAATAGGAGGAGTACAGTGCAGAGTTTTGCTGACAGTGACCACCAGTATACGTTGTCTGCCTGAAAAACACTCCATATCTGTGCTCAGTGTGCTGCATAGATCTGTGCTCACACTGCTTTATTGTGGGGACTGGGGACCACCAATATATTATATAGGAGGAGTACAGTGCAGAGTTTTGCTGACAGTGACCACCAGTATACGCTGTCTGCCTGAAAAACACTCCATATCTGTGCTCAGTGTGCTGCATATATCTGTGCTCACACTGCTTTATTGTGGGGACTGGGGACCAGCAGTATTATATAGGAGGAGTACAGTGCAGAGTTTTGCTGACAGTGACCACAAGCAGTGGCGTCATGAGGTGGGTGCGGGGGGTGCGGCCCGCACCCGGGTGTCACCCTTCAATAGGGTGACACCAAAGCGAGCCGCACACTCACACGCATGCACCCCCATCCCCTCACTGACAAAGACAAAGTATGGTCCACGGCTATGGCCACACCCCCTCCTCCCAGGCTCCGCCTCCTAAAGCCCGACATTCTCACCTGTCAGTGAGATCAGCAGGCAGCAGCCACAGAGCCGTGCAGGCAGTGCTCTGGCCGCCCCTCCCCTCTCCTCCAGAGTCCACTCAGGCTCTGACTGAGCCAGACAGTGACACACACAAGCTCCGCCTCCCACACTATCCTACAGGAGGAAGGAGCAGCTGCTGCTGATATTGATGCATGATGCCAAGTAACTTCTGTAAATGCTCCACGATGAGCAGAATCGATTTATGAAATGTATGTGTGTGTGTGTGTGTCTGTATGGGGGTGAATGTGTTAATGGGCATTGGGATGTACAAATTGTTGGGTTTAGTGCTAGGTGGGGGAGCTAATTGGGGCTGTGTGAGTTAAGCATGAGTGCTGTGTAGTATGGCTGCTGTGTGAGAGTAGTATGGGTGCTGTGTGAGCATAGTATGGGTGCTGTATGAGAGTAGTACGGGTGCTGTGGGAGCGTAGTATGGGAGCTGTGTGAGTTTAGTATGGGTGCTGTGTGAGTGTAGTATGGGTGCTGTGTGAGAGTGGTATGGGTGCCGTGTGAGTGCAGTATGGGTGCTGTGTGAGCATAGTATGGGTGCTGTGTGAGAGTGGTATGGGTGCCGTGTAGTATGGGTGCTGTGTGAGCGTAGTATGGGTGCTGTGTGAGAGTGGTATGGGTGCCGTGTGAGTGCAGTATGGGTGCTGTGTGAGCGTAATATGGGTGCTGTGTGAGAGTGGTATGGGTGCCGTGTAGTATGGGTGCTCTGTGAGCGTAGTATGGGTGCTGTGTGAGCGTGGTATGGGTGCCGTGTGAGTGCAGTATGGGTGCTGTGTGAGCGTAATATGGGTGCTGTGTGAGAGTGGTTTGGGTGCCGTGTAATATGGGTGCTGTGTGAGCGTAGTATGGCCGCTGTGTGAGCGTAATATGAGTGCTGTGTAGTATGGGTGCTGTGTGAGAGTAGTATGAGTGCTGTGTGAGCATAGTATGGGTGCTGTGTGAGAGTGGTATGGGTGCCGTGTAGTATGGTGCTGTGTGAGCATAGTATGGCTGCTGTGTGAGAGTGGTATGGGTGCCGTGTAGTATGGGCGCTGTGTGAGCGTAGTATGGGTGCTGTGTGAGCGTAGTATGGGTGCTGTGTGAGAGTAGTATGGGTGCTGTGAGAGTAGTATGGGTGCTGTGAGCATAGTATGGGTGCCGCTGTGTGAGCGTAGTATGGGTGCTGCTGTGTGAGCGTAGTATGAGTGCTGTGTGACGTAGTATGGGTGCTGCTGTGTGAGCGTAGTATGGGTGCAGTTTGAGCATAGTATGGGTGCTGCTCTGTGAGCGTAGTATGGGTGCAGTTTGAGTGTAGTATGAGTGCTGTGTGACGTAGTATGGGTGCTGCTGTGTGAGCGTAGTATGGGTGCAGTTTGAGTGTAGTATGAGTGCTGTGTGACGTAGTATGGGTGCTGCTGTGTGAGCGTAGTATGGGTCCCGTTTGAGCGTAGTATGGGTGGTGCTGTGTGAGCGTAGTATGGGTCCCGTTTGAGCGTAGTATGGGTGGTGCTGTGTGAGGGGAGCTTTATGTGAGCTGATAGTGTGGGTGGATTAATGTGCTAACGGGTGTTGGAAGGCGGGATTGATAATGAATTGGGGAGAGATGGGGTAATGGATGCACGGAAAAGGGTGGGGGGGCTTCAGTAATGGGTTCTTGGACAGGGATATGTTTGCGGTTGCTGTTTAGGGGAAATTGGTTAATCAGTGCCACCACCAAGTAAATCCCATGCCACCTCTAAGACACCACATGATACCCCATGTCACCTTTAAGACACCACATGATACCCCATGTCACCTCTAAGACACCACATGATACCCCATGTCAGCTCTAAAACACCACATGATACCCCATGTCACCACCAAGACACCGCATGATACCCCATGTCACCACCAAGACACCACATGATACCCCATGTCACCACCAAGACACCACATGATACCCCATGTCACCACCAAGACACCACATGATACCCCATATCCCCACATGATACCCCATTTCCCCACATGTCACCACATTTCACCAGATGAGCTGCGGTTTAGTATGCTAAGGGGGCTATTCAATTGTTTGAAAAGTCAGTTGGGAGTCTGTTTTTTCCTATCTAATAGACAGGAAAAAACAGACACCCAACCGACTTTTCAAACATTTGAATCTCCCCCTAAAAGTAGCAAAACTACAACTGCTTTCTCTAGCATGAGGGGGGCCGCCCAGCACAGGGCAAGGCCGCCCCACATGCTGCGTCCGCCCCCCCCCCCCCCCCCCCCCCGCTTACACACGAGTGCATTGCTATACAGAGATGCGCTCGCATTTTAAGGGTAGCCCTCTGCTTCTGCAGCCTAGCTGTGAAGGCAGTCGCCGGGCCGCCATCTTTTGGGTCGCAGCTGCTGCGTGTGCCGTCATGCAACCGCTGCCGCCCACCCAACAAATGGTCCAGAAACGTCTGCGTTGTCCGGACCACGCCCCTCAAACGGTGCGTCGCCGCCCCATCACCTCCCCCGCCAGGATTCCTTATGGTGTGATAGGGGAGGAGGTCCATGGGGGGTGACACCATGAGTTACCACACCGGGTGACACCAACCCTAGTGACGCCTCTGACCACAAGTATACGTTGTCTGCCTGAAAAACACTCCATATCTGTGCTCAGTGTGCTGCATATATCTGTGCTCACACTGCTTAATTGTGGGGACTGGGGACCAGCAGTATTATATAGGAGGAGTACAGTGCAGAGTTTTGCTGACAGTGACCACCAGTATATATAGCAGTACGGTACGGAAGGCCACTACTCTACCTACCTCTGTGTCGTCAAGTATACTATCCATCTAGATTCTATACCTGTGGTGCATTTTAGTTTTGCAGTTTGCTGACAGTGACCACCAGTATATATAGCAGTACGGTACGGAAGGCCACTGCTCTACCTAACTCTGTGTCGTCAAGTATACTATCCATCTAGATTCTATACCTGTGGTGCATTTTAGTTTTGCAGTTTGCTGACAGTGACCACCAGTATATATAGCAGTACGGTACGGAAGGCCACTGCTCTACTTACCTCTGTGTCGTCAAGTATACTATCCATCTAGATTCTATACCTGTGGTGCATTTTAGTTTTGCAGTTTGCTGACAGTGACCACCAGTATATATAGCAGTACGGTACGGAAGGCCACTGCTCTACCTACCTCTGTGTCGTCAAGTATATTATCCATCCATACCTGTGGTGCATTTCAGTTGTGCGCAGTATATATACTATAGTAGTAGGCCATTGTTATTGAGACTGGCATATAATTCCACACATTAAAAAATGGCGAACAAAAATGTGGAGGTTAAAATAGGGAAAGATCAAGATCCAGTTGCACCTCGTGCTGAAGCTGCTGCCACTAGTCATGGCCGAGACAATGAAATGCCATCAACGTCGTCTGCCAAGGCCAATGCCCAATGTCATAGTAGAGAGCATGTAAAATCCAAAAAACAAAAGTTCAGTAAAATGACCCAAAAATCAAAATTGAAAGCGTCTGAGGAGAAGCATAAACTTGCCAATATGCCATTTACGACACGGAGTGGCAAGGAACGGCTGAGGCCCTGGCCTATGTTCATAGCTAGTGGTTCAGATTCACATGAGGATGGAAGCACTCATCCTTTCGCTAGAAAACTGCAGTGCCACTCCTAGATGGGCCAGGTGTTTGTGTCGGCCACTTGTGTCACTTAGCTTAGTCACACAGCAACCTTGGTGCGCCTCTTTTTTTCTTTGCATCATGTGCTGTTTGGGGACAATTTTTTGAAGTGCCATCCTGTCTGACACTGCAGTGCCACTCCTAGATGGGCCAGGTGTTTGTGTCGGCCACTTGTGTCGCTTAGCTTAGTCACACAGCGACCTTGGTGCGCCTCTTTTTTTCTTTGCATCATGTGCTGTTTGGGGACAATTTTTTTGAAGTACCATCCTGCCTGACACTGCAGTGCCACTCCTAGATGGCCCAGGTGTTTGTGTCGGCCACTTGTGTCACTTAACTTAGTCACACAGCGACCTTGGTGCTCCTCTTTTTTTCTTTGCATCATGTGCTGTTTGGGGACAATTTTTTTTAAGTGCCATCCTGCCTGACACTGCAGTGCCACTCCTAGATGGGCCAGGTGTTTGTGTCGGCCACTTGTGTCACTTAGCTTAGTCACACAGCAACCTTGGTGCGCCTCTTTTTTTCTTTGCATCATGTGCTGTTTGGGGACAATTTTTTGAAGTGCCATCCTGTCTGACACTGCAGTGCCACTCCTAGATGGGCCAGGTGTTTGTGTCGGCCACTTGTGTCGCTTAGCTTAGTCACACAGCGACCTTGGTGCGCCTCTTTTATTCTTTGCATCATGTGCTGTTTGGGGACAATTTTTTTGAAGTACCATCCTGCCTGACACTGCAGTGCCACTCCTAGATGGCCCAGGTGTTTGTGTCGGCCACTTGTGTCACTTAACTTAGTCACACAGCGACCTTGGTGCTCCTCTTTTTTTCTTTGCATCATGTGCTGTTTGGGGACAATTTTTTTTAAGTGCCATCCTGCCTGACACTGCAGTGCCACTCCTAGATGGGCCAGGTGTTTGTGTCGGCCACTTGTGTCACTTAGCTTAGTCACACAGCAACCTTGGTGCGCCTCTTTTTTTCTTTGCATCATGTGCTGTTTGGGGACAATTTTTTGAAGTGCCATCCTGTCTGACACTGCAGTGCCACTCCTAGATGGGCCAGGTGTTTGTGTCGGCCACTTGTGTCGCTTAGCTTAGTCACACAGCGACCTTGGTGCGCCTCTTTTTTTCTTTGCATCATGTGCTGTTTGGGGACAATTTTTTTGAAGTACCATCCTGCCTGACACTGCAGTGCCACTCCTAGATGGCCCAGGTGTTTGTGTCGGCCACTTGTGTCACTTAACTTAGTCACACAGCGACCTTGGTGCTCCTCTTTTTTTCTTTGCATCATGTGCTGTTTGGGGACAATTTTTTTTAAGTGCCATCCTGCCTGACACTGCAGTGCCACTCCTAGATGGGCCAGGTGTTTGTGTCGGCCACTTGTGTCACTTAGCTTAATCACACAGCGACCTTGGTGCGCCTCTTTTTTTCTTTGCATCATGTGCTGTTTGGGGCCTATTTTTTAAGTGCCATCCTGTCTGATACTGCAGTGCCACTCCTAGATGGGCCAGGTGTTTGTGTCGGCCACTTGTGTCGCTTAGATTAGTCACACAGCGACCTTGGTGCGCCTCTTTTTTTCTTTGCATCATGTGCTGTTTGTGGACAATTTTTTTGAAGTGCCATCCTGTCTGACACTGCAGTGCCACTCCTAGATGGGCCAGGTGTTTGTGTCGGCCACTTGGGTTGCTTAGCTTAGTCACACAGCGACCTTGGTGCACCTCTTTTTTTCTTTGCATCATGTGCTGTTTGGGGACAATTTTTTTGAAGTGCCATCCTGCCTGACACTGCAGTGCTACTCCTAGATGGGCCAGGTGTTTGTGTCGGCCACTTATGTCGCTTAGCTTAGCCATCCAGCAACCTCGGTGCAAATTGTAGGACTAAAAATAATATTGTGAGGTGTGAGGTGTTCAGAATAGACTGAAAATTAGTGGAATTTATGGTTATTGAGGTTAAGAATACTATGGGATCAAAATGACCCCCAAATTCTATGCTTTAAGCTGTTTTTGAGGGTTCTTTGTAAAAAAACACCCAAATCCAAAACACACCCGAATCCGACAAAAAAATTTCAGGGAGGTTTTGCCAAAACGCGTCCGAATCCAAAACACAGCCGCGGAACCGAATCCAAAACCAAAACACAAAACCCGAAAAATTTCCGGTGCACATCACTAATTTTCATATGTACTAAGCCCCACGTCCCGAGGCTTCGGTGTGGACTGTAACGCCAGTTATAGAGGCCTATGGGCTTCTCTCTGCATTTTGGGCATGGGATGGGGAGTAATGCACCTGGTAAGCCGAGGAACCAGAGTAAGTCATGGATCCAATTGTGGACCCCTTCAGAGTCCCCAGAGAGACGCCCTAGAGACTCCTCTCAGAGAGGAGAGGCTGTGGAGGGCACCCTCCTCTGTAGCTTGATGGAGGGATCCGACTGTGCGGGGGGCTGCAATGTGCTGTCCCCTCGCCCCTACCCAAGCACCGGCTCTGCAGCAGCGTAACAGACCCCAGCATCCTCCTCCCCATATAAGCCACCGGACACGTCACACGACCACAAGCCGTCCCTCCGCTCCCAACCTCTAGGTTTCACTGGCTGAGCCCCGCTGACAGCTGCTGGGGTGCAGCCGGCGTCTGGGCTCCCTCGGTAGTACCACCTCAGTGTCGGCGGCTAATCGCAAAGGACAGCTCTTATTGGGTAGAGCTGTCCTTTGTGGTACTATTCGCATATTATGTTAGTACATATGCAATTAGTAAACAATGAAGTAAGTGGCAGGATGTACCACAACTGCTTAGCACATCCCACCAAGACGCACACACATATATACATAGTCATATACACAGTCACACATGTATAAACAGCCTTCTGTATACACAGTACATATATAGGCACACATAAATAGAGACCCAGAGTAGATCACAATGTACAAAGAGCAGCAGACATTACACCAGCCTGTGGGATGCTTGGACAGTGACAGCTGCCCTGTGGCCACGTGTTTCTTAGCACATTATTTCCAGCTGCAGCTCAACCTTTGTTGATCCACCTTCATCATCAGAGCCGGCCCTAACCAATATGATGCCCTAGGCAAGATTTTGGCTGGTGCCTCCTTGCACCACCGCTGGTTCCACCTCTGACCTTGCACCTCTTTCCTAGCACCATCACTTCTCACCCATAGCAGCCCTTATTTTGGTGTTTGTACCCCCTATATTTTAAATAGGAACAGTTCGCACATTTGACGCACAGCCCAAAAAGGGGTGTGTTTTTGCTGGCAAGGGGCATGGACACAAAATAGTACCCCCAATTCCAATTACGCCACACAGTACTGCAACTTTATTCACATTTTATCTTGCGATAGTGTCCATAATACATATTACATCCCACAGTAGTATCACTTTACCTTATAAACGTTACTCCTCACATTAGAGCCCCTTATTCACATTACATCACACTGAATTGCTCCTTATTTACATTATACCACACCCTATTGCTCTTTATTCACATTAGACGACACAGTAGTGCCCTTTCTATACGCAACGCCACATAGTAGAGCACCTTATACACATAATGCCACACATTAGTAATGCATTTATACACATAATTCCACACAGTAATGCCCCTTACACATGAGACACATTATTAATGTCCTTTTAAACATAATGTGCCTTACACATTATGACAACCTTTATTAATGCCCTTTTACACATAATGTCCCTTATACATATGCCGCACATTATTAATGCCTTTATACACATCGTGCCCCCTACACATTTGCTGCACATTTTTAGTGCCCCTATACACATGACACACATACAGTAGTACCCTGTTACACTTATGCCGCACATTATTAATGCCCTAATACACATAATGACACACATAGTGCCCCTTACACATATGTTGCACATTATTAATGCATTTTTACATGACACACATATTCTGAACACTACTGCACAACTAACTCACTCACTTGCACACAGCACTCACACTGCCACTAACACTGTGACCTCTGCCTCTGCTTGGATACAGATGTGTCCTCATAAATCTTGCCTCAATGCTAACATCGGGCACCTTTTTTTTATGAAAATGCATCTTATTTGCATTGCTATGTGGCTAGGATGCACAAGCAGCTTCTGCTTATTAAAATGATATGCAGCATGCCTATATACTGTGTGAGACTGTGGCTGTATCTGCATATGAAATGCTACACACAGAATATAGGCGTGCCGCATATCATTTTAATCAGCAGAAGCTGCTGATGCCCCTAGGCATATGAAATGCCCTAGGCAATTGCCTAGTTTGCCTATGCCTATGGCTGGCTCTGTTCATCATAATTTCAGTGCCGTTGCCCAGCTGCTAAGTTCCCACAGTTGCCGAGAAATAGGTGGAGGATGAATGGGTGGAGCTTTGGATGGATAGGGGCGGGGCTTTGTGGGGCGCGAGTGGGTGGGGCTTTGTCTGGTGTGTGCTCGTGAGTGGGCTGGGCTTTGGAACTGCTGCAGGGGAATGAGTGTAGCTAAGAATGGCTGTGAGTAAATGGGAGTGGTTAAGGATGGCTCTGCTGTTAAGAGCATTTTCTTTCTCCTGACTTGTGCGGCCGTGAGTGGGCGTGGCTTCGTCTAGTGTGTGTAAATCTGAGCGGTGCTTTAGTGCAGCTGCAGTTGAATCCGAATGAGCACGGCTAATGATAGGCGGTGGCGGGTGAATGTGGCTAAGGACAGCTGCGGGAGAATGAGCAAGCAGTTCTGTTTGTGTTGAACTTGACAGGAATTTTTTGTTTCTTACCTGTCAACATAGTCTAGACTGGAGTGGATCCTTTGGGCCTACTTTTATGGGAGGGCCTGGAGCTGCAGCTCCACCCGCCCCATTGTTAATCCGGCCCTGACCTATACGATATACCGTGCTATACTACCTATACAAAATGCACATCTACGATCAAAATCTCTGACATGTGGGTGGACGCCCAGCACAGGGCTACTCCGCCCTGCATACCGCCCCCCCCCTACCCACGCAGAAGTGCAAAAGCATTGCCCAGCAACGATGCTTTCACACCTGCCGAGTAGCTCCATGCCCAAAGGCCATGTTTTTAGCCATAGCAGCTGCGTGTGATGTCACGCAGCCTCCGCGGCCCGACCCTCAAACGGTCCAGACACGCCTGTGTTGTCCAGACTGCACCTTGATAACGCAGCTGCAATGCCCAACGGCTGCCTCTGCCTGTCAATCAGGCAGAGGCGATTGCACAAGTGAGATGCCGTCGCATCTCACTGTGTGCGCACACGCAGTGCGGCTGCTGCGCGTGTGCACACCTCATCGGACTTCAGCCTGTGACTGCTGTTGTAGCTGCGTCCAGGTCTGAATTAGGTCCCATATCATAGCAATGTTTTATTATATGGGGTTTATGTCATAGCATGAAAGATGCGGCCATGATGCAGGGGCATAATGTAAGTTTATACCAGGTGCCCAGCTGTAAAATAGAGGGTGGTGCTCCCTGTAGGCACGGTAGCACAGCTGAGGGGACAAAGGAGGAAGTACTGTGCCAGTAATCCTGCAACTTCCCACCAAGTTCTCTCCAGACTCATTCCCTACTGCTTCTGCTGCACCAGTTATCTGTTATCTATGTGTCTGTCTATTATCTATCTATTTATGTGTCTGCCTATTATCTATCTATCTATCTATCTATCTATCTATCTATCTATCTATCTATCTATCTATCTATCTATCTATCTATCAGGGACGTGCATTATTAAAATAATATAAAGAAGATATTTATGACACATATTCTGTGTAATAAGTATCTTCTTTATGTAATTCTAATAATTTTCCTGGCTTAAATGTGTTTGGGAGGCACTGATAGCAGTGCCTCCCAAACATAATGGAAACGGGACAGCGCGGGGGGCGGAGCCAAGCTCTGGGCTGTAAAAGCCCATTCAAAAAGATAGGGAAAGCAGCACTTCTACAAGTGCCTCGCTGACAGGGAACCCACCCCCATGTCAGCGAGGCACCTGTGATTGGACAGCGGATCCAGTGCTGGATCCGCTTGTCCAATCACCCACACGCGGCGCTGGAGGCGGCGGGTCCCGGCGGTGAGTGGCGTCTGCAGTATGCGCCCCCCTCCTCCGCCGCTGAAAGTGTGCGGCTCCCCCCGTGTGCGGCTCTCCCCTTCCTACGACGGCTCCGTCCTCCCACTGACAGGAGCGGCGGTGTGTGGCTCTCCCCCTCCTCCGCCGGCTCCGTCCTCCCGGCGTGGCCCTCAGCAGCAGGTTAGTCTCTCTCTCCCTCCCTCTCTCTCCCCCTCCCTCTCCCTCCCTCTCTCTCTTTCCTCCTGTGGATTGAAGTTTGTAAGTATAATTTTCATTTTTACAGGTACCCCTACCCTATTGGATTCCACTGGACAAGTGTACGTGACCGGCGTGGGATGTAGGTAAGTAATCTGTCTCTCATTTTTACAGGTCCCCCTATTGGATTCTACTGGACAAGTGGACGTGATCGGTGTGGGATGTAGGTAAGTATGTGTGAGTGTGTAAGTGTGTTTTAATAAAATTTTTACTGTCACGGTGTGTGAGTTGTGTTTTTATTTGGGTATTTTTGTTGTTGTAGAACTACAGGTACCAGCTTGCCCGTTATTTCCTTGCATGCTGGTACTTGAGGTTCTCCAAGTACCAGCAAGTGGAGGAGGCTTGCTGGGCCTTGTAGTTCCACAACAAAAAACAATATTCTTTTCTCTAACATCCTAGAGGATGCTGGGGACTCCGTAAGGACCATGGGGGATAGACGGGCTCAGCAGGAGACATGGGCACTTTAAGAAAGACTTTGACTCTGGGTGTGCATTGGCTCCTCCCTCTATGCCCCTCCTCCAGACCTCAGTTTGATACTGTGCCCAGAGGAGACTGGGTGCATTTCAGGAGCTGTCCTGAGTTTCCTGTAAAGAAAGCATTTTAGTCAGGTTTTTTATGTTCAGGGAGCCTGCTGGCAACAGACTCCCTGCATCGAGGGACTGAATAGAGAGAAACAGACCCACTTCTCTGAGTTTCAGGGCTCTGTTTCTTAGGCTACTGGACACCATTAGCTCCAGGGGGATCGGTACGCAGGTCTCACCCTAGCCGTCCGTCCCAGAGCCGTGCCGCCGTCCTCCTCGCAGAGCCGGAAGATTGAAGCCGGGTGAGTATTGAGGAAAAGAACATCAGAGGCGGCAGAAGACACCTTGATCTTCATAGAGGTAACACACAGCATTGCAGCTGTGTGCCATTGCTCCCATTCACCTCACACACCTCGGTCACTGTAAGGGTGCAGGGCGCAGGGGAAGGGGGGGGGGGCGCCCTGGGCAGCAATATAAACCTCTCCTGTGATATACATAGATATATACATGTACAGCTGGGCACTGTACATGTATGTAAAGAGCCCCCGCCATGTTATTGAGAAATTTGAGCGGGACAGAAGCCCGCCGCCGAGGGGGCGGGGCTTCTCTCTCAGCACTCACCAGCGCCATTTTTCTCCACAGCACCGCTGAGAGGAAGCTCCCCGGACTCTCCCCTGCTTAACACATGGTGAAAGAAGGGTTTTAAAGTTGAGAGGGGGCACATAATTGGCGCATATACATAACAAAAGCGCTACTGGGTAAACATACTGTGTTTTTTCCTGGGTCATATAGCGCTGGGGTGTGTGCTGGCATACTCTCTCTCTGTCTCTCCAAAGGGCCTGGTGGGGAACCTGTCTTCAGAAAAGAGCTTCCCTGTGTGTGTGTGTGTGTGGTGTGTCGGTACGCGTGTGTCGACATGTCTGAGATTGAAGGCTCACCTAAGGAGGAGGGGGAGTGTATGAATGTTATGTCTCCGTCGGCAGCACCGACACCTGACTGGATGGATATGTGGAATGTTTTAAGTGCTAATGTTAATTTATTGCACAAAAGATTAGATAAAGCTGAAGCTGGGGTACAGTCAGGGAGTCAACCCATGCCTGTCCCAAGGTCGCCTGGACCTTCGGGGTCTCAGAAGCGCCCACTATCCCAAATAGTTGACACAGATACCGACACGGATTCAGACTCCAGTGTCGACTACGATGATGCAAAATTACAGCCAAAGGTGGCTAAATGTATTCGATATATGATGATCGCAATAAAAGATGTTTTGCATATCACTGAGGAACCCCCTGTCCCTGACACGAGGGTACACTTGTATAAGGGAAAGAAACCTGAGGTCACATTTCCCTCATCACATGAGCTGAACGAATTATGCGAAAAAGCGTGGGAAACTCCAGACAAAAATCTGCAGATTCCCAAAAGGATTCTAATAGCGTATCCTTTCCCGTCGCAGGACAGAATCCGGTGGGAATCCTCCCCTAAGGTAGACAAAGCTTTGAAGCGCTTATCAAAAAAGATAGCCCTCCATCCCAAGATACGGCTACCCTCAAGGATCCTGCTGACCGCAAGCAGGAGGTTACCTTGAAGTCCATTTACACACATTCTGGTACGTTACTCAGACCGGCTATTGCGTCGGCCTGGGTTTGTAGTGCTGTAGCAGCATGGACAGATTCCTTATTTAGCGGATATTGAGACCCTTGATAAGGATACCATTTTAATGACCCTAGGGCATATAAAAGATGCTGTCTTATATATGAGGGATGCTCAAAGAGACATTAGTTTACTGGGTTCCAGGATAAACGCTATGTCTATTTCTGCTAGGTGTGTCTTATGGACCCGACAGTGGTCAGGTGATGCAGACTCCAAGAGACATATGGAGTTGTTGCCTTACAAGGGTGAGGAATTGTTTGGAGAGGGCCTCTCGGACCTCGTCTCCACGGCTATGGCAGGTAAATCGAATTTTTTGCCATATATTCCCTAACAATCTAAGAAAGCGTCTCATTATCAAATGCAGTCCTTTCGTTCCAATAAAAGCAAGGGAGTACGTGGATCGTCCTTTCTTGCCAGAGGTAAGGGCAGAGATAAGAAGCTGCATAACACAGCTAGTTCCCAGGAACAGAAGTCCTCCCCGGCCTCTGCAAAATCCAATGCATGACGCTGGGGCTCCCCTGAGGGAGTCCGCCCCAGAGGGGGCACGTCTTCGACTGTTCAGCCACATCTGGGTTCACTCACAGGTGGATCCCTGAGCAATAGAAATTGTTTCCCAGGGTTACAAGCTGGAATTCGAAGAGGTGCCTCCTCGACGGTTTTTCAAATCGGCCCTACCAACTTCCCCCTGGAAAGGGAGAAGGTGTTACATGCGATTCGCAAATTGTGTCTTCAACAAGTAGTGGTAGAGGTTCCCCTGCTTCAAAGAGGGAAGGGGTACTACTCAACTCTGTTTGTGGTCCCGAAACCGGACGGTTCGGTCAGACCCATTTTGAATTTAAACTCCCTGAACCTTTACTTAAAACGGTTCAAGTTCAAGATGGAATCGCTCAGAGCAGTCATCGCCAGCCTGGAAGGGGGAGATTTTATGGTATCTCTGGACATAAAGGATGCATACCTGCATGTTCCCATATATCCTCCTCATCAGGCGTAACTGAGATTTGCAGTGCAGGATTGTCATTACCAATTTCAGATGTTGCCGTTTGGGCTTTCCACAGCCCCGAGAATTTTCACCAAGGTAATGGCGGAAATTATGGTGCTCCTGCGCAAACAGGGTGTCACAATTATCCCGTACTTGAACGATCTCCTCATAAAAGCGAGATCACGGGAGAAGTTGCTGAATAGCGTATCACTTTCACTGACTGTGTTACAGCGACACGGCTGGATTATCAATATTCCAAAGTCGCAGCTGAATCCTACTTCTTGGGCATGATTCTGGACACAGACCAGAAGAGGATTTTTCTTCCGACAGAAAAAGCGCAAAAACTCATGACTCTTGTCATGAACCTGTTGAAGCCAAAACAAGTGTCAATATGTCATTGCACTCAAGTCCTGGGAAAAATGGTGGCGACATACGAAGCCATTCCCTACGGCAGATTCCATGCAGGGACATTCCAATGGGACCTATTGGACAAATGGTCCGGGTCACATCTGCAAATGCATCAGCGGATCACACTGTCCCCCAGGGCCAGAGTATCTCTCCTGTGGTGGCTGAAAAGTGCTCACCTTCTAGAGGGCCGCAGGTTCGGCATTCAGGACTGGATCCTGGTGACCACGGACGCGAGCCTCCGAGGTTTGGGAGCAGTCACACAGGGAAGAAATTTCCAAGGCCTTTGGTCAAGTCAAGAGACTTGTCTTCACATCAATATCCTGGAACTAAGGGCCATATACAACGCCCTACGTCAAGCGGAGATCTTACTTCATGATCGACCAGTTCTGATCCAGTCAGACAAAGTCACCGCAGTAGCTCATGAAAACCGCCAAGGTGGCACAAGGAGCAGGGTGGCAATGGCGGAAGCCACAAGAAATCTTCACTGGGCGGAAAATCATGTAAGCGCTCTGTCAGCAGTGTTCATTCCGGGAGTGGACAACTGGGAAACAGACTTCCTCAGCAGAAACGACCTGCATTCGGGAGAGTGGGGACTTCATCAATAAGGCTTCACGCAGATTGCAAGTCGGTGGGGACTGCCCCAAATAGGGATGATGGCGTCCCGTCTCAACAAAAAGCTACAAAGGTATTGCGCCAGGTCAAGAGACCCTCAAGCGTTAGCTGTGGACGCCCGGATTGTCCACGAAGGACCTGGTATCCGGATCTGCAGGAAAGGCTCACAGAAGATCCGTGGCCTCTTCCTCTAAGGCAGGACCTGTTACAACAAGGTCCCTGTCTGTTCCAAGACTTACCGCGGCTGCGTTTGACGGCATGGCAATTGAACGCCGGATCCTAGCGGAAAAAGGTATTCCGGATGAGGTTATTCCTACGTTAATAAAGGCTAGGAAGGACGTGACATCTAAACATTATCACCGAATACGGCATACATATGTTTCTTGGTGTGAGGCCAGGAATGCTCCTACGGAAGAATTCCATCTAGGCCGTTTTCTTCACTTCCTACAAACTGGAGTGAATTTGGGCCTAAAATTAGGCTTCATTAAAGTTCAGATTTCGGCCTTATCCATTTTCTTTCAAAAGGAATTGGCCTCTTTACCTGAAGTACAGACTTATGTGAAGGGAGTACTGCATATTCAGCCTCCTTTTGTACCTCCGGTGGCGCCTTGGGACCTTAACGTGGTGTTAAGTTTTCTTAAGTCACATTGGTTTGAACCACTTAAAACAGTGGAGTTGAAATATCTCACTTGGAAGGTGGTCATGTTGTTAGCCTTGGCTTCGGCTAGGCGAGTTTCGTATTTGGCGGCTTTATCACATAAAAGCCCCTATCTGGTTTTCCATATGGATAGAGCGGAATTGCGGACCTGTCCTCAATTCCTACCTAAGGTGGTCTCATCCTTTCATATGAACCAACCTATTGTCGTGCCTGTGGCTACACGTGACTTGGAGGATTCCGAGTCCCTGGATGTGGTCAGGGCTTTGAAAATTTACGTGGCCAGAACGGCTAGGATCAGAAAAACAGAAGCACTGTTTGTCCTGTATGCAGCCAACAAGGTTGGCGGCCCTGCTTCAAAGCAGACTATTGCCCGCTGGATCTGTAACACGATTCAGCAGGCGCATTCTACAGCAGGAATGCCGTTACCGAAATCGGTTAAGGCCCATTCCACTAGGAAGGTGGGCTCGTCTTGGGCGGCTGCCCGAGGGGTCTCGGCACTACAGCTGTGCCGAGCTGCTACTTGGTCAGGGTCAAACACCTTTGCAAAGTTCTATAAGTTTGATACCCTGGCTGAGGAGGACCTCCTGTTTGCTTAATCGGTGCTGCAGAGTCATCCGCACTCTCCCACCCGTTTGGGAGCTTTGGTATAATCCCCATGGTCCTTACGGAGTCCCCAGCATCCTCTAGGACGTTAGAGAAAATAAGATTTTAAACCTACCGGTAAATCTTTTTCTCGTAGTCCGCAGAGGATGCTGGGCGCCCGTCCCAAGTGCAGACTACTTCTGCAAGACTTGTATATAGTTATTGCTTACATAAGGGCTATGTTATAGTTTCATCGGTTTTGGACCGATGATATGTTGTTTTTTCAGACTGTTAACTAGATAGTATATCACAAGTTATACGGTGTGATTGATGTGGCTGGTATGAATCTTGCCCTTGGATTAACTAAAATCCTTTCCTCGTACTGTCCGTCTCCTCTGGGCACAGTTTCTCTAACTGAGGTCTGGAGGAGGGGCAAAGAGGGAGGAGCCAGTGCACACCCAGAGTCAAAGTCTTCCTTAAAGTGCCCATGTCTCCTGCGGAGCCCGTATATCCCCCATGGTCCTTACGGAGTCCCCAGCATCCTCTACGGACTACGAGAAAAAGATTTACCGGTAGGTTTAAAGTCTTATTTTTTTTACACACATGGCTATCAGGCTCCCATTTACCGCACATGGATGGGGGGGGGGACAGCCTCGGGCTTCACCCCTGGCCCTTGGGTGCCTGGAGGGGTGGTGACCCCTTGATTTAAGGGGTCCCCACTCCTCCAGGGAACCCCGGCCAGGGGTGACTAGTCGGGGGGGGGGGGGTAATGCCACGGCCGCAGGGACCTACATAAATGTGTCCCCTGGCTGTGGCATTATGTCCCTGGCTAGTGGAGCCCGGTGCTGGATTTAAAAATACGGGGGACCCCTACATCTTTTGTCCCCCTTATTTTTGGAACCAGTACCGGACTAAGAGCCTGGTGCTGGTTGTCTAAATACGGGGAACCCCTGTCCAATTTTTTCCCAGTATTTAAACAACCAGGACTGGCTCAAAGAGCCCGAGGCTAGTTATACTTAGGAGGGGGGACCTCACACATTTTTTTGTACATTTTTTAACCCATTCAGACCCTTCTCCATTAAGTTAATGGAAGCCCTGGACAACAAAATTGCATTCATGTCCTCCTCCCACTCCCTTCCCAGTCCAAAACACTAATTATTTTTTTTCTATAAAAATGTACAATATATCACAAGTATGATGGCAGCGGGCATTGGCGGCATCGGACTGAGATGCAAATTAGTGGCGGAGGGCTGGGTCAGTTGATGGTGGGTGAGATTGTAAGCCATTGGTGGTGGCAGCGGGCATCGGCTCTGAGGCAGTAGCGGGCATTGGCTCGGCGGTGGTAGGGGTCATCGGCAGGATTCGGCGGACATTATGGCTGTAGTGCCTCACCAGCCACTGACCTCACTGCACGCCACTGCTATCTATCTATCTATCTATCTATCTATCTATCTATCTATCTATCTATCTATCTCATATCTATGCGGGAGTGTATTTTAGCGCTAAAAAAGTTTAAAGCAAAACAAGACCAGCCCTGCAGCCAGGCCCGCCGCTACCCGCTCAGCAAAGGGATGCAGTGCATGTAGGTGCTGGGTAGGAGAGGCACCTTCACTGCTCTGCATCCCTGCTGAAGCGCAGTCCTGTCCCCCCTGATGCTGGCTGCTGCGTCTGCCCTGTCACACTGACAGGCAGCCGCAGCAGCGCCGGCAGCATGACTCCTTCTCCTCTCTCCCCTGTGACAGTGAGAGGAGAGGAGTGTCAGTTTGCGGTCTGACAAAAGGGGGTGGAGCTACACGGACCCAAAGGGGCGGAGCTACACGGACCAAGGAGGCGGAGCTACACGGACCAGGCTAGCAGACTGTGGAAGATCTGGCCAGCAAGATTGTGGTAAGGGGATGCAAAAAGAGTGTGAGAGAGAAAGTGTGTGTGTGTGTGTGTGTGTGTGTGTGTGTGTGTGTGTGTGTGTGTGTGTGTGTATGGATGTGTGTGTTTGTTTGTATTTAAAAAGGGGATGCTGTCTGCCGTAATGTGTAAAAAGTGGAACTCTGTCTGCCGTAATGTGTAAAAAGGGGACTCTGTCCGCCGTAATGTGTAAAAAGGGGCCGCTGGCTGCCGTAATGTGTAAAAAGGGGGACGCTGGCTGCCGTAATGTGTAAAAAGGGGACGCTGGCTGCCGTAATGTGTAAAAAGGGCACGCTGACCGCGCCCCTATATTTTTTGCACGCACCTGCGGCGCGCACTGCCCCTGTTTTACATGCAGGGGAGGGGGGCGATGCCCTCTCTTGCACACAGCAGTAAAATGTCTAGTTACGGCACTGTCTGTGTGTAGGGCCGTAACTATCGCTGCACAGAGTGTTTGTGGGCAGAGAGTTCACATCCATAGGCGTGCACGGATCTCCTGCACCTCGGGGGCCCAAGAGGCCATGGTAACCCCCCGGCCCTGCATGTAAAGTATGGGAGGGCGCAAATTAATATTTTGCAGGAGGGCGCCGAACACCCTAGCACAGGCCCTGCCTGCAGCTACTCACCAGTGCGACGGATCCAGCGATGATGTTCCCGGCTGTGACATCAGACATCCGCCCTCCAAACGCCTGGATCCGCCTGCGTTGGACTCACCATGCCTGGAAAATGGTGAGTATCCGCCCCGGAACGCCTCCTGCCTGTCCGTCTTCTTGCGATCGCCGATGCGATCACATTTCTCCCTGGCGGCGTCGCTTCCCACTGACGCCAGTCGCCAGGCAACGACGCGCGTATGTGCAGTTCCGACCCGTTCGCACCGCAGCAAAGAACCGCTGCATGCGAATGCGTCAGAATGACCCCCAATGGGCGGTGTAATGTGAAAAAGATTGTGCTACTTTGTGGAGTAATTTGAATTAGTACTATTGTGTGGCCACACCGCACCCGCTTCTTGCGGCGTGCGACTGTTCCTTTATTAAGTATGGGAGGGAGGGTGCAAATTTATAGTTTGCAGGGAGGCGCCGAACACCCTTATACCAGCCCTGCCCCTTCTGTCTCCACAGTCCCCTTCGGTCTCTCCATCCAACCGCCTTCTGACTTATCAGCTAGCTTTATTCTGTCTCTACAGTCAGCCCACTTCTGTCTCTTCAGGTTTCCAGTATCTCCCCAGCCAGTCCCCTTTATCTCTCCAGCTCCTGCCCATGCAGCCCACAAACACTTACCATCTCCTGAGTCTTCTGGCTGCTCCTGTTCTCTGTACAGTTGGCACCTCTGTCAGCACTACAGTGCGTGTGATGTCATGACTTCACATGCGCCTGTCTCAAAAAATAAAAACTTTATTGCACCAGGCAATCTCCGGCAAGCATCAGTGGCTCTCCTGACATCACAGATAGATCCATCTATAACCACTGCTTGTGCCGCTAGTGCGATAAGCACGGTGCAGGCAGCAGTTACAGATGGCACCCAGCGGCCAATGCTTGAATGGCCTTCAGTTCTGCCACTTCTCTGATGAGATGCCAGGTTTTTGTTACATTTTAAATGATTGCCAGACTTGCACATTTAATTAGAAAAGATGGTCTACACTTTTAAACGAGTGCAGGCTTGTAGGAGATAAAGGTTTCAGACAGTTGTAGTATGGTTCATCTTTATTGTCAAAGCAGTCACATTCTTAATCCATGGCAGGGTCGCATAGAAATAGGCAAGAGCATAACTATCAGGATAACTGCTGCTTTGTGTCTCGCAGCTGAGTGACCCCTCAGCTACCAGTTTGTGTAAATACTACTCATGCTACTTGAGGGCTCTGCTACCATCTGCGCTTTCTGTAAGGATTGTTAGCCCCTTTGCCGCTGATGGTTTTCTCTGTGTTGAGTGTATTTTGCAAATGTTTGAGTTTCTAAAATTTTAAAATAAATATCAGTCATTTGTTTATATAATACCCCAGGTACTCTTACTACAGTACCTGGAAAAAGACGTCATGGCCCTGAGTCAGTCCTCACCCCCTACCACTTCCCTCATTGACCCTATCCCATCCCACCTCCTCCACACCCTCTCTCCCATAGCCTCATTCCCATTGTGCTCATCTCTTCAATCTTTGTCATCGCCCCCATTCTTAAAAAAAACACTCTTAATCAAAGCATTCTATCTAATTAGTGCCCCATCTCTCTCTTCCCCTTTGCCTCCAAACCCGATTGTATCCAACCAATTTACCACCTTTCTTTTCTCCTGGCTTCACCCTCTTCAGTCTGGCTTTTGTCCTCTCCACTCCACAGAAGCTACAATAACTAAAGTCACCAATAATCTCTTTGCTGCCAAATCCAATGGTCACTGCTATCTGCTCAATCTCCTTGGCAGTTCTACTGCTTTTGACACTGTGGACCTGATACTGCCCTCTCCTGGCTGTCGTTCTACCTTTCTGACCATGCTATATTTGTCTACTCTCATTAATCCACTTCCACACTTCCACTTCCAGTAGGTATACCCCAAAGTTCTGTTGTTGGACTTCTTCTATTCTCCATATAAACATCCTCTTTAGGTGAGGTCCTCAGCTCCGTTGGCCTCCAATATCATCTCTACGCTAATGATACTCAGATTTACGTCTCCTCCCCTGTCCATTCCTCCTCTGTCCCCATTGGTATCTTCAGATGTCTCTCTACAATTTCCTCCTGGTTGTCCCAGCGCTTTCTTAAACTTAACATGTCTAAGACTGAGGTGATAATCTTCCCACCGTCCCGAATAACCTCACATCCCTTAATTTCATTAACTATTTACAGCACCACCATGTGTTTTAGCCTGCAAGTGCTCTGTCTTGGATGTATTTATGAATCATCCCTCTCCATCAAACCACACATTCAGTACCTTTCACAGTCCAGCCGTTTCAATCTCAAATAACTCCAAGATCAGTCCCTTTCTCACCTCGTAGGAAACTAAGACTCTCATCCACTCACTGGTCATCTCCAGGGTGGACTTCTGTAACTTCCATTTTGTCACACGCCATAGGTGGCGTTCACCACGCTTACCCCTGCGTGCCTGCTGGTCTGTGTTGCGGCCTCCGCCTTTGATGGTCCACGGGCTCCGGCGTCTGGCTGGCGCGGCTCCCGGTGGTTCCCCGGGGAGGGGCGCCGCCATGACACTCGGCATCACGTGGGCGGGGAGTAGGTGACGTCATCAGACTGTTCTGCCAATCCAGCGGAGACGGGAGATTCAAAGGCAGACGCCGGGCAGAGCCTTGGCGCCTGAGTACCGTCTTTTCCCCTGAAGTGGATGCCAGTGCTCTTGTTCCCGGCGAATCTCTCTGCAGTCGTACCCCAGTATCTCCGGCACTTCCAGGTGCCAGTTGCTGCACAGTTCCAGCGTACACAGCGGCTGGTGTGTTCCTCTGCAATCCAGTCACCAGTGCTTCTTGGAGTCAGCGTGGGCTGCGGGCTAAACGCCGCTCTCAAGTTCTACAAGTCATCAGTGTCTTTAAACACCGCTCTCAAGTTCTACAAGTCATCAGTGTCTTTAAACACCGTTCTCAAATTCTACAAGTCATCAGTGTCTTTAACCTCCGCTCCCAAGTTTTGCAAGTTACCAGTGTCTTTAACCACCGCTCCCAAGTTTTGCAAGTTACCAGTGTCTTTAACCACCGCTCCCAAGTTTTGAAAGTTACCAGTGTCTTTATCCACCGCTCCCAAGTTCTACAGTATCTTTAATCATCGTTCTCAAGTCATACAAATCATCAGTGTCTTTAACCACCGTTCTCAAGTTCTACAGTGTCTTTAATCACCGCTCTCAAGTTCTATAAATCATCAGTATCTTTAGTCACCGCTCTCAAGTCATACAAATCATCAGTGTCTTTAACCACCGTTCTCAAGTTCTACAGTGTCTTTAATCACCGCTCTCAGGTCATACAAATCATCAGTATCTTTAACCACCGTTCTCAAGTTCTACAGTGTCTTTAATCACCGCTCTCAAGTCATACAAATCATCAGTGTCTTTAACCACCGCTCTCAAGTTCTATAAATCATCAGTATCTTTAGTCACCGCTCTCAAGTCATACAAATTATCATTGTCTTTAACCACCGCTCACAAGTGTTTCAAATCATCAGAGTCTTTAACCACCGTTCACCAGTTCTTCAAATCATCAGTATCTTTAAAAACATCACTCACAAGTTCTTCAGTCACTACTATCTTGTACCAACACTCACAAGTACTTCTTTTCCTGGAATCTTTAACATTGCTTACAAGTTCTCCTATAGGCCTGGACATTCCCCCCATACGTTTCTTTTCTGCTATGTGACATTGTGTTGCTCCCTTCCTGCAATAAAGTTCTTAAATATTTTCACCAAGCTTTACTGTCAGAGTCCTGTATGAGGAAGACCTATATCAAGCCATCCCTGTTCCGACCCAACTGTGGTTCCTCTCCCCTACCATCGGGAGAACCCCCGAGTTCACAGTACCCCCAACCTAGGTCAGTGACACATTTATCTGACCTCACTGTCTACCACATCTTTTCACTCCAATCTCTCCTCAATGCTACTGCTCGGCTCATCATCCTCTTCAAACGTACTACATCTACCTCCCGGGTTCTTACAATTCCTACATTTGCTTTCCTTGCCCTACCCAATTCAAACTCCTCACACTCACATACAAAGCCCTCACCTATACCTCTCCTATTTACCTCTGACCTCATCTCCCATCATACTTTTGTCCGCCCGCCTCCTGTACTCCACAAATAAATTCCGCCTCTTGGTGGTCCTCCCACTCCCACCTCCAAGATTTTGCCGAAGCTGCTCCCTACCAGTAGAATTCTTTCTCTGTCCGACTCTACAAAACTTTGCACAGGCTATCAAGACCCACTTTTTTATCAAAGCTTTCCAGCTCTCATCTTAACCTACGGCTCCTTGCTTCCTGTCTTTCCCTCCATACCACCCTGTCTGTCTCCCACTCCCCTTTAGATTATAAACTCTCACGAACTGGGCCCTCTGTCTTCTTGTAATTTTCTTTCTGTCACTAATACCATCATCTCCTTACTGCCAACAATGGCACCAAACCTTTTGGTTCAGTCATCTCGCTTCTGATTTGGGTTGGCTCAAGACTACAGCAATTTTTATAAACCTTATCCTTGTTCTTCAATGTTTTATACTGTAAGTTGTTTTTTAATTTTGTGTGTGTTGTTGTTTATATTGGTGCCGTATCCATAAAGAAGAATAATAATACTACTAATAAAAATACCCCCTAAGGCAGGTTCAATTTTCTGTGCTTAGGAAAGGCTGTCTTTATCTGCACTGGCTATTGCCATACCGCAGGAGCTTATGGACATTTCATTTACATAGTCATAGCCTTTTGCTGTGCAGAAGTACGGCCCACTAGCCGCAGCTACACAATCCAGCGACAAAATTTAGAGGTGCACAGTAGCAGGTTTCATTCTTCCAGGATCTCACTGCTTGTAACATTGGTTATTTCATAATTTGCCCTGACTGAACATGGATGTCCCAGGACAATGACCAATAAGTAGTACTGGATAAGTGGTATTGGACTGCTATAGTACACCGGTTCTCAAACTCTGTCCTCAGGAACCCACACGGTGCATGTTTTGCACGTCTTCTCACAGAATCACAGGTGAAATAATTAGTTCCATCTGTGGACCTTTTAAAACATGTCAGTGACAGTGAGTAATTAATACACCTGTGCACCTGCTGAGTTACCTGCAAAACAGGCACTGTTTCGGGTCCCGAGGATCAAGTTTGAGAACCTGTGCTATAGTATACCGATGTATTCAGGAACGGACTGGGGCCGGAAATCGGCCCTGGCCTCCTCGTCTGCGCCTTTCGCGCACATGGCACAGGGGCACGCACCCAGCGGAGGAGCACACGGGGGCATATCATGAGTCATGGGGGCATGGACTCGTGGCACACCACCATTTTTAATGATCAGCACAGGAGCCAGGGGGCCTGCGGACACGGCGCACATCGTGAGTCAGGGGGTGTGGATTCGGGCGACGGGGGCACAAACAGAGATCTTGGAGCTGTGATGCGTGCGGCCTTCCCGGCTTTTCTGTGACCAGCTCGGCCCGCCTGCCCATCAGCCCTTCTGGCATTTGCCAGAAATGCCAGATGGTCAGTCCGGCTCTGGATGTATGGTTTATGCATACCCAGTGTCGGACTGGGACATGAGGGACCAAATGGGGGAATGCAGTGGTAAGGGTCCATGTTTATAGGTGTGGCCACTCTCTAGATGGCCACACCTGCCACATGCATACCTCCCAACATGACCCTCTCCAGGAGGGACAGTATGTTCTGCTTCTGCACTTCTCTCTTAATTTATGATTGCCATCACCTGTGTTGAACAGGTTACTGGATAAGAAATGTGTTTCAGCACAGGTGATGGCAATCATAAATTAAGAGAGAATTGCAGAAGCAGAACATTCTGTCCCTCCTGGAGAGGGTCATGTTGGGAGGTATGCAGACTATGCACATGGGTTTGCTTTTCTACAAAAGCAAACTTGATTATATATATACAGTATTGTAACAAGCGACCTTCCACCAGACAAGATGCTGACACAGTTGTATGAAAGAAAAGCAGTCCGTTTACTTCCACAGCATAGTAAGCAGACTTTTCACAGCAAGTTCACAAACAGCATGTACAGAGTCTCAGGCTCCGTGTCTCTAACCCACTGGCCCGCCCTCTATCGCCTGGCCACTTGTTGGCATCAGGAGCCCTGAGCACTTGCCCTAACGAGCTTTATAAAAGTGTGGCACTGGTGTGCCTGATTGCTGTGAGCGCTTGCTCCAATACCTGGACTGGACCTGCATGGATGGGATCTCATGTATGAAATTGCCAGGTATTTCTGTGTACCAACAGCAATACAATAACATAATTTCCAACTGCCAGATAATCTTTGACACAACATTAAAGAGACAACCTGCTGTGTCCAGAGGCGTATCTAGGGTAGGGCGAGTGGGGCACATGCCCTGGGCGCCTTGGCAGGCCCAGGAGAGGGGGGCGCCGCCAGCGGTCAGGGCATCATGCCCCACTCGCCCCCGTCAACCCTAAATGTGAGGGGAGGAGAGTGCAGCGTCTCTCCCTCCCCTCACGGCCGCTGCCAGCACTCGAAGCGCTGCCAGCAGCGCTGCTGTGTCCGGTCTCCGGCGTTAGCCAATCAGAGCTTGCGGACCGGCTCCTGATTGGCTGTCGGCCTGCGAGCTCTGATTGGCTAGCTAACCGGCGCCAGACACAGCCGCCGGAGACGGGAGACCTGGACGGAGCGGTAAGGGGAAGGAGAGGCGGTGAGGGGAAGGAGAGGCGCTGCGCTGCGCTCTCCTCCCCTCACATAAGCGGCCGGTGAGTGAACGGGGGGGGGGGGGCACGGGCACAGGCACATTGGGGCATGTATCTGGCACCAAATCGGGCATGTAACTGGCACTGAGTGGGGCCTGGCACTGTGGGGCATGTATCTGGCACTGTGGGGCATGTATCTGGCACTGCGGGGCATGTAACTGGCACTGTGGGGCATGTATCTGGCACAGTGGGGCAATGTAACTGGCACCAAATGGGGCATGTAACTGGCACTGAGTGGGGCCTGGCACTGTGGGGCATGTAACTGGCACTGTGAGGCATGTATCTGGCACAGTGGGGCAATGTAACTGGCACTGTGGGGCAATGTAACTGGCACTGTGGGGCATGTATCTGGCACAGTGGGGCAATGTAACTGGCACTGTGGGGCATGTATCCGGCACTGTGGGGCATTGTATCTGGCACTGTGGGGCAATGTAACTGGCACTGTGGGGCAATGTAATTGGCACTGTGGGGCAATGTAACTGGCACTGTGGGGCAATGTAACTGGCACTGATAAAGCTAACTATTTATCTTATAACATTCACAATAAATGGGTAAGAGACTCAGTACGCAATTGGCGTATGGGGTACCATAAGGGTACGCACTTAGCGTAGCATACGCTCGGCCGTGATCGAGACGCACATGCGACACGCTCGCTCACAGCTTAATGCGTGGTGTCGAGCACGCTATAGGCAGCCGACTACCGTAATGCTACGCTACCAGCGTAGCGGACGCTCGAGACCACGAGGAGATCACGAGCGGCGCAGACGCTCACGGGATGACACTCAGTAAACCTTGAATGTAACACACAGAAAGGATACTCTTATACTGTAAACCTTGTATCTAAAATACTGTAGCGATGTAACGCTGCTTAACCTTGTTAATGCTAAAGCTGCTTGAGCGTTTGAGACGCTCCTATTACCCTCTGCAATATAATAAACACACGATACCTTGCTAAGGTTCCAACACCTTTACTAACAATGTCTAGCTGATGTAAAAAGAATACAGTTAACAATTCATACACTACAGTCTAACATCAATGTCTAAGCAGGATAACTACACATAAATATACAATAGCGTCACAATCTTATACAATAACAGAGAGAGAGAGAGAGAGAGAGAGAGAGAGTATGGCCAATACAAACAGGGAACAAGTTGGTCACAGAGAATAACTTACACACACTGGGAACGATCGCTGCGTAGCTTCTGGTACCAGCTCCAAGTTAGTCAAGATGAAAACCGTTTGTGGAGAGTGAGAGAGAGCTGCCCAGGCTGGCTGATCTTATATACACTGCGTACAGTACACTACAAAGGGACCTATAATCTCATTGTTCATTGGACACAGGAATGTCTCCTCGCATCATAACAAAAGGTCATAGGTTAGTTTGAACAGGTGGGCTGTGACTATATCAAACTGCTCAGGTGGGAGGGAATCTGAAGATTCCCGCCGCATGGGTAATGAATCGCAAATATAGTAAATGTCCAGAAACTACTAATGGCCATTAGCGATTAATCTTTACCTAACCAGCACCGGATTGTTCCTAATAAAATGTTCTTTAGTTAGGTACCAAACACAGCTGCTCAAACCCTGTCTGACCCTTCGTACCATGCAAAGAGGAATTCCTCTGTCCAGCGACCATTTACATTAAACAAACTTACAGTCATTATTAAGGGGAACATTATCTATAAAACATACTATTTGGTTTTATTATTTAACGATTGAGTCGCCCGCTAGACGCACACAAACTCTACCGTAAATGCACATACCACGCGCTCGAGCGCATGGCCGAGGTGGCGCCATCACGCAGCTGCGAGTATCCGCACGCACGGGAGAGAATGTGCACGTGCAGCAGGCACGCGCATGGGGTGGATATATGGCAACGTGTAGCATGATATTTTTCCGACTTTGACAGTCTACCCTTTGGCAGTCATCAATAACTGCCACTTCCTAAAACAGTTCAAAAAAGAAAAATATATGTCATAATGTAAATACCATTTTATGATTGGGTAAAGGGAGGAGAGGAGCAGGTGGGAAAAAGGTATGACCTAGTGAGATAGTAGAAGCATGTGTGTATGAATCCATGTTTGAGGGGTCATGTATCATCGTGCCGTACGTGTTTTAAATCAAGCTTCGAGGTATAGCGAAGTATACATTTGAATTCCTTCTTATCCCGTATTACGGGTCTGTGGATGGGCTGTCAAACTTTACCGAGCTCTTTTCGGCTTTTGGTTGCAACAAATGGGGGAGCACATTTAGTTGATGATACATGAATGGGGGGATATGTGAGTGCTGATATCTGAGTCTATATTCCCTATCGACTATGTGTGTCATTACCTGAAGGTTGTAGAGCTGAAGATAAGAAGCAATTATTATAAATGCAGTCGTAAACTATGTGAGTTTAATAGGCATTCGCTGATTGAGGTCTTGTCTTGTGTCTTGTCTTGATGTACATGTTGACTGTAGTCTCCCGATGCTTTTGCTATAAATGGCGACAAAAGCTTTTCCATTGTCCAGAAAGTTACAGTCACTAAAATATTTGGGCTATCGTAAAAATTAAAGTCACTAGGGATATTGGGGGCTTGTAGCATAGTTCATCAATGGTCTGTATAAAAGAGGTTGTCAAATTCTTCTTCCAAGCGGATGTCTTTGTACCTTGGAGGAAAACAAAGGAGAAACGGGTGAAAGAAACGGACCGTGGAATCACATTTTCATCACAACATTGTCTCTATCATTGGGTCATAAATCAGATTAGTTGTTGTTAGTACAGTGTCCTCGCTCCTTAGACTCATCACCCTGGTATTACTTTTACTCTTCGTTAAAACCCGAACGCATCTAAATATCAGGCCAACCAATATGACGACTCCCAGAATACACAAAAGAAATTTCCCTACATCCATAATAATACCTTGGGCCCATTCTCCTAAGCCCGAGAACCAATTTCGTGGGTTCAACCATGACACCCAACTGGTCAGCTCATTACCCACAGCAGCGAGTGTGAGATTGTGTTTCCTTCGAAACTCCCATTTTAATTGTAAAATGTCATCCATCTTTTGGTCTATGACCTCGGCTGGGTCCTTCGTGCTGTTTGTAATGTACGTGCAGCGTTTTATTCCATATTGAGTTGCTAGGGTAACACAATACCCACCTGTCACAGCTGTGAGGTAATTGAGAATCATCCTATGCTGAACCAGTTCTGTTTTGTAGGCCTGTAACTCTTTCCCAGTGTACCTGAATGTGTCGTCATACATTTCGTGATATTGTCTAATAAATTTGCAAGCGCAGATATATATCTATAATTTATCACTCCTCTGGCGGTACGAGTGATATCTAACGCGAGTAGGAATTGAATCCCGGTGGATTCATGGATCAGGTCAGAGGCCGGATGCTCTGTTCTCTCTATCAGGTGCCGTTTAACAATGTGCTCGTAATGAGTGTGAGTATAAGGAGCTTGGGCACTGCGGTGTATATCTTTCATTTTGTTATGGGATACAGTCATTACTTCAGGCAGTACTTTTCCAATATAGCACAATCCCTCTGAGTTTGGGGCAAGCCACTTATACGCCTTCCTCCCGCATATGAAATATGCATCATCGGGGAGAACATATGGGACGGAGTATGACATTACCATATTACAAATTTTCCATGTGAAATCTCCTAACCCTAATTCTCCCATCTGTTTAGTACACGTATCAGTTTGTACGATCTGTGCACAGTATCCTGGTGATACTTCTCCAACTCGCATGGTCCTACTTCCTAAGGTGTACCTATACCGGAAAAATTTCCTATGGTCGGCTATCTGACGTATAAGTTCTGTGTCTATGGGCATTCTGTCGGCTCTATGTGAGAATGTCATGGTTTGATTACTCCATGACACTTCCCAATTTCCCGGCTTTCGGGGATTGGAAATGTTAAAGCACACTAAGGACCTATCCACATGATATTGGTGGAGCTTCAAGCTAGGAGGACTAGAGATATTAAACCTCTTGTCCACCGGCCTCCCACCACTTAGCTCAAGTACCTCTCCTACAGTTAAAGGGAATGGTACTAGTCCTGATTTGCTATGACCTTGAGGTACTTGAGAGCATACCCAACAGTCTGTCTGGTTTAACACTTTACCCACTAAGGAGTGATAGTCACTCAATGGATGCCGGTCCATGTGGACATTAAAACTGGACTGACATTTCTTTATGCACCCATCCTCAACTATATTGTCACAATGCCTACAGATGCAGTTCTCTTCAGCTAACAATCCTTCACAATTTCTTCTATTGTCAATGCTACCAGATCGTTTTCTGATACTCGCCTTTACTCTGTGATTATGTTGCTCTTGGAAATTTACGCCTCCATCCTGGTCATCAGAACCCATTCCAGATCCTTCCTCGACCTCCATGGTACTCTCGCCGAAACAGACTGCTCTGGTCAACATCATGGTCAACAGGAAAATCCGGGTCACAGTCTCTTGGGGCAAGTCCATCTTAGAGGAGTAAAAGGAGAAAAATAAGAAGGGGGAAAGGAAATAGGAGGGAGGTGGGAACTGGAGAAAATAACAAATGGGACAAAGAAATCTGGCTCGACAAGCTTCTGGTCTTATTATCCTCAACGCTCAGGTGTCGTCTCAATCTTCCCTGAACAGACACTCTAGTGATACAACCTCTACCGTCTGTACTTTGTCACGGGACCTCTCTGGATCAGCAACCTTTTTACAATGAGACGAATGGACCCAAGTCTCTCTCTCGGCAACCTTCAATGCTGTTGTGCTGGTCAATAAGACTTGATATGGTCCTTCCCATCTGTCAATAAGGCAACCTGAGCGTAGAAAATTCCGTATCATTACATAATCCCCAGGTTCAATGTCATGACAATTACTGTCTGGCAGATCAGGAATCACCAACTTTAGATTATCATTCTGATTCCTCAATTGCTTACTCATCTTTTTTTTTTTTTTTGTAAATATATTTTATTGGTTTTCCAATGGAGATAGAAATAATCATTTACAGTACCGAGAAGGAATAAACAAGTACAATTAAGCCAGTGGTTTGCATAGACAATGAAGTTCTCAACAAAAACAATCATACCACATTAGCTGGGAGATTAGGGGGAGACATGTAGACAATAAATTCCAGAGACCTATTGGCAGACATAGAATCGATTAATATGGGTGTCTTACGCTAATCTCCATGTTACGGTACAGTAGGACTAGAAAATCCAAATAAGAGGGGGGAAAGACAGACAAAACAACACAGAACACTACAAATAACAATCAAGGGAGGAAGGGAAGGGAGCGGAAGGGGGGGGGGGTGAAAAAAAAACATCATCGGCAAACAGGGGTTCATAACCCAGTCATATATATAGGTGAGTAATGCAGGAACCGGTTACGAACATCCCCGTTGAACCTGTCAAATGAACAAAAAATGGGAGAGGGGATGGGAGAGGAAACAAAAGGGAAGAGACAGACACAGACATGGGAAAACATGCAATGAGCACAAATAGAAATCTGCAACGTCAAAACCAGTGCCATTGAAATCATGGCAAATGTTTGATGAGTCTAACAATAAAACACAACGGGCGAGATAAGCCTCTAAGAACAGAATCAATGTGAAAAATTATTAACTAGGCCTCAAACTCAGACAGAAAATATGTTATCAGTAGTATATTTGTAATACCAGAGAATAAGGCATACTAACGTAACAATTCGTAGTGACCTTTTAACGAAGGGATGCATTTTTTTCAGTGGAACAAACAATGTAATAGAACATAACAGAGTCCATACGAACAGAGAGTAGATCAGCGAGTAACCGGAGGGGCATCTGCAATATCGCCTTGAGGTGCAGAACGGTTCTCTTCTGCCAAGAAAGCCTCAGCATCAGCGGGAGTGTTGAAGTCTTTGTAAGAAGAACCATCAAACAGTCTGAGCTTGGCTGGGTAGATCAGGGCAAATTTACGTTGGTCTGCCACTAAGCGGGAGCATACTGGAGAAAAGGCCTTACGGGCTCGAGACAATTCCACTGAGAAATCTTGAAAAAGGTATAACTTCGACGACTCCCATGGAATAAATTTCTTGTTGCGGGATGCTGACCAGATCAACTGCTTATGTAAGTAATTAAGACATCGAAACAGGACAACTCGAGGACGGGTAGACGTAGCAGCAGAATGTTGACCCACTCTGTGAACTCGTTCAATGATGAGATCGCGACATTCAGATTCGATTCCTAAAAGGGTCGGGAGAGTGTTACGAACAAAATGAGCTAAAGCCGGGCCCTTGACTGTTTCCGGGAGCCCCACTAGTCGAATATTATTTCTCCTAGACCGATTTTCAAGGTCATCTACCTTGTTCCAAAGATAATAGGTGTCTTTTTCCAATTTGGGAACCACTTGCGTGAGATGGGAGACATCTTGAAACAGGGTACCGACCCTATGTTCCGTTTCAGCAACCCGGTGGGTGAGGTGTTGGAGTTGGGAAGTTATATCCGAAACTGCTTGTGAGAGTAGTGGGCCCATGGTCGCCTTAATAGCATCCACCACATCATTATATGTAACATAAGAGTCCTGAGGGGCTACCGATTTTTTTGCGGCAGGAGATAAGGCAGCAATAGCAGAATCTGAAGACATGTTGGGGTCTGCCCTCCTCTTTTCCTGGCGTGGTTGAAGAGGTTGTGCTGAGGCAGGAGGCGTAAGGTATTTTTCCATATAAGCGGCAGCTAGGGTAATATTATATTCAGATAAGACCCCGACAGGCAGTAACAGTGACAAATGGAAATGTCTCTACTGAAATTAGTAAGATGAGGCCGGTGAGAGAGGCTATCAGCTCATTGCGTAGATAAAATCACATTGCAGAGTACTTGAGTAGATATTCCTGTGAGAGGGCCTTCAGAAGTACATGTAGGTATACAAACAATGCAAAAGGACACAGTAACAGCCTGACCAGCAGCGCTGCTAAGGTCTTCATCCAGAGCAGAAAGCTTCTGAGGCCAAGTGCGGGTAATGCAAAAAATATGGTAATGCAAATCACAGGAACCAGGGGGGGTTAATGTGAAAGGTGACAAGCTTCACATGTGGCTGCAGACCGGGAGTGTTAGGGAATAGCAAAGGGTGCACCCAGGTATTACACTTAGGGATAACTTATGACCTCCAGCAATATGTTGAAATAAGTCCCAATAATGTAGGTAGCAAAACAAGAGGTTAGGGAGAGGCTCCAGCAGGAATAAATAATAAAATATATGTAACAGTCCAGCAAAAATGTTCCCAGATAAGGCTGTATTGCAAAGTGCTGGGGAGAAAATGGCCGCCGCAGCTGTGCTCAGCCTAAGTGCAGCAGGGCTCGTTTTTGTTGCTCACCTCCTGTGTTGTGCCAGCAGGGTGATGCAAAGCTGCTGGCTATGGTGGTCGTCAGGCCTGGAGAAAGGGGAGGCAGAGTATGAATGGAGGTCTAATCGGAGCTGGCGTCCGCGGCTCCGTTCTCCCGCGATTCTCGACGTGGAGCTCAGCCGGCGGGCCGGAGCGGGTACTTGAGTCCCCGGCTTTTCCGGCGGGGAAGGCCGCAATCCGGAGAGACCCTTAATAGCGTCTCCCGGCGTCGCTGCTCGCCCCGCACTGAATCACGGTGGTAGCAGGTGATGAGGACGGCTGGTAGAGGGTGCTATAAGGAGGGTAGCTGTTCAGGAGCTCACTGGAAGCACAGCTATTCCCTTTCCCAGTCAGGCCACGCCCCTGCTTACTCATCTTAACCAAGTACTTTACGGTTACTTCATTGTTACATTTCAAATCATCCTGGGGGTTAATCATAACATGGGGTTGTCGACCAAACAGAATTTCAAAAGGAGACAGATTAAGAGGGGACCTGGGAGTGGTTCTGATGCTGTATAATACAATTGGCAAAGCTTCGGGCCATAACAGTCCTGTTTCAGTCATTACCTTGCTCAATTTATTTTTCTCTGACGTCCTAAGTGGATGCTGGGGACTCCGTCAGGACCATGGGGATTAGCGGCTCCGCAGGAGACAGGGCACAAAACTAAAGCTTTAGGATCAGGTGGTGTGTACTGGCTCCTCCCCCTATGACCCTCCTCCAAGCCCCAGTTAGGTTTTTGTGCCCGTCCGAGCAGGGTGCAATCTAGGTGGCTCTCTTAAGGAGCTGCTTAGAAAAAGTTTTTAGGTTTCTTATTTTCAGTGAGTCCTGCTGGCAACAGGCTCACTGCATCGAGGGACTTAGGGGAGAGAAGTTCAACTCACCTGCGTGCAGGATGGATTGGCTTCTTAGGCTACTGGACACCATTAGCTCCAGAGGGAGTCGGAACACAGGTCTCACCCTGGGGTTCGTCCCGGAGCCGCGCCGCCGACCCCCCTTGCAGATGCTGAAGATTGAAGGTCCAGAAACCGGCGGCAGAAGGCTTTTCAGTCTTCATGAAGGTAGCGCACAGCACTGCAGCTGTGCGCCATTGCTGTCACACACTTCACACCAACGGTCACGGAGGGTGCAGGGCGTTGCTGGGGGCGCCCTGGACAGCAATGTATAATACCTTATTCTGGCTAAAAATACATCACATATAGCCCCTGGAGGCTATATGGATGTATTTAACCCCTGCCAGGTCTCAGAAAAACGGGAGAAGAAGCCCGCCGAAAAGGGGGCGGGGCTTATTCTCCTCAGCACACAGCGCCATTTTCCCTCACAGAAAGGCTGGTGGGAAGGCTCCCAGGCTCTCCCCTGCACTGCACTACAGAAACAGGGTTAAAACAGAGAGGGGGGGCACTTATTTGGCGATATGTATATATATATATTAAAATGCTATAAGGGAAAAACACTTATATAAAGGTTGTCCCTGTATAATATAGCGTTTTTGGTGTGTGCTGGCAAACTCTCCCTCTGTCTCCCCAAAGGGCTAGTGGGGTCCTGTCCTCTATCAGAGCATTCCCTGTGTGTGTGCTGTGTGTCGGTACTTGTGTGTCGACATGTATGAGGACGATGTTGGTGAGGAGGCGGAGCAATTGCCGGTAATGGTGATGTCACTCTCTAGGGAGTCGACACCGGAATGGATGGCTTATTTAAGGAATTACGTGATAATGTCAACACGCTGCAAGGTCGGTTGACGACATGAGACGGCCGGCAAACCAATTAGTACCTGTCCAGGCGTCTAAAACACCGTCAGGGGCGTTAAAACGTCCTTTTACCTCAGTCGGTCGACACAGACACAGGCACGGACACTGACTCCAGTGTCGACGGTGAAGAAACAAACGTATTTTCCTTTAGGGCCACACGTTACTTGTTAAGGGCAATGAAGGAGATGTTACATATTTCTGATACTACAAGTACCACAAAAAAGGGTATTATGTGGAGTGTGAAAAAACTACATGTGGTTTTTCCTGAATCGGATAAATTAAATGAAGTGTGTGATGATGCGTGGGTTTCCCCCGATAGAAAATTATTGGCGGTATACCCTTTCCCGCCAGAAGTTATGGTGCGTTGGGAAACACACCTTAGGGTGGATAAGGCGCTCGCATGCTTATAAAAACAAGGGGCGTTACCGTCTCCAGATACGGACGCCCTCAAGGAGCCAACTGATAGGAGGTTGGAAAATATCCTAAAAAGTATATACACACATACTGGTGTTATACTGCGACCAGCGTTCGCCTCAGCCTGGATGGGCAGCGCTGGGGTGGCTTGGTCGGATTCCCTGACTGGAAATATTGATACCCTTGACAGGGACAGTATTTTATGGACTATAGAGCATTTAAAAGATGCATTTCTATATATGCGAAACTCTGGCATCAAGAGTAAGTGCGATGTCCATATCTGCCAGACGATGTTTATGGACACGACAGTGGTCAGGTGATGCAGATTCCAAACGGCACATGGAAGTATTGCCGTATAAAGGGGAGGAGTTATTTGGGGTCGGTCCATCGGACCTGGTGGCCACGGCAACAGCTAGAAAATCCACCTTTTTTACCCCAAGTCACATCTCAGCAGAAAAAGACATAGTCTTTTCAGCCTCAGTCCTTTCGTCCCCATAATATCTGCCCAGGGATAGAGGTAAGGGAAGAAGACTGCAGCAGGCAGCCCATTCCCAGGAACAGAAGCCTTCCACCGCTTCTGCCAAGTCCTCAGCATGACGCTGGGGCCGTACAAACAGGTGCGGTGGGGGGTCGTCTCAAGAGTTTCAGCACGCAGTGGGCTCACTCGCAAGTGGACCCCTGGATCCTACAAGTAGTATCCCAGGGGTACAGATTGGAAATTCGAGACGTCTCCCCCTCGCAGGTTCCTGAAGTTTGCTTTACCAACGTCTACCTCCGACAGGGAGGCAGTATTGGAAACAATTCACAAGCTGTATTCCCAGCAGGTGATAATCAAAGTACCCCTCCTACTACAAGTAAAGGGGTATTATTCCACACTATATTGTGGTACTGAAGCCAGACGGCTCTGTGAGACCTATTCTAAATGGAGTCACTCAGAGCAGTGATAGCGAACCAGGGAGAAGGGGACTATATGGTGTCCCTGGACATCAAGGATGCTTACCTCCATGTCCAAATTTGCCCTTCTCACAAAGGGTACCTCAGGTTCGTGGTACAAAACTGTCACCATCAGTTTCAGACGCTGCCGTTTGGATTGTCCACGGCACCCCGGGTCTTTACCAAGGTAATGGCCGAAATGATGATTCTTCTTCAAAGAAAAGGCGTCTTAATTATCCCTTACTTGGACGATCTCCTGATAAGGGCAAGGTCCAGAGAACAGTTGGAGGTCTGAGTAGCACTATCTCAAGTAGTTCTACGACAGCACGGGTGGATTCTAAATATTCCAAAATCGCAGCTGTCTCCGACGACACGTCTGCTGTCCCTAGGGATGATTCTGGACACAGTCCAGAAAAAGGTGTTTCTCCCGGAGGAGAAAGCCAGGGAGTTATCCGAGCTAGTCAGGAACCTCCAAAAACCAGGAAAAGTGTCAGTGCATCATTGCACAAGGGCCCTGGGAAAAATGGTGGCTTCTTACGAAGCGATTCCATTCGGCAGATTTCACGCAAGAACTTTTCAGTGGGATCTGCTGGACAAATGGTCCGGATCGCATCTTCAGATGCATCAGCGGATAACCCTGTCTCCAAGGACAAGGGTGTCTCTTCTGTGGTGGCTGCAGAGTGCTCATCTACTAAAGTGACACAGTTATGCATTCAGGACTGGGTCCTGGTGACCACGGATTCCAGCTTGAAAGGCTGGGGAGCAGTCACACAGGGAAAAAATTTCCAGGGAGTATGATCAAGTCTGGGGACTTCTCTCCGCATAAATATACTGGAGCTAAGAGCAATTTACAATGCTCTAAGCTTAGCAAGACCTCTGCTTCAAGGTCAGCCGGTATTGATCCAGTGGGACAACATCACGGCAGTCGCCCACGTAAACAGACAGGGCGGCACAAGAAGCAGGAGGACAATGGCAGAAACTGCAAGGATTCTTCGCTGGGCGGAAAATCATGTGATAGCACTGTCAGCAGTTTTCATTCCGGGAGTGGACAACTGGGAAGCAGACTTCCTCAGCACGACCTCCACCCGGGAGAGTGGGGACTTCATCGAGAAGTTGTTTCCACATGATTGTGCACCGTTGGGAAAGACCAAAGGTGGACATGATGGCGTCCCGCCTGAACAAAAAACTGGACAGGTATTGCGCCAGGTCAAGAGACCCTCAGGAAATAGCTGTGGACGTTCTGGTAACACCATGGGTGTACCAGTCGGTGTATGTGTTCCCTCCTCTGCTTCTCATACCAAAGGTACTGAGAATTATAAGACGTAGAGGAGTAAGAACTATACTCGTGGCTCCGGATGGGCCAAGAAGGACTTGGTACCCGGAACTTCATGAGATGCTCACAGAGGACTCAGGGCCTCTGCCGATAAGAAGGGACTTGCTTCAGCAAGTACCATGTCTGTTCCAAGACTTACCGCGGCTGCGTTTGACGGCATGGCGGTTGAACGCCGGATCCTAAAGGAAAAAAAGGCATTCCGGAAGAGGTCATTCCTACCCTGGTCAAAGCCAGGAAGGAGGTGACCGCACAACATTATCACCACATGTGGCGAAAATATGTTGCGTGGTGTGAGGCCAGGAAGGCCCCACGAAGAAATTTCAACTCGGTCGATTCCTGCATTTCCTGCAAACAGGAGTGTCTATGGGCCTCAAATTGGGGTCCATTAAGGTTCAAATTTCGGCCCTGTCGATTTTCTTCCAGAAAGAATTGGCTTCAGTTCCTGAAGTCCAGAAATTTGACAAGGGAGTACTGCATATACAACCCCCTTTTGTGCCTCCAGTGGCACTGTGGGATCTCAACGTAGTCCTGGGATTCCTCAAATCACGTTGGTTTAAACCGCTCAAATCTGTGGATTTGAAATATCTCACATGGAAAGTGACCATGATGTTGGCCCTGGCCTCGGCCAGGCGAGTGTCAGAATTGGCGGCTTTGTCTCACAAAAGCCCATATCTGATTGTCCATTCGGACAGGGCAGAGCTGCGGACTCGTCCCCAGTTTCTCCCTAAGGTGGTGTCAGCGTTTCATCTGAACCAGCTTATTGTGGTACCTGCGGCTACTAGAGACTTGGAGGACTCCAAGTTGCTAGATGTTGTCAGGGCCCTGAAAATATAGATTTCCAGGACGGCTGGAGTCAGGAAAACTGACTTGCTGTTATCCTGTATGCACCCAAAAAACTGGGTGCTCTTGCTTCTAAGCAGACGATTGCTAGTTGAATGTGTAGTACAATTCAGCTTGCACATTCTGTGGCAGGACTGCCACAGCCAAAATATATAAATGCCCATTCCACAAGGAAGGTGGGCTCATCTTGGGCGACTGCCCGAGGGGTCTCGGCTTTACAACTTTGCCGAGCTGCTACTTGGTCAGGGGCACACCCTGGCTGAGGAGGACCTGGAGTTCTCTCACTCGGTGCTGCAGAGTCATCCGCACTCTCCCGCCCGTTTGGGAGCTTTGGTATAATCCCCATGGTCCTGACGGAGTCCCCAGCATCCACTTAGGACGTCAGAGAAAATAAGATTTTACTTACCGATAAATCTATTTCTCGTAGTCCGTAGTGGATGCTGGGCGCCCATCCCAAGTGCGGATTGTCTGCAATACTTGTACATAGTTATTGTTACAAAAAAATCGGGTTGTTATTGTTGTGAGCCGTCTGTTCAGAGGCTCCTACGTTTGTCATACTGTTAACTGGGTTTAGATCACAAGTTATACGGTGTGATTGGTGTGGTTGGTATGAGTCTTACCCGGGATTCAATATCCTTCCTTATTGTGTACGCTCGTCCGGGCACAGTATCCTAACTGAGGCTTGGAGGAGGGTCATAGGGGGAGGAGCCAGTACACACCACCTGATCCTAAAGCTTTAGTTTTGTGCCCTGTCTCCTGCGGAGCCGCTAATCCCCATGGTCCTGACGGAGTCCCCAGCATCCACTACGGACTACGAGAAATAGATTTATCGGTAAGTAAAATCTTATTTTAATAGTGCTGTTTACTCTTTCCACCTTCGCGCTCGCCTGGGGGCGGTACGGAGTGTGCAGCTTACTATTAATTCCCATCAACTTACACATTGTTTGAAAGACTTCACCTGTAAAATGGGTACCCCTATCACTTTCAATGATTCTAGGGATACCATACCTACACACAAATTCCTGCACGATTTTCTTTGCAGTAAATACAGCGGTATTTGTGGCCGCGGGGAATGCTTCAACCCAATTTGAGAACACATCAATACAGACCAATACATATTTTAAATTTCTACAAGGTGGCAATTGTATGAAATCAATTTTTATTACCTGGAAAGGACCATCTGTCGGAGGGATATGGGATGGCTCTGTCGGTATTGCCTTTCCGATATTCTTCCTCAAACAGGTGAGACATGTCATCGCTCTTTTACCCGCATGGGAAGAAAATCCTGGGGCGCACCAATAAGCTCTTACTAACTTACACATTCCTTCTTTGCCTAGATGAGTCAGCCCATGTGCCGCTTCCGCTAGACTTGGAAGGTATGCTCTGGGTGCCACTGGCTTACCCTGTCCATCTGTCCAGAGTCCTGAGGACTCCTGGCCATATCCTTTTGACCTCCAGACTGCCTTTTCCTGTGGGGAACACAAATTTTGCATTTCACACAATTTCTGTGTGTTTACAGTATTAAATACCATTAATTGTGTACTGTCTGTTTGTATGGGGTTACTAGCTGCTGATTTAGCAGCTTCGTCTGCTCGGCTGTTACCAAGTGATACCGGGTCTTGGCTATATGTGTGAGCTTTACACTTGATAACAGCCACTCTGTCGGGTTCCTGTATCGCTGTTAGAAGTCTTTTGATGTGGGCTGCATGCGCTACGGGTGTGCCAGCTGCCGTCATGAAATTTCTGAGGCGCCATAGGGCCCCGAAATCATGGACTATTCCGAAGGCGTACCTAGAATCTGTGTAAATGTTGGCTGATTTGCCCTTAGCCAATTCACATGCTCTGGTTAGGGCAACCAGTTCAGCAACTTGTGCTGAGTGTGGTGGGCCTAGCGGTTCCGCTTCTATGGTACCTTGGTCATCTACGACTGCGTATCCAGTACACAAGTCTCCCGAGTCCGTCTGTCTGTGACAACTACCGTCAGTGTAGAAGGTAAAATCTACATCTTCCAGTGGGTTGTCACAGATGTCAGGTCTTGCCGTGAAATTTTGGGTCAAATATTCCATACAATCATGCGTGTCATCCCCTGTATTAAATCCTCCTTCACCATCACTCTCATCCTCCACCCTTTGTGCCTGTCCAGGCACACCTGGGAGATACGTTGCAGGATTTAATGCGCTGCATCTCCTTATGGTGATGTTTACGGGGGCCATCAATGCCAATTCCCATCTTGTAAACCGCGCTGATGAGACGTGTCTGGTTTGGGCCGAATTCAGTAAGGCTGACACTGCATGTGGTGTATGAATTGTGAGGTTGTGTCCTAGCACTACATCTTCGCTTTTTGTGACTAGCAATGCTATTGCTGCAACGCTTCGCAAGCATGTGGGGAGGGATCGCGCTACCGTGTCTAGCTGGGCGCTATAGTAGGCTACCGGCCTGCTGGCATCACCATGCTTCTGGGTTAAGACACCTGCTGCGCACCCAGCACTCTCTGTTCCGTACAGCTCAAAGGGTTTCCCATAGTCAGGCATACCTAATGCTGGTGCCTGCGTTAGGCACTGTTTAAGTCTCTCAAATGCCATCTCAGATTCGTCTGTGTGCGAAATCCGATCAGGTTTGTTTGAGGAGACCATCTCCTGCAAAGGTAGGGCTAGTATGGAAAAACCTGGGATCCAGTTACGGCAATACCCACATATTCTTAAAAACGTTCTAATCTGTTGCTGGGTTTGTGGCAGGGTCATGTCACGAATTGCTTGAATTCTATCAGCGGTAAGGTGTCTCAGTCCTTGTGTCAGACAGTGTCCCAAATACTTCACACGGGTCTGGCATAATTGTAACTTGTCCTTGGAAACCTTGTGTCCTGTGTCTGAAAGATGAAACAGGAGTTGTTTCGTATCTCTCAGGGACGCTTCCAGTGAATCTGAACACAGTAGTAAATCATCCACATACTGTATCAATATTGATCCACTCTCTGGTTGGAAAGACTGTAAACAATCATGCAGGGCCTGTGAGAAAATACTTGGACTGTCTATGAAACCTTGTGGTAATCGAGTCCAAGTGTACTGAACTCCTCTGTATGTGAATGCGAATAAGTATTGACTGTCAGGGTGCAGAGGTACCGAGAAGAAGGCGGAGCAGAGGTCAATCACAGTGAAAAATTTTGCAGTGGGAGGGATTTGCATAAGGATGACAGCTGGATTTGGCACTACGGGGAATTGACTCTCAACTATTTTGTTGATCCCTATTAGATCCTGCACTAATCTGTAACCCCTCCCCCCACTCTTTTTAACAGGGAAGATGGGACTATTGGCAGTGCTGGACGTTCTTACCAGAATGCCCTGTTGTAGCAAGCGCTCTATAACAGGGTAAACTCCTAACTCCACCTCTGGCTTCAGAGGGTATTGTGGGATTTTTGGAGCTATCCTACCATCTTTTACTTGCACAACTACTGGGGCTACGTTTGCCATCAATCCAGTGTCTTGTCCATCCTTGGTCCAAAGTGATTCCGGTATCTGGGAAATCATTTCCTCTACCTTGGACGGACACCTATTTACAACAACAGTGTGTGACATTAATCTTGTTGGGGAGTCTAGCATATCCTGCGCTTCCTGAGCGTGGTTTTCGGGTATGTCCAAGAACACACCTTCAGGAGTACAGTATATGACGCATCCCATTTTGCACAGTAAATCTTTCCCTAGGAGATTAGTCGGAGCCGATGCAGCCAGCAGAAAAGAATGCTTGGTATGCAAAGGCCCTATCGTAATCTCTGCAGGTTTGCTTAAAGGGTAGTGCTGTACTACTCCTGTTACTCCCATGGCTGGAATTGTTTTACCAGTGGTTCTCATGCCCACGGTCGAATTTATCACTGACTTGGCCGCCCCCGTATCTACAAGGAAATTTAGAGATTTACCAGCTACATCAATTGTGACTTCGGGTTCACTTCCAAGGCTCGCAATTAATTTCACTGGCTGCAGATTACAGGTGTGGCCCCGCCCCTATGGTGCGTGGTGACCTCCCTGCATTGCGCTGGCAGCTATTACCTGTGAAGGGGGTAAATGGGAACTATCAGTGACTTGCCAGTCTCCTTTTGGGGGATACCTTTTTGTTTCCCCTGCGTGTGGCTCATAACTCCGTCTCTGCGTTCCTTGATCCCAATTTCGTGTGTCATGTCGTTGTCTAGGGGGTTGATATGATTTTTGTGCATTTTTCGATCTACAGTCTCGTGCAAAATGTCCCTCTTTATGACAGTAATAACAAGTTACCACATTTGACTTACCCACAGGGGTCGGAGATTTATACTGAGGTGGCCTTGTGGTCAGGGCCTGTATACTTACGGCCATTAACTTATAACTTTGTGATTCCCTGTGTCTGGTGATATTCCGATCATGATCAATAGCGGCCTCTCTCAAAGTAGCCACCGACAGACCTCGCCAACATGGTTGGGTGGTCTGTACCCTCGTCCTCAATACTTCCTTTAAACCATCCATTAACACAGATACTGCTACTTCTCTATGATTCACATTTGTCTTAATGTCTTCTATGCCTGTATACTTAGCCATTTCCTGTAGTGCCCGATGAAAATAATCAGCAGCTGTTTCTCCCTCTTTTTGTTTGATGGAGAAAATTTTGTTCCATTTGGCAATAGCTGGAAAATACTCTTTTAACTGTAAATTTATTCTCTTTACATTATCTTGGTTGTACACATCCGTAAGGGGTACCTCTTCATCTAATTTACAGTCAGCTAAAAATCTCGCTGAGTCGACATTGGAGGGTAAACATGCCCTCAGCAATATCCGCCAGTCTTTGTTATTGGGCTCCACAGTATTTCCTAGCTCTCTAATGTATTTCTGGCTTGCAACTAGATCTTTCCTAGTATCAGGGAATTCAGACACCATTGATCTTAATTCCATTTGGGAAAAGGGGCAGTGCATGGCGATGTGTCTGACAGGAGTGACTCCTGAAGTGTCAGTTTTCCCATTTGGCACTGCAATTACCCTAACGGGATTAAGTTCAATAACATCATTCTGAGTAGATTCTACAACATGTGGTGAAATGGTTTCAGCATAGTGTATGGTGCCGTACTTACCAGTTGATACGACCTCACCTGTCCCTCCACTAGGGGCCTTTGATACTGCTCTTACTGGTTGGGACGTGCCCACTGTTGTTTCCGCTATGGTGGCTGCTAGAGAGAGTGCCGATATTGTTGTTGGCTCATCCTCTTGGTCACAATCCTGGGGAAAGTTTAAAACAGGGTACAGCTTGCACGGGTTAATATTAGCATCAACAATCTTGGTTACATTAGTCTTAACATTTATACAGTTACTAAGTGCATGTTTATCATTCACCAGTGTGCCATTCTCTGTAACCACCTTCTCTCCCGTTATGTATGGTGGTGGTGGCGCGGTGGCTATCAGTTTTCTGATAGGGTTAGATCCACCCGCTTGAGCCAATCCTCTTTGTATTTCACCTTCCTGTTGCCATAACTGTAAATAATCATAATGTTTGATCCGTCTCTTTGCAGATTTAATGAGACATATCCTTCTCCTTAGATTTTGTAACACCTCGGGACTAAAACTGCCTACCCGTGGGAACTTTTCCCCATCATGCACAGTCATTTTTCCCCATTCATCGCACAAAACCTCTGTGTGTGAACCGTATTTCTCACACATGACATACCTTGCCGACCCGATTGGTCGGTTTACTAAGTCAACCCGAACCGAGGTTGATCGCCCCCCTACCTGAACAACTGGCCCCCATCTTTGCAGGTGTTGCTTTCACTACCTCTGACCTTCAAATCAGGGTCTTCAGTGAATCCTTACAAAAACCAAGATGTCCGGGGTAGGCCAGCGGTGGAAGTTTACCGAGTACTCCACTCACTCGCCCACGTCGACCAATACGCCCACACACTGCCTTAGCGCTGGCGTACTCGACCTAGGGCCCCTGCGACCTGAACCTCTATTTACTGGAACATGTGGGTGTGATCCGAAGAGCACTTAACCCTTTCCAGTAACTATTGGTTGTTGGATAGTTCCCAAGTGACCAGCAAACCTCCCTTAAAATAAAAAAAATTACACAAATCACGTTAGAATGTACAAATAGCGTTTATGACCCCTCTAGCGTACGCAAACGGTACTGGGTCAAGTTACTAACTAATGCACACAATTACGTGCGGTACAATCGTTCTGCACATAAGCAACTAATCTTATGTGCGGAGCGACCAGTGGAATCGAAAATTGTGGCTGCGAATTCCTTCAGCCAGAGCTTAATGGCCTATATGGGTACCGCACCAACCCTTTCTGGTGTTGTGCTCCTTTACTCTTTATCTATAGCGGACTTCTTAGTCTGCTGTACCTGGACCTCCTGGTCTGTCTGGACCTCCTAGTCAGTGCTACAGTAGACCTCCTGGTCTGCTATACTCTAATGCTCTTTTTTTAAATGTTTAACAAGGGATGCCTCCCAAGCCACCGTGCAGTCACTTACACGTATGTACCTCACGAGAACTCGATGATTTCCTGTGGTTCAACCCCAAAAATTAGAAACTTATATATATGTATACACTAGAGATGAGCGGGTTCGGTTTCTCTGAATCCGAACCCGCACGAACTTCATGTTTTTTTCACGGGTCCGAGCAGACTCGGATCCTCCCGCCTTGCTCGGTTAACCCGAGCGCGCCCGAACGTCATCATGACGCTGTCGGATTCTCGCGAGACTCGGATTCTATATAAGGAGCCGCGCGTCGCCGCCATTTTCACACGTGCATTGAGATTGATAGGGAGAGGACGTGGCTGGCGTCCTCTCCATTTAGATTAGGGTTGAGAGAGAGAGAGAGAGATTGACCTGAGGCTGTGATACTGTAGAAGAGAGTGCAGAGTTTAGTGACTGACGACCACAGTGACCACCAGACAGTGCAGTTGTTTGTTTTATTTAATATATCCGTTCTCTGCCTGAAAAAAACGATACACACAGTGACTCAGTCACATACCATATCTGTGTGCACTGCTCAGCCCAGTGTGCTGCATCAATGTATATATATATCTGACTGTGCTCAGCTCACACAGCTTATAATTGTGGGGGAGACTGGGGAGCACTGCAGTGCCAGTTATAGGTTATAGCAGGAGCCAGGAGTACATAATATTATATTAAAATTAAACAGTGCACACTTTTGCTGCAGGAGTGCCACTGCCAGTGTGACTAGTGACCAGTGACCTGACCACCAGTATATATAATATTAGTAGTATACTATCTCTTTATCAACCAGTCTATATTAGCAGCAGACACAGTACAGTGCGGTAGTTCACGGCTGTGGCTACCTCTGTGTCGGCACTCGGCAGCCCGTCCATAATTGTATATACCACCTAACCGTGGTTTTTTTTTCTTTCTTTATAGTCATACTAGTTACGAGTATACTATCTCTTTATCAACCAGTCTATATTAGCAGCAGACACAGTACAGTGCGGTAGTTCACGGCTGTGGCTACCTCTGTGTCGGCACTCGGCAGCCCGTCCATAATTGTATATACCACCTAACCGTGGTTTTTTTTTCTTTCTTTATACATACATACTAGTTACGAGTATACTATCTCTTTATCAACCAGTCTATATTAGCAGCAGACACAGTACAGTGCGGTAGTTCACGGCTGTGGCTACCTCTGTGTCGGCACTCGGCAGCCCGTCCATAATTGTATATACCACCTAACCGTGGTTTTTTTTTTTTTCTTTATACATACATACTAGTTACGAGTATACTATCTCTTTATCAACCAGTCTATATATTAGCAGCAGACACAGTACAGTGCGGTAGTTCACGGCTGTGGCTACCTCTGTGTCGGCACTCGGCAGCCCGTCCATAATTGTATATACCACCTAACCGTGGTTTTTTTTTCTTTCTTTATACATACATACTAGTTACGAGTATACTATCTCTTTATCAACCAGTCTATATATTAGCAGCAGACACAGTACAGTGCGGTAGTTCACGGCTGTGGCTACCTCTGTGTCGGCACTCGGCAGCCCGTCCATAATTGTATATACCACCTAACCGTGGTTTTTTTTTCTTTCTTTATACATACATACTAGTTACGAGTATACTATCTCTTTATCAACCAGTCTATATTAGCAGCAGACACAGTACAGTGCGGTAGTTCACGGCTGTGGCTACCTCTGTGTCGGCACTCGGCAGCCCGTCCATAATTGTATATACCACCTAACCGTGGTTTTTTTTTCTTTCTTTATACATACATACTAGTTACGAGTATACTATCTCTTTATCAACCAGTCTATATATTAGCAGCAGACACAGTACAGTGCGGTAGTTCACGGCTGTGGCTACCTCTGTGTCGGCACTCGGCAGCCCGTCCATAATTGTATATACCACCTAACCGTGGTTTTTTTTTCTTTCTTTATAGTCATACTAGTTACGAGTATACTATCTCTTTATCAACCAGTCTATATTAGCAGCAGACACAGTACAGTGCGGTAGTTCACGGCTGTGGCTACCTCTGTGTCGGCACTCGGCAGCCCGTCCATAATTGTATATACCACCTAACCGTGGTTTTTTTTTCTTTCTTTATACATACATACTAGTTACGAGTATACTATCTCTTTATCAACCAGTCTATATTAGCAGCAGACACAGTACAGTGCGGTAGTTCACGGCTGTGGCTACCTCTGTGTCGGCACTCGGCAGCCCGTCCATAATTGTATATACCACCTAACCGTGGTTTTTTTTTCTTTCTTTATACATACATACTAGTTACAAGTATACTATCTCTTTATCAACCAGTCTATATATTAGCAGCAGACACAGTACAGTGCGGTAGTTCACGGCTGTGGCTACCTCTGTGTCGGCACTCGGCAGCCCGTCCATAATTGTATATACCACCTAACCGTGGTTTTTTTTTCTTTCTTTATACATACATACTAGTTACGAGTATACTATCTCTTTATCAACCAGTCTATATATTAGCAGCAGACACAGTACAGTGCGGTAGTTCACGGCTGTGGCTACCTCTGTGTCGGCACTCGGCAGCCCGTCCATAATTGTATATACCACCTAACCGTGGTTTTTTTTTCTTTCTTTATAGTCATACTAGTTACGAGTATACTATCTCTTTATCAACCAGTCTATATTAGCAGCAGACACAGTACAGTGCGGTAGTTCACGGCTGTGGCTACCTCTGTGTCGGCACTCGGCAGCCCGTCCATAATTGTATACTAGTATCCAATCCATCCATCTCCATTGTTTACCTGAGGTGCCTTTTAGTTGTGCCTATTAAAATATGGAGAACAAAAATGTTGAGGTTCCAAAATTAGGGAAAGATCAAGATCCACTTCCACCTCGTGCTGAAGCTGCTGCCACTAGTCATGGCCGAGACGATGAAATGCCAGCAACGTCGTCTGCCAAGGCCGATGCCCAATGTCATAGTACAGAGCATGTCAAATCCAAAACACCAAATATCAGTAAAAAAAGGACTCCAAAACCTAAAATAAAATTGTCGGAGGAGAAGCGTAAACTTGCCAATATGCCATTTACCACACGGAGTGGCAAGGAACGGCTGAGGCCCTGGCCTATGTTCATGGCTAGTGGTTCAGCTTCACATGAGGATGGAAGCACTCAGCCTCTCGCTAGAAAAATGAAAAGACTAAAGCTGGCAAAAGCAGTAGCACCGCAAAGAACTGTGCGTTCTTCGAAATCCCAAATCCACAAGGAGAGTCCGACTCCAATTGTGTCGGTTGCGATGCCTGACCTTCCCAACACTGGACGTGAAGAGCATGCGCCTTCCACCATTTGCACGCCCCCTGCAAGTGATGGAAGGAGCACCCGCAGTCCAGTTCCTGATAGTCAGATTGAAGATGTCAGTGTTGAAGTACACCAGGATGAGGAGGATATGGGTGTTGCTGGCGCTGGGGAGGAAATTGACCAGGAGGATTCTGATGGTGAGGTGGTTTGTTTAAGTCAGGCACCCGGGGAGACACCTGTTGTCCGTGGTAGGAATATGGCCGTTGACATGCCTGGTGAAAATACCAAAAAAATCAGCTCTTCGGTGTGGAAGTATTTCACCAGAAATGCGGACAACAGGTGTCAAGCCGTGTGTTCCCTTTGTCAAGCTGTAATAAGTAGGGGTAAGGACGTTAACCACCTCGGAACATCCTCCCTTATACGTCACCTGCAGCGCATTCATAATAAGTCAGTGACAAGTTCAAAAACTTGGGCCGACAGCGGAAGCAGTCCACTGACCAGTAAATCCCTTCCTCTTGTAACCAAGCTCACGCAAACCACCCCACCCCACATGTCGTCTACTGTCACTGCATATGATTCTCTCCCCATTGAAAGAATGGTGGAGGATTATATGAGTGACCGCATCCAAGTAGGCACGCCACACAGTCCGTACTTATACTGGCAGGAAAAAGAGGCAATTTGGAGGCCCTTGCACAAACTGGCTTTATTCTACCTAAGTTGCCCTCCCACAAGTGTGTACTCCGAAAGAGTGTTTAGTGCCACCGCTCACCTTGTCAGCAATCGGCGTACGAGGTTACATCCAGAAAATGTGGAGAAGATGATGTTCATTAAAATGAATTATAATCAATTCCTCCGTGGAGACATTGACCAGCAGCAATTGCCTCCACAAAGTACACAGGGAGCTGAGATGGTGGATTCCAGTGGGGACGAATTGATAATCTGTGAGGAGGGGGATGTACACGGTGATATATCGGAGGATGATGATGAGGTGGACATCTTGCCTCTGTAGAGCCAGTTTGTGCAAGGAGAGATTAATTGCTTCTTTTTTGGTGGGGGTCCAAACCAACCCGTCATATCAGTCACAGTCGTGTGGCAGACCCTGTCACTGAAATGATGGGTTGGTTAAAGTGTGCATGTCCTGTTTATACAACATAAGGGTGGGTGGGAGGGCCCAAGGACAATTCCATCTTGCACCTCTTTTTTCTTTTCTTTTTCTTTGCGTCATGTGCTGTTTGGGGAGGGTTTTTTGGAAGGGACATCCTGCGTGACACTGCAGTGCCACTCCTAGATGGGCCCGGTGTTTGTGTCGGCCACTGGGGTCGCTTATCTTACTCACACAGCTACCTCATTGCACCTCTTTTTTTCTTTGCGTCATGTGCTGTTTGGGGAGGGTTTTTTGGAAGGGACATCCTGCGTGACACTGCAGTGACACTCCTAGATGGGCCCGGTGTTTGTGTCGGCCACTAGGGTCGCTTATCTTACTCACACAGCTACCTCATTGCGCCTCTTTTTTTCTTTGCGTCATGTGCTGTTTGGGGAGGGTTTTTTGGAAGGGACATCCTGCGTGACACTGCAGTGCCACTCCTAGATGGGCCCGGTGTTTGTGTCGGCCACTAGGGTCGCTAATCTTACTCACACAGCTACCTCATTGCGCCTCTTTTTTTCTTTGCGTCATGTGCTGTTTGGGGAGGGTTTTTTGGAAGGGCCATCCTGCGTGACACTGCAGTGCCACTCCTAGATGGGCCCGGTGTTTGTGTCGGCCACTAGGGTCGCTTATCTTACTCACACAGCGACCTCGGTGCAAATTTTAGGACTAAAAATAATATTGTGAGGTGTGAGGTATTCAGAATAGACTGAAAATGAGTGGAAATTATGGTTTTTGAGGTTAATAATACTTTGGGATCAAAATGACCGCCAAATTCTATGATTTAAGCTGTTTTTTAGGTTTTTTGGAAAAAAACACCCGAATCCAAAAGACACCCGAATCCGACAAAAAAAATTCGGTGAGGTTTTGCCAAAACGCGGTCGAACCCAAAACACGGCCGCGGAACCGAACCCAAAACCAAAACACAAAACCCGAAAAATTTCCGGCGCTCATCTCTAGTATACACACTCTTTCACCTCATATACTCTTTACTTTCGTTTCTGTGCAGAAATCCCTTTCATTCAGTATCGCAGGCTAATCCCGAGGAGTTGCAACTAGAGAAGGATCTATTAGCTTAAAATTTTGGACACTGAGATCGATTTGCGCTATTATCGCGTTGCCTCCTTATCGCCTAACTAAAACAATACTATCGTGTGATTTGTATTATGTGGGCGTACCCAGACGCTCCGTTGCGTAATATACGCTCCGTGCGTCGGCCCTTGCGTCGCGTACGCTAGTCCTGCCCTGTGTTAGAGACACATGTACGCAAGCCAGGTATATCCACAGAAATACAATTAACACGTTTATATCAATGTAGATGATCTTTAACTGTAATCATTTACTGAACACCACACAGAACTTCCTTGTTTCTTAGGCAAGCCGTGCGCGTGTTTTACAAATTACTCCTTAACGTATTAATATTAATTTTAACTACCAATAGCAACACATCTTTCTCAGCACGTTATCAATTGTGAAATGGCAAACAGGAAAGTGAGGTGTGAAAATACACAAATGGAAAAAGAAATACAGGTGTGTGCGTGCGTGCGTGTGTGCGTACGCAAAACAGAAAATAAGAATTTACTCACCGGTAATTCTATTTCTCGTAGTCCGTAGTGGATGCTGGGAACTCCGTAAGGACCATGGGGAATAGCGGGCTCCGAAAGAGGCTGGGCACTCTAGAAAGATCTTAGACTACCTGGTGTGCACTGGCTCCTCCCACTATGACCCTCCTCCAAGCCTCAGTTAGGATACTGTGCCCGGACGAGCGTACACAATAAGGAAGGATTTTGAATCCCGGGTAAGACTCATACCAGCCACACCAATCACACCGTACAACTCGTGATATGAAACCCAGTTAACAGTATGAAACAACAGAGCCTCTCAACAGATTGCTCAACAATAACCCGATTTAGTTAACAGTAACTATGTACAAGTATTGCAGATAAACCGCACTTGGGATGGGCTGGGCGCATCCACTACGGACTACGAGAAATAGAATTACCGGTGAGTAAATTCTTATTTTCTCTGACGTCCTAGTGGATGCTGGGAACTCCGTAAGGACCATGGGGATTATACCAAAGCTCCCAAACGGGCGGGAGAGTGCGGATGACTCTGCAACACCGAATGAGAGAACTCCAGGTCCTCCTCAGCCAGGGTATCAAATTTATAGAATTTTGCAAATGTGTTTGCCCCTGACCAAGTAGCAGCTCGGCAAAGTTGTAAAGCCGAGACCCCTCGGGCAGCCGCCCAAGATGAGCCCACCTTCCTTGTGGAATGGGCATTGACAGATTTTGGCTGTGGCAGGCCTGCCACAGAATGTGCAAGCTGAATTGTATTACAAATCCAACGAGCAATAGTCTGCTTAGAAGCAGGAGCACCCAGCTTGTTGGGTGCATATAGAATAAACAGCGAGTCAGATTTTCTGACTGTAGCCGTTCTGGAAACATATATTTTCAGTGCCCTGACAACGTCTAGCAACTTGGAGTCCTCCACGTCCCTAGTAGCCGCAGGCACCACAATAGGCTGGTTCAGGTGAAACGCTGACACCACCTTTGGGAGAAACTGGGGACGAGTCCTCAATTCTGCCCTATCCATATGGAAAATCAGATAAGGGCTTTTACAGGACAAAGCCGCCAATTCTGATACTCGCCTGGCAGAAGCCAAGGCCAATAACATAACCACCTTCCACGTGAGATATTTCAGATCCACGGTTTTTAGTGGTTCAAACCAATGTGATTTTAAGAAACTCAACACCACGTTGAGATCCCAAGGTGCCACAGGGGGCACAAACGGGGGCTGAACATGCAGCACTCCTTTAACAAATGTCTGAACTTCAGGTACTGAAGCTAGTTCTTTTTGAAAGAAAATCGACAGAGCCGGGATCTGTACCTTAATGGAGCCCAGTTTTAGGCCCATATTTGCAGGAAATGCAGAAATCGACCTAGTTGAAATTCCTCCGTTGGGGCCTTTTCGGCCTCACACCATGCAACATACTTCCGCCATATGCGGTGATAATGAGTTGCTGTGACCTCTTTCCTGGCTTTAATAAGCGTAGGAATGACTTCCTCCGGAATGCCCTTTTCCTTCAGGATCCGACGTTCAACCGCCATGCCGTCAAACGCAGCCGCGGTAAGTCTTGGAACAGACAGGGCCCCTGCTGTAGCAGGTCTTGTCTGAGCGGCAGAGACCACGGGTCCTCTGAGATCATCTCTTGAAGTTCCGGGTACCACGCTCTTCTTGGCCAATCCGGAACCACGAGAATTGTGTTTACTCCTCGCTTTCTTATTATTCTCAATACCTTTGGTATGAGAGGTAGAGGAGGGAACACATAAACTGACCGGTACACCCACGGTGTCACTAGAGCGTCCACAGCTATCGCCTGAGGGTCTCTGGACCTGGCGCAATACCTCTCTAGTTTTTTGTTTAGGCGGGACGCCATCATGTCCACCTGTGGACGACCCCATTGATTTACAATCATTTGGAAGACTTCTGGATGAAGTCCCCACTCCCCCGGGTGGAGGTCGTGCCTGCTGAGAAAGTCTGCTTCCCAGTTGTCCACTCCCGGGATGAACACTGCTGACAGTGCTAGTACATGATTCTCCGCCCATCGGAGAATTCTTGTGGCTTCTGCCATTGCCATCCTGCTTCTTGTGCCACCCTGTCGATTCACAAGGGCGACTGCCGTGATGTTGTCTGACTGGATCAGCACCGGCTGGTGTAGGAGCAGGGATTTTGCTTGACTTAGGGCATTGTAAATGGCCCTTAGTTCCAGAATATTTATGTGAAGGGCAGTCTCCTGACTTGACCATAGTCCTTGGAAGTTTCTTCCCTTTGTGACTGCCCCCCAGCCTCGTAGGCTGGCATCCGTGGTCACCAGGACCCAGTCCTGTATGCCGAATCTGCGGCCCTCCAGAAGATGAGCACTCTGCAGCCACCACAGAAGAGACACCCTGGTTCTTGGGGACAGGGTTATCAAGCGATGCATCTGAAGATGCGATCCGGACCACTTGTCCAACAGGTCCCACTGAAAAATTCTGGCATGGAACCTGCCGAATGGAATTGCTTCGTAAGAAGCTACCATCTTTCCCAAGACCCGCGTGCAGTGATGCACCGATACCTGTTTTGGTTTTAGGAGGTCTCTGACTAGAGAAGACAACTCCCTGGCTTTCTCCTCCGGGAGAAACACTCTTTTCTGGACTGTGTCCAGAATCATTCCCAGGAACATTAGACGTGTCGTGGGGACCAGCTGTGACTTTGGGATATTCAGAATCCAGCCGTGCTGGCGCAGCACTTCCTGAGATAGTGCTACTCCCACTAACAACTGTTCCTTGGATCGTGCCTTTATTAGGAGATCGTCCAAGTATGGGATAATTAAAACTCCCTTTTTTTCGAAGGAGTATCATCATTTCCGCCATAACCTTGGTAAATACCCTCGGTGCCGTGGAGAGTCCAAACGGCAGCGTCTGGAATTGGTAATGGCAATCCTGTACCACAAATCTGAGGTACTCCTGGTGAGGATGGTAAATGGGGACATGCAGGTAAGCATCCTTGATGTCCAGGGATACCATGTAATCCCCCTCGTCCAGGCTTGCAATAACCGCCCTGAGCGATTCCATCTTGAACTTGAATTTTTTTATGTATGTGTTCAAGGATTTCAAATTTAAAATGGGTCTCACCGAACCGTCCGGTTTCGGCACCACAAATAGTGTGGAATAGTAACCCCGGCCTTGTTGAAGTAGGGGTACCCTGATTATCACCTGCTGGGAATACAGCTTGTGAATCGCTGCTAGCACCGCCTTCCTGTCTGAGGGAGCAATCGGCAAGGCAGATTTTAGGAACCGGTGGGGTGGAGCCGCCTCGAATTCCAGCTTGTATCCCTGAGATACTATTTGAAGGATCCAGGGATCCACCTGTGAGCGAGCCCACTGATCGCTGAAATTCATGAGGCGGGCCCCCACCGTACCTGGCTCCGCCTGTGGAGCCCCACCGTCATGCGGCGGACTTGGAAGAGGAAGCGGGGGAGGACTTTTGTTCCTGGGAACCTGCTGTTTGCTGCAGCCTTTTTCCCCTACCTCTGCCTCTAGACAGAAAAGACCCTCCTTTTCCCCGCATGTTTTTCTGGGTCCGAAAGGACTGAACCTGATAAAATGGCGCCTTCTTAGGCTGTGAGGGGACATGGGGTAAAAATGCTGACTTCCTAGACGTTGCTGTGGAAACTAGGTCGGAGAGACCATCCCCAAATAATTCCTCCCCTTTATAAGGCAAAACTTCCATGTGCCTTTTGGAATCTGCATCTCCAGTCCACTGGCGAGTCCATAAGCATCTCCTAGCAGAGATGGATAATGCACTTACTTTAGATGCCAGCCGGCAGATTTCCCTCTGTGCATCTCTCATGTATAAGACTGAGTCTTTGATATGGTCAATTGTTAGCAGAATCGTGTCTCTGTCTAATGTGTCAATATTTTCTGACAGTTTATCTGACCCCGCAGCGGCAGCACTGCACATCCATGCTGACGCAATAGCTGGTCTAAGTATAATGCCTGAATGTGTATATACAGACTTCAGGATCGCCTCCTGCTTTCTATCAGCAGGTTCCTTAAGGGCGGCCGTATCCTGGGACGGTAGTGCCACCTTTTTAGACAAACGTGTGAGCGCTTTATCCACCCTAGGGGGTGTTTCCCAACGTAACCTATCCTCTGGCGGGAAAGGGAACGCCATTAGTATCTTCTTAGGAATTACCAATTTCTTATCAGGGGAAGCCCACGCTTCTTCACACACTTCATTTCATTCATCTGACGGGGGAAAAACTACAGGTAGTTTTTTCTCCCCAAACATAATACCCTTTTTTGTGGTACCTGGATGTAAATCAGAAATATTTAACACCTCTTTCATTGCCTCAATCATGCAGTGAATGGCCTTAACGGGCATTAAATTTGACTCATCGTCGTCGACACTGGTGTCAGTATCCGTGTCGACATCTACTTGTGCCATCTGAGATAGCGGGCGTTTCAGAGCCCCTGATGACTTTTGAGACACCTGGACAGGCACGAGCTGAAGACTCGGCTGTCCCACAGTCGGCATGTCGTCAAATTTTTTATGTAAGGAGTCTATACGTGCACTCATTTCCTGCCATAAACTCATCCACTCAGGTGTCTGCCCCCCAGGGGGTGACATCCCTGCTAAAGGCATCTGCTCCCCCTCCACATCATTATCCTCCTCAAACATGTCGACACAGCCGTACCGACACACTCCACACACACAGGGAATGCTCAAACAGAGGACAGGACCCACAATAAGCCCTTTGGGGGGACAGAGTAAGAGTATGCCAGCACACACCAGAGCGCTATATATATACAGGGACTAACTGAGTTATGTCCCTAATAGCTGCTTTTCAATAAAATATATATATATATACTGCCAAATTTAATGCCCCCCCTCTCTTTTCCCTCTTACTGGTACTGTAGATTGCAGGGAAGAGCCAGGGAGATTCCTTCCAGCCGAGCTGTGAGGGAAAAATGGCGCCATTGTGCTGAGGAGATAGGCTCCGCCCCTTTTTCGCGGCCTATACTCCCGCTTTTTATGGAATTCTGGCAGGGGTATTTACCTCATATATAGCCCCTGGGGCTATATATTGAGGTATTTTAGCCAGCCAAGGTGTTTTTATTGCTGCCTCAGGGTGCCCCCCCCCAGCGCCCTGCACCCTCAGTGACCGGAGTGTGAAGTGTGTGAGAGGAGCAATGGCGCACAGCTGCAGTGCTGTGCGCTACCTTGGTGAAGACAGAGTCTTCATGCCGCCGATTTTCCGGACCATCTTCTTGCTTCTGGCTCTGTAAGGGGGACGGCGGCGCGGCTCCGGGACCGAACATCAAGGCTGGGCCTGCGGTCGATCCCTCTGGAGCTAATGGTGTCCAGTAGCCTAAGAAGCCCAATCCGGCTGCAAGCAGGCGAGTTCGCTTCTTCTCCCCTTAGTCCCTCGCTGCAGTGAGCCTGTTGCCAGCAGGTCTCACTGAAAATAAAAAAATCTAAGACTATTACTTTCTAAGAGCTCAGGAGAGCCCCTAGTGTGCATCCAACCTCGGCCGGGCACGAAATCTAACTGAGTCTTGGAGGAGGGTCATAGTGGGAGGAGCCAGTGCACACCAGGTAGTCTAAGATCTTTCTAGAGTGCCCAGCCTCCTTCGGAGCCCACTATTCCCCATGGTCCTTACGGAGTTCCCAGCATCCACTAGGACGTCAGAGAAATAAACAGTTTTAAAAGACAATAGCGTATTGTTCTTACCTCCGGTTCCGGATTCCACCAGCACTCCTTCAACGTAGCGAAACAGACGCTTATCTAGCCAGCACTACTGCCTTCCCGCCCTTGCTGACAGATAAAGTCTGTATTCGCTAGTGCGGATATGTGGAGGACGGACGAGCCGCCAATTGATACAGCTAACTATTTATCTTATAACATTCACAATAAATGGGTAAGAGACTCAGTACGCAATTGGCGTATGGGGTACCGTAAGGGTATGCACTTAGCGTAGCATACGCTCGGCCGTGATCGAAACGCACATGCGACACGCTCGCTCACAGCTTAATGCGTGGTGTCGAGCACGCTATAGGCAGCCGACTACCGTAATGCTACGCTACCAGCGTAGCGGACGCTCGAGACCACGAGGAGATCACGAGCGGCGCAGACGCTCACGGGATGACACTCAGTAAACCTTGAATGTAACACACAGAAAGGATACTCTTATACTGTAAACCTTGTATCTAAAATACTGTAGCGATGTAACGCTGCTTAACCTTGTTAATGCTAAAGCTGCTTGAGCGTTTGAGACGCTCCTATTACCCTCTGCAATATAATAAACACACAATACCTTGCTAAGGTTCCAACACCTTTACTAACAATGTCTAGCTGATGTAAAAAGAATACAGTTAACAATTCATACACTATAGTCTAACATCAATGTCTAAGCAGGATAACTACACATAAATATACAATAGCGTCACAATCTTATACAATAACAGAGAGAGAGAGAGAGAGAGAGAGAGTATGGCCAATACAAACAGGGAACAAGTTGGTCACAGAGAATAACTTACACACACTGGGAACGATCGCTGCGCAGCTTCTGGTACCAGCTCCAAGTTAGTCAAGATGAAAACCGTTTGTGGAGAGTGAGAGAGAGCTGCCCAGGCTGGCTGATCTTATATACACTGCGTACAGTACACTACAAAGGGACCTATAATCTCATTGTTCATTGGACACAGGAATGTCTCCTCGCATCATAACAAAAGGTCATAGGTTAGTTTGAACAGGTGGGCTGTGACTATATCAAACTGCTCAGGTGGGAGGGAATCTGAAGATTCCCGCCGCATGGGTAATGAATTGCAAATATAGTAAATGTCCAGAAACTACTAATGGCCATAACTATACGCAGGAGCGATTAATCTTTACCTAACCAGCACCGGATTGTTCCTAATAAAATGTTCTTTAGTTAGGTACCAAACACAGCTGCTCAAACCCTGTCTGACCCTTCGTACCATGCAAAGAGGAATTCCTCTGTCCAGCGACCATTTACATTAAATAAATTTACAGTCATTATTAAGGGGAACATTATCTATAAAACATACTATTTGGTTTTATTATTTAACGATTGAGTCGCCTGCTAGACGCACACAAACTCTACCGTAAATGCACATACCACGCGCTCGAGCGCATGGCCGAGGTGGCACCATCACGCAGCTGCGAGTATCCGCACGCACGGGAGAGAATGTGCACGTGCAGCAGGCACGCGCATGGGGTGGATATATGGCAACGTGTAGCATGATATTTTTTCGACTTTGACAGCACTGGGGCAATGTAACTGGCACTGTGGGGCATGTATCTGGCACAGTGGGGCAATGTAACTGGCACTGTGGGGCATGTATCCGGCACTGTGGGGCATTGTATCTGGCACTGTGGGGCAATGTAACTGGCACTGTGGGGCAATGTAATTGGCACTGTGGGGCATTGTATCTGGCACTGTGGGGCAATGTAACTGGCACTGTGGGGCCATTTTCAGTGGCCACACCCCTTCTGGTGTGTGGCCACGCCTATTTTTTCGGCGCGCGCAAATGCCTCTTTTTGTGTGCTTTTTGGGGGGGGGGGGGGGGGGGGGCACCATTTTACATCTTGCCCTGGGCTCCAAAAACCCTAGTTATGCCTCTGGCTGTGTCCCAACACCTTCCTGGTATTCCTCTTGGTCCAGTCCTACACCCAGGTTGCCTTAGCCCGGGGCACCCGAACTGTTGTGCCCTGTCCTGCAAGCACTCTGGGTGGCATCCGGACTGGACTGCCACCAGGGCTGATGCAAGGTGTCTCAGCACCCTAGGCAAATCCGTAACTCGCCCCCTCCCCACCCCCCCAAAAAAAATGTAAATAAAGATATCGAGTCTCCCTAAAAAAAGTGCATACACAGCATCTAATAAGTTCCACAGCCACCGCCTGATGGTGGTCGCAGCTAGTGTGCATGTATGACCCGTTCGCACGTTAGATGAGGGAGGACACGTGTGTGTGTGTGTGTGTGTGTGTGTGTGTGTGTGTGTGTAAATTTATACACACATACACACACAAACACATATATATATGCAGTGGTCGAAGTGGAAATTTTGAGGTGGGGTATGGAAAAGTGAAGGTTGTAATTATGCGCGCACTGAAGATGCGCGTGCTCTGGAAAAAGGGGGCATGGACACGCAAAAGGTGCATGTCCTTCAGTGTAGTTTACCATCCCTTATACAGATTTTGTACCACAATAGTAGGAGCCCTTATACTATCTAGTACTGGTGCCCCTTTCACATTATAGCACACAATATGAGCCGAAATTCACATTATAGCACACGGTATGAGCCGAAATTCACATTATATAGCACATAGAATGAGCCGAAATTCACATTATAGCACACGGTACAAGCCGAAATTCACATTACAGCACACGGTATGAGCCAAAATTCACATTATAGCACACGGTATGAGCCGAAATTCACATTATAGCACACGACATGAGCCGAAATTCACATTATAGCACACGACATGAGCTGAAATTCACATTATAGCACACGGTATGAGCTGAAATTCACATTATAGCACACGACATGAGCCAAAATTCACATTATGCCACATGCAATGAGACAAAATTCAGAGAGAGTGACAGCAGGGACAGGGAGAGTGACGGAGAGACAGGGAAAGTGACAGCAGGGACAGTGAGAGCCAGGGAAAGTGACAGAAGGGACAGTGAGAGGGACAGGGAAAATGACAGCAGGGGCATAGGGATAGGGAGAGTGACAGAGGGACAGGGAAAGTGACAGCAGGGACAGTAAGATTGACAGAGGGACAGGAAAGTGACAGCAGGGACATAGGGACAGAGAAAGTTGTAGCAGGGACAGGGAAAGTGACAGCAGGGACAGGGAAAGTGACAGCAGGGACATATGGATAGGGAGAGTGACAGAGAGAGGGACAGCAGGAGCATACAGTAGGGACTAGGGAGAGAGAAAGGCAGCAGGGTAAGATTACCTATTTAGCAGCTGCGGTGCATGAGGAGGCTGTGGTCGGTGCGGGGCAAAGGAGGCTGTGGTCTTCGGAGATGGTGCGGAGGTGCAGAGAAGGACTGAGGGCGGCAGAGGAGGCTGAGGGCGGCAGCGGTGCAACGTAGGAGGAGGCTGTGGTCGGCGGCCTTTGGTGCGGCACTGGCTCCTATGATGACAGTGGAGCTACTATTTCAGATCTGCCGTGGACCGGCAGCCAATGAGGAGCAGCCACTCTCTGGTCTGACTGATCCCCATCCTCCCCTCTCATCTCAATAGAAATGGAGGAGTGCCGCGTGTCCACGCTTCTGCTTTCCCTGTTTGCGTGTCGCATGCCCCCACCCATCTCCATGTAAATTGGGGCATGCCACAAGTCCACCCCCCCCCAACTAGCAGCACACCCCTGTCTTTAGTGCCCGCTCGCCCCCATTTACATCATGAGCATTCACGCAGATGGTTGGGCCCCCAGTCTGTCCTTGCACCTGTATGTAATGAGCACAAGGCTGACAGAGGAGGCCACTGGTCCTGATGATCCCAGCCCCTTGTTGCTTCGTTCTCACACTTGCAAAGGCAGACACCTGCCTGTCAGTGAGCAGCAGTCTGCAGCCACGATCACCAGCACCAGCGGGCTCCTCTGTCAGTGATACTTCCTCCCACCTTACCCCCCTGAGGCTTCCAGTTACTTCTGCCCCTCTCAGCTCCACCTGCCACCCACTCTCCCCAGTCCGCCCGGCCTCTCAGTACAGCCAGCTGACTGTGAGCACACTACTGTGCAGCCATGACCAGCAGCAGCTCATCAGTCAGCCTGGCCACTTATCCCCGCCGGCTGCCTGCAGCAAATATGGGCCTGGCCCTCTGACCCCCTCCTCCTGTCCCACCTTCTGCTCTTCCAACATCCGCCGCTGGTTAGGACACGATACGAGTGGGGACAGGTCTGCTGGAGGAGGGAACAGCACCGGACATATGGTTCCAACCCTGGTGAGCAGAGAGCGCCTCACTTTTTTTATTTTGTACACTAAGCACCGCCCTCCAAGTGGCGGCACCCATAGACAGCTGCCTAAAACTGCCTAATGGTAGCGTTGGCCCTGACTGCCAAAAAAATATTGAATACTGCTAGTGCATGCATGATAATGTACCAGATTAGTAACAGCAATGCACTGTAGAAAATATACCATAGTCCTGAATATTATAAGATATCATGTATAATGTGCACAGTGCATAGTCTGGAAGAGGAGGTGGGGCCTACCAAGCAGTAGAGCCCACCAGGGGTTTCCCTGTACCCTTGTGGGCCAGTCCAATCCTGTGCATACCTCCCAAATGCTCTATTCCAGGACTTCCTTCTAAAAATTAAGCTGGGCATACACTATACAATTATCTGTGGTTGGAGTGAAAATCTGGTAATGGATGAGAACAACTGACAATTGACCATTTGCTACCAAATACTGGAAAATGGACAAAACCTGTTGTTCATACAAATTGGTTAAATCACGGACAGGTTTAAAAAGATTTTGAGAGAGTTATGATTGTCTAAGAAATGGCAAATAAATAAAATAATGCTGGTGGTGGGGGTATTAACTAGAGATGAGCGCCGGAAATTTTTCGGGTTTTGTGTTTTGGTTTTGGGTTCGGTTCCGCGGCCGTGTTTTGGGTTCGACCGCGTTTTGGCAAAACCTCACCGAATTTTTTTTGTCGGATTCGGGTGTGTTTTGGATTCGGGTGTTTTTTTCAAAAAACCCTAAAAAACAGCTTAAATCATAGAATTTGGGGGTCATTTTGATCCCAAAGTATTATTAACCTCAAAAACCATAATTTCCACTCATTTTCAGTCTATTCTGAATACCTCACACCTCACAATATTATTTTTAGTCCTAAAATTTGCACCGAGGTCGCTGTGTGAGTAAGATAAGCGACCCTAGTGGCCGACACAAACACCGGGCCCATCTAGGAGTGGCACTGCAGTGTCACGCAGGATGTCCCTTCCAAAAAACCCTCCCCAAACAGCACATGACGCAAAGAAAAAAAGAGGCGCAATGAGGTAGCTGTGTGAGTAAGATAAGCGACCCTAGTGGCCGACACAAACACCGGGCCCATCTAGGAGTGGCACTGCAGTGTCACGCAGGATGTCCCTTCCAAAAAACCCTCCCCAAACAGCACATGACGCAAAGAAAAAAAGAGGCGCAATGAGGTAGCTGACTGTGTGAGTAAGATAAGCGACCCTAGTGGCCGACACAAACACCGGGCCCATCTAGGAGTGTCACTGCAGTGTCACGCAGGATGTCCCTTCCAAAAAACCCTCCCCAAACAGCACATGACGCAAAGAAAAAAAGAGGCGCAATGAGGTAGCTGACTGTGTGAGTAAGATAAGCGACCCTAGTGGCCGACACAAACACCGGGCCCATCTAAGAGTGGCACTGCAGTGTCACGCAGGATGGCCCTTCCAAAAAACCCTCCCCAAACAGCACATGACGCAAAGAAAAATAAAAGAAAAAAGAGGTGCAAGATGGAATTGTCCTTGGGCCCTCCCACCCACCCTTATGTTGTATAAACAAAACAGGACATGCACACTTTAACCAACCCATCATTTCAGTGACAGGGTCTGCCACACGACTGTGACTGATATGACGGGTTGGTTTGGACCCCCCCCCAAAAAAGAAGCAATTAATCTCTCCTTGCACAAACTGGCTCTACAGAGGCAAGATGTCCACCTCATCATCATCCTCCGATATATCACCGTGTACATCCCCCTCCTCACAGATTATCAATTCGTCCCCACTGGAATCCACCATCTCAGCTCCCTGTGTACTTTGTGGAGGCAATTGCTGCTGGTCAATGTCTCCGCGGAGGAATTGATTATAATTCATTTTAATGAACATCATCTTCTCCACATTTTCTGGATGTAACCTCGTACGCCGATTGCTGACAAGGTGAGCGGCGGCACTAAACATTCTTTCGGAGTACACACTTGTGGGAGGGCAACTTAGGTAGAATAAAGCCAGTTTGTGCAAGGGCCTCCAAATTGCCTCTTTTTCCTGCCAGTATAAGTACGGACTGTGTGACGTGCCTACTTGGATGCGGTCACTCATATAATCCTCCACCATTCTTTCAATGTTGAGAGAATCATATGCAGTGACAGTAGACGACATGTCCGTAATCGTTGTCAGGTCCTTCAGTCCGGACCAGATGTCAGCATCAGCAGTCGCTCCAGACTGCCCTGCATCACCGCCAGCGGGTGGGCTCGGAATTCTGAGCCTTTTCCTCGCACCCCCAGTTGCGGGAGAATGTGAAGGAGGAGATGTTGACAGGTCGCGTTCCGCTTGACTTGACAATTTTCTCACCAGCAGGTCTTTCAACCCCAGCAGACTTGTGTCTGCCGGAAAGAGAGATCCAAGGTAGGCTTTAAATCTAGGATCGAGCATGGTGGCCAAAATGTAGTGCTCTGATTTCAACAGATTGACCACCCGTGAATCCTTGTTAAGCGAATTAAGGGCTCCATCCACAAGTCCCACATGCCTAGCGGAATCGCTCCGTGTTAGCTCCTCCTTCAATGTCTCCAGCTTCTTCTGCAAAAGCCTGATGAGGGGAATGACCTGACTCAGGCTGGCAGTGTCTGAACTGACTTCACGTGTGGCAAGTTCAAAGGGCATCAGAACCTTGCACAACGTTGAAATCATTCTCCACTGCGCTTGAGACAGGTGCATTCCACCTCCTATATCGTGCTCAATTGTATAGGCTTGAATGGCCTTTTGCTGCTCCTCCAACCTCTGAAGCATATAGAGGGTTGAATTCCACCTCGTTACCACTTCTTGCTTCAGATGATGGCAGGGCAGGTTCAGTAGTTTTTGGTGGTGCTCCAGTCTTCTGTACGTGGTGCCTGTACGCCGAAAGTGTCCCGCAATTCTTCTGGCCACCGACAGCATCTCTTGCACGCCCCTGTCGTTTTTTAAAAAATTCTGCACCACCAAATTCAAGGTATGTGCAAAACATGGGACGTGCTGGAATTTGCCCATATTTAATGCACACACAATATTGCTGGCGTTGTCCGATGCCACAAATCCACAGGAGAGTCCAATTGGGGTAAGCCATTCCGCGATGATCTTCCTCAGTTGCCGTAAGAGGTTTTCAGCTGTGTGCGTATTCTGGAAACCGGTGATACAAAGCGTAGCCTGCCTAGGAAAGAGTTGGCGTTTGCGAGATGCTGCTACTGGTGCCGCCGCTGCTGTTCTTGCGGCGGGAGTCCATACATCTACCCAGTGGGCTGTCACAGTCATATAGTCCTGACTAGAGATGAGCGCCTGAAATTTTTCGGGTTTTGTGTTTTGGTTTTGGGTTCGGTTCCGCGGCCGTGTTTTGGGTTCGAACGCGTTTTGGCAAAACCTCACCGAATTTTTTTTGTCGGATTCGGGTGTGTTTTGGATTCGGGTGTTTTTTTCAAAAAACACTAAAAAACAGCTTAAATCATAGAATTTGGGGGTCATTTTGATCCCAAAGTATTATTAACCTCAAAAACCATAATTTCCACTCATTTTCAGTCTATTCTGAATACCTCACACCTCACAATATTATTTTTAGTCCTAAAATTTGCACCGAGGTCGCTGTGTGAGTAAGATAAGCGACCCTAGTGGCCGACACAAACACCGGGCCCATCTAGGAGTGGCACTGCAGTGTCACGCAGGATGTCCCTTCCAAAAAACCCTCCCCAAACAGCACATGACGCAAAGAAAAAAAGAGGCGCAATGAGGTAGCTGTGTGAGTAAGATTAGCGACCCTAGTGGCCGACACAAACACCGGGCCCATCTAGGAGTGGCACTGCAGTGTCACGCAGGATGGCCCTTCCAAAAAACCCTCCCCAAACAGCACATGACGCAAAGAAAAAAAGAGGCGCAATGAGGTAGCTGTGTGAGTAAGATTAGCGACCCTAGTGGCCGACACAAACACCGGGCCCATCTAGGAGTGGCACTGCAGTGTCACGCAGGATGGCCCTTCCAAAAAACCCTCCCCAAACAGCACATGACGCAAAGAAAAAAAGAGGCGCAATGAGGTAGCTGTGTGAGTAAGATTAGCGACCCTAGTGGCCGACACAAACACCGGGCCCATCTAGGAGTGGCACTGCAGTGTCACGCAGGATGTCCCTTCCAAAAAACCCTCCCCAAACAGCACATGACGCAAAGAAAAAAAGAGGCGCAATGAGGTAGCTGTGTGAGTAAGATTAGCGACCCTAGTGGCCGACACAAACACCGGGCCCATCTAGGAGTGGCACTGCAGTGTCACGCAGGATGTCCCTTCCAAAAAACCCTCCCCAAACAGCACATGACGCAAAGAAAAAAAGAGGCGCAATGAGGTAGCTGACTGTGTGAGTAAGATTAGCGACCCTAGTGGCCGACACAAACACCGGGCCCATCTAGGAGTGGCACTGCAGTGTCACGCAGGATGTCCCTTCCAAAAAACCCTCCCCAATCAGCACATGATGCAAAGAAAAAGAAAAGAAAAAAGAGGTGCAAGATGGAATTGTCCTTGGGCCCTCCCACCCACCCTTATGTTGTATAAACAAAACAGGACATGCACACTTTAACCAACCCATCATTTCAGTGACAGGGTCTGCCACACGACTGTGACTGATATGACGGGTTGGTTTGGACCCCCCCCAAAAAAGAAGCAATTAATCTCTCCTTGCACAAACTGGCTCTACAGAGGCAAGATGTCCACCTCATCTTCACCCTCCGATATATCACCGTGTACATCCCCCTCCTCACAGATTATCAATTCGTCCCCACTGGAATCCACCATCTCAGCTCCCTGTGTACTTTGTGGAGGCAATTGCTGCTGGTCAATGTCTCCGCGGAGGAATTGATTATAATTCATTTTAATGAACATCATCTTCTCCACATTTTCTGGATGTAACCTCGTACGCCGATTGCTGACAAGGTGAGCGGCGGCACTAAACACTCTTTCGGAGTACACACTTGTGGGAGGGCAACTTAGGTAGAATAAAGCCAGTTTGTGCAAGGGCCTCCAAATTGCCTCTTTTTCCTGCCAGTATAAGTACGGACTGTGTGACGTGCCTACTTGGATGCGGTCACTCATATAATCCTCCACCATTCTATCAATGTTGAGAGAATCATATGCAGTGACAGTAGACGACATGTCCGTAATCGTTGTCAGGTCCTTCAGTCCGGACCAGATGTCAGCATCAGCAGTCGCTCCAGACTGCCCTGCATCACCGCCAGCGGGTGGGCTCGGAATTCTGAGCCTTTTCCTCGCACCCCCAGTTGCGGGAGAATGTGAAGGAGGAGATGTTGACAGGTCGCGTTCCGCTTGACTTGACAATTTTGTCACCAGCAGGTCTTTCAACCCCAGCAGACCTGTGTCTGCCGGAAAGAGAGATCCAAGGTTGGCTTTAAATCTAGGATCGAGCACGGTGGCCAAAATGTAGTGCTCTGATTTCAACAGATTGACCACCCGTGAATCCTTGTTAAGCGAATTAAGGGCTGCATCCACAAGTCCCACATGCCTAGCGGAATCGCTCCCTTTTAGCTCCTTCTTCAATGCCTCCAGCTTCTTCTGCAAAAGCCTGATGAGGGGAATGACCTGACTCAGGCTGGCAGTGTCTGAACTGACTTCACGTGTGGCAAGTTCAAAGGGCATCAGAACCTTGCACAACGTTGAAATCATTCTCCACTGCACTTGAGACAGGTGCATTCCACCTACTATATCGTGCTCAATTGTATAGGCTTGAATGGCCTTTTGCTGCTCCTCCAACCTCTGAAGCATATAGAGGGTTGAATTCCACCTCGTTACCACTTCTTGCTTCAGATGATGGCAGGGCAGGTTCAGTAGTTTTTGGTGGTGCTCCAGTCTTCTGTACGTGGTGCCTGTACGCCGAAAGTGTCCCGCAATTTTTCTGGCCACCGACAGCATCTCTTGCACGCCCCTGTCGTTTTTTAAAAAATTCTGCACCACCAAATTCAAGGTATGTGCAAAACATGGGACGTGCTGGAATTTGCCCATATTTAATGCACACACAATATTGCTGGCGTTGTCCGATGCCACAAATCCACAGGAGAGTCCAATTGGGGTAAGCCATTCCGCGATGATCTTCCTCAGTTGCCGTAAGAGGTTTTCAGCTGTGTGCGTATTCTGGAAACCGGTGATACAAAGCGTAGCCTGCCTAGGAAAGAGTTGGCGTTTGCGAGATGCTGCTACTGGTGCCGCCGCTGCTGTTCTTGCGGCGGGAGTCCATACATCTACCCAGTGGGCTGTCACAGTCATATAGTCCTGACCCTGCCCTGCTCCACTTGTCCACATGTCCGTGGTTAAGTGGACATTGGGTACAACTGCATTTTTTAGGACACTGGTGAGTCTTTTTCTGACGTCCGTGTACATTCTCGGTATCGCCTGCCTAGAGAAGTGGAACCTAGATGGTATTTGGTAACGGGGGCACACTGCCTCAATAAATTGTCTAGTTCCCTGTGAACTAACGGCGGATACCGGACGCACGTCTAACACCAACATAGTTGTCAAGGACTCAGTTATCCGCTTTGCAGTAGGATGACTGCTGTGATATTTCATCTTCCTCGCAAAGGACTGTTGAACAGTCAATTGCTTACTGGAAGTAGTACAAGTGGGCTTACGACTTCCCCTCTGGGATGACCATCGACTCCCAGCGGCAACAACAGCAGCGCCAGCAGCAGTAGGCGTTACACGCAAGGATGCATCGGAGGAATCCCAGGCAGGAGAGGACTCGTCAGAATTGCCAGTGACATGGCCTGCAGGACTATTGGCATTCCTGGGGAAGGAGGAAATTGACACTGAGGGAGTTGGTGGGGTGGTTTGCGTGAGCTTGGTTACAAGAGGAAGGGATTTACTGGTCAGTGGACTGCTTCCGCTGTCACCCAAAGTTTTTGAACTTGTCACTGACTTATTATGAATGCGCTGCAGGTGACGTATAAGGGAGGATGTTCCGAGGTGGTTAACGTCCTTACCCCTACTTATTACAGCTTGACAAAGGGAACACACGGCTTGACACCTGTTGTCCGCATTTCTGGTGAAATACCTCCACACCGAAGAGCTGATTTTTTTGGTATTTTCACCTGGCATGTCAACGGCCATATTCCTCCCACGGACAACAGGTGTCTCCCCGGGTGCCTGACTTAAACAAACCACCTCACCATCAGAATCCTCCTGGTCAATTTCCTCCCCAGCGCCAGCAACACCCATATCCTCCTCATCCTGGTGTACTTCAACACTGACATCTTCAATCTGACTATCAGGAACTGGACTGCGGGTGCTCCTTCCAGCACTTGCAGGGGGCGTGCAAATGGTGGAAGGCGCATGCTCTTCACGTCCAGTGTTGGGAAGGTCAGGCATCGCAACCGACACAATTGGACTCTCCTTGTGGATTTGGGATTTCGAAGAATGCACAGTTCTTTGCTGTGCTGCTTTTGCCAGCTTGAGTCTTTTCATTTTTCTAGCGAGAGGCTGAGTGCTTCCATCCTCATGTGAAGCTGAACCACTAGCCATGAACATAGGCCAGGGCCTCAGCCGTTCCTTGCCACTCCGTGTGGTAAATGGCATATTGGCAAGTTTACGCTTCTCCTCCGACAATTTTATTTTAGGTTTTGGAGTCCTTTTTTTACTGATATTTGGTGTTTTGGATTTGACATGCTCTGTACTATGACATTGGGCATCGGCCTTGGCAGACGACGTTGCTGGCATTTCATCGTCTCGGCCATGACTAGTGGCAGCAGCTTCAGCACGAGGTGGAAGTGGATCTTGATCTTTCCCTAATTTTGGAACCTCAACATTTTTGTTCTCCATATTTTAATAGGCACAACTAAAAGGCACCTCAGGTAAACAATGGAGATGGATGGATTGGATACTAGTATACAATTATGGACGGGCTGCTGAGTGCCGACACAGAGGTAGCCACAGCCGTGAACTACCGCACTGTACTGTGTCTGCTGCTAATATATAGACTGGTTGATAAAGAGATAGTATACTCGTAACTAGTATGTATGTATAAAGAAAGAAAAAAAAACCACGGTTAGGTGGTATATACAATTATGGACGGGCTGCCGAGTGCCGACACAGAGGTAGCCACAGCCGTGAACTACCGCACTGTACTGTGTCTGCTGCTAATATATAGACTGGTTGATAAAGAGATAGTATACTCGTAACTAGTATGTATGTATAAAGAAAGAAAAAAAAACCACGGTTAGGTGGTATATACAATTATGGACGGGCTGCCGAGTGCCGACACAGAGGTAGCCACAGCCGTGAACTACCGCACTGTACTGTGTCTGCTGCTAATATATAGACTGGTTGATAAAGAGATAGTATACTCGTAACTAGTATGTATGTATAAAGAAAGAAAAAAAAACCACGGTTAGGTGGTATATACAATTATGGACGGGCTGCCGAGTGCCGACACAGAGGTAGCCACAGCCGTGAACTACCGCACTGTACTGTGTCTGCTGCTAATATATAGACTGGTTGATAAAGAGATAGTATACTCGTAACTAGTATGTATGTATAAAGAAAGAAAAAAAAACCACGGTTAGGTGGTATATACAATTATGGACGGGCTGCCGAGTGCCGACACAGAGGTAGCCACAGCCGTGAACTACCGCACTGTACTGTGTCTGCTGCTAATATAGACTGGTTGATAAAGAGATAGTATACTACTAATATTATATATACTGGTGGTCAGGTCACTGGTCACTAGTCACACTGGCAGTGGCACTCCTGCAGCAAAAGTGTGCACTGTTTAATTTTAATATAATATTATGTACTCCTGGCTCCTGCTATAACCTATAACTGGCACTGCAGTAGTGCTCCCCAGTCTCCCCCACAATTATAAGCTGTGTGAGCTGAGCAGTCAGACAGATATATAATATATATAGATGATGCAGCACACTGGCCTGAGCCTGAGCAGTGCACACAGATATGGTATGTGACTGACTGAGTCACTGTGTGTATCGCTTTTTTCAGGCAGAGAACGGATATATTAAATAAACTGCACTGTGTGTCTGGTGGTCACTCACTATATAATATATTATGTACTCCTGGCTCCTGCTATAACCTATAACTGGCACTGCAGTAGTGCTCCCCAGTCTCCCCCACAATTATAAGCTGTGTGAGCTGAGCAGTCAGACAGATATATATATAATATTATTTATATATAGATAATAGATGATGCAGCACACTGGCCTGAGCCTGAGCAGTGCACACAGATATGGTATGTGACTGAGTCACTGTGTGCTGTGTATCGCTTTTTTCAGGCAGAGAACGGATTATAAATAAAACTGGTGGTCACTGGTCACTATCAGCAAAACTCTGCACTGTACTGAATACTCCTAATGCTCCCCAAAATTAGTAAATCAAGTGTCTCTCTAATCTATTCTAAACGGAGAGGACGCCAGCCACGTCCTCTCCCTATCAATCTCAATGCACGTGTGAAAATGGCGGCGACGCGCGGCTCCTTATATAGAATCCGAGTCTTGCGATAGAATCCGAGCCTCGCGAGAATCCGACAGCGTCATGATGACGTTCGGGCGCGCTCGGGTTAACTGAGCAAGGCGGGAAGATCCGAGTCGCTCGGACCCGTGAAAAAAAACATGAAGTTCTGGCGGGTTCGGATTCAGAGAAACCGAACCCGCTCATCTCTAGTCCTGACCCTGCCCTGCTCCACTTGTCCACATGTCCGTGGTTAAGTGGACATTGGGTACAACTGCATTTTTTAGGACACTGGTGAGTCTTTTTCTGACGTCCGTGTACATTCTCGGTATCGCCTGCCTAGAGAAGTGGAACCTAGATGGTATTTGGTAACGGGGGCACACTGCCTCAATAAATTGTCTAGTTCCCTGTGAACTAACGGCGGATACCGGACGCACGTCTAACACCAACATAGTTGTCAAGGCCTCAGTTATCCGCTTTGCAGCAGGATGACTGCTGTGATATTTCATCTTCCTCGCAAAGGACTGTTGAACAGTCAATTGCTTACTGGAAGTAGTACAAGTGGGCTTACGACTTCCCCTCTGGGATGACCATCGACTCCCAGCAGCAACAACAGCAGCGCCAGCAGCAGTAGGCGTTACACGCAAGGATGCATCGGAGGAATCCCAGGCAGGAGAGGAATCATCAGAATTGCCAGTGACATGGCCTGCAGGACTATTGGCATTCCTGGGGAAGGAGGAAATTGACACTGAGGGAGTTGGTGGGGCGGTTTGCGTGAGCTTGGTTACAAGAGGAAGGGATTTACTGGTCAGTGGACTGCTTCCGCTGTCGGCCAAAGTTTTTGAACTTGTCACTGACTTATTATGAATGCGCTGCAGGTGACGTATAAGGGAGGATGTTCCGAGGTGGTTAACGTCCTTACCCCTACTTATTACAGCTTGACAAAGGGAACACACGGCTTGACAAATGTTGTCCGCATTTCTGGTGAAATACTTCCACACCGAAGAGCTGATTTTTTTGGTATTTTCACCAGGCATGTCAACGGCCATATTCCTCCCATGGACAACAGGTGTCTCCCCGGGTGCCTGACTTAAACAAACCACCTCACCATCAGAATCCTCCTGGTCAATTTCCTCCCCAGCGCCAGCAACACCCATATCCTCCTCATCCTGGTGTACTTCAACACTGACATCTTCAATCTGACTATCAGGAACTGGACTGCGGGTGCTCCTTCCAGCACTTGCAGGGGGCGTGCAAATGGTGGAAGGCGCATGCTCTTCACGTCCAGTGTTGGGAAGGTCAGGCATCGCAACCGACACAATTGGACTCTCCTTGTGGATTTGGGATTTCGAAGAACGCACAGTTCTTTGCTGTGCTTTTTCCAGCTTGAGTCTTTTCATTTTTCTAGCGAGAGGCTGAGTGCTTCCATCCTCATGTGAAGCTGAACCACTAGCCATGAACATAGGCCAGGGCCTCAGCCGTTCCTTGCCACTCCGTGTGGTAAATGGCATATTGGCAAGTTTACGCTTCTCCTCCGACAATTTTATTTTAGGTTTTGGAGTCCTTTTTTTACTGATATTTGGTGTTTTGGATTTGACATGCTCTGTACTATGACATTGGGCATCGGCCTTGGCAGACGACGTTGCTGGCATTTCATCGTCTCGGCCATGACTAGTGGCAGCAGCTTCAGCACGAGGTGGAAGTGGATCTTGATCTTTCCCTAATTTTGGAACCTCAACATTTTTGTTCTCCATATTTTAATAGGCACAACTAAAAGGCACCTCAGGTAAACAATGGAGATGGATGGATACTAGTATACAATTATGGATGGACTGCCGAGTGCCGACACAGAGGTAGCTACAGCCGTGGACTACCGTACTGTGTCTGCTGCTAATATAGACTGGTTGATAAAGAGATGTAGTATGTATGTATAAAGAAGAAAGAAAAAAAAACCACGGGTAGGTGGTATACAATTATGGACGGACTGCCGAGTGCCGACACAGAGGTAGCCACAGCCGTGAACTACCGCACTGTACTGTGTCTGCTGCTAATATAGACTGGTTGATAAAGAGATAGTATACTACTAATATTATATATACTGGTGGTCAGGTCACTGGTCACTAGTCACACTGGCAGTGGCACTCCTGCAGCAAAAGTGTGCACTGTTTAATTTTAATATAATATTATGTACTCCTGGCTCCTGCTATAACCTATAACTGGCACTGCAGTAGTGCTCCCCAGTCTCCCCCACAATTATAAGCTGTGTGAGCTGAGCAGTCAGACAGATATATAATATATATAGATGATGCAGCACACTGGCCTGAGCCTGAGCAGTGCACACAGATATGGTATGTGACTGACTGAGTCACTGTGTGTATCGCTTTTTTCAGGCAGAGAACGGATATATTAAATAAACTGCACTGTGTGTCTGGTGGTCACTCACTATATAATATATTATGTACTCCTGGCTCCTGCTATAACCTATAACTGGCACTGCAGTAGTGCTCCCCAGTCTCCCCCACAATTATAAGCTGTGTGAGCTGAGCAGTCAGACAGATATATATATAATATTATTTATATATAGATAATAGATGATGCAGCACACTGGCCTGAGCCTGAGCAGTGCACACAGATATGGTATGTGACTGAGTCACTGTGTGCTGTGTATCGCTTTTTTCAGGCAGAGAACGGATTATAAATAAAACTGGTGGTCACTGGTCACTATCAGCAAAACTCTGCACTGTACTGAGTACTCCTAATGCTCCCCAAAATTAGTAAATCAAGTGTCTCTCTAATCTATTCTAAACGGAGAGGACGCCAGCCACGTCCTCTCCCTATCAATCTCAATGCACGTGTGAAAATGGCGGCGACGCGCGGCTCCTTATATAGAATCCGAGTCTTGCGATAGAATCCGAGCCTCGCGAGAATCCGACAGCGTCATGATGACGTTCGGGCGCGCTCGGGTTAACTGAGCAAGGCGGGAAGATCCGAGTCGCTCGGACCCGTGAAAAAAAACATGAAGTTCTGGCGGGTTCGGATTCAGAGAAACCGAACCCGCTCATCTCTAGTCCTGACCCTGCCCTGCTCCACTTGTCCACATGTCCGTGGTTAAGTGGACATTGGGTACAACTGCATTTTTTAGGACACTGGTGAGTCTTTTTCTGACGTCCGTGTACATTCTCGGTATCGCCTGCCTAGAGAAGTGGAACCTAGATGGTATTTGGTAACGGGGGCACACTGCCTCAATAAATTGTCTAGTTCCCTGTGAACTAACGGCGGATACCGGACGCACGTCTAACACCAACATAGTTGTCAAGGCCTCAGTTATCCGCTTTGCAGCAGGATGACTGCTGTGATATTTCATCTTCCTCGCAAAGGACTGTTGAACAGTCAATTGCTTACTGGAAGTAGTACAAGTGGGCTTACGACTTCCCCTCTGGGATGACCATCGACTCCCAGCAGCAACAACAGCAGCGCCAGCAGCAGTAGGCGTTACACGCAAGGATGCATCGGAGGAATCCCAGGCAGGAGAGGAATCATCAGAATTGCCAGTGACATGGCCTGCAGGACTATTGGCATTCCTGGGGAAGGAGGAAATTGACACTGAGGGAGTTGGTGGGGCGGTTTGCGTGAGCTTGGTTACAAGAGGAAGGGATTTACTGGTCAGTGGACTGCTTCCGCTGTCGGCCAAAGTTTTTGAACTTGTCACTGACTTATTATGAATGCGCTGCAGGTGACGTATAAGGGAGGATGTTCCGAGGTGGTTAACGTCCTTACCCCTACTTATTACAGCTTGACAAAGGGAACACACGGCTTGACAAATGTTGTCCGCATTTCTGGTGAAATACTTCCACACCGAAGAGCTGTTTTTTTTGGTATTTTCACCAGGCATGTCAACGGCCATATTCCTCCCATGGACAACAGGTGTCTCCCCGGGTGCCTGACTTAAACAAACCACCTCACCATCAGAATCCTCCTGGTCAATTTCCTCCCCAGCGCCAGCAACACCCATATCCTCCTCATCCTGGTGTACTTCAACACTGACATCTTCAATCTGACTATCAGGAACTGGACTGCGGGTGCTCCTTCCAGCACTTGCAGGGGGCGTGCAAATGGTGGAAGGCGCATGCTCTTCACGTCCAGTGTTGGGAAGGTCAGGCATCGCAACCGACACAATTGGACTCTCCTTGTGGATTTGGGATTTCGAAGAACGCACAGTTCTTTGCTGTGCTTTTTCCAGCTTGAGTCTTTTCATTTTTCTAGCGAGAGGCTGAGTGCTTCCATCCTCATGTGAAGCTGAACCACTAGCCATGAACATAGGCCAGGGCCTCAGCCGTTCCTTGCCACTCCGTGTGGTAAATGGCATATTGGCAAGTTTACGCTTCTCCTCCGACAATTTTATTTTAGGTTTTGGAGTCCTTTTTTTACTGATATTTGGTGTTTTGGATTTGACATGCTCTGTACTATGACATTGGGCATCGGCCTTGGCAGACGACGTTGCTGGCATTTCATCGTCTCGGCCATGACTAGTGGCAGCAGCTTCAGCACGAGGTGGAAGTGGATCTTGATCTTTCCCTAATTTTGGAACCTCAACATTTTTGTTCTCCATATTTTAATAGGCACAACTAAAAGGCACCTCAGGTAAACAATGGAGATGGATGGATACTAGTATACAATTATGGATGGACTGCCGAGTGCCGACACAGAGGTAGCTACAGCCGTGGACTACCGTACTGTGTCTGCTGCTAATATAGACTGGTTGATAAAGAGATGTAGTATGTATGTATAAAGAAGAAAGAAAAAAAAACCACGGGTAGGTGGTATACAATTATGGACGGACTGCCGAGTGCCGACACAGAGGTAGCTACAGCCGTGGACTACCGTACTGTACTGTGTCTGCTGCTAATATAGACTGGATGATAATGAGATGTAGTATGTATAAAGAAGAAAGAAAAAAAAACCACGGGTAGGTGGTATACAATTATGGATGGACTGCCGAGTGCCGACACAGAGGTAGCTACAGCCGTGGACTACCGTACTGTACTGTGTCTGCTGCTAATATAGACTGGATGATAATGAGATGTAGTATGTATAAAGAAGAAAGAAAAAACCACGGGTAGGTGGTATACAATTATGGATGGACTGCCGAGTGCCGACACAGAGGTAGCTACAGCCGTGGACTACCGTACTGTACTGTGTCTGCTGCTAATATAGACTGGATGATAATGAGATGTAGTATGTATAAAGAAGAAAAAAAAACCACGGGTAGGTGGTATACAATTATGGATGGACTGCCGAGTGCCGACACAGAGGTAGCTACAGCCGTGGACTACCGTACTGTACTGTGTCTGCTGCTAATATAGTCTGGATGATAATGAGATGTAGTATGTATAAAGAAGAAAAAAAAACCACGGGTAGGTGGTATACAATTATGGACGGACTGCCGAGTGCCGACACAGAGGTAGCTACAGCCGTGGACTACCGTACTGTACTGTGTCTGCTGCTAATATAGACTGGATGATAATGAGATGTAGTATGTATAAAGAAGAAAAAAAAAACCACGGGTAGGTGGTATACAATTATGGATGGACTGCCGAGTGCCGACACAGAGGTAGCTACAGCCGTGGACTACCGTACTGTACTGTGTCTGCTGCTAATATAGACTGGATGATAATGAGATGTAGTATGTATAAAGAAGAAAGAAAAAAAAACCACGGGTAGGTGGTATACAATTATGGATGGACTGCCGAGTGCCGACACAGAGGTAGCTACAGCCGTGGACTACCGTACTGTACTGTGTCTGCTGCTAATATAGACTGGATGATAATGAGATGTAGTATGTATAAAGAAGAAGAAAAAAAACCACGGGTAGGTGGTATACAATTATGGATGGACTGCCGAGTGCCGACACAGAGGTAGCTACAGCCGTGGACTACCGTACTGTACTGTGTCTGCTGCTAATATAGACTGGATGATAATGAGATGTAGTATGTATAAAGAAGAAAGAAAATAAAAACCACGGGTAGGTGGTATACAATTATGGATGGACTGCCGAGTGCCGACACAGAGGTAGCTACAGCCGTGAACTACCGTACTGTGTCTGCTGCGACTGGATGATAAATAATGATATAAAAAATATATATATATATCGCTACTGCAGCCGGACAGGTATATATTATATAATGACGGACCTGCTGGACACTGTCTGTCAGCAGAATGAGTTTTTTATTGAATAAAAAAACACCACACAAGTCACACGACGAGTGTTTAACTTTTTCAGGCAATCACAATATAGTATACTATACTGGTGGTCAGTGTGGTCAGGTCACTGGTCAGTCACACTGGCAGTGGCACTCCTGCAGCAAAAGTGTGCACTGTTTAATTTTAATAATATGTACTCCTGGCTCCTGCTATAACCTATAACTGCTCCCCAGTCTCCCCCACAATTAAGCTGTGTGAGCACAGTCAGATATTATACATAGATGATGCAGCACACTGGGCTGAGCACAGATATGGTATGTGACTGAGTCACTGTGTATCGTTTTTTTCAGGCAGAGAACGGATTATATTAAATAAAACTGCACTGGTGGTCACTGGTCAGTGGTCAGTCACTAGTAAACTCTGCACTCTCTAGTACTCCTAAGCTCCAGTAAATCAAGTGTCTCTGTCTCAATCTCACTCTCTCTCTTCTAATCTAAATGGAGAGGACGCCAGCCACGTCCTCTCCCTATCAATCTCAATGCACGTGTGAAAATGGCGGCGACGCGCGGCTCCTTATATAGAATCCGAGTCTCGCGATAGAATCCGAGCCTCGCGAGAATCCGACAGCGTCATGATGACGTTCGGGCGCGCTCGGGTTAACCGAGCAAGGCGGGAAGATCCGAGTCGCTCGGATCCGTGTAAAAAAAGCTGAAGTTCGGGCGGGTTCGGATTCCGAGGAACCGAACCCGCTCATCTCTAGTATTAACTGGGGTGTATATAACAATGTAATCCTTTATTTTGAGGAATAGTGGAAATTACAGAATGCTATTTCAGGATGTAGTGTCAATTAATGACAGTCCACTGCTATGAACTTGTCCCACAGGCTAAAAGATTCAAGTGATCCCCCAGTCAGAGGTGTATCTAGGGGACCAGGCGCCCCTGGCAAAGTAAGGTACTGGCTCCCCCCCCCCACATATTTGAAATATGGAAGGTGCATGTGCAAAAAAGGGGCATGTGGGAAAAGGGCATGACCTCACAATAGTACTTCCATTTCATATCACGTTACACAGTAGTACCCCTTATACACATTATGTCGCACACTAGTGCACCTTACACATCATGCCCACACAGTAATCCTTGTCACACTGTGGAGAAATCAGCAGTGCCTGGCGCGGCCATGGAGGGGCACTGCCCAGCGATGTCATACGCAGTCAGGGGGATAATCAAATATTATTGGCACTACCTAGTAGTGGTGATGTAGTGATATATTAAGAAAAGCATTCTAGTAGTTTATTTTGAGTTTTTTCACTATGATGCATTGTGGTGTCGAACACCGACGCCAGCTCTTGGCTGCTGTATGACCCACCAGCCCAAGCACTGCCACTACTAAGTGATTCCACTCCCTGGCCAAGGGTGTCACCACTAGGCAGCGCCCCCTCCTGGCAAGTGCCATCCTGGCCAATGGGTAGATATCCTCCTGTCCCAGCACATAGCCGTAGTCTCCACCCCCTCTCAGCACATAGAAGTAGTCTCCATTCCACTCCTAGCACATAGCCGTAGTCCCAATCCCACTCCCAGCACATAGCCGTAGTCCCCCTCCTCCTCCCAGCACATAAGCACATAGCCGTAATCTCCACTCCCTTCCCAGCACATAGCCATGGTCTCCCTCCTCCCTGCACATGGCCATGGTCTCCCCCCTCCCTGCACATGGCCATGGTCTCCCCCCTCCCTGCACATGGCCATGGTCTCCCCCCTCCCTGCACATGGCCATGGTCTCCCCCCTCCCAGCATATAGTCCTCTCCCCTCCCAGCACAGTCTCCCCTCCTCTCTGCATACAGTCTTCTCCCTTTCCAGCAGAGTCTCCCCCCCCCCCTGCATATAGTCCTCTTCCCTCCCAGCAGAGTCTCCACCCTGCATATAGTCCTCTCCCCTCCCAGCACAGAATCTCCCCCTCCCTGCATATAGTCCTCTCCCCTCCCACAGAGTCTCCCGTCCTTCCTACATATAGTCCTCTCCCCTCCCAGCACAGAGTCTACCCCCTGCATATAGTCCTCTTCCTTCCCAGCAGAGTCTCCCCCCTGCATATAATTCTCTCCCCTCCCAGCACAGTCTCCCCCTGTATATAGTCCTTTCCCCTCCCAGCACAGAGTCCCCCCTGCTGATAGTCCTATCCCCTCCCAGTACATAGTCTCCCCCCTCCCTGCATATAGTCCTCTCCCCTCCCAGCACAGTCTCCCCCCTCCCTGCATATAGTCCTTTACCCTCCATGCATATAGTCATTCCCTCTCAAAGCACATCTCAATTAATAGGGTTGCAGTACCTAGTGTGATGAGCTGGGCATCGCCTGGGCTGGAGGATTGCACAGTAGGCAGGAACACCACACTTCGGCACTGCACCACACTTCGTGAAGAAAGTGAAAGTAAACACAGCTTCCAGCAACCCCTACTGCCAGGAGCTCCCGACAGCAAGGGCTGCTGGGAACTGTAAATTACTTTCACGTACTTCACTATTGCATTGAGGTGCCGAACACCGGCGCCTGTTCCTGCCTACTCTGAGATCCTCCAGCCCAGGTGATGCCACTACTAAGTGATTCCACCCATTGGCCAAGGGTGGCACTGCCAGGTGGCGCCCCCTCCTCGGTTGGCGCCCCTGGCGAGTGCCATCCTGGCCAATGGGTAGATACACCCCTGCCCCCAGTACCCCATAAATTATTCCTTAGTTATTTTTTCAGTGAACTTTGAATTTACAGAAAACTCATCTGGTTTTTTTCCTACAGTACATATCAAATAAAATCTATCCAAAATGACAAAAAAAGAGGTTTCTCTTTCATAAAAATGGACAGAAACTGAACTAAAAGAAGTATTTGTTTTTTTGTATTCACTATAACAATTATTTCATGGTTCTTACTTTAGTACTAATCCACTTTTCCAAAACAGCAATAAACAGGATTCTGAACAATGTTTTTCATAACAAAATCAACAAAAAATTATGAAGCCATTTCTTTTGTAGTTTTTGTCATCTTCAATTAACCACTTGCCTGGAGTGGTTGCATCGTTTTCTAGTCAGATACACAGAGTAGCTGGCTTTAGGGAAGATTATAATCTTCCTGCAGCCACCAATCACAGAGGGACATCCCAGGCCCTCTGCATCCCTACACCCTCCTCCAGTGTTTGCCATACTGCCAATCACTGCTGATCAGTCAGCATGGCAGGACCCCCCAGCCCAACAGTTGCTCCGAGGAGCAGACTCCCGGGAAATGTAAATGAAAAAAAACCCTAAAACCCAGCCCCCCCAGTGTGTGCCTGGCAGCTGGTCATGGGTGGGAAATCAAAGTTGCGATGGGCTATTTGGTTTTCGATGGTGATGATGTTTGGACAAATATAAAATTATATTTTACAAATATATTTAAAAAAAGTTTTTCCTTTTTATGTATACAATAAAATAATTTTGGATAAGTTTATATACATGTTCTTCACCTAATTTACTCATAAAAAAATTATAATTTGTGAGCAGTTTTTAGGAAAAAAAATTGCCTGTTAAGTGGTTAAACCATGCAGTGTGTCGGAATAATGTATTAGTGGCAAGAAAGCATATCGTTTTCAAAACTGGAACCTAACAATAAATGTGGGGATATCTGTTTTAATTTCACCCAGGAAGGGGTAGATCAAGGCATTAGAAACCCCCATCTCTGGCAACACGGACAATAGAAACAAGGGTGTTCATGAATGGGACAGTATTTGGGAGATAGGGCACTTTTCTTGGCTTTGCCCCATCTTTGGAAAACATTGTTCTGTAGAGGATAGTGTGATTTTCTGGTGATGCACATAACTGCTAAGGGGCTACATTATATGAAAGAAGGGGCATATTGAATCCAGGTTGAAGAGTTTCCTGCATCCGTAGACTTACAATTGTTCTGCAGTGTAGGGTGATACAGTGCATCCGGAAAGAATTCACAGCGCTTCACTTTTTCCAAATTTTGTTATGCTACAGCCATATTCCAAAATGGAATAAATTCATTTTTCCCTCAAAATTTGACACACAATACCCCATAATGACAATGTGAAAAAAGTGTACATAAGTATTCACAGCCTTTGCTCAATACTTTGTTGATGCACTTTTGGCAGCATTTACAGCCTCATGTCTTTTTGAATATGATACCACAAGCTTGGCACACCTATCTTTGGGCAGTTTCGCCCATTCCTCTTTGCAACACCTCTCAAGCTCCATCACGTTGGATGGGAAGTGCCGGTACACAGCCATTTTCAGATCTCTCCAGAGATGTTTATTCGGATTCAAGTCTGGGCTCTGGCTGGGCCACTCAAAGACATTCACGGAGTTGTCCTGAAGCCACTCCTTTGATATCTTAGCTGTGTGCTTGGGGTCATTGTCCTGATGAAAGATGAACTGTCGCCCCAGTCTGAGATCAAGAGTGCTCTGGAGCAGGTTTTCATCCAGGATGTCTCTGTACATTGCTGCATTCATCTTTACCTCTATCCTGACTAGTCTCCCAGTTCCTGCCGCTGACAAATATCCCCACAGCATGATGCTGCCACCACTATGCTTCACTGTAGGGATGGTATTGGCCTGGTGATGAGTAGTGCCTGGTTTCCTCCAAACATGACACCTGGCATTCACGCCAAAGAGTTCAATCTTTGTCTCATCAGACCAGAGAAGTTTGTTTCTCATGGTCTGAACGTCCTTCTAGTGCATTTTGGCAAACTCCAGGCGACTGTGCTCATTGGGACCTTCAAAGCAGCATATATTTTTCTGTACGCTTCCCCAGATTTGTGCCTCGAGACAATCCTATCTCTGAGGTCTACAGACAATTCCTCTGACTTCATGCTCGGTTTGTGCTCAGACATGCAAGTATGGGACCTTATATAGTGTAGACCAGTGTGTGCCTTTCCAAATCATGTCCAATCAACTGAATTTACCACAGGTGGACACCAATTAAGTTGTAGGAACATCTCAAGGAAGAACAGTGGAAACAGGATGCACCTGAGCTAAATTTTGAGCTTCATGGCAAAGGCTATGAATACTTATGTACATGTGATTTCTCAGTTTTTTTATTATTATTAAACTTGCAAAAATCTAAAAAAAAACGTTTTCACGTTTTCATTATGGGGTATTGTGTGTAGAATTTAGAGGAAAAAAGTGAATTTATTTTTTATTGGAATAAGGCTGTAACATAAACAAAATGTGGAAAAAGTGAAGCGCTGTGAATACTTTCCAGATGCACTGTATATTGTCTGATCACAAGACAATAACATGTAAGGGGGCATATCGTATGAAAGAGAGGTATCTCCTCTTCGGAACAAGAGTGTCCTCAAGTCAGTGCTGCTGGGATGGGTGAGATAGGGAATTTTCATTCCCACCCCCACTCCCTACCAGTAGTAATTACCTCTGGGGCTATGGTGGTAGGTATGATTTTAAACTACCAACACCAACAGCACTGCAGGGCTGAGGAAGAGTAACACTTTCACTCATTAATATTGATGTACATTTTAAGGGTGAGTCACACTTGTCTTAAGCACTGAAGCAATAAAGCATTCTGGGGCCTGAAATAGATTTCTACTCAGAACATAAGTAAGGAACTGGAAAACAGGGTGGTGTGCAGATTATAATGATGGGTAGGGAGAGGAAGTGAGGAGTGGGAAGATGAGGGGAAGGGACAGGCGGAGAGTAAAGATGTTAAAACTTATAAACCTTGTTGGCCCCTTGGCTTCCACACTTGGCTGTGGGCCCCTAAAAGTCTGCTTTCATCGCTGGGAGTAGCTACTGTGTAAAGTGGGTTACTGAGCATATTGCAACAATGTTTCAGCCATGACCTACCTCCTAGCTGAATCCACCTCCCCCCTGCATTCTAGTGGAAACCTGTCCACATTAGGTAAGGTAATGGGACGGAAACTATGTGGTGGAAGAAGAGCTTGGTTCAGCAGAGAAGAGTATACTCTAATCCAAGTTAAAAAAAAATATGCAGCCAGTCAGTGCAAAGTTTACAACAAAAAATATTATTAATATACTGCTATGGAACTACAAATTGAAGAAGATCCTGCCTACTACAATTAGGTGTAACACATTACTTTTACCCGAGGGCTGAGCAGAGGCCGCATCTATCTAATGGCTCCCTGTGTATTTTCAAAAGCATCAACAGGCTTTGAACATTTGGTTCCTCTTTATCCTGGCTACTATGGGTTTTCCTCCGTGCTGTCATGTTGAATTAGCTCTGCGTTATGTCCGCAACATTGTGAGGGGCTATTTATTTCCTTTCATGCAAACACTCAATTGCAAGTCATAACATGGACCCTATTAACATTCTCCAAACTTATCTTCTCATTGATGGGAAAACAGATCAGATCTGTCCCAAGGAATAGAAGCAGAATCATTGCAGCACAAGAAGCAGCTTTAGTGCATTAAAGTAATGAAAGCTTGTATTCCCCTCTCTTGCTGCATATTAAAGATCATAAATCTCGAAACAACTGAGTCATAAGCAATTGAAACCAGGGGTTGATATACGTAAAAAGGGCCAACACACAGTGCAATTCCGCCTAAAGGCCGATTTTGACTATGCGATTTCCCTTGAACTCCCCGGAGCCCAGAACCACCGATATTGACTGTAGTATACACATGGTGCAATTTTGGCTATGTACAATTTTGACAATACTAGAAACTAGATTATATACTTTCTAGTCAAAACTGACCTGCCTGCACAGTCTATTTTTTCTTGCGATACCCTCCTTGCGGGGGCATGCATCGGCATCGCAAGGTGAATACACACAGTGCGATATGAACTATGTTTTCTACCGATATGGACTACATTGCATCCGGAAAGCAGAGCCATAACTACGTGTTTGCCAGGTGTGCTTGGCACACAGCGCAGTCGCCCTGAGGGCGCAACGGCTAGCGGCTTGTAATGAGTCAAATTGACTCATTACAAGCCGCCTGTGCTGTCTTGTGTACGCAGCGGCCGGAGGAGAAGAGGAGAGCAGCAGCACCGGAGGCAGGGAAGGAGGAGGAGGGAGGGGGACTGGAGCCACAGCAGCACTATGTAATTGGTACTGGCGCCGCTGCAGCTGTCCCTCTCTACTTCCGCATTGGCTGCCCGGCGCTGCTGTGAATGTGAATGAGCTTCCCTCATCCCAGCATTCACAGCGGCGTCGGCCAGCCAATGCGGAAGGAGAGGGACTGCTGCAGCGGCGCAACCACCAATTACACTGCGCTTCTGCAGCACCAGTCCCCCTCCCTCCTCCTCCTTCTCCCCTACCCGGGATCTGCTGCATGAAGCCTGCACCGAGGAGCCTGAGCCAAAGGGGAGAGATGGTATCTATCTATCTATCTATCTATCTATCTATCTATCTATCTATCTATCTGTCTGTCTGTCTGTCTGTCTGTCTGTCTATCTATCTCTCTATCTATATATCTATTTTGTCTGCCACAATGTGCAAAAAGGGGGACTGGCTGCCGTAATGTGTAAAAAGGGGGACGCTGGCTGCCATAATGTGTAAAAAGGGGGACGCTGGCTGCCGTAATGTGTAAAAAGGGGGACGCTCTCTGCTGTAATGTGTAAAAAGGGGGGCGCTTTCTGCCGTAATGTGTAAAAAGGGGGACGCTGTATGCCGTAATGTGTAAAAAGGGGATGCTGTCTGCCGTAATGTGTAAAAAGGGGGACGCTGTCTGCCGTAATGTGTAAAAAGGGGGACGCTGTCTGCTGTAATGTGTAAAAAGGGGGACGCTGTCTGCCGTAATGTGTAAAAAGGGGGACGCTGTCTGCCGTATTGTGTAAAAAGGGGATGCTGTCTGCCGTATTGTGTAAAGAAGGCACGCTGTCTGCCGTAATGTGTAAAAAGGAGTCGCTGTCTGCCGTAATGTGTAAAAAGGGGACGCTGTCTGTGTCGTAATGTGTAAAAAGGGGGACTGGCTGCAGTACACTGACCCTATCTTGCATGGGGAAGGGGGGGGTGCCAATGACGTTTCTTGCACACAGCGCTAAAATGCCTAGTTGCGGCACTGCCGGAAAGTATTCACAGCGCTTCACTTTTCCTGAGCTCAGGTGCATCCTGTTACCACTGATAATCTTTGAGATGTTCCTAAAGCTTAATTGGAGTCCACCTGTGGTAAATTCAGTTGATTGGACATGATGTGGAAAGGCACACACCTGTCTATATAAGGTCCCACACTTGACAGTACATGTCTGAGCACAAACCAAGCATGAAGTGAATGGAATTGTCTGTAGACCTCCCAGACAGGATTGTCTTGAAGCACAAATCTGGGGAAGGGTACAGAAAAATATCTGCTGATTGAAGGTCCCAATGAGCACAGTGGACTCCATCATCCATAAATGGAAGAAGTTCGGAACTAACAGGACTCTTCCTAGAGCTGGCCGGCCGTCTAAACTGAGCAATCGGAGGAGAAGGGCCCTAGTCAGGGAGGTGACCAAGAAACCGATGGTCACTCTGTCAGAACTACAGCATTCCTCTGTGGAGAGAGGAGAACCTTTTCCGAAGGACAACCATCTCTGCAAAAATCTACCAATCAGACATGTATGGTAGAGTGGCCAGACGTAAGCCACTCCTTAGTAAAAAGCACATGGTAGCCCGCCTGGAGTTTGCCAAAATGCACCTGAAGGACTCTCAGACCATGAGAAACAAACTTCTCTGGTCTGATGAGACAAAGATTGAACTCTTTGGCGTGACTGCCAGACGTCCTGTTTGGAGGAAACCAGGCACCAGCATGGTGGTGGCTGCATCATGCTACGGGGATCTTTTTCAGCGGCAGGAACTAGGAGACTAGTCAGGATAGAGGGACAGATGAATGCAGCAATGTACAAAGACATCCTGGATGAAAACCTGCTACAGAGCACTCTTGACCTTAGACTGGGGTGACGGTTCATCTTTCAGCAGAACAATGGGGCTAATTCAGACCTGATCGCTTTTGTGCGCGTTCGCACAGCAGCAATCAGGTCTGATGTGCGCATGCTCTGGCGCCGCAGTGCACTGGAGCATGGCAGACAGGCGACGGCTGTCTTAGCCCTGCGATCGCCTCTGCCTGATTGACAGGCAGAGGCAGTCGCCGGGCAGGAGGGGGCAGGCCGGCAGCATTTGACCGTCGTTTAGAGGGCGCGGACTGGCCAGCGTGACATCACACAAAGCCGCTGCGACCCGGGCAGCGACGAGTAGCTCCCTGCCAGCACGCAGGAGCTGCGCTGGTAGGGAGCTACTCCTACAGTACAAAAGCATCGCCGCTGTGCGATGCTTTTGTACTTGTACGACGGGGTAGGGCCTGACATGCGTAATGGACTATCCCTGTGCTGGGCGTTCCCCTGCATGTCAGGGAAACTGATCGTAGATGAACCTAAGCACACAGCCTAGATATCAAAGGAGCGGCTTCAGGACAACTCTGTGAATGTTCTTGAGTGGCGCAGCCAGAGCACAGACTTGAATCCGATTGAACATCTCTGGAGAGATTTGAAAATGGCTGTGCACCGACGCGTCCCATCCAACGTGATGGAGCTTGAGAGGTGCTGCAAAGAGGAATGGGCGAAACTGCCCAAAGATAGGTGTGCCAAGCTTGTTGCATCATATTCAAAAAGACTTGAGGCTGTAATTGCTGCCAAAGGTGCATCAACAAAGTATTGAGCAGAGGCTGTGAATACTTATGTACATATGTACATACGTATGATTTCTTAGTTTTTTATTTTTAATAAATTTGCAAAAATCTCAAAAACACTTTCTTCACGTTGTCATTGTGGGGTATTGTGTGTAGAATTTTGAGGGGAAAAATGAATTTATTAAGGCTGTAACATAACAAAATGTGGAAAAAGTGAAGCGCTGTGAATACTTTCCAGAAGTACTGTATATAGTACATATCGGTAGTTCAAATCGCACCATGTGTATGCAGCTTTAGTATAACAGTAAAAGGCTCTGCCTTACCTGCCTCACCTCCCCACACGTCACTGGTGGGAAACTAGTTTACAATTGTTAACAATATGTATTATTTAACAAAATATAAAACAGTGAAACTAATGAAACAAGGTTATGCACAACTATCCCTATGCTACGGGGCATATTAACTACCCTGCCTCAACTTCAGTGTCTAGAAAATAGGGACAAACAAGTCCCTGATTAGGTCTTACTTTACTCATCTAGATAAGTAATAAGTACTACCTCTTAAACAGCTGGTGACCTGGGCACATAGGCGTGCTCAGCCCATTTTAATAGGGGGTGCACCATTGGATGCACGTGACTAGAGGTTGTTCCCGGTCACATGAGTGGTGTAGTGTGGCGCTATTGGTAGATGCTGCTTGTCTCCTAGCAACAATGGATACTTCTGGTTGCAGAGCCCGCTGCAGCTTATGCTTACACAGGTGAGTCCTGTCTGCAATTTGTACATGGGGTAATTAACTGCTCTATTGGGAATGTATAATTTGCTCATGACTAAGGTGTGAGTAGCACACCGAAACGGTTGTTGAACCGGATGCACCTTGCAGGATGACCAATTTGTCTCCAAAACCCTGACATCATGAGTATCCACATGCTATTATGCTCTTTACATCCTTTATTCATTGAATGGTCTCCTGTTTTCTATTATGCACTTTTTGCACTTTATGAACTTTTTCTTGGTCTGGAGTTTGCAATATGGTGATAAATCATGAATTACTCAAGTGGATGTTGCTGACTGTAATTTTTTCATTTTAAACATCTCTATGAAGCCATGCAATTCCCAGTTATACTTTTTGGAAGTAGGTGCTTCTGGTCTCATACTCAAATATCTATCTATCTATCTATCTATCTATCTATCTATCTATCTATCTATATATATATATATATATATATATATATTTATATATATTAGGGATGAGCGGGTTCGGTTCCCTGAGAACCGAACATCACATCCTGAGCCCAGATCCGAGCCCGGCTTGGGACTTTCCGCCAGACTCGGAAACCAGAACGAGGCAAAACTTCATCATCCCACTGTCGGATTCTCACGGGTTTTGGATTTCATATAAGGAGCTGCGCATCGCCGCCATTTTCACTACAGTCCTGGAGAGTGTACTGAGAGGATGTGTCTCCTCAGTGTCTGTGCGGGAAAGTGGTGTGGCGCGTGGGGTGGTGACCTGCTCTTATGTGTCATTCCAGTGCTGTCTTATGCTGCATCAGTCTAGTGGTGGTGTCTTATGCTGCACCAGTCTAGTGGTGGTGTCCTGTGCTGCCATAAGTCCAGTGCTGCTGTATAAGTCCAGTCCAGTGCAGTGGTGCTGTGTTGTGCTGCATCAGTCTAGTGGTGGTGTCCTGTGCTGCTATAAGTCCAGTGGTGGTGTCCTGTGCTGCCATAAGTCCAGTGCTGCTGCTGTATAAGTCCAGGGGTACTGCCATATAAGTCCAGTCCAGTGGTGCAGCCGTATAAGATTAGGGGCACTGCCGTATAAGTCCAGTGGTACTGCCGCATAAGTCCAGTCCAGTGGTGCAGCCGTATAAGATCAGCGGTACTGCCATATAAGATCAGTGGTACTGCCATATAAGTCCAGTAGTACTGCCATATAAGTCCAGTGGTACTGCTGTATAAGTCCAGGGGTACTGCTGTATAAGCCCAGTCCAGTGCTGCAGATGTATAAGTTCAGGGGTACTGCCGTATAAGTCCAGGGATACTGCCGTATAAGTCCAGGGGTATTGCCATATAAGTCCAGTCAAGTGGTGCAGCCGTAAAAGTTCAGGGGTACTGCCATATAAGTTCAGGGGTACTGCCGTATAAGTTCAGGGGTACTGCCATATAAGTTCAGGGGTACTGCCATATAAGTCCAGGGGTACTGCCATATAAGTCCAGGGGTACTGCTGCATAAGTCCAGTCCAGTGGTGCAGCCGTATAAGTTCAGGGCTACTGCCACATAAGTCCAGTGGTACTGCTGTATAAGTCCAGTGGTGCAGCCGTATAAGTCCAGTCTAGTTGTGCAGCCATATAAGTTCAGGGGTACTGCCATATAAGTTCAGGGGTACTGCTGTATAAGTTCAGGGGTACTGCCATATAAGTTCAGGGGTACTGCCATATAAGTCCAGGGGTACTGCCATATAAGTCCAGGGGTACTGCTGCATAAGTCCAGTCCAGTGGTGCAGCCGTATAAGTTCAGGGCTACTGCCACATAAGTCCAGTGGTACTGCTGTATAAGTCCAGTGGTGCAGCCGTATAAGTCCAGTCTAGTGGTGCAGCCATATAAGTTCAGGGGTACTGCCATATAAGTTCAGGGGTACTGCTGTATAAGTCCAGGGGTACTGCCATATAAGTCCAGTTCAGTGGTGCAGCCATATAAGTCCAGTGGTAGTGCCGTAGAAGTCCAGTGGTACTGCCGTGTAAGTCCAGTGGTACTGCCGTGTAAGTCCAGGGGTACTGCCGTATAAGTCCAGGGACACTGCCATATAAGTCCAGGGATACTGCCATATAAGTCCAGGGGTACTGCCATATAAGACATGGGGTACTGCCGTTTAAGTCCACTGGTACTGCCGTATAAGTCCAGTCCAGGGGTGCAGCCGTTTAAGTTCAGAGGTACTGCTGCATAAGTCCACTGGTACTGCCGTATAAGTCCAGTGGTACTGCTGTATAAATCCAGGGGTACTGCCATATAAGTCCAGTCCAGTGATTCAGCCGTATAAGTCCGAGGTACTGCTGTATAAGTCCAGGGGTACTGCCATATAAGTCCAGTCCAGTGGTGCAGCCGTATAAGTCCAGGAGTACTGCCGTATAAGTCCATTGGTACTGCCATATAAGTCCAGTCCAGTGGTGCAGCCGTATAAGTTCAGGGGTACTGCCGCATAAGTCCACTGGTACTGCCGTATAAGTTCAGTGGTACTGTTGTATAAATCATGGGGCACTGCCATATAAGTCCAGTCCAGTGGTGCAGCCGTATAAGTCCAGGGGTAGTGCTGTATAAGTCCATGGGTACTGCCATATAAGTCCAGTCCAGTGGTGCAGCCATATAAGTCCAGGAGTACTGCTGTATAAGTCAAGGGGTACTGTAGTGTAAGTCCAGTCCAGTGGTGCAGCTATATAAGTTCAGGGTTACTGCCATATAAGTCGAGGGGTACTGCTGTATAAGTCCAGTGGCACTGCAGTATAAGTTCAGTCCAGTGGTACAGCCATATAAGTTCAGGGGTGCTGCTGTATGTCCTGGGGTACTGCCGTATAAGTCCTGGGGTACTGCCATATAAGTCCAGTCCAGTGGTACAGCCGTATAAGTTCAGGGGTACTGCCATATAAGTTCAGGGGTACTGCCGTATAAGTCCAGTGGTACTGCCATATAAGTCCAGTGGTACTGCTGTATAAGTCCAGTGGTACTGCCGTATATGACCAGTCCAGTGGTACAGCTGTATAAGTTCAGGGGTACTGCAGTATAAGTCGAGTGGTACTGCCATATAAGTCCAGTGGTAGTGCTGTATAAGTCCAGGGGTACCGCCGTATAAGTCCAGTCCAGCGGTGCAGCCGTATAAGTTCAGGGTTACTGCCGTATAAGTCCAGTGGTACTGGCGTATAAGTCCAGTCCAGTGGTGCAGCCGTATAAGTTCAGGGGTACTGCCGTATAAGTCCAGTGGTACTGCCGTATAAGTCCAGTCCAGTGGTGCAGCCGTATAAGTTCAGGGGTACTGCCGCATAAGTCCACTGGTACTGCCGTATAAGTTCAGTGGTACTGCTGTATAAATCCAGGGGTACTGCCATATAAGTCCAGTCCAGTGGTGCAGCCGTATAAGTCATGGGGTACTGCTGTATAAGTCCATGGGTACTGCCATATAAGTCCAGTCCAGTGGTGCAGCCATATAAATCCAGGAGTACTGCTGTATAAGCCAAGGGGTACTGTCGTGTAAGTCCAGTCCAGTGGTGCAGCCATATAAGTTCAGGGTTACTGCCATATAAGTCCAGGGGTACTGCTGTATAAGTCCAGTGGTACTGCAGTATAAGTTCAGTCCAGTGGTACAGCCATATAAGTTCAAGGGTGCTGCTGTATGTACTGGGGTACTGCCGTATAAGTCCTGGGGTACTGCCATATAAGTCCAGTGGTGCAGCCGTATAAGTTCAGGGGTACTGCCGTATAAGTCCAGTGGTACTTCCGTATAAGTCCAGTCCAGTGTTGCAGCCGTATAAGTTCAGGGCTACTGCCATATAAGTTCAGGTGTCCTACCGTATAAGTCTAGTCCAGTGGTGCAGCCATATAAGTTCAGGGGTACTGCCATATAAGTTCAGGGGTATTGCCGTATAAGTCCAGTGGTACTGCCATATAAGTCATGGGGTACTGTTGTATAGGTCCAGTGGTGCAGCCGTATAAGTTCAGTGGTGCAGCCGTATAAGTTCAGGGGTACTGCTGTATAAGTTATTGGGTACTGCCGTATAAGTCCAGGTGTACTGCCGTATAAGTCCTGTGGTACTGTCATATAAGTCCAGTCCAGTGGTGCAGCTGTTTAAGTTCAGGGGTACTGCCGTATAAGTCCTGGGGTACTGCCGTATAAGTCCAGGGGTACGGCCATATAAGTCCAGGGGTACGGCCGTATAAGTCCAGGGGTACGCAGTGATCGCGCTGAGACCAAAAAAAAGTGGGTCCCAGGGACCCCTCACTTTTAAAAATTGGGGTCCTACTTGTCCTTTTCTGGGTCCCATCGGAATGAAGGTTTTAATTAGTCTAATTAATGATTCAAACATAAAAACACAAACTTGATTTGGACACTACAAAAGGGGTGCAAGGGGGAGGATGGGGTGACGATGCTGCTGGGCTGTGTAGCATACAGGACACCCCACACTTTAGATGTAATTAGACATTTTGGTGACCTTGTGGCAGAAAGAGAATTGGTTCTCCCGCACTGAGACTGAAAGCTGCGACAGTGCGCGCCGAAGGCGCGCTGACATTTTTTAGGGGTGTAGCTTCGTGGGGAAGGGGCGTGGTCACATAATAGTACCAATTCACATTATTCCACACAGTAGTGCCGCTTATACACATTGCACCAGGTAGAACCTCTTATACACACTGAGCCAATGAGAGCACGTTATTCACATTGCACCAGGTAGAGCACGTTATACACATTGCGCCACAAATTGCACCAGGTAGAGCACGTTATACGTATTGCGCCAGGTAGAGCACGTTATTCACATTGCGCCAGGCAGAGCACGTTATTCACATTGCGCCAGGTAGAGCACGTTATACGTATTGCGCCAGGTAGAGCACGTTATTCACATTGCGCCAGGCAGAGCACGTTATTCACATTGCGCCAGGCAGAGCACATTATTCACATTGCGCCAGGCAGAGCACGTTATTCACATTGCGCCAGGCAGAGCACGTTATTCACATTGCGCCAGGCAGAGCACGTTATACACATTGCGCCAGGCAGAGCACGTTATTCACATTGCGCCAGGTAGAGCACTTAACAATTATATGATTAAAAAACAGGACAACATTATTAAATAATACATTTTCTATATGTAATGGCTTTATGGTGCCGCTATAATAGAGCCCCAGACTGGATTTAGACACTACAAAAGTGTTGTGGGGGAGGGAGGGTGACAATGCTGCTGGGCTGTTATCATATCGGAAGTATGCATTCAGGATCCTGGCTGTCGGGATCCCAGCAGCCGTAATACCGATGCCGGAATCCTGACAGCAGCCACAATACCAACGCTGGCATCCAGAGGTGATCAGGATCCTGGCAACGATATAGCGACAGTCAGGATCCTGAAGGGAAGTATGCACTGCCGCCACTGGTTTAGCGTGCGGATGGGAAGGGGGGGGGGTTAGGATATGGTGTTGGGGAGGGTTAGGCTGCAGAGGGGGGGGGGGTATAAGTGTTAGGCACTAAGGGGGTGGGTTAGGTTTAGGCTGCGGGAAACGGAGGGTTAGGGGTGGGAGGTTAGGGTACCCTCTGCACTCGTCACTCTTGTCGGCTTTGCTGCAATCGGGATGCTGGTGTCGGTATACTAAATGCCAACATCCTGACGACGACTTCGGACACTTGGTACAACCACTGGATTTGAGTCATGCTGCCTGTAATTTATGTGCTGACTGATCAACTTCAGTGACACTCACTGTGCTGGCTGCCTTTACAGTAACCAGCGGCAACCAGCAGTAACCAACAGCAACCAGCAGTAACCAACAAAGGCAGCCAGAACAGTGAGTGTCACTGAAGTTGATCAGTCAGCACATAAATTACAGGCAACATGACTGGAATCCAGTGGTTGTATCAAGGGTCCTGTATGCTGCAGAGACCAGCGGCACTGTCACCCTCTCGCCTCACCCCCACTCCATACCACAAAAATGTTGCGTTTAACACCTGTTTGCAGGCGCCATGCAGCCCCCATCTCCGCCATCCCACCGATATGAGCAGCCCCCCAGCCGCCACTGCAAGTCCAGCTCACCCCTCCGCACAGCAAGCACAGTCCCCGGTCACCGGCGTTCAACATCCCCGCAGCACAGTGTGTATCGCGCCGCAGAGCCGTCCTCACTGTCTGTCCGGCTCCGTGAAGCTCCAGCGGGTGATCGGCGGGGGGGGGGCGTCCTCACTCTGTCCGGCTCCGTTAAGCTCCAGCGGGTGATCGGCGGGGGGGAGGGGGCGTCCTCACTCTGTCCGGCTCCGTGAAGCTCCAGCGGGTGATCGGCGGGGGGGGGGGGCGTCCTCACTCTGTCCGGCTCCGTGAAGCTCCAGCGGGTGATGGGGGGGGGGTGATGTGTGTGCGCGGTGTAGGGGGCGGGGCCTTCTGGGTGCATGCGGATAGAGAGATGCGGCGGCGATTGGATGAGGAGGCGCGGCGGTGATTGGATGGGTAGACAGAGTCTCCTATTGGTGCAGTGATACACAGCGCGTCCTATGGGACCCGCTCATTTTTTAAAACCGGGTACGTCTCTTCCTGTAGCGCGTAAAAATGCGCTATAGCGCGTATTTTGCGATCACTGGGTACGGCCATATAAGTTCAGGTGTACGGCCATATAAGTCCAGTGGTAGTGCCAGGGGTACTGCTGTATAAGTCCAGTCCAGTGGTGCAGCCGTATAAGTTCAGAGGTACTGCCATATAAGTCCAGGGATACTGCCGTATAAGTCCAGTCCAGTGGTGCAGCCGTATAAGTTCATGGGTACTGCCGTATAAGTTCAGGGGTACTGCCGTATAAGTCCAGTCCAGTGGTGCAGCCATATAAGTTTAGGGGTACTGCCGTATAAGTCCACACAATATTGTGCGTGTATTACGTCTGGGCAAATTCTAGTACGTCCCATGTTTTGCACATACAATTAATTTGGTGGTGCAGATTTTTTTTTAAATGACAGGCGTGCAGGAGATGCTGTTGGAGGCCCGAAAAATTGCGGGCCATTTTCGACATTCAGCCACTGCGTGCCACCCCTAGATGGGCCAGTTGTTTGTGCCGCACACTTGTGTCGCTTAGCTGAGTCATCCAGCTACCTCATTGCATCTCTTTTTCTTCTTGCATGATGAGCTGTTTGGGGCCTAGTTTTTAAATCTGCCATCATGTCTGACACTGTCACTCCTAGATGGGCCATGTGTTTGTGAAGCACACTTGTGTCGCTTAGCTTAGCCATCCAGCTACCTCATTGCACCTCTTTTTCTTCTTTGCATGATGTGCTGTTTGTGGCCTAGTTTTTAAAAGTGGCATCTTGTCTGCCACTGCAGTGCCACTCCTAGATGGGCCAGGTGTTTGTGCCGCACACTTGTGTCACTTAGCAAAGTCATCCAGCTACTGTACCTCGGTGCAACCTTTTGCCCTAAAAACAATATTGTGAGGTGTGAGGTGTTCAGAATACACTGGAAATGAGTGGAAATGAATGTTATTGAGGTTAATAATCCCATAGGATCATAATTACCCCCAAATTCTGTGATTTTAGCCGTTTTTGTGCGTTTTTTTTTTTTTTTTAATTGTCCAGATCCAAAACCAAAACCTGAAAGGGGGATTTTTGGCAAAACCAATCCACATCGAAAACACGAGCGAGGATCCAGATCCAAAACCAAAACGCGAAAAGTGCCCGCCGCAAATCTCTAATATGTATACCTTGCCTGACCCCCTCCCCCCTCTCCTTCCGTGCAGGCTGCAGCAATTAGTTTACTTTCAGTAAGAACTTGAAGACATGCTGCTGCTCAGTGCTCCCAGTCCCAAACCTACAGTATGTCCAAAACTTATACACAATACAGTGTTTCAACGGGAAGTCCTCAAGCTGGACACCAGTAGTCAGCGGAATACCACAAGGGTCCGTACTCGGGCCACTACTGTTCAACATATTTGTCAGTGACCTAGAAATAGGCCTGGAAAGCACAGTGTCAATCTTTGCAGATGATACTAAACTGTGTAGGGTAATTAATTTGGAAATAGATGTGGAGTCTCTGCAGAATGATTTATCTAAACTTGAAATCTGAGCGTCTAAATGGAGAATGAGGTTCAATATAGAAAAATGCAAGGTTATGCATTTCGGGACTAAAAACAAACTTGAAACCTACATATTAAACGGGGGAAAGTCTAGGGGTAACAGTTTTGAAAAACGATTTGGGGGTACTCATTGATAATAAGCTTAATAACCGTATACAATGTCAAAGCGCAATAAAGAAGGCAAGTAAGGTGCTACAGATGTAGCCACCTTCATCTTGACCGATTCTCCAGCTAGACGGCCGTCTAGACACGCTAGGGCGATAGCTGAGTTTAATCGCAGGCAGACGCGTTGAGGCGGTCTAGATACTCAGCATGCATTACACATCTCCACCACTGAGTGGCTAATGCTCCACTAATCCAGTACTTTCGATCGTACAGTATAGCAGCGGATTGATCTACAGCTCTGGCAATTGGTCAGTGACGACTGTAATGTCAATACTGTAGGCGTAACGGGAGGCGGTGGAAAAAGATGGTGACCTACTGTACTGTATGGAGACACAACTACAGTAATTGTGTAAAAGGAAGAATGTACAATACAAAGTATAAACACACAATACAATGTATAAACACCGTGCTTTTAAAATACATGTACAGTAAATGAGCGTCTGGGTATGGGCTAGTGGGAGACGATGGGAAAGACTGTGCTTTACAAATGCGAGCGTCCGTGTCCCCTAAGGCATAAACCAACACCAATGGGGAGGGGGCAGGGCGCTGCTTGCTGTACTTTCACACATGAAATTGGGAATCCTCAGCGGGCGTCGTGGGCTAGCGATGAAGGCTCCCACCTCCCACGCTGGGGGTCCAGGGTTCGAGACCGGATGTTTTTGTTTTGTTTATTGTAATAATATACTGTATTATGTTATTTTCATTGTAAGACAGTCAATGGAAGGGTGCACACAAGTTACATATAAATCAGAGTGCATCTGCAGGAGCGATTCTTTACGCTAAATGCAACTACACAGCGGCAATGAGTTGAGCAAAACAGTACTGTAGATTTTCAGCGTTCGTGTATTGCACAGGGACCTGAATTCCCTCCCTGTCCACTGCATGATCTGTGCAGGCTCCCAGGGGGGAAGGGCGATGGGGGTAGGGGGAGACGATGGGAAATACCGTGGCTTTGAAATGCAATTATATGAGCGTCCGAGTCCCCTACGGCATAAACCATCACCAATGGGAAGGAAGTGCCAGCCTTTTTTGTTTTGTTTATGTGTTCCCGTGACATTCACTTTAATATATTTTTTTTGTCTCTAATACTGTGCATCCAATGGAAAGATGCACACAAGTTTCACATAAATCAGAGTAGATCTGCAGGAGCGATTCTTTACGCTAAATGCCACTACCCAGCGGCAATGAGTAGAATTGAGTGTATTCTGAGTGAGCAAAACAGTATTGTAGGCTCCCAGGGGGGAAAGGCGATGGGGGTAGGGGGAGACGATGGGAAAGACTGTGCTTTACAAATGCGAGCGTCCGTGTCCCCTAAGGCATAAACCAACACCAATGGGGAGGGGGCAGGGCGCTGCTTGCTGTACTTTCACACATGAAATTGGGAGTCCTCAGCGGGCGTCGTGGGCTAGCGATGAAGGCTCCCACCTCCCACGCTGGGGGTCCAGGGTTCGAGACCGGATGTTTTTGTTTTGTTTATTGTAATAATATACTGTATTATGTTATTTTCATTGTAAGACAGTCAATGGAAGGGTGCACACAAGTTACATATAAATCAGAGTACATCTGCAGGAGCGATTCTTTACGCTAAATGCAACTACACAGCGGCAATGAGTTGAGCAAAACAGTACTGTAGATTTTCAGCGTTCGTGTATTGCACAGGGACCTGAATTCCCTCCCTGTCCACTGCATGATCTGTGCAGGCTCCCAGGGGGGAAGGGCGATGGGGGTAGGGGGAGACGATGGGAAATACCGTGGCTTTGAAATGCAATTATATGAGCGTCCGAGTCCCCTACGGCATAAACCATCACCAATGGGAAGGAAGTGCCAGCCTTTTTTTTTTGTTTATGTGTTCCTGTGACATTCACTTTAATATATTTTTTTCGTCTCTAATACTGTGCATCCAATGGAAGGATGCACACAAGTTTCACATAAATCAGAGTAGATCTGCAGGAGCGATTCTTTACGCTAAATGCCACTACCCAGCGGCAATGAGTAGAATTGAGTGTATTCTGAGTGAGCAAAACAGTATTGTAGGCTCCCAGGGGGGAAAGGCGATGGGGGTAGGGGGAGACGATGGGAAAGACTGTGCTTTACAAATGCGAGCGTCCGTGTCCCCTAAGGCATAAACCAACACCAATGGGGAGGGGGCAGGGCGCTGCTTGCTGTACTTTCACACATGAAATTGGGAATCCTCAGCGGGCGTCGTGGGCTAGCGATGAAGGCTCCCACCTCCCACGCTGGGGGTCCAGGGTTCGAGACCGGATGTTTTTGTTTTGTTTATTGTAATAATATACTGTATTATGTTATTTTCATTGTAAGACAGTCAATGGAAGGGTGCACACAAGTTACATATAAATCAGAGTACATCTGCAGGAGCGATTCTTTACGCTAAATGCAACTACACAGCGGCAATGAGTTGAGCAAAACAGTACTGTAGATTTTCAGCGTTCGTGTATTGCACAGGGACCTGAATTCCCTCCCTGTCCACTGCATGATCTGTGCAGGCTCCCAGGGGGGAAGGGCGATGGGGGTAGGGGGAGACGATGGGAAATACCGTGGCTTTGAAATGCAATTATATGAGCGTCCGAGTCCCCTACGGCATAAACCATCACCAATGGGAAGGAAGTGCCAGCCTTTTTTTTTTGTTTATGTGTTCCCGTGACATTCACTTTAATATATTTTTTTTGTCTCTAATACTGTGCATCCAATGGAAGGATGCACACAAGTTTCACATAAATCAGAGTAGATCTGCAGGAGCGATTCTTTACGCTAAATGCCACTACCCAGCGGCAATGAGTAGAATTGAGTGTATTCTGAGTGAGCAAAACAGTATTGTAGGCTCCCAGGGGGGAAAGGCGATGGGGGTAGGGGGAGACGATGGGAAAGACTGTGCTTTACAAATGCGAGCGTCCGTGTCCCCTAAGGCATAATCCAAAACACCAATGGGGAGGGGGCAGGGCGCTGCTTGCTGTACTTTCACACATGAAATTGGGAATCCTCAGCGGGCGTCGTGGGCTAGCGATGAAGGCTCCCACCTCCCACGCTGGGGGTCCAGGGTTCGAGACCGGATGTTTTTGTTTTGTTTATTGTAATAATATACTGTATTATGTTATTTTCATTGTAAGACAGTCAATGGAAGGGTGCACACAAGTTACATATAAATCAGAGTACATCTGCAGGAGCGATTCTTTACGCTAAATGCAACTACACAGCGGCAATGAGTTGAGCAAAACAGTACTGTAGATTTTCAGCGTTCGTGTATTGCACAGGGACCTGAATTCCCTCCCTGTCCACTGCATGATCTGTGCAGGCTCCCAGGGGGGAAGGGCGATGGGGGTAGGGGGAGACGATGGGAAATACCGTGGCTTTGAAATGCAATTATATGAGCGTCCGAGTCCCCTACGGCATAAACCATCACCAATGGGAAGGAAGTGCCAGCCTTTTTTTTTTGTTTATGTGTTCCCGTGACATTCACTTTAATATATTTTTTTTGTCTCTAATACTGTGCATCCAATGGAAGGATGCACACAAGTTTCACATAAATCAGAGTAGATCTGCAGGAGCGATTCTTTACGCTAAATGCCACTACCCAGCAGCAATGAGTAGAATTGAGTGTATTCTGAGTGAGCAAAACAGTATTGTAGGCTCCCAGGGGGGAAAGGCGATGGGGGTAGGGGGAGACAATGGGAAAGACTGTGCTTTACAAATGCGAGCGTCCGTGTCCCCTAAGGCATAAACCAACACCAATGGGGAGGGGGCAGGGCGCTGCTTGCTGTACTTTCACACATGAAATTGGGAATCCTCAGCGGGCGTCGTGGGCTAGCGATGAAGGCTCCCACCTCCCACGCTGGGGGTCCAGGGTTCGAGACCGGATGTTTTTGTTTTGTTTATTGTAATAATATACTGTATTATGTTACTTTCATTGTAAGACAGTCAATGGAAGGGTGCACACAAGTTACATATAAATCAGAGTACATCTGCAGGAGCGATTCTTTACGCTAAATGCAACTACACAGCGGCAATGAGTTGAGCAAAACAGTACTGTAGATTTTCAACGTTCGTGTATTGCACAGGGACCTGAATTCCCTCCCTGTCCACTGCATGATCTGTGCAGGCTCCCAGGGGGGAAGGGCGATGGGGGTAGGGGGAGACGATGGGAAATACCGTGGCTTTTAAATGCAATCATATGAGCGTCCGAGTCCCCTACGGCATAAACCATCACCAATGGGAAGGAAGTGCCAGCCTTTTTTTGTTTTGTTTATGTGTTCCCGTGACATTCACTTTAATATATTTTTTTGTCTCTAATACTGTGCATCCAATGGAAGGATGCACACAAGTTTCACATAAATCAGAGTAGATCTGCAGGAGCGATTCTTTACGCTAAATGCCACTACCCAGCGGCAATGAGTAGAATTGAGTGTATTCTGAGTGAGCAAAACAGTATTGTAGGCTCCCAGGGGGGAAAGGCGATGGGGGTAGGGGGAGACGATGGGAAAGACTGTGCTTTACAAATGCGAGCGTCCGTGTCCCCTAAGGCATAAACCAACACCAATGGGGAGGGGGCAGGGCGCTGCTTGCTGTACTTTCACACATGAAATTGGGAATCCTCAGCGGGCGTCGTGGGCTAGCGATGAAGGCTCCCACGCTGGGGGTCCAGGGTTCGAGACCGGATGTTTTTGTTTTGTTTATTGTAATAATATACTGTATTATGTTATTTTCATTGTAAGACAGTCAATGGAAGGGTGCACACAAGTTACATATAAATCAGAGTACATCTGCAGGAGCGATTCTTTACGCTAAATGCAACTACACAGCGGCAATGAGTTGAGCAAAACAGTACTGTAGATTTTCAGCGTTCGTGTATTGCACAGGGACCTGAATTCCCTCCCTGTCCACTGCATGATCTGTGCAGGCTCCCAGGGGGGAAGGGCGATGGGGGTAGGGGGAGACGATGGGAAATACCGTGGCTTTGAAATGCAATTATATGAGCGTCCGAGTCCCCTACGGCATAAACCATCACCAATGGGAAGGAAGTGCCAGCCTTTTTTTTTTGTTTATGTGTTCCCGTGACATTCACTTTAATATATTTTTTTTGTCTCTAATACTGTGCATCCAATGGAAGGATGCACACAAGTTTCACATAAATCAGAGTAGATCTGCAGGAGCGATTCTTTACGCTAAATGCCACTACCCAGCAGCAATGAGTAGAATTGAGTGTATTCTGAGTGAGCAAAACAGTATTGTAGGCTCCCAGGGGGGAAAGGCGATGGGGGTAGGGGGAGACGATGGGAAAGACTGTGCTTTACAAATGCGAGCGTCCGTGTCCCCTAAGGCATAAACCAACACCAATGGGGAGGGGGCAGGGCGCTGCTTGCTGTACTTTCACACATGAAATTGGGAATCCTCAGCGGGCGTCGTGGGCTAGCGATGAAGGCTCCCACCTCCCACACTGGGGGTCCAGGGTTCGAGACCGGATGTTTTTGTTTTGTTTATTGTAATAATATACTGTATTATGTTATTTTCATTGTAAGACAGTCAATGGAAGGGTGCACACAAGTTACATATAAATCAGAGTACATCTGCAGGAGCGATTCTTTACGCTAAATGCAACTACACAGCGGCAATGAGTTGAGCAAAACAGTACTGTAGATTTTCAGCGTTCGTGTATTGCACAGGGACCTGAATTCCCTCCCTGTCCACTGCATGATCTGTGCAGGCTCCCAGGGGGGAAGGGTGATGGGGGTAGGGGGAGACGATGGGAAATACCGTGGCTTTGAAATGCAATTATATGAGCGTCCGAGTCCCCTACGGCATAAACCATCACCAATGGGAAGGAAGTGCCAGCCTTTTTTTTTTGTTTATGTGTTCCCGTGACATTCACTTTAATATATTTTTTTTGTCTCTAATACTGTGCATCCAATGGAAGGATGCACACAAGTTTCACATAAATCAGAGTAGATCTGCAGGAGCGATTCTTTACGCTAAATGCCACTACCCAGCAGCAATGAGTAGAATTGAGTGTATTCTGAGTGAGCAAAACAGTATTGTAGGCTCCCAGGGGGGAAAGGCGATGGGGGTAGGGGGAGACGATGGGAAAGACTGTGCTTTACAAATGCGAGCGTCCGTGTCCCCTAAGGCATAAACCAACACCAATGGGGAGGGGGCAGGGCGCTGCTTGCTGTACTTTCACACATGAAATTGGGAATCCTCAGCGGGCGTCGTGGGCTAGCGATGAAGGCTCCCACCTCCCATGCTGGGGGTCCAGGGTTCGAGACTGGATGTTTTTGTTTTGTTTATTGTAATAATATACTGTATTATGTTATTTTCATTGTAAGACAGTCAATGGAAGGGTGCACACAAGTTACATATAAATCAGAGTACATCTGCAGGAGCGATTCTTTACGCTAAATGCAACTACACAGCGGCAATGAGTTGAGCAAAACAGTACTGTAGATTTTCAACGTTCGTGTATTGCACAGGGACCTGAATTCCCTCCCTGTCCACTGCATGATCTGTGCAGCCTCCCAGGGGGGAAGGGCGATGGGGGTAGGGGGAGACGATGGGAAATACCGTGGCTTTGAAATGCAATTATATGAGCGTCCGAGTCCCCTACGGCATAAACCATCACCAATGGGAAGGAAGTGCCAGCCTTTTTTTTTTGTTTATGTGTTCCTGTGACATTCACTTTAATATATTTTTTTTGTCTCTAATACTGTGCATCCAATGGAAGGATGCACACAAGTTTCACATAAATCAGAGTAGATCTGCAGGAGCGATTCTTTACGCTAAATGCCACTACCCAGCGGCAATGAGTAGAATTGAGTGTATTCTGAGTGAGCAAAACAGTATTGTAGGCTCCCAGGGGGGAAAGGCGATGGGGGTAGGGGGAGACGATGGGAAAGGCTGTGCTTTACAAATGCGAGCGTCCGTGTCCCCTAAGGCATAAACCAACACCAATGGGGAGGGGGCAGGGCGCTGCTTGCTGTACTTTCACACATGAAATTGGGAATCCTCAGCGGGCGTCGTGGGCTAGCGATGAAGGCTCCCACCTCCCACGCTGGGGGTCCAGGGTTCGAGACCGGATGTTTTTGTTTTGTTTATTGTAATAATATACTGTATTATGTTATTTTCATTGTAAGACAGTCAATGGAAGGGTGCACACAAGTTACATATAAATCAGAGTACATCTGCAGGAGCGATTCTTTACGCTAAATGCAACTACACAGCGGCAATGAGTTGAGCAAAACAGTACTGTAGATTTTCAGCGTTCGTGTATTGCACAGGGACCTGAATTCCCTCCCTGTCCACTGCATGATCTGTGCAGGCTCCCAGGGGGGAAGGGCGATGGGGGTAGGGGGAGACGATGGGAAATACCGTGGCTTTGAAATGCAATTATATGAGCGTCCGAGTCCCCTACGGCATAAACCATCACCAATGGGAAGGAAGTGCCAGCCTTTTTTTTTTGTTTATGTGTTCCCGTGACATTCACTTTAATATATTTTTTTTGTCTCTAATACTGTGCATCCAATGGAAGGATGCACACAAGTTTCACATAAATCAGAGTAGATCTGCAGGAGCGATTCTTTACGCTAAATGCCACTACCCAGCAGCAATGAGTAGAATTGAGTGTATTCTGAGTGAGCAAAACAGTATTGTAGGCTCCCAGGGGGGAAAGGCGATGGGGGTAGGGGGAGACGATGGGAAAGACTGTGCTTTACAAATGCGAGCGTCCGTGTCCCCTAAGGCATAAACCAACACCAATGGGGAGGGGGCAGGGCGCTGCTTGCTGTACTTTCACACATGAAATTGGGAATCCTCAGCGGGCGTCGTGGGCTAGCGATGAAGGCTCCCACCTCCCACGCTGGGGGTCCAGGGTTCGAGACCGGATGTTTTTGTTTTGTTTATTGTAATAATATACTGTATTATGTTATTTTCATTGTAAGACAGTCAATGGAAGGGTGCACACAAGTTACATATAAATCAGAGTACATCTGCAGGAGCGATTCTTTACGCTAAATGCAACTACACAGCGGCAATGAGTTGAGCAAAACAGTACTGTAGATTTTCAGCGTTCGTGTATTGCACAGGGACCTGAATTCCCTCCCTGTCCACTGCATGATCTGTGCAGGCTCCCAGGGGGGAAGGGCGATGGGGGTAGGGGGAGACGATGGGAAATACCGTGGCTTTGAAATGCAATTATATGAGCGTCCGAGTCCCCTACGGCATAAACCATCACCAATGGGAAGGAAGTGCCAGCCTTTTTTTTTTGTTTATGTGTTCCCGTGACATTCACTTTAATATATTTTTTTTGTCTCTAATACTGTGCATCCAATGGAAGGATGCACACAAGTTTCACATAAATCAGAGTAGATCTGCAGGAGCGATTCTTTACGCTAAATGCCACTACCCAGCGGCAATGAGTAGAATTGAGTGTATTCTGAGTGAGCAAAACAGTATTGTAGGCTCCCAGGGGGGAAAGGCGATGGGGGTAGGGGGAGACGATGGGAAAGACTGTGCTTTACAAATGCGAGCGTCCGTGTCCCCTAAGGCATAATCCAAAACACCAATGGGGAGGGGGCAGGGCGCTGCTTGCTGTACTTTCACACATGAAATTGGGAATCCTCAGCGGGCGTCGTGGGCTAGCGATGAAGGCTCCCACCTCCCACGCTGGGGGTCCAGGGTTCGAGACCGGATGTTTTTGTTTTGTTTATTGTAATAATATACTGTATTATGTTATTTTCATTGTAAGACAGTCAATGGAAGGGTGCACACAAGTTACATATAAATCAGAGTACATCTGCAGGAGCGATTCTTTACGCTAAATGCAACTACACAGCGGCAATGAGTTGAGCAAAACAGTACTGTAGATTTTCAGCGTTCGTGTATTGCACAGGGACCTGAATTCCCTCCCTGTCCACTGCATGATCTGTGCAGGCTCCCAGGGGGGAAGGGCGATGGGGGTAGGGGGAGACGATGGGAAATACCGTGGCTTTGAAATGCAATTATATGAGCGTCCGAGTCCCCTACGGCATAAACCATCACCAATGGGAAGGAAGTGCCAGCCTTTTTTTTTTGTTTATGTGTTCCCGTGACATTCACTTTAATATATTTTTTTTGTCTCTAATACTGTGCATCCAATGGAAGGATGCACACAAGTTTCACATAAATCAGAGTAGATCTGCAGGAGCGATTCTTTACGCTAAATGCCACTACCCAGCAGCAATGAGTAGAATTGAGTGTATTCTGAGTGAGCAAAACAGTATTGTAGGCTCCCAGGGGGGAAAGGCGATGGGGGTAGGGGGAGACAATGGGAAAGACTGTGCTTTACAAATGCGAGCGTCCGTGTCCCCTAAGGCATAAACCAACACCAATGGGGAGGGGGCAGGGCGCTGCTTGCTGTACTTTCACACATGAAATTGGGAATCCTCAGCGGGCGTCGTGGGCTAGCGATGAAGGCTCCCACCTCCCACGCTGGGGGTCCAGGGTTCGAGACCGGATGTTTTTGTTTTGTTTATTGTAATAATATACTGTATTATGTTATTTTCATTGTAAGACAGTCAATGGAAGGGTGCACACAAGTTACATATAAATCAGAGTACATCTGCAGGAGCGATTCTTTACGCTAAATGCAACTACACAGCGGCAATGAGTTGAGCAAAACAGTACTGTAGATTTTCAACGTTCGTGTATTGCACAGGGACCTGAATTCCCTCCCTGTCCACTGCATGATCTGTGCAGGCTCCCAGGGGGGAAGGGCGATGGGGGTAGGGGGAGACGATGGGAAATACCGTGGCTTTTAAATGCAATCATATGAGCGTCCGAGTCCCCTACGGCATAAACCATCACCAATGGGAAGGAAGTGCCAGCCTTTTTTTTTTTGTTTATGTGTTCCCGTGACATTCACTTTAATATATTTTTTTGTCTCTAATACTGTGCATCCAATGGAAGGATGCACACAAGTTTCACATAAATCAGAGTAGATCTGCAGGAGCGATTCTTTACGCTAAATGCCACTACCCAGCGGCAATGAGTAGAATTGAGTGTATTCTGAGTGTGCAAAACAGTATTGTAGGCTCCCAGGGGGGAAAGGCGATGGGGGTAGGGGGAGACGATGGGAAAGACTGTGCTTTACAAATGCGAGCGTCCGTGTCCCCAAAGGCATAAACCAACACCAATGGGGAGGGGGCAGGGCGCTGCTTGCTGTACTTTCACACATGAAATTGGGAATCCTCAGCGGGCGTCGTGGGCTAGCGATGAAGGCTCCCACGCTGGGGGTCCAGGGTTCGAGACCGGATGTTTTTGTTTTGTTTATTGTAATAATATACTGTATTATGTTATTTTCATTGTAAGACAGTCAATGGAAGGGTGCACACAAGTTACATATAAATCAGAGTACATCTGCAGGAGCGATTCTTTACGCTAAATGCAACTACACAGCGGCAATGAGTTGAGCAAAACAGTACTGTAGATTTTCAGCGTTCGTGTATTGCACAGGGACCTGAATTCCCTCCCTGTCCACTGCATGATCTGTGCAGGCTCCCAGGGGGGAAGGGCGATGGGGGTAGGGGGAGACGATGGGAAATACCGTGGCTTTGAAATGCAATTATATGAGCGTCCGAGTCCCCTACGGCATAAACCATCACCAATGGGAAGGAAGTGCCAGCCTTTTTTTTTTGTTTATGTGTTCCCGTGACATTCACTTTAATATATTTTTTTTGTCTCTAATACTGTGCATCCAATGGAAGGATGCACACAAGTTTCACATAAATCAGAGTAGATCTGCAGGAGCGATTCTTTACGCTAAATGCCACTACCCAGCAGCAATGAGTAGAATTGAGTGTATTCTGAGTGAGCAAAACAGTATTGTAGGCTCCCAGGGGGGAAAGGCGATGGGGGTAGGGGGAGACGATGGGAAAGACTGTGCTTTACAAATGCGAGCGTCCGTGTCCCCTAAGGCATAAACCAACACCAATGGGGAGGGGGCAGGGCGCTGCTTGCTGTACTTTCACACATGAAATTGGGAATCCTCAGCGGGCGTCGTGGGCTAGCGATGAAGGCTCCCACCTCCCACACTGGGGGTCCAGGGTTCGAGACCGGATGTTTTTGTTTTGTTTATTGTAATAATATTCTGTATTATGTTATTTTCATTGTAAGACAGTCAATGGAAGGGTGCACACAAGTTACATATAAATCAGAGTACATCTGCAGGAGCGATTCTTTACGCTAAATGCAACTACACAGCGGCAATGAGTTGAGCAAAACAGTACTGTAGATTTTCAGCGTTCGTGTATTGCACAGGGACCTGAATTCCCTCCCTGTCCACTGCATGATCTGTGCAGGCTCCCAGGGGGGAAGGGCGATGGGGGTAGGGGGAGACGATGGGAAATACCGTGGCTTTGAAATGCAATTATATGAGCGTCCGAGTCCCCTACGGCATAAACCATCACCAATGGGAAGGAAGTGCCAGCCTTTTTTTTTTGTTTATGTGTTCCCGTGACATTCACTTTAATATATTTTTTTTGTCTCTAATACTGTGCATCCAATGGAAGGATGCACACAAGTTTCACATAAATCAGAGTAGATCTGCAGGAGCGATTCTTTACGCTAAATGCCACTACCCAGCGGCAATGAGTAGAATTGAGTGTATTCTGAGTGAGCAAAACAGTATTGTAGGCTCCCAGGGGGGAAAGGCGATGGGGGTAGGGGGAGACGATGGGAAAGACTGTGCTTTACAAATGCGAGCGTCCGTGTCCCCTAAGGCATAAACCAACACCAATGGGGAGGGGGCAGGGCGCTGCTTGCTGTACTTTCACACATGAAATTGGGAATCCTCAGCGGGCGTCGTGGGCTAGCGATGAAGGCTCCCACCTCCCACGCTGGGGGTCCAGGGTTCGAGACCGGATGTTTTTGTTTTGTTTATTGTAATAATATACTGTATTATGTTATTTTCATTGTAAGACAGTCAATGGAAGGGTGCACACAAGTTACATATAAATCAGAGTACATCTGCAGGAGCGATTCTTTACGCTAAATGCAACTACACAGCGGCAATGAGTTGAGCAAAACAGTACTGTAGATTTTCAACGTTCGTGTATTGCACAGGGACCTGAATTCCCTCCCTGTCCACTGCATGATCTGTGCAGGCTCCCAGGGGGGAAGGGCGATGGGGGTAGGGGGAGACGATGGGAAATACCGTGGCTTTGAAATGCAATTATATGAGCGTCCGAGTCCCCTACGGCATAAACCATCACCAATGGGAAGGAAGTGCCAGCCTTTTTTTTTTGTTTATGTGTTCCCGTGACATTCACTTTAATATATTTTTTTGTCTCTAATACTGTGCATCCAATGGAAGGATGCACACAAGTTTCACATAAATCAGAGTAGATCTGCAGGAGCGATTCTTTACGCTAAATGCCACTACCCAGCGGCAATGAGTAGAATTGAGTGTATTCTGAGTGAGCAAAACAGTATTGTTGGCTCCCAGGGGGGAAAGGCGATGGGGGTAGGGGGAGACGATGGGAAAGACTGTGCTTTACAAATGCGAGCGTCCGTGTCCCCTAAGGCATAAACCAACACCAATGGGGAGGGGGCAGGGCGCTGCTTGCTGTACTTTCACACATGAAATTGGGAATCCTCAGCGGGCGTCGTGGGCTAGCGATGAAGGCTCCCACCTCCCACGCTGGGGGTCCAGGGTTCGAGACCGGATGTTTTTGTTTTGTTTATTGTAATAATATACTGTATTATGTTATTTTCATTGTAAGACAGTCAATGGAAGGGTGCACACAAGTTACATATAAATCAGAGTACATCTGCAGGAGCGATTCTTTACGCTAAATGCAACTACACAGCGGCAATGAGTTGAGCAAAACAGTACTGTAGATTTTCAGCGTTCGTGTATTGCACAGGGACCTGAATTCCCTCCCTATCCACTGCATGATCTGTGCAGGCTCCCAGGGGGGAAGGGCGATGGGGGTAGGGGGAGACGATGGGAAATACCGTGGCTTTGAAATGCAATTATATGAGCGTCCGAGTCCCCTACGGCATAAACCATCACCAATGGGAAGGAAGTGCCAGCCTTTTTTTTTTGTTTATGTGTTCCCGTGACATTCACTTTAATATATTTTTTTTGTCTCTAATACTGTGCATCCAATGGAAGGATGCACACAAGTTTCACATAAATCAGAGTAGATCTGCAGGAGCGATTCTTTACGCTAAATGCCACTACCCAGCAGCAATGAGTAGAATTGAGTGTATTCTGAGTGAGCAAAACAGTATTGTAGGCTCCCAGGGGGAAAAGGCGATGGGGGTAGGGGGAGACGATGGGAAAGACTGTGCTTTACAAATGCGAGCGTCCGTGTCCCCTAAGGCATAAACCAACACCAATGGGGAGGGGGCAGGGCGCTGCTTGCTGTACTTTCACACATGAAATTGGGAACCCTCAGCGGGCGTCGTGGGCTAGCGATGAAGGCTCCCACCTCCCACGCTGGGGGTCCAGGGTTCTAAACCGGATGTTTTTGTTTTGTTTATTGTAATAATATACTGTATTATGTTATTTTCATTGTAAGACAGTCAATGGAAGGGTGCACACAAGTTACATATAAATCAGAGTACATCTGCAGGAGCGATTCTTTACGCTAAATGCAACTACACAGCGGCAATGAGTTGAGCAAAACAGTACTGTAGATTTTCAGCGTTCGTGTATTGCACAGGGACCTGAATTCCCTCCCTGTCCACTGCATGATCTGTGCAGGCTCCCAGGGGGGAAGGGCGATGGGGGTAGGGGGAGACGATGGGAAATACCGTGGCTTTGAAATGCAATTATATGAGCGTCCGAGTCCCCTACGGCATAAACCATCACCAATGGGAAGGAAGTGCCAGCCTTTTTTTTTTGTTTATGTGTTCCCGTGACATTCACTTTAATATATTTTTTTTGTCTCTAATACTGTGCATCCAATGGAAGGATGCACACAAGTTTCACATAAATCAGAGTAGATCTGCAGGAGCGATTCTTTACGCTAAATGCCACTACCCAGCAGCAATGAGTAGAATTGAGTGTATTCTGAGTGAGCAAAACAGTATTGTAGGCTCCCAGGGGGGAAAGGCGATGGGGGTAGGGGGAGACGATGGGAAAGACTGTGCTTTACAAATGTGAGCGTCCGTGTCCCCTAAGGCATAAACCAACACCAATGGGGAGGGGGCAGGGCGCTGCTTGCTGTACTTTCACACATGAAATTGGGAATCCTCAGCGGGCGTCGTGGGCTAGCGATGAAGGCTCCCACCTCCCACACTGGGGGTCCAGGGTTCGAGACCGGATGTTTTTGTTTTGTTTATTGTAATAATATACTGTATTATGTTATTTTCATTGTAAGACAGTCAATGGAAGGGTGCACACAAGTTACATATAAATCAGAGTACATCTGCAGGAGCGATTCTTTACGCTAAATGCAACTACACAGCGGCAATGAGTTGAGCAAAACAGTACTGTAGATTTTCAGCGTTCGTGTATTGCACAGGGACCTGAATTCCCTCCCTGTCCACTGCATGATCTGTGCAGGCTCCCAGGGGGGAAGGGCGATGGGGGTAGGGGGAGACGATGGGAAATACTGTGGCTTTGAAATGCAATTATATGAGCGTCCGAGTCCCCTACGGCATAAACCATCACCAATGGGAAGGAAGTGCCAGCCTTTTTTTTTTGTTTATGTGTTCCCGTGACATTCACTTTAATATATTTTTTTTGTCTCTAATACTGTGCATCCAATGGAAGGATGCACACAAGTTTCACATAAATCAGAGTAGATCTGCAGGAGCGATTCTTTACGCTAAATGCCACTACCCAGCAGCAATGAGTAGAATTGAGTGTATTCTGAGTGAGCAAAACAGTATTGTAGGCTTCCAGGGGGGAAAGGCGATGGGGGTAGGGGGAGACGATGGGAAAGACTGTGCTTTACAAATGCGAGCGTCCGTGTCCCCTAAGGCATAAACCAACACCAATGGGGAGGGGGCAGGGCGCTGCTTGCTGTACTTTCACACATGAAATTGGGAATCCTCAGCGGGCGTCGTGGGCTAGCGATGAAGGCTCCCACCTCCCACGCTGGGGGTCCAGGGTTCGAGACTGGATGTTTTTGTTTTGTTTATTGTAATAATATACTGTATTATGTTATTTTCATTGTAAGACAGTCAATGGAAGGGTGCACACAAGTTACATATAAATCAGAGTACATCTGCAGGAGCGATTCTTTACGCTAAATGCAACTACACAGCGGCAATGAGTTGAGCAAAACAGTACTGTAGATTTTCAACGTTCGTGTATTGCACAGGGACCTGAATTCCCTCCCTGTCCACTGCATGATCTGTGCAGCCTCCCAGGGGGGAAGGGCGATGGGGGTAGGGGGAGACAATGGGAAATACCTTGGCTTTGAAATGCAATTATATGAGCGTCCGAGTCCCCTACGGCATAAACCATCACCAATGGGAAGGAAGTGCCAGCCTTTTTTTTTTGTTTATGTGTTCCTGTGACATTCACTTTAATATATTTTTTTCGTCTCTAATACTGTGCATCCAATGGAAGGATGCACACAAGTTTCACATAAATCAGAGTAGATCTGCAGGAGCGATTCTTTACGCTAAATGCCACTACCCAGCGGCAATGAGTAGAATTGAGTGTATTCTGAGTGAGCAAAACAGTATTGTAGGCTCCCAGGGGGGAAAGGCGATGGGGGTAGGGGGAGACGATGGGAAAGACTGTGCTTTACAAATGCGAGCGTCCGTGTCCCCTAAGGCATAAACCAACACCAATGGGGAGGGGGCAGGGCGCTGCTTGCTGTACTTTCACACATGAAATTGGGAATCCTCAGCGGGCGTCGTGGGCTAGTGATGAAGGCTCCCACCTCCCACGCTGGGGGTCCAGGGTTCGAGACCGGATGTTTTTGTTTTGTTTATTGTAATAATATACTGTATTATGTTATTTTCATTGTAAGACAGTCAATGGAAGGGTGCACACAAGTTACATATAAATCAGAGTACATCTGCAGGAGCGATTCTTTACGCTAAATGCAACTACACAGCGGCAATGAGTTGAGCAAAACAGTACTGTAGATTTTCAGCGTTCGTGTATTGCACAGGGACCTGAATTCCCTCCCTGTCCACTGCATGATCTGTGCAGGCTCCCAGGGGGGAAGGGCGATGGGGGTAGGGGGAGACGATGGGAAATACCGTGGCTTTGAAATGCAATTATATGAGCGTCCGAGTCCCCTACGGCATAAACCATCACCAATGGGAAGGAAGTGCCAGCCTTTTTTTTTTGTTTATGTGTTCCCGTGACATTCACTTTAATATATTTTTTTTGTCTCTAATACTGTGCATCCAATGGAAGGATGCACACAAGTTTCACATAAATCAGAGTAGATCTGCAGGAGCGATTCTTTACGCTAAATGCCACTACCCAGCGGCAATGAGTAGAATTGAGTGTATTCTGAGTGAGCAAAACAGTATTGTAGGCTCCCAGGGGGGAAAGGCGATGGGGGTAGGGGGAGACGATGGGAAAGACTGTGCTTTACAAATGCGAGCGTCCGTGTCCCCTAAGGCATAAACCAACACCAATGGGGAGGGGGCAGGGCGCTGCTTGCTGTACTTTCACACATGAAATTGGGAATCCTCAGCGGGCGTCGTGGGCTAGCGATGAAGGCTCCCACCTCCCACGCTGGGGGTCCAGGGTTCGAGACCGGATGTTTTTGTTTTGTTTATTGTAATAATATACTGTATTATGTTATTTTCATTGTAAGACAGTCAATGGAAGGGTGCACACAAGTTACATATAAATCAGAGTACATCTGCAGGAGCGATTCTTTACGCTAAATGCAACTACACAGCGGCAATGAGTTGAGCAAAACAGTACTGTAGATTTTCAGCGTTCGTGTATTGCACAGGGACCTGAATTCCCTCCCTGTCCACTGCATGATCTGTGCAGGCTCCCAGGGGGGAAGGGCGATGGGGGTAGGGGGAGACGATGGGAAATACCGTGGCTTTGAAATGCAATTATATGAGCGTCCGAGTCCCCTACGGCATAAACCATCACCAATGGGAAGGAAGTGCCAGCCTTTTTTTTTTGTTTATGTGTTCCCGTGATATTCACTTTCATATATTTTTTTTGTCTCTAATACTGTGCATCCAATGGAAGGATGCACACAAGTTTCACATAAATCAGAGTAGATCTGCAGGAGCGATTCTTTACGCTAAATGCCACTACCCAGCAGCAATGAGTAGAATTGAGTGTATTCTGAGTGAGCAAAACAGTATTGTAGGCTCCCAGGGGGGAAAGGCGATGGGGGTAGGGGGAGACGATGGGAAAGACTGTGCTTTACAAATGCGAGCGTCCGTGTCCCCTAAGGCATAAACCAACACCAATGGGGAGGGGGCAGGGCGCTGCTTGCTGTACTTTCACACATGAAATTGGGAATCCTCAGCGGGCGTCGTGGGCTAGCGATGAAGGCTCCCACCTCCCACGCTGGGGGTCCAGGGTTCGAGACCGGATGTTTTTGTTTTGTTTATTGTAATAATATACTGTATTATGTTATTTTCATTGTAAGACAGTCAATGGAAGGGTGCACACAAGTTACATATAAATCAGAGTACATCTGCAGGAGCGATTCTTTACGCTAAATGCAACTACACAGCGGCAATGAGTTGAGCAAAACAGTACTGTAGATTTTCAACGTTCGTGTATTGCACAGGGACCTGAATTCCCTCCCTGTCCACTGCATGATCTGTGCAGGCTCCCAGGGGGGAAGGGCGATGGGGGTAGGGGGAGACGATGGGAAATACCGTGGCTTTGAAATGCAATTATATGAGCGTCCGAGTCCCCTACGGCATAAACCATCACCAATGGGAAGGAAGTGCCAGCCTTTTTTTTTTGTTTATGTGTTCCCGTGACATTCACTTTAATATATTTTTTTGTCTCTAATACTGTGCATCCAATGGAAGGATGCACACAAGTTTCACATAAATCAGAGTAGATCTGCAGGAGCGATTCTTTACGCTAAATGCCACTACCCAGCGGCAATGAGTAGAATTGAGTGTATTCTGAGTGAGCAAAACAGTATTGTTGGCTCCCAGGGGGGAAAGGCGATGGGGGTAGGGGGAGACGATGGGAAAGACTGTGCTTTACAAATGCGAGCGTCCGTGTCCCCTAAGGCATAAACCAACACCAATGGGGAGGGGGCAGGGCGCTGCTTGCTGTACTTTCACACATGAAATTGGGAATCCTCAGCGGGCGTCGTGGGCTAGCGATGAAGGCTCCCACCTCCCACGCTGGGGGTCCAGGGTTCGAGACCGGATGTTTTTGTTTTGTTTATTGTAATAATATACTGTATTATGTTATTTTCATTGTAAGACAGTCAATGGAAGGGTGCACACAAGTTACATATAAATCAGAGTACATCTGCAGGAGCGATTCTTTACGCTAAATGCAACTACACAGCGGCAATGAGTTGAGCAAAACAGTACTGTAGATTTTCAACGTTCGTGTATTGCACAGGGACCTGAATTCCCTCCCTGTCCACTGCATGATCTGTGCAGGCTCCCAGGGGGGAAGGGCGATGGAGGTAGGGGGAGACGATGGGAAATACCGTGGCTTTGAAATGCAATTATATGAGCGTCCGAGTCCCCTACGGCATAAACCATCACCAATGGGAAGGAAGTGCCAGCCTTTTTTTTTTGTTTATGTGTTCCCGTGACATTCACTTTAATATATTTTTTTTGTCTCTAATACTGTGCATCCAATGGAAGGATGCACACAAGTTTCACATAAATCAGAGTAGATCTGCAGGAGCGATTCTTTACGCTAAATGCCACTACCCAGCAGCAATGAGTAGAATTGAGTGTATTCTGAGTGAGCAAAACAGTATTGTAGGCTCCCAGGGGGGAAAGGCGATGGGGGTAGGGGGAGACGATGGGAAAGACTGTGCTTTACAAATGCGAGCGTCCGTGTCCCCTAAGGCATAAACCAACACCAATGGGGAGGGGGCAGGGCGCTGCTTGCTGTACTTTCACACATGAAATTGGGAATCCTCAGCGGGCGTCGTGGGCTAGCGATGAAGGCTCCCACCTCCCACGCTGGGGGTCCAGGGTTCGAGACCGGATGTTTTTGTTTTGTTTATTGTAATAATATACTGTATTATGTTATTTTCATTGTAAGACAGTCAATGGAAGGGTGCACACAAGTTACATATAAATCAGAGTACATCTGCAGGAGCGATTCTTTACGCTAAATGCAACTACACAGCGGCAATGAGTTGAGCAAAACAGTACTGTAGATTTTCAGCGTTCGTGTATTGCACAGGGACCTGAATTCCCTCCCTGTCCACTGCATGATCTGTGCAGGCTCCCAGGGGGGAAGGGCGATGGGGGTAGGGGGAGACTATGGGAAATACCGTGGCTTTGAAATGCAATTATATGAGCGTCCGAGTCCCCTACGGCATAAACCATCACCAATGGGAAGGAAGTGCCAGCCTTTTTTTTTTGTTTATGTGTTCCCGTGACATTCACTTTAATATATTTTTTTTGTCTCTAATACTGTGCATCCAATGGAAGGATGCACACAAGTTTCACATAAATCAGAGTAGATCTGCAGGAGCGATTCTTTACGCTAAATGCCACTACCCAGCAGCAATGAGTAGAATTGAGTGTATTCTGAGTGAGCAAAACAGTATTGTAGGCTCCCAGGGGGGAAAGGCGATGGGGGTAGGGGGAGACGATGGGAAAGACTGTGCTTTACAAATGCGAGCGTCCGTGTCCCCTAAGGCATAAACCAACACCAATGGGGAGGGGGCAGGGCGCTGCTTGCTGTACTTTCACACATGAAATTGGGAATCCTCAGCGGGCGTCGTGGGCTAGTGATGAAGGCTCCCACCTCCCACGCTGGGGGTCCAGGGTTCGAGACCGGATGTTTTTGTTTTGTTTATTGTAATAATATACTGTATTATGTTATTTTCATTGTAAGACAGTCAATGGAAGGGTGCACACAAGTTACATATAAATCAGAGTACATCTGCAGGAGCGATTCTTTACGCTAAATGCAACTACACAGCGGCAATGAGTTGAGCAAAACAGTTCTGTAGATTTTCAACGTTCGTGTATTGCACAGGGACCTGAATTCCCTCCCTGTCCACTGCATGATCTGTGCAGCCTCCCAGGGGGGAAGGGCGATGGGGGTAGGGGGAGACGATGGGAAATACCGTGGCTTTGAAATGCAATTATATGAGCGTCCGAGTCCCCTACGGCATAAACCATCACCAATGGGAAGGAAGTGCCAGCCTTTTTTTTTTGTTTATGTGTTCCCGTGACATTCACTTTAATATATTTTTTTTGTCTCTAATACTGTGCATCCAATGGAAGGATGCACACAAGTTTCACATAAATCAGAGTAGATCTGCAGGAGCGATTCTTTACGCTAAATGCCACTACCCAGCGGCAATGAGTAGAATTGAGTGTGTTCTGAGTGAGCAAAACAGTATTGTAGGCTCCCAGGGGGGAAAGGCGATGGGGGTAGGGGGAGACGATGGGAAAGACTGTGCTTTACAAATGCGAGCGTCCGTGTCCCCTAAGGCATAAACCAACACCAATGGGAAGGGGGCAGGGCGCTGCTTGCTGTACTTTCACACATGAAATTGGGAATCCTCAGCGGGCGTCGTGGGCTAGCGATGAAGGCTCCCACCTCCCACGCTGGGGGTCCAGGGTTCGAGACCGGATGTGTTTTTTTTTGTTTATTGTAATAATATACTGTATTATGTTATTTTCATTGTAAGACAGTCAATGGAAGGGTGCACTCAAGTTACATATAAATCAGAGTGCATCTGCAGGAGCGATTCTTTACGCTAAATGCAACTACACAGCGGCAATGAGTTGAGCAAAACAGTACTGTAGATTTTCAGCGTTCGTGTATTGCACAGGGACCTGAATTCCCTCCCTGTCCACTGCATGATCTGTGCAGGCTCCCAGAGGGGAAGGGCGATGGGGGTAGGGGGAGACGATGGGAAATACCGTGGCTTTGAAATGCAATTATATGAGCGTCCGAGTCCCCTACGGCATAAACCATCACCAATGGGAAGGAAGTGCCAGCCTTTTTTTTTTGGTTATGTGTTCCCGTGACATTCACTTTAATATATTTTTTTTGTCTCTAATACTGTGCATCCAATGGAAGGATGCACACAAGTTTCACATAAATCAGAGTAGATCTGCAGGAGCGATTCTTTACGCTAAATGCCACTACCCAGCGGCAATGAGTAGAATTGAGTGTATTCTGAGTGAGCAAAACAGTATTGTAGGCTCCCAGGGGGGAAAGGCGATGGGGGTAGGGGGAGACGATGGGAAAGACTGTGCTTTACAAATGCGAGCGTCCGTGTCCCCTAAGGCATAAACCAACACCAATGGGGAGGGGGCAGGGCGCTGCTTTCTGTACTTTCACACATGAAATTGGGAATCCTCAGCGGGCGTCGTGGGCTAGCGATGAAGGCTCCCACCTCCCACGCTGGGGGTCCAGGGTTCGAGACCGGATGTTTTTGTTTTGTTTATTGTAATAATATACTGTATTATGTTATTTTCATTGTAAGACAGTCAATGGAAGGGTGCACACAAGTTACATATAAATCAGAGTACATCTGCAGGAGCGATTCTTTACGCTAAATGCAACTACACAGCGGCAATGAGTTGAGCAAAACAGTACTGTAGATTTTCAGCGTTCGTGTATTGCACAGGGACCTGAATTCCCTCCCTGTCCACTGCATGATCTGTGCAGGCTCCCAGGGGGGAAGGGCGATGGGGGTTGGGGGAGACGATGGGAAATACCGTGGCTTTGAAATGTAATTATATGAGCGTCCGAGTCCCCTACGGCATAAACCATCACCAATGGGAAGGAAGTGCCAGCCTTTTTTTTTTGTTTATGTGTTCCCGTGACATTCACTTTAATATATTTTTTTTGTCTCTAATACTGTGCATCCAATGGAAGGATGCACACAAGTTTCACATAAATCAGAGTAGATCTGCAGGAGCGATTCTTTACGCTAAATGCCACTACCCAGCAGCAATGAGTAGAATTGAGTGTATTCTGAGTGAGCAAAACAGTATTGTAGGCTCCCAGGGGGGAAAGGCGATGGGGGTAGGGGGAGACGATGGGAAAGACTGTGCTTTACAAATGCGAGCGTCCGTGTCCCCTAAGGCATAAACCAACACCAATGGGGAGGGGGCAGGGCGCTGCTTGCTGTACTTTCACACATGAAATTGGGAATCCTCAGCGGGCGTCGTGGGCTAGCGATGAAGGCTCCCACCTCCCACGCTGGGGGTCCAGGGTTCGAGACTGGATGTTTTTGTTTTGTTTATTGTAATAATATACTGTATTATGTTATTTTCATTGTAAGACAGTCAATGGAAGGGTGCACACAAGTTACATATAAATCAGAGTACATCTGCAGGAGCGATTCTTTACGCTAAATGCAACTACACAGCGGCAATGAGTTGAGCAAAACAGTACTGTAGATTTTCAACGTTCGTGTATTGCACAGGGACCTGAATTCCCTCCCTGTCCACTGCATGATCTGTGCAGCCTCCCAGGGGGGAAGGGCGATGGGGGTAGGGGGAGACGATGGGAAATACCGTGGCTTTGAAATGCAATTATATGAGCGTCCGAGTCCCCTACGGCATAAACCATCACCAATGGGAAGGAAGTGCCAGCCTTTTTTTTTTGTTTATGTGTTCCTGTGACATTCACTTTCATATATTTTTTTCGTCTCTAATACTGTGCATCCAATGGAAGGATGCACACAAGTTTCACATAAATCAGAGTAGATCTGCAGGAGCGATTCTTTACGCTAAATGCCACTACCCAGCGGCAATGAGTAGAATTGAGTGTATTCTGAGTGTGCAAAACAGTATTGTAGGCTCCCAGGGGGGAAAGGCGATGGGGGTAGGGGGAGACGATGGGAAAGACTGTGCTTTACAAATGCGAGCGTCCGTGTCCCCTAAGGCATAAACCAACACCAATGGGGAGGGGGCAGGGCGCTGCTTGCTGTACTTTCACACATGAAATTGGGAATCCTCAGCGGGCGTCGTGGGCTAGCGTTGAAGGCTCCCACCTCCCACGCTGGGGGTCCAGGGTTCGAGACCGGATGTTTTTGTTTTGTTTATTGTAATAATATACTGTATTATGTTATTTTCATTGTAAGACAGTCAATGGAAGGGTGCACACAAGTTACATATAAATCAGAGTACATCTGCAGGAGCGATTCTTTACGCTAAATGCAACTACACAGCGGCAATGAGTTGAGCAAAACAGTACTGTAGATTTTCAGCGTTCGTGTATTGCACAGGGACCTGAATTCCCTCCCTGTCCACTGCATGATCTGTGCAGGCTCCCAGGGGGGAAGGGCGATGGGGGTAGGGGGAGACGATGGGAAATACCGTGGCTTTGAAATGCAATTATATGAGCGTCCGAGTCCCCTACGGCATAAACCATCACCAATGGGAAGGAAGTGCCAGCCTTTTTTTTTTGTTTATGTGTTCCCGTGACATTCACTTTAATATATTTTTTTTGTCTCTAATACTGTGCATCCAATGGAAGGATGCACACAAGTTTCACATAAATCAGAGTAGATCTGCAGGAGCGATTCTTTACGCTAAATGCCACTACCCAGCGGCAATGAGTAGAATTGAGTGTATTCTGAGTGAGCAAAACAGTATTGTAGGCTCCCAGGGGGGAAAGGCGATGGGGGTAGGGGGAGACGATGGGAAAGACTGTGCTTTACAAATGCGAGCGTCCGTGTCCCCTAAGGCATAAACCAACACCAATGGGGAGGGGGCAGGGCGCTGCTTGCTGTACTTTCACACATGAAATTGGGAATCCTCAGCGGGCGTCGTGGGCTAGCGATGAAGGCTCCCACCTCCCACGCTGGGGGTCCAGGGTTCGAGACCGGATGTTTTTGTTTTGTTTATTGTAATAATATACTGTATTATGTTATTTTCATTGTAAGACAGTCAATGGAAGGGTGCACACAAGTTACATATAAATCAGAGTACATCTGCAGGAGCGATTCTTTACGCTAAATGCAACTACACAGCGGCAATGAGTTGAGCAAAACAGTACTGTAGATTTTCAGCGTTCGTGTATTGCACAGGGACCTGAATTCCCTCCCTGTCCACTGCATGATCTGTGCAGGCTCCCAGGGGGGAAGGGCGATGGGGGTAGGGGGAGACTATGGGAAATACCGTGGCTTTGAAATGCAATTATATGAGCGTCCGAGTCCCCTACGGCATAAACCATCACCAATGGGAAGGAAGTGCCAGCCTTTTTTTTTTGTTTATGTGTTCCCGTGACATTCACTTTAATATATTTTTTTTGTCTCTAATACTGTGCATCCAATGGAAGGATGCACACAAGTTTCACATAAATCAGAGTAGATCTGCAGGAGCGATTCTTTACGCTAAATGCCACTACCCAGCGGCAATGAGTAGAATTGAGTGTATTCTGAGTGAGCAAAACAGTATTGTAGGCTCCCAGGGGGGAAAGGCGATGGGGGTAGGGGGAGACGATGGGAAAGACTGTGCTTTACAAATGCGAGCGTCCGTGTCCCCTAAGGCATAAACCAACACCAATGGGGAGGGGGCAGGGCGCTGCTTGCTGTACTTTCACACATGAAATTGGGAATCCTCAGCGGGCGTCGTGGGCTAGTGATGAAGGCTCCCACCTCCCACGCTGGGGGTCCAGGGTTCGAGACCGGATGTTTTTGTTTTGTTTATTGTAATAATATACTGTATTATGTTATTTTCATTGTAAGACAGTCAATGGAAGGGTGCACACAAGTTACATATAAATCAGAGTACATCTGCAGGAGCGATTCTTTACGCTAAATGCAACTACACAGCGGCAATGAGTTGAGCAAAACAGTTCTGTAGATTTTCAACGTTCGTGTATTGCACAGGGACCTGAATTCCCTCCCTGTCCACTGCATGATCTGTGCAGCCTCCCAGGGGGGAAGGGCGATGGGGGTAGGGGGAGACGATGGGAAATACCGTGGCTTTGAAATGCAATTATATGAGCGTCCGAGTCCCCTACGGCATAAACCATCACCAATGGGAAGGAAGTGCCAGCCTTTTTTTTTTGTTTATGTGTTCCCGTGACATTCACTTTAATATATTTTTTTTGTCTCTAATACTGTGCATCCAATGGAAGGATGCACACAAGTTTCACATAAATCAGAGTAGATCTGCAGGAGCGATTCTTTACGCTAAATGCCACTACCCAGCGGCAATGAGTAGAATTGAGTGTGTTCTGAGTGAGCAAAACAGTATTGTAGGCTCCCAGGGGGGAAAGGCGATGGGGGTAGGGGGAGACGATGGGAAAGACTGTGCTTTACAAATGCGAGCGTCCGTGTCCCCTAAGGCATAAACCAACACCAATGGGAAGGGGGCAGGGCGCTGCTTGCTGTACTTTCACACATGAAATTGGGAATCCTCAGCGGGCGTCGTGGGCTAGCGATGAAGGCTCCCACCTCCCACGCTGGGGGTCCAGGGTTCGAGACCGGATGTGTTTTTTTTTGTTTATTGTAATAATATACTGTATTATGTTATTTTCATTGTAAGACAGTCAATGGAAGGGTGCACTCAAGTTACATATAAATCAGAGTGCATCTGCAGGAGCGATTCTTTACGCTAAATGCAACTACACAGCGGCAATGAGTTGAGCAAAACAGTACTGTAGATTTTCAGCGTTCGTGTATTGCACAGGGACCTGAATTCCCTCCCTGTCCACTGCATGATCTGTGCAGGCTCCCAGAGGGGAAGGGCGATGGGGGTAGGGGGAGACGATGGGAAATACCGTGGCTTTGAAATGCAATTATATGAGCGTCCGAGTCCCCTACGGCATAAACCATCACCAATGGGAAGGAAGTGCCAGCCTTTTTTTTTTGGTTATGTGTTCCCGTGACATTCACTTTAATATATTTTTTTTGTCTCTAATACTGTGCATCCAATGGAAGGATGCACACAAGTTTCACATAAATCAGAGTAGATCTGCAGGAGCGATTCTTTACGCTAAATGCCACTACCCAGCGGCAATGAGTAGAATTGAGTGTATTCTGAGTGAGCAAAACAGTATTGTAGGCTCCCAGGGGGGAAAGGCGATGGGGGTAGGGGGAGACGATGGGAAAGACTGTGCTTTACAAATGCGAGCGTCCGTGTCCCCTAAGGCATAAACCAACACCAATGGGGAGGGGGCAGGGCGCTGCTTTCTGTACTTTCACACATGAAATTGGGAATCCTCAGCGGGCGTCGTGGGCTAGCGATGAAGGCTCCCACCTCCCACGCTGGGGGTCCAGGGTTCGAGACCGGATGTTTTTGTTTTGTTTATTGTAATAATATACTGTATTATGTTATTTTCATTGTAAGACAGTCAATGGAAGGGTGCACACAAGTTACATATAAATCAGAGTACATCTGCAGGAGCGATTCTTTACGCTAAATGCAACTACACAGCGGCAATGAGTTGAGCAAAACAGTACTGTAGATTTTCAGCGTTCGTGTATTGCACAGGGACCTGAATTCCCTCCCTGTCCACTGCATGATCTGTGCAGGCTCCCAGGGGGGAAGGGCGATGGGGGTTGGGGGAGACGATGGGAAATACCGTGGCTTTGAAATGTAATTATATGAGCGTCCGAGTCCCCTACGGCATAAACCATCACCAATGGGAAGGAAGTGCCAGCCTTTTTTTTTTGTTTATGTGTTCCCGTGACATTCACTTTAATATATTTTTTTTGTCTCTAATACTGTGCATCCAATGGAAGGATGCACACAAGTTTCACATAAATCAGAGTAGATCTGCAGGAGCGATTCTTTACGCTAAATGCCACTACCCAGCAGCAATGAGTAGAATTGAGTGTATTCTGAGTGAGCAAAACAGTATTGTAGGCTCCCAGGGGGGAAAGGCGATGGGGGTAGGGGGAGACGATGGGAAAGACTGTGCTTTACAAATGCGAGCGTCCGTGTCCCCTAAGGCATAAACCAACACCAATGGGGAGGGGGCAGGGCGCTGCTTGCTGTACTTTCACACATGAAATTGGGAATCCTCAGCGGGCGTCGTGGGCTAGCGATGAAGGCTCCCACCTCCCACGCTGGGGGTCCAGGGTTCGAGACTGGATGTTTTTGTTTTGTTTATTGTAATAATATACTGTATTATGTTATTTTCATTGTAAGACAGTCAATGGAAGGGTGCACACAAGTTACATATAAATCAGAGTACATCTGCAGGAGCGATTCTTTACGCTAAATGCAACTACACAGCGGCAATGAGTTGAGCAAAACAGTACTGTAGATTTTCAACGTTCGTGTATTGCACAGGGACCTGAATTCCCTCCCTGTCCACTGCATGATCTGTGCAGCCTCCCAGGGGGGAAGGGCGATGGGGGTAGGGGGAGACGATGGGAAATACCGTGGCTTTGAAATGCAATTATATGAGCGTCCGAGTCCCCTACGGCATAAACCATCACCAATGGGAAGGAAGTGCCAGCCTTTTTTTTTTGTTTATGTGTTCCTGTGACATTCACTTTCATATATTTTTTTCGTCTCTAATACTGTGCATCCAATGGAAGGATGCACACAAGTTTCACATAAATCAGAGTAGATCTGCAGGAGCGATTCTTTACGCTAAATGCCACTACCCAGCGGCAATGAGTAGAATTGAGTGTATTCTGAGTGTGCAAAACAGTATTGTAGGCTCCCAGGGGGGAAAGGCGATGGGGGTAGGGGGAGACGATGGGAAAGACTGTGCTTTACAAATGCGAGCGTCCGTGTCCCCTAAGGCATAAACCAACACCAATGGGGAGGGGGCAGGGCGCTGCTTGCTGTACTTTCACACATGAAATTGGGAATCCTCAGCGGGCGTCGTGGGCTAGCGTTGAAGGCTCCCACCTCCCACGCTGGGGGTCCAGGGTTCGAGACCGGATGTTTTTGTTTTGTTTATTGTAATAATATACTGTATTATGTTATTTTCATTGTAAGACAGTCAATGGAAGGGTGCACACAAGTTACATATAAATCAGAGTACATCTGCAGGAGCGATTCTTTACGCTAAATGCAACTACACAGCGGCAATGAGTTGAGCAAAACAGTACTGTAGATTTTCAGCGTTCGTGTATTGCACAGGGACCTGAATTCCCTCCCTGTCCACTGCATGATCTGTGCAGGCTCCCAGGGGGGAAGGGCGATGGGGGTAGGGGGAGACGATGGGAAATACCGTGGCTTTGAAATGCAATTATATGAGCGTCCGAGTCCCCTACGGCATAAACCATCACCAATGGGAAGGAAGTGCCAGCCTTTTTTTTTTGTTTATGTGTTCCCGTGACATTCACTTTAATATATTTTTTTTGTCTCTAATACTGTGCATCCAATGGAAGGATGCACACAAGTTTCACATAAATCAGAGTAGATCTGCAGGAGCGATTCTTTACGCTAAATGCCACTACCCAGCGGCAATGAGTAGAATTGAGTGTATTCTGAGTGAGCAAAACAGTATTGTAGGCTCCCAGGGGGGAAAGGCGATGGGGGTAGGGGGAGACGATGGGAAAGACTGTGCTTTACAAATGCGAGCGTCCGTGTCCCCTAAGGCATAAACCAACACCAATGGGGAGGGGGCAGGGCGCTGCTTGCTGTACTTTCACACATGAAATTGGGAATCCTCAGCGGGCGTCGTGGGCTAGCGATGAAGGCTCCCACCTCCCACGCTGGGGGTCCAGGGTTCGAGACCGGATGTTTTTGTTTTGTTTATTGTAATAATATACTGTATTATGTTATTTTCATTGTAAGACAGTCAATGGAAGGGTGCACACAAGTTACATATAAATCAGAGTACATCTGCAGGAGCGATTCTTTACGCTAAATGCAACTACACAGCGGCAATGAGTTGAGCAAAACAGTACTGTAGATTTTCAACGTTCGTGTATTGCACAGGGACCTGAATTCCCTCCCTGTCCACTGCATGATCTGTGCAGGCTCCCAGGGGGGAAGGGCGATGGGGGTAGGGGGAGACGATGGGAAATACCGTGGCTTTGAAATGCAATTATATGAGCGTCCGAGTCCCCTACGGCATAAACCATCACCAATGGGAAGGAAGTGCCAGCCTTTTTTTTTTGTTTATGTGTTCCCGTGACATTCACTTTAATATATTTTTTTGTCTCTAATACTGTGCATCCAATGGAAGGATGCACACAAGTTTCACATAAATCAGAGTAGATCTGCAGGAGCGATTCTTTACGCTAAATGCCACTACCCAGCGGCAATGAGTAGAATTGAGTGTATTCTGAGTGAGCAAAACAGTATTGTAGGCTCCCAGGGGGGAAAGGCGATGGGGGTAGGGGGAGACGATGGGAAAGACTGTGCTTTACAAATGCGAGCGTCCGTGTCCCCTAAGGCATAAACCAACACCAATGGGGAGGGGGCAGGGCGCTGCTTGCTGTACTTTCACACATGAAATTGGGAATCCTCAGCGGGCGTCGTGGGCTAGCGATGAAGGCTCCCACCTCCCACGCTGGGGGTCCAGGGTTCGAGACCGGATGTTTTTGTTTTGTTTATTGTAATAATATACTGTATTATGTTATTTTCATTGTAAGACAGTCAATGGAAGGGTGCACACAAGTTACATATAAATCAGAGTACATCTGCAGGAGCGATTCTTTACGCTAAATGCAACTACACAGCGGCAATGAGTTGAGCAAAACAGTACTGTAGATTTTCAGCGTTCGTGTATTGCACAGGGACCTGAATTCCCTCCCTGTCCACTGCATGATCTGTGCAGGCTCCCAGGGGGGAAGGGCGATGGGGGTAGGGGGAGACGATGGGAAATACCGTGGCTTTGAAATGCAATTATATGAGCGTCCGAGTCCCCTACGGCATAAACCATCACCAATGGGAAGGAAGTGCCAGCCTTTTTTTTTTGTTTATGTGTTCCCGTGACATTCACTTTAATATATTTTTTTTGTCTCTAATACTGTGCATCCAATGGAAGGATGCACACAAGTTTCACATAAATCAGAGTAGATCTGCAAAAGCGATTCTTTACGCTAAATGCCACTACCCAGCGGCAATGAGTAGAATTGAGTGTATTCTGAGTGAGCAAAACAGTATTGTAGGCTCCCAGGGGGGAAAGGCGATGGGGGTAGGGGGAGACGATGGGAAAGACTGTGCTTTACAAATGCGAGCGTCCGTGTCCCCTAAGGCATAAACCAACACCAATGGGGAGGGGGCAGGGCGCTGCTTGCTGTACTTTCACACATGAAATTGGGAATCCTCAGCGGGCGTCGTGGGCTAGCGATGAAGGCTCCCACCTCCCACGCTGGGGGTCCAGGGTTCGAGACCGGATGTTTTTGTTTTGTTTATTGTAATAATATACTGTATTATGTTATTTTCATTGTAAGACAGTCAATGGAAGGGTGCACACAAGTTACATATAAATCAGAGTACATCTGCAGGAGCGATTCTTTACGCTAAATGCAACTACACAGCGGCAATGAGTTGAGCAAAACAGTACTGTAGATTTTCAGCGTTCGTGTATTGCACAGGGACCTGAATTCCCTCCCTGTCCACTGCATGATCTGTGCAGGCTCCCAGGGGGGAAGGGCGATGGGGGTAGGGGGAGACGATGGGAAATACCGTGGCTTTGAAATGCAATTATATGAGCGTCCGAGTCCCCTACGGCATAAACCATCACCAATGGGAAGGAAGTGCCAGCCTTTTTTTTTTGTTTATGTGTTCCCGTGACATTCACTTTAATATATTTTTTTTGTCTCTAATACTGTGCATCCAATGGAAGGATGCACACAAGTTTCACATAAATCAGAGTAGATCTGCAAAAGCGATTCTTTACGCTAAATGCCACTACCCAGCGGCAATGAGTAGAATTGAGTGTATTCTGAGTGAGCAAAACAGTATTGTAGGCTCCCAGGGGGGAAAGGCGATGGGGGTAGGGGGAGACGATGGGAAAGACTGTGCTTTACAAATGCGAGCGTCCGTGTCCCCTAAGGCATAAACCAACACCAATGGGGAGGGGGCAGGGCGCTGCTTGCTGTACTTTCACACATGAAATTGGGAATCCTCAGCGGGCGTCGTGGGCTAGCGATGAAGGCTCCCACCTCCCACGCTGGGGGTCCAGGGTTCGAGACCGGATGTTTTTGTTTTGTTTATTGTAATAATATACTGTATTATGTTATTTTCATTGTAAGACAGTCAATGGAAGGGTGCACACAAGTTACATATAAATCAGAGTACATCTGCAGGAGCGATTCTTTACGCTAAATGCAACTACACAGCGGCAATGAGTTGAGCAAAACAGTACTGTAGATTTTCAGCGTTCGTGTATTGCACAGGGACCTGAATTCCCTCCCTGTCCACTGCATGATCTGTGCAGGCTCCCAGGGGGGAAGGGCGATGGGGGTAGGGGGAGACGATGGGAAATACCGTGGCTTTGAAATGCAATTATATGAGCGTCCGAGTCCCCTACGGCATAAACCATCACCAATGGGAAGGAAGTGCCAGCCTTTTTTTTTTGTTTATGTGTTCCCGTGACATTCACTTTAATATATTTTTTTTGTCTCTAATACTGTGCATCCAATGGAAGGATGCACACAAGTTTCACATAAATCAGAGTAGATCTGCAAAAGCGATTCTTTACGCTAAATGCCACTACCCAGCGGCAATGAGTAGAATTGAGTGTATTCTGAGTGAGCAAAACAGTATTGTAGGCTCCCAGGGGGGAAAGGCGATGGGGGTAGGGGGAGACGATGGGAAAGACTGTGCTTTACAAATGCGAGCGTCCGTGTCCCCTAAGGCATAAACCAACACCAATGGGGAGGGGGCAGGGCGCTGCTTGCTGTACTTTCACACATGAAATTGGGAATCCTCAGCGGGCGTCGTGGGCTAGCGATGAAGGCTCCCACCTCCCACGCTGGGGGTCCAGGGTTCGAGACCGGATGTTTTTGTTTTGTTTATTGTAATAATATACTGTATTATGTTATTTTCATTGTAAGACAGTCAATGGAAGGGTGCACACAAGTTACATATAAATCAGAGTACATCTGCAGGAGCGATTCTTTACGCTAAATGCAACTACACAGCGGCAATGAGTTGAGCAAAACAGTACTGTAGATTTTCAGCGTTCGTGTATTGCACAGGGACCTGAATTCCCTCCCTGTCCACTGCATGATCTGTGCAGGCTCCCAGGGGGGAAGGGCGATGGGGGTAGGGGGAGACGATGGGAAATACCGTGGCTTTGAAATGTAATTATATGAGCGTCCGAGTCCCCTACGGCATAAACCATCACCAATGGGAAGGAAGTGCCAGCCTTTTTTTTTTGTTTATGTGTTCCCGTGACTTTCACTTTAATATATTTTTTTTGTCTCTAATACTGTGCATCCAATGGAAGGATGCACACAAGTTTCACATAAATCAGAGTAGATCTGCAGGAGCGATTCTTTACGCTAAATGCCACTACCCAGCAGCAATGAGTAGAATTGAGTGTATTCTGAGTGAGCAAAACAGTATTGTAGGCTCCCAGGGGGGAAAGGCGATGGGGGTAGGGGGAGACGATGGGAAAGACTGTGCTTTACAAATGCGAGCGTCCGTGTCCCCTAAGGCATAAACCAACACCAATGGGGAGGGGGCTGGGCGCTCCTTGCTGTACTTTCACACATGAAATTGGGAATCCTCAGCGGGCGTCGTGGGCTAGCGATGAAGGCTCCCACCTCCCACGCTGGGGGTCCAGGGTTCGAGACCGGATGTTTTTGTTTTGTTTATTGTAATAATATACTGTATTATGTTATTTTCATTGTAAGACAGTCAATGGAAGGGTGCACACAAGTTACATATAAATCAGAGTACATCTGCAGGAGCGATTCTTTACGCTAAATGCAACTACACAGCGGCAATGAGTTGAGCAAAACAGTACTGTAGATTTTCAACGTTCGTGTATTACACAGGGACCTGAATTCCCTCCCTGTCCACTGCATGATCTGTGCAGGCTCCCAGGGGGGAAGGGCGATGGGGGTAGGGGGAGACGATGGGAAATACCGTGGCTTTGAAATGCAATTATATGAGCGTCCGAGTCCCCTACGGCATAAACCATCACCAATGGGAAGGAAGTGCCAGCCTTTTTTTTTTGTTTATGTGTTCCCGTGACATTCACTTTAATATATTTTTTTGTCTCTAATACTGTGCATCCAATGGAAGGATGCACACAAGTTTCACATAAATCAGAGTAGATCTGCAGGAGCGATTCTTTACGCTAAATGCCACTACCCAGCGGCAATGAGTAGAATTGAGTGTATTCTGAGTGAGCAAAACAGTATTGTTGGCTCCCAGGGGGGAAAGGCGATGGGGGTAGGGGGAGACGATGGGAAAGACTGTGCTTTACAAATGCGAGCGTCCGTGTCCCCTAAGGCATAAACCAACACCAATGGGGAGGGGGCAGGGCGCTGCTTGCTGTACTTTCACACATGAAATTGGGAATCCTCAGCGGGCGTCGTGGGCTAGCGATGAAGGCTCCCACCTCCCACGCTGGGGGTCCAGGGTTCGAGACCGGATGTTTTTGTTTTGTTTATTGTAATAATATACTGTATTATGTTATTTTCATTGTAAGACAGTCAATGGAAGGGTGCACACAAGTTACATATAAATCAGAGTACATCTGCAGGAGCGATTCTTTACGCTAAATGCAACTACACAGCGGCAATGAGTTGAGCAAAACAGTACTGTAGATTTTCAGCGTTCGTGTATTGCACAGGGACCTGAATTCCCTCCCTGTCCACTGCATGATCTGTGCAGGCTCCCAGGGGGGAAGGGCGATGGGGGTAGGGGGAGACGATGGGAAATACCGTGGCTTTGAAATGCAATTATATGAGCGTCCGAGTCCCCTACGGCATAAACCATCACCAATGGGAAGGAAGTGCCAGCCTTTTTTTTTTGTTTATGTGTTCCCGTGACATTCACTTTAATATATTTTTTTTGTCTCTAATACTGTGCATCCAATGGAAGGATGCACACAAGTTTCACATAAATCAGAGTAGATCTGCAGGAGCGATTCTTTACGCTAAATGCCACTACCCAGCGGCAATGAGTAGAATTGAGTGTATTCTGAGTGAGCAAAACAGTATTGTTGGCTCCCAGGGGGGAAAGGCGATGGGGGTAGGGGGAGACGATAGGAAAGACTGTGCTTTACAAATGCGAGCGTCCGTGTCCCCTAAGGCATAAACCAACACCAATGGGGAGGGGGCAGGGCGCTGCTTGCTGTACTTTCACACATGAAATTGGGAATCCTCAGCGGGCGTCGTGGGCTAGCGATGAAGGCTCCCACCTCCCACGCTGGGGGTCCAGGGTTCGAGACCGGATGTTTTTGTTTTGTTTATTGTAATAATATACTGTATTATGTTATTTTCATTGTAAGACAGTCAATGGAAGGGTGCACACAAGTTACATATAAATCAGAGTACATCTGCAGGAGCGATTCTTTACGCTAAATGCAACTACACAGCGGCAATGAGTTGAGCAAAACAGTACTGTAGATTTTCAGCGTTCGTGTATTGCACAGGGACCTGAATTCCCTCCCTGTCCACTGCATGATCTGTGCAGGCTCCCAGGGGGGAAGGGCGATGGGGGTAGGGGGAGACGATGGGAAATACCGTGGCTTTGAAATGTAATTATATGAGCGTCCGAGTCCCCTACGGCATAAACCATCACCAATGGGAAGGAAGTGCCAGCCTTTTTTTTTTGTTTATGTGTTCCCGTGACATTCACTTTAATATTTTTTTTTGTCTCTAATACTGTGCATCCAATGGAAGGATGCACACAAGTTTCACATAAATCAGAGTAGATCTGCAGGAGCGATTCTTTACGCTAAATGCCACTACCCAGCAGCAATGAGTAGAATTGAGTGTATTCTGAGTGAGCAAAACAGTATTGTAGGCTCCCAGGGGGGAAAGGCGATGGGGGTAGGGGGAGACGATGGGAAAGACTGTGCTTTACAAATGCGAGCGTCCGTGTCCCCTAAGGCATAAACCAACACCAATGGGGAGGGGGCAGGGCGCTGCTTGCTGTACTTTCACACGTGAAATTGGGAATCCTCAGCGGGCGTCGTGGGCTAGCGATGAAGGCTCCCACCTCCCACGCTGGGGGTCCAGGGTTCGAGACCGGATGTTTTTGTTTTGTTTATTGTAATAATATACTGTATTATGTTATTTTCATTGTAAGACAGTCAATGGAAGGGTGCACACAAGTTACATATAAATCAGAGTACATCTGCAGGAGCGATTCTTTATGCTAAATGCAACTACACAGCGGCAATGAGTTGAGCAAAACAGTACTGTAGATTTTCAACGTTCGTGTATTGCACAGGGACCTGAATTCCCTCCCTGTCCACTGCATGATCTGTGCAGGCTCCCAGGGGGGAAGGGCGATGGGGGTAGGGGGAGACGATGGGAAATACCGTGGCTTTGAAATGCAATTATATGAGCGTCCGAGTCCCCTACGGCATAAACCATCACCAATGGGAAGGAAGTGCCAGCCTTTTTTTTTTGTTTATGTGTTCCCGTGACATTCACTTTAATATATTTTTTTGTCTCTAATACTGTGCATCCAATGGAAGGATGCACACAAGTTTCACATAAATCAGAGTAGATCTGCAGGAGCGATTCTTTACGCTAAATGCCACTACCCAGCGGCAATGAGTAGAATTGAGTGTATTCTGAGTGAGCAAAACAGTATTGTTGGCTCCCAGGGGCGAAAGGCGATGGGGGTAGGGGGAGACGATGGGAAAGACTGTGCTTTACAAATGCGAGCGTCCGTGTCCCCTAAGGCATAAACCAACACCAATGGGGAGGGGGCAGGGCGCTGCTTGCTGTACTTTCACACTTGAAATTGGGAATCCTCAGCGGGCGTCGTGGGCTAGCGATGAAGGCTCCCACCTCCCATGCTGGGGGTCCAGGGTTCGAGACCGGATGTTTTTGTTTTGTTTATTGTAATAATATACTGTATTATGTTATTTTCATTGTAAGACAGTCAATGGAAGGGTGCACACAAGTTACATATAAATCAGAGTACATCTGCAGGAGCGATTCTTTACGCTAAATGCAACTACACAGCGGCAATGAGTTGAGCAAAACAGTACTGTAGATTTTCAGCGTTCGTGTATTGCACAGGGACCTGAATTCCCTCCCTGTCCACTGCATGATCTGTGCAGGCTCCCAGGGGGGAAGGGCGATGGGGGTAGGGGGAGACGATGGGAAATACCGTGGCTTTGAAATGCAATTATATGAGCGTCCGAGTCCCCTACGGCTTAAACCATCACCAATGGGAAGGAAGTGCCAGCCTTTTTTTTTTGTTTATGTGTTCCCGTGACATTCACTTTAATATATTTTTTTTGTCTCTAATACTGTGCATCCAATGGAAGGATGCACACAAGTTTCACATAAATCAGAGTAGATCTGCAGGAGCGATTCTTTACGCTAAATGCCACTACCCAGCAGCAATGAGTAGAATTGAGTGTATTCTGAGTGAGCAAAACAGTATTGTAGGCTCCCAGGGGGGAAAGGCGATGGGGGTAGGGGGAGACGATGGGAAAGACTGTGCTTTACAAATGCGAGCGTCCGTGTCCCCTAAGGCATAAACCAACACCAATGGGGAGGGGGCAGGGCGCTGCTTGCTGTACTTTCACACATGAAATTGGGAATCCTCAGCGGGCGTCGTGGGCTAGCGATGAAGGCTCCCACCTCCCACGCTGGGGGTCCAGGGTTCGAGACCGGATGTTTTTGTTTTGTTTATTGTAATAATATACTGTATTATGTTATTTTCATTGTAAGACAGTCAATGGAAGGGTGCACACAAGTTACATATAAATCAGAGTACATCTGCAGGAGCGATTCTTTACGCTAAATGCAACTACACAGCGGCAATGAGTTGAGCAAAACAGTACTGTAGATTTTCAGCGTTCGTGTATTGCACAGGGACCTGAATTCCCTCCCTGTCCACTGCATGATCTGTGCAGGCTCCCAGGGGGGAAGGGCGATGGGGGTAGGGGGAGACGATGGGAAATACCGTGGCTTTGAAATGCAATTATATGAGCGTCCGAGTACCCTACGGCATAAACCATCACCAATGGGAAGGAAGTGCCAGCCTTTTTTTTTTGTTTATGTGTTCCCGTGACATTTACTTTAATATATTTTTTTTGTCTCTAATACTGTGCATCCAATGGAAGGATGCACACAAGTTTCACATAAATCAGAGTAGATCTGCAGGAGCGATTCTTTACGCTAAATGCCACTACCCAGCAGCAATGAGTAGAATTGAGTGTATTCTGAGTGAGCAAAACAGTATTGTAGGCTCCCAGGGGGGAAAGGCGATGGGGGTAGGGGGAGCTGATGGGAAAGACTGTGCTTTACAAATGCGAGCGTCCGTGTCCCCTAAGGCATAAACCAACACCAATGGGGAGGGGGCAGGGCGCTGCTTGCTGTACTTTCACACATGAAATTGGGAATCCTCAGCAGGCGTCGTGGGCTAGCGATGAAGGCTCCCACCTCCCACGCTGGGGGTCCAGGGTTCGAGACCGGATGTTTTTGTTTTGTTTATTGTAATAATATACTGTATTATGTTATTTTCATTGTAAGACAGTCAATGGAAGGGTGCACACAAGTTACATATAAATCAGAGTACATCTGCAGGAGCGATTCTTTACGCTAAATGCAACTACACAGCGGCAATGAGTTGAGCAAAACAGTACTGTAGATTTTCAGCGTTCGTGTATTGCACAGGGACCTGAATTCCCTCCCTGTCCACTGCATGATCTGTGCAGGCTCCCAGGGGGGAAGGGCGATGGGGGTAGGGGGAGACGATGGGAAATACCGTGGCTTTGAAATGTAATTATATGAGCGTCCGAGTCCCCTACGGCATAAACCATCACCAATGGGAAGGAAGTGCCAGCCTTTTTTTTTTGTTTATGTGTTCCCGTGACATTCACTTTAATATATTTTTTTTGTCTCTAATACTGTGCATCCAATGGAAGGATGCACACAAGTTTCACATTAATCAGAGTAGATCTGCAGGAGCGATTCTTTACGCTAAATGCCACTACCCAGCAGCAATGAGTAGAATTGAGTGTATTCTGAGTGAGCAAAACAGTATTGTAGGCTCCCAGGGGGGAAAGGCGATGGGGGTAGGGGGAGACGATGGGAAAGACTGTGCTTTACAAATGCGAGCGTCCGTGTCCCCTAAGGCATAAACCAACACCAATGGGGAGGGGGCAGGGCGCTGCTTGCTGTACTTTCACACATGAAATTGGGAATCCTCAGCGGGCGTCGTGGGCTAGCGATGAAGGCTCCCACCTCCCACGCTGGGGGTCCAGGGTTCGAGACCGGATGTTTTTGTTTTGTTTATTGTAATAATATACTGTATTATGTTATTTTCATTGTAAGACAGTCAATGGAAGGGTGCACACAAGTTACATATAAATCAGAGTACATCTGCAGGAGCGATTCTTTACGCTAAATGCAACTACACAGCGGCAATGAGTTGAGCAAAACAGTACTGTAGATTTTCAACGTTCGTGTATTGCACAGGGACCTGAATTCCCTCCCTGTCCACTGCATGATCTGTGCAGGCTCCCAGGGGGGAAGGGCGATGGGGGTAGGGGGAGACGATGGGAAATACCGTGGCTTTGAAATGCAATTATATGAGCGTCCGAGTCCCCTACGGCATAAACCATCACCAATGGGAAGGAAGTGCCAGCCTTTTTTTTTTGTTTATGTGTTCCCGTGACATTCACTTTAATATATTTTTTTGTCTCTAATACTGTGCATCCAATGGAAGGATGCACACAAGTTTCACATAAATCAGAGTAGATCTGCAGGAGCGATTCTTTACGCTAAATGCCACTACCCAGCGGCAATGAGTAGAATTGAGTGTATTCTGAGTGAGCAAAACAGTATTGTTGGCTCCCAGGGGCGAAAGGCGATGGGGGTAGGGGGAGACGATGGGAAAGACTGTGCTTTACAAATGCGAGCGTCCGTGTCCCCTAAGGCATAAACCAACACCAATGGGGAGGGGGCAGGGCGCTGCTTGCTGTACTTTCACACATGAAATTGGGAATCCTCAGCGGGCGTCGTGGGCTAGCGATGAAGGCTCCCACCTCCCACGCTGGGGGTCCAGGGTTCGAGACCGGATGTTTTTGTTTTGTTTATTGTAATAATATACTGTATTATGTTATTTTCATTGTAAGACAGTCAATGGAAGGGTGCACACAAGTTACATATAAATCAGAGTACATCTGCAGGAGCGATTCTTTACGCTAAATGCAACTACACAGCGGCAATGAGTTGAGCAAAACAGTACTGTAGATTTTCAACGTTCGTGTATTGCACAGGGACCTGAATTCCCTCCCTGTCCACTGCATGATCTGTGCAGGCTCCCAGGGGGGAAGGGTGATGGGGGTAGGGGGAGACGATGGGAAATACCGTGGCTTTGAAATGCAATTATATGAGCGTCCGAGTCCCCTACGGCATAAACCATCACCAATGGGAAGGAAGTGCCAGCCTTTTTTTTTTGTTTATGTGTTCCCGTGACATTCACTTTAATATATTTTTTTGTCTCTAATACTGTGCATCCAATGGAAGGATGCACACAAGTTTCACATAAATCAGAGTAGATCTGCAGGAGCGATTCTTTACGCTAAATGCCACTACCCAGCGGCAATGAGTAGAATTGAGTGTATTCTGAGTGAGCAAAACAGTATTGTTGGCTCCCAGGGGCGAAAGGCGATGGGGGTAGGGGGAGACGATGGGAAAGACTGTGCTTTACAAATGCGAGCGTCCGTGTCCCCTAAGGCATAAACCAACACCAATGGGGAGGGGGCAGGGCGCTGCTTGCTGTACTTTCACACATGAAATTGGGAATCCTCAGCGGGCGTCGTGGGCTAGCGATGAAGGCTCCCACCTCCCACGCTGGGGGTCCAGGGTTCGAGACCGGATGTTTTTGTTTTGTTTATTGTAATAATATACTGTATTATGTTATTTTCATTGTAAGACAGTCAATGGAAGGGTGCACACAAGTTACATATAAATCAGAGTACATCTGCAGGAGCGATTCTTTACGCTAAATGCAACTACACAGCGGCAATGAGTTGAGCAAAACAGTACTGTAGATTTTCAGCGTTCGTGTATTGCACAGGGACCTGAATTCCCTCCCTGTCCACTGCATGATCTGTGCAGGCTCCCAGGGGGGAAGGGCGATGGGGGTAGGGGGAGACGATGGGAAATACCGTGGCTTTGAAATGCAATTATATGAGCGTCCGAGTCCCCTACGGCATAAACCATCACCAATGGGAAGGAAGTGCCAGCCTTTTTTTTTTGTTTATGTGTTCCCGTGACATTCACTTTAATATATTTTTTTTGTCTCTAATACTGTGCATCCAATGGAAGGATGCACACAAGTTTCACATAAATCAGAGTAGATCTGCAGGAGCGATTCTTTACGCTAAATGCCACTACCCAGCAGCAATGAGTAGAATTGAGTGTATTCTGAGTGAGCAAAACAGTATTGTAGGCTCCCAGGGGGGAAAGGCGATGGGGGTAGGGGGAGACGATGGGAAAGACTGTGCTTTACAAATGCGAGCGTCCGTGTCCCCTAAGGCATAAACCAACACCAATGGGGAGGGGGCAGGGCGCTGCTTGCTGTACTTTCACACATGAAATTGGGAATCCTCAGCGGGCGTCGTGGGCTAGCGATGAAGGCTCCCACCTCCCACGCTGGGGGTCCAGGGTTCGAGACCGGATGTTTTTGTTTTGTTTATTGTAATAATATACTGTATTATGTTATTTTCATTGTAAGACAGTCAATGGAAGGGTGCACACAAGTTACATATAAATCAGAGTACATCTGCAGGAGCGATTCTTTACGCTAAATGCAACTACACAGCGGCAATGAGTTGAGCAAAACAGTACTGTAGATTTTCAGCGTTCGTGTATTGCACAGGGACCTGAATTCCCTCCCTGTCCACTGCATGATCTGTGCAGGCTCCCAGGGGGGAAGGGCGATGGGGGTAGGGGGAGACGATGGGAAATACAGTGGCTTTGAAATGCAATTATATGAGCGTCCGAGTCCCCTACGGCATAAACCATCACCAATGGGAAGGAAGTGCCAGCCTTTTTTTTTTGTTTATGTGTTCCCGTGACATTCACTTTAATATATTTTTTTTGTCTCTAATACTGTGCATCCAATGGAAGGATGCACACAAGTTTCACATAAATCAGAGTAGATCTGCAGGAGCGATTCTTTACGCTAAATGCCACTACCCAGCAGCAATGAGTAGAATTGAGTGTATTCTGAGTGAGCAAAACAGTATTGTAGGCTCCCAGGGGGGAAAGGCGATGGGGGTAGGGGGAGACGATGGGAAAGACTGTGCTTTACAAATGCGAGCGTCCGTGTCCCCTAAGGCATAAACCAACACCAATGGGGAGGGGGCAGGGCGCTGCTTGCTGTACTTTCACACATGAAATTGGGAATCCTCAGCGGGCGTCGTGGGCTAGCGATGAAGGCTCCCACCTCCCACGCTGGGGGTCCAGGGTTCGAGACCGGATGTTTTTGTTTTGTTTATTGTAATAATATACTGTATTATGTTATTTTCATTGTAAGACAGTCAATGGAAGGGTGCACACAAGTTACATATAAATCAGAGTACATCTGCAGGAGCGATTCTTTACGCTAAATGCAACTACACAGCGGCAATGAGTTGAGCAAAACAGTACTGTAGATTTTCAACGTTCGTGTATTGCACAGGGACCTGAATTCCCTCCCTGTCCACTGCATGGTCTGTGCAGCCTCCCAGGGGGGAAGGGCGATGGGGGTAGGGGGAGACGATGGGAAATACCGTGGCTTTGAAATGCAATTATATGAGCGTCCGAGTCCCCTACGGCATAAACCATCACCAATGGGAAGGAAGTGCCAGCCTTTTTTTTTTGTTTATGTGTTCCCGTGACATTCACTTTAATATTTTTTTTTTGTCTCTAATACTGTGCATCCAATGGAAGGATGCACACAAGTTTCACATAAATCAGAGTAGATCTGCAGGAGCGATTCTTTACGCTAAATGCCACTACCCAGCGGCAATGAGTAGAATTGAGTGTGTTCTGAGTGAGCAAAACAGTATTGTAGGCTCCCAGGGGGGAAAGGCGATGGGGGTAGGGGGAGACGATGGGAAAGACTGTGCTTTACAAATGCGAGCGTCCGTGTCCCCTAAGGCATAAACCAACACCAATGGGGAGGGGGCAGGGCGCTGCTTGCTGTACTTTCACACATGAAATTGGGAATCCTCAGCGGGCGTCGTGGGCTAGCGATGAAGGCTCCCACCTCCCACGCTGGGGGTCCAGGGTTCGAGACCGGATGTGTTTTTTTTTGTTTATTGTAATAATATACTGTATTATGTTATTTTCATTGTAAGACAGTCAATGGAAGGGTGCACACAAGTTACATATAAATCAGAGTGCATCTGCAGGAGCGATTCTTTACGCTAAATGCAACTACACAGCGGCAATGAGTTGAGCAAAACAGTACTGTAGATTTTCAGCGTTCGTGTATTGCACAGGGACCTGAATTCCCTCCCTGTCCACTGCATGATCTGTGCAGGCTCCCAGGGGGGAAGGGCGATGGGGGTAGGGGGAGACGATGGGAAATACCGTGGCTTTGAAATGCAATTATATGAGCGTCCGAGTCCCCTACGGCATAAACCATCACCAATGGGAAGGAAGTGCCAGCCTTTTTTTTTTTGTTTATGTGTTCCCGTGACATTCACTTTAATATATTTTTTTTGTCTCTAATACTGTGCATCCAATGGAAGGATGCACACAAGTTTCACATAAATCAGAGTAGATCTGCAGGAGCGATTCTTTACGCTAAATGCCACTACCCAGCGGCAATGAGTAGAATTGAGTGTATTCTGAGTGAGCAAAACAGTATTGTAGGCTCCCAGGGGGGAAAGGCGATGGGGGTAGGGGGAGACGATGGGAAAGACTGTGCTTTACAAATGCGAGCGTCCGTGTCCCCTAAGGCATAAACCAACACCAATGGGGAGGGGGCAGGGCGCTGCTTGCTGTACTTTCACACATGAAATTGGGAATCCTCAGCGGGTGTCGTGGGCTAGCGATGAAGGCTCCCACCTCCCACGCTGGGGGTCCAGGGTTCGAGACCGGATGTTTTTGTTTTGTTTATTGTAATAATATACTGTATTATGTTATTTTCATTGTAAGACAGTCAATGGAAGGGTGCACACAAGTTACATATAAATCAGAGTACATCTGCAGGAGCGATTCTTTACGCTAAATGCAACTACACAGCGGCAATGAGTTGAGCAAAACAGTACTGTAGATTTTCAGCGTTCGTGTATTGCACAGGGACCTGAATTCCCTCCCTGTCCACTGCATGATCTGTGCAGGCTCCCAGGGGGGAAGGGCGATGGGGGTAGGGGGAGACGATGGGAAATACCGTGGCTTTGAAATGTAATTATATGAGCGTCCGAGTCCCCTACGGCATAAACCATCACCAATGGGAAGGAAGTGCCAGCCTTTTTTTTTTGTTTATGTGTTCCCGTGACATTCACTTTAATATATTTTTTTTGTCTCTAATACTGTGCATCCAATGGAAGGATGCACACAAGTTTCACATAAATCAGAGTAGATCTGCAGGAGCGATTCTTTACGCTAAATGCCACTACCCAGCAGCAATGAGTAGAATTGAGTGTATTCTGAGTGAGCAAAACAGTATTGTAGGCTCCCAGGGGGGAAAGGCGATGGGGGTAGCGGGAGACGATGGGAAAGACTGTGCTTTACAAATGCGAGCGTCCGTGTCCCCTAAGGCATAAACCAACACCAATGGGGAGGGGGCAGGGCGCTGCTTGCTGTACTTTCACACATGAAATTGGGAATCCTCAGCGGGCGTCGTGGGCTAGCGATGAAGGCTCCCACCTCCCACGCTGGGGGTCCAGGGTTCGAGACTGGATGTTTTGTTTTGTTTATTGTAATAATATACTGTATTATGTTATTTTCATTGTAAGACAGTCAATGGAAGGGTGCACACAAGTTACATATAAATCAGAGTACATCTGCAGGAGCGATTCTTTACGCTAAATGCAACTACACAGCGGCAATGAGTTGAGCAAAACAGTACTGTAGATTTTCAACGTTCGTGTATTGCACAGGGACCTGAATTCACTCCCTGTCCACTGCATGATCTGTGCAGCCTCCCAGGGGGGAAGGGCGATGGGGGTAGGGGGAGACGATGGGAAATACCGTGGCTTTGAAATGCAATTATATGAGCGTCCGAGTCCCCTACGGCATAAACCATCACCAATGGGAAGGAAGTGCCAGCCTTTTTTTTTTGTTTATGTGTTCCTGTGACATTCACTTTAATATATTTTTTTCGTCTCTAATACTGTGCATCCAATGGAAGGATGCACACAAGTTTCACATAAATCAGAGTAGATCTGCAGGAGCGATTCTTTACGCTAAATGCCACTACCCAGCGGCAATGAGTAGAATTGAGTGTATTCTGAGTGAGCAAAACAGTATTGTAGGCTCCCAGGGGGGAAAGGCGATGGGGGTAGGGGGAGACGATGGGAAAGACTGTGCTTTACAAATGCGAGCGTCCGTGTCCCCTAAGGCATAAACCAACACCAATGGGGAGGGGGCAGGGCGCTGCTTGCTGTACTTTCACACATGAAATTGGGAATCCTCAGCGGGCGTCGTGGGCTAGCGATGAAGGCTCCCACCTCCCACGCTGGGGGTCCAGGGTTCGAGACTGGATGTTTTTGTTTTGTTTATTGTAATAATATACTGTATTATGTTATTTTCATTGTAAGACAGTCAATGGAAGGGTGCACACAAGTTACATATAAATCAGAGTACATCTGCAGGAGCGATTCTTTACGCTAAATGCAACTACACAGCGGCAATGAGTTGAGCAAAACAGTACTGTAGATTTTCAGCGTTCGTGTATTGCACAGGGACCTGAATTCCCTCCCTGTCCACTGCATGATCTGTGCAGGCTCCCAGGGGGGAAGGGCGATGGGGGTAGGGGGAGACGATGGGAAATACCGTGGCTTTGAAATGCAATTATATGAGCGTCCGAGTCCCCTACGGCATAAACCATCACCAATGGGAAGGAAGTGCCAGCCTTTTTTTTTTGTTTATGTGTTCCCGTGACATTCACTTTAATATATTTTTTTTGTCTCTAATACTGTGCATCCAATGGAAGGATGCACACAAGTTTCACATAAATCAGAGTAGATCTGCAGGAGCGATTCTTTACGCTAAATGCCACTACCCAGCGGCAATGAGTAGAATTGAGTGTATTCTGAGTGAGCAAAACAGTATTGTAGGCTCCCAGGGGGGAAAGGCGATGGGGGTAGGGGGAGACGATGGGAAAGACTGTGCTTTACAAATGCGAGCGTCCGTGTCCCCTAAGGCATAAACCAACACCAATGGGGAGGGGGCAGGGCGCTGCTTGCTGTACTTTCACACATGAAATTGGGAATCCTCAGCGGGCGTCGTGGGCTAGCGATGAAGGCTCCCACCTCCCATGCTGGGGGGTCCAGGGTTCGAGACCGGATGTTTTTGTTTTGTTTATTGTAATAATATACTGTATTATGTTATTTTCATTGTAAGACAGTCAATGGAAGGGTGCACACAAGTTACATATAAATCAGAGTACATCTGCAGGAGCGATTCTTTACGCTAAATGCAACTACACAGCGGCAATGAGTTGAGCAAAACAGTACTGTAGATTTTCAGCGTTCGTGTATTGCACAGGGACCTGAATTCCCTCCCTGTCCACTGCATGATCTGTGCAGGCTCCCAGGGGGGAAGGGCGATGGGGGTAGGGGGAGACGATGGGAAATACCGTGGCTTTGAAATGCAATTATATGAGCGTCCGAGTCCCCTACGGCATAAACCATCACCAATGGGAATGGAAGTGCCAGCCTTTTTTTTTTGTTTATGTGTTCCCGTGACATTCACTTTAATATATTTTTTTTGTCTCTAATACTGTGCATCCAATGGAAGGATGCACACAAGTTTCACATAAATCAGAGTAGATCTGCAGGAGCGATTCTTTACGCTAAATGCCACTACCCAGCAGCAATGAGTAGAATTGAGTGTATTCTGAGTGAGCAAAACAGTATTGTAGGCTCCCAGGGGGGAAAGGCGATGGGGGTAGGGGAGACGATGGGAAAGACTGTGCTTTACAAATGCGAGCGTCCGTGTCCCCTAAGGCATAAACCAACACCAATGGGGAGGGGGCAGGGCGCTGCTTGCTGTACTTTCACACATGAAATTGGGAATCCTCAGCGGGCGTCGTGGGCTAGCGATGAAGGCTCCCACCTCCCACGCTGGGGGTCCAGGGTTCGAGACCGGATGTTTTTGTTTTGTTTATTGTAATAATATACTGTATTATGTTATTTTCATTGTAAGACAGTCAATGGAAGGGTGCACACAAGTTACATATAAATCAGAGTACATCTGCAGGAGCGATTCTTTACGCTAAATGCAACTACACAGCGGCAATGAGTTGAGCAAAACAGTACTGTAGATTTTCAGCGTTCGTGTATTGCACAGGGACCTGAATTCCCTCCCTGTCCACTGCATGATCTGTGCAGGCTCCCAGGGGGGAAGGGCGATGGGGGTAGGGGGAGACGATGGGAAATACCGTGGCTTTGAAATGCAATTATATGAGCGTCCGAGTCCCCTACGGCATAAACCATCACCAATGGGAAGGAAGTGCCAGCCTTTTTTTTTTGTTTATGTGTTCCCGTGACATTCACTTTAATATATTTTTTTTGTCTCTAATACTGTGCATCCAATGGAAGGATGCACACAAGTTTCACATAAATCAGAGTAGATCTGCAGGAGCGATTCTTTACGCTAAATGCCACTACCCAGCGGCAATGAGTAGAATTGAGTGTATTCTGAGTGAGCAAAACAGTATTGTAGGCTCCCAGGGGGGAAAGGCGATGGGGGTAGGGGGAGACGATGGGAAAGACTGTGCTTTACAAATGCGAGCGTCCGTGTCCCCTAAGGCATAAACCAACACCAATGGGGAGGGGGCAGGGCGCTGCTTGCTGTACTTTCACACATGAAATTGGGAATCCTCAGCGGGCGTCGTGGGCTAGCGATGAAGGCTCCCACCTCCCATGCTGGGGGGTCCAGGGTTCGAGACCGGATGTTTTTGTTTTGTTTATTGTAATAATATACTGTATTATGTTATTTTCATTGTAAGACAGTCAATGGAAGGGTGCACACAAGTTACATATAAATCAGAGTACATCTGCAGGAGCGATTCTTTACGCTAAATGCAACTACACAGCGGCAATGAGTTGAGCAAAACAGTACTGTAGATTTTCAGCGTTCGTGTATTGCACAGGGACCTGAATTCCCTCCCTGTCCACTGCATGATCTGTGCAGGCTCCCAGGGGGGAAGGGCGATGGGGGTAGGGGGAGACGATGGGAAATACCGTGGCTTTGAAATGCAATTATATGAGCGTCCGAGTCCCCTACGGCATAAACCATCACCAATGGGAATGGAAGTGCCAGCCTTTTTTTTTTGTTTATGTGTTCCCGTGACATTCACTTTAATATATTTTTTTTGTCTCTAATACTGTGCATCCAATGGAAGGATGCACACAAGTTTCACATAAATCAGAGTAGATCTGCAGGAGCGATTCTTTACGCTAAATGCCACTACCCAGCAGCAATGAGTAGAATTGAGTGTATTCTGAGTGAGCAAAACAGTATTGTAGGCTCCCAGGGGGGAAAGGCGATGGGGGTAGGGGAGACGATGGGAAAGACTGTGCTTTACAAATGCGAGCGTCCGTGTCCCCTAAGGCATAAACCAACACCAATGGGGAGGGGGCAGGGCGCTGCTTGCTGTACTTTCACACATGAAATTGGGAATCCTCAGCGGGCGTCGTGGGCTAGCGATGAAGGCTCCCACCTCCCACGCTGGGGGTCCAGGGTTCGAGACCGGATGTTTTTGTTTTGTTTATTGTAATAATATACTGTATTATGTTATTTTCATTGTAAGACAGTCAATGGAAGGGTGCACACAAGTTACATATAAATCAGAGTACATCTGCAGGAGCGATTCTTTACGCTAAATGCAACTACACAGCGGCAATGAGTTGAGCAAAACAGTACTGTAGATTTTCAACGTTCGTGTATTGCACAGGGACCTGAATTCCCTCCCTGTCCACTGCATGATCTGTGCAGGCTCCCAGGGGGGAAGGGCGATGGGGGTAGGGGGAGACGATGGGAAATACCGTGGCTTTGAAATGCAATTATATGAGCGTCCGAGTCCCCTACGGCATAAACCATCACCAATGGGAAGGAAGTGCCAGCCTTTTTTTTTTGTTTATGTGTTCCCGTGACATTCACTTTAATATATTTTTTTGTCTCTAATACTGTGCATCCAATGGAAGGATGCACACAAGTTTCACATAAATCAGAGTAGATCTGCAGGAGCGATTCTTTACGCTAAATGCCACTACCCAGCGGCAATGAGTAGAATTGAGTGTATTCTGAGTGAGCAAAACAGTATTGTTGGCTCCCAGGGGGGAAAGGCGATGGGGGTAGGGGGAGACGATGGGAAAGACTGTGCTTTACAAATGCGAGCGTCCGTGTCCCCTAAGGCATAAACCAACACCAATGGGGAGGGGGCAGGGCGCTGCTTGCTGTACTTTCACACATGAAATTGGGAATCCTCAGCGGGCGTCGTGGGCTAGCGATGAAGGCTCCCACCTCCCACGCTGGGGGTCCAGGGTTCGAGACCGGATGTTTTTGTTTTGTTTATTGTAATAATATACTGTATTATGTTATTTTCATTGTAAGACAGTCAATGGAAGGGTGCACACAAGTTACATATAAATCAGAGTACATCTGCAGGAGCGATTCTTTACGCTAAATGCAACTACACAGCGGCAATGAGTTGAGCAAAACAGTACTGTAGATTTTCAGCGTTCGTGTATTGCACAGGGACCTGAATTCCCTCCCTGTCCACTGCATGATCTGTGCAGGCTCCCAGGGGGGAAGGGCGATGGGGGTAGGGGGAGACGATGGGAAATACCGTGGCTTTGAAATGCAATTATATGAGCGTCCGAGTCCCCTACGGCATAAACCATCACCAATGGGAAGGAAGTGCCAGCCTTTTTTTTTTGTTTATGTGTTCCCGTGACATTCACTTTAATATATTTTTTTTGTCTCTAATACTGTGCATCCAATGGAAGGATGCACACAAGTTTCACATAAATCAGAGTAGATCTGCAGGAGCGATTCTTTACGCTAAATGCCACTACCCAGCAGCAATGAGTAGAATTGAGTGTATTCTGAGTGAGCAAAACAGTATTGTAGGCTCCCAGGGGGGAAAGGCGATGGGGGTAGGGGGAGACGATGGGAAAGACTGTGCTTTACAAATGCGAGCGTCCGTGTCCCCTAAGGCATAAACCAACACCAATGGGGAGGGGGCAGGGCGCTTCTTGCTGTACTTTCACACATGAAATTGGGAATCCTCAGCGGGCGTCATGGGCTAGCGATGAAGGCTCCCACCTCCCACGCTGGGGGTCCAGGGTTCGAGACCGGATGTTTTTGTTTTGTTTATTGTAATAATATACTGTATTATGTTATTTTCATTGTAAGACAGTCAATGGAAGGGTGCACACAAGTTACATATAAATCAGAGTACATCTGCAGGAGCGATTCTTTACGCTAAATGCAACTACACAGCGGCAATGAGTTGAGCAAAACAGTACTGTAGATTTTCAGCGTTCGTGTATTGCACAGGGACCTGAATTCCCTCCCTGTCCACTGCATGATCTGTTCAGGCTCCCAGGGGGGAAGGGCGATGGGGGTAGGGGGAGACGATGGGAAATACCGTGGCTTTGAAATGCAATTATATGAGCGTCCGAGTCCCCTACGGCATAAACCATCACCAATGGGAAGGAAGTGCCAGCCTTTTTTTTTTGTTTATGTGTTCCCGTGACATTCACTTTAATATATTTTTTTTGTCTCTAATACTGTGCATCCAATGGAAGGATGCACACAAGTTTCACATAAATCAGAGTAGATCTGCAGGAGCGATTCTTTACGCTAAATGCCACTACCCAGCAGCAATGAGTAGAATTGAGTGTATTCTGAGTGAGCAAAACAGTATTGTAGGCTCCCAGGGGGGAAAGGCGATGGGGGTAGGGGGAGACGATGGGAAAGACTGTGCTTTACAAATGCGAGCGTCCGTGTCCCCTAAGGCATAAACCAACACCAATGGGGAGGGGGCAGGGCGCTGCTTGCTGTACTTTCACACATGAAATTGGGAATCCTCAGCGGGCGTCGTGGGCTAGCGATGAAGGCTCCCACCTCCCACGCTGGGGGTCCAGGGTTCGAGACCGGATGTTTTTGTTTTGTTTATTGTAATAATATACTGTATTATGTTATTTTCATTGTAAGACAGTCAATGGAAGGGTGCACACAAGTTACATATAAATCAGAGTACATCTGCAGGAGCGATTCTTTACGCTAAATGCAACTACACAGCGGCAATGAGTTGAGCAAAACAGTACTGTAGATTTTCAACGTTCGTGTATTGCACAGGGACCTGAATTCCCTCCCTGTCCACTGCATGATCTGTGCAGCCTCCCAGGGGGGAAGGGCGATGGGGGTAGGGGGAGACGATGGGAAATACAGTGGCTTTGAAATGCAATTATATGAGCGTCCGAGTCCCCTACGGCATAAACCATCACCAATGGGAAGGAAGTGCCAGCCTTTTTTTTTTGTTTATGTGTTCCCGTGACATTCACTTTAATATATATTTTTTGTCTCTAATACTGTGCATCCAATGGAAGGATGCACACAAGTTTCACATAAATCAGAGTAGATCTGCAGGAGCGATTCTTTACGCTAAATGCCACTACCCAGCGGCAATGAGTAGAATTGAGTGTGTTCTGAGTGAGCAAAACAGTATTGTAGGCTCCCAGGGGGGAAAGGCGATGGGGGTAGGGGGAGACGATGGGAAAGACTGTGCTTTACAAATGCGAGCGTCCGTGTCCCCTAAGGCATAAACCAACACCAATGGGGAGGGGGCAGGGCGCTGCTTGCTGTACTTTCACACATGAAATTGGGAATCCTCAGTGGGCGTCGTGGGCTAGCGATGAAGGCTCCCACCTCCCACGCTGGGGGTCCAGGGTTCGAGACCGGATGTGGTTTTTTTTGTTTATTGTAATAATATACTGTATTATGTTATTTTCATTGTAAGACAGTCAATGGAAGGGTGCACACAAGTTACATATAAATCAGAGTGCATCTGCAGGAGCGATTCTTTACGCTAAATGCAACTACACAGCGGCAATGAGTTGAGCAAAACAGTACTGTAGATTTTCAGCGTTCGTGTATTGCACAGGGACCTGAATTCCCTCCCTGTCCACTGCATGATCTGTGCAGGCTCCCAGGGGGGAAGGGCGATGGGGGTAGGGGGAGACGATGGGAAATACCGTGGCTTTGAAATGCAATTATATGAGCGTCCGAGTCCCCTACGGCATAAACCATCACCAATGGGAAGGAAGTGCCAGCCTTTTTTTTTTTTGTTTATGTGTTCCCGTGACATTCACTTTAATATATTTTTTTTGTCTCTAATACTGTGCATCCAATGGAAGGATGCACACAAGTTTCACATAAATCAGAGTAGATCTGCAGGAGCGATTCTTTACGCTAAATGCCACTACCCAGCGGCAATGAGTAGAATTGTGTGTATTCTGAGTGAGCAAAACAGTATTGTAGGCTCCCAGGGGGGAAAGGCGATGGGGGTAGGGGGAGACGATGGGAAAGACTGTGCTTTACAAATGCGAGCGGCCGTGTCCCCTAAGGCATAAACCAACACCAATGGGGAGGGGGCAGGGCGCTGCTTGCTGTACTTTCACACATGAAATTGGGAATCCTCAGCGGGCGTCGTGGGCTAGCGATGAAGGCTCCCACCTCCCACGCTGGGGGTCCAGGGTTCGAGACCGGATGTTTTTGTTTTGTTTATTGTAATAATATACTGTATTATGTTATTTTCATTGTAAGACAGTCAATGGAAGGGTGCACACAAGTTACATATAAATCAGAGTACATCTGCAGGAGCGATTCTTTACGCTAAATGCAACTACACAGCGGCAATGAGTTGAGCAAAACAGTACTGTAGATTTTCAGCGTTCGTGTATTGCACAGGGACCTGAATTCCCTCCCTGTCCACTGCATGATCTGTGCAGGCTCCCAGGGGGGAAGGGCGATGGGGGTAGGGGGAGACGATGGGAAATACCGTGGCTTTGAAATGCAATTATATGAGCGTCCGAGTCCCCTACGGCATAAACCATCACCAATGGGAAGGAAGTGCCAGCCTTTTTTTTTTGTTTATGTGTTCCTGTGACATTCACTTTAATATATTTTTTTCGTCTCTAATACTGTGCATCCAATGGAAGGATGCACACAAGTTTCACATAAATCAGAGTAGATCTGCAGGAGCGATTCTTTACGCTAAATGCCACTACCCAGCGGCAATGAGTAGAATTGAGTGTATTCTGAGTGAGCAAAACAGTATTGTAGGCTCCCAGGGGGGAAAGGCGATGGGGGTAGGGGGAGACGATGGGAAAGACTGTGCTTTACAAATGCGAGCGTCCGTGTCCCCTAAGGCATAAACCAACACCAATGGGGAGGGGGCAGGGCGCTGCTTGCTGTACTTTCACACATGAAATTGGGAATCCTCAGTGGGCGTCGTGGGCTAGCGATGAAGGCTCCCACCTCCCACGCTGGGGGTCCAGGGTTCGAGACCGGATGTGTTTTTTTTTGTTTATTGTAATAATATACTGTATTATGTTATTTTCATTGTAAGACAGTCAATGGAAGGGTGCACACAAGTTACATATAAATCAGAGTGCATCTGCAGGAGCGATTCTTTACGCTAAATGCAACTACACAGCGGCAATGAGTTGAGCAAAACAGTACTGTAGATTTTCAGCGTTCGTGTATTGCACAGGGACCTGAATTCCCTCCCTGTCCACTGCATGATCTGTGCAGGCTCCCAGGGGGGAAGGGCGATGGGGGTAGGGGGAGACGATGGGAAATACCGTGGCTTTGAAATGCAATTATATGAGCGTCCGAGTCCCCTACGGCATAAACCATCACCAATGGGAAGGAAGTGCCAGCCTTTTTTTTTTGTTTATGTGTTCCCGTGACATTCACTTTAATATATTTTTTTTGTCTCTAATACTGTGCATCCAATGGAAGGATGCACACAAGTTTCACATAAATCAGAGTAGATCTGCAGGAGCGATTCTTTACGCTAAATGCCACTACCCAGCGGCAATGAGTAGAATTGAGTGTATTCTGAGTGAGCAAAACAGTATTGTAGGCTCCCAGGGGGGAAAGGAGATGGGGGTAGGGGGAGACGATGGGAAAGACTGTGCTTTACAAATGCGAGCGTCCGTGTCCCCTAAGGCATAAACCAACACCAATGGGGAGGGGGCAGGGCGCTGCTTGCTGTACTTTCACACATGAAATTGGGAATCCTCAGCGGGCGTCGTGGGCTAGCAATGAAGGCTCCCACCTCCCACGCTGGGGGTCCAGGGTTCGAGACCGGATGTTTTTGTTTTGTTTATTGTAATAATATACTGTATTATGTTATTTTCATTGTAAGACAGTCAATGGAAGGGTGCACACAAGTTACATATAAATCAGAGTACATCTGCAGGAGCGATTCTTTACGCTAAATGCAACTACACAGCGGCAATGAGTTGAGCAAAACAGTACTGTAGATTTTCAGCGTTCGTGTATTGCACAGGGACCTGAATTCCCTCCCTGTCCACTGCATGATCTGTGCAGGCTCCCAGGGGGGAAGGGCGATGGGGGTAGGGGGAGACGATGGGAAATACCGTGGCTTTGAAATGCAATTATATGAGCGTCCGAGTCCCCTACGGCATAAACCATCACCAATGGGAAGGAAGTGCCAGCCTTTTTTTTTTGTTTATGTGTTCCTGTGACATTCACTTTAATATATTTTTTTCGTCTCTAATACTGTGCATCCAATGGAAGGATGCACACAAGTTTCACATAAATCAGAGTAGATCTGCAGGAGCGATTCTTTACGCTAAATGCCACTACCCAGCGGCAATGAGTAGAATTGAGTGTATTCTGAGTGAGCAAAACAGTATTGTAGGCTCCCAGGGGGGAAAGGCGATGGGGGTAGGGGGAGACGATGGGAAAGACTGTGCTTTACAAATGCGAGCGTCCGTGTCCCCTAAGGCATAAACCAACACCAATGGGGAGGGGGCAGGGCGCTGCTTGCTGTACTTTCACACATGAAATTGGGAATCCTCAGCGGGCATCGTGGGCTAGAGATGAAGGCTCCCACCTCCCACGCTGGGGGTCCAGGGTTCGAGACCGGATGTTTTTGTTTTGTTTATTGTAATAATATACTGTATTATGTTATTTTCATTGTAAGACAGTCAATGGAAGGGTGCACACAAGTTACATATAAATCAGAGTACATCTGCAGGAGCGATTCTTTACGCTAAATGCAACTACACAGCGGCAATGAGTTGAGCAAAACAGTACTGTAGATTTTCAGCGTTCGTGTATTGCACAGGGACCTGAATTCCCTCCCTGTCCACTGCATGATCTGTGCAGGCTCCCAGGGGGGAAGGGCGATGGGGGTAGGGGGAGACGATGGGAAATACCGTGGCTTTGAAATGCAATTATATGAGCGTCCGAGTCCCCTACGGCATAAACCATCACCAATGGGAAGGAAGTGCCAGCCTTTTTTTTTTTGTTTATGTGTTCCTGTGACATTCACTTTAATATATTTTTTTCGTCTCTAATACTGTGCATCCAATGGAAAGATGCACACAAGTTTCACATAAATCAGAGTAGATCTGCAGGAGCGATTCTTTACGCTAAATGCCACTACCCAGCGGCAATGAGTAGAATTGAGTGTATTCTGAGTGAGCAAAACAGTATTGTAGGCTCCCAGGGGGGAAAGGCGATGGGGGTAGGGGGAGACGATGGGAAAGACTGTGCTTTACAAATGCGAGCGTCCGTGTCCCCTAAGGCATAAACCAACACCAATGGGGAGGGGGCAGGGCGCTGCTTGCTGTACTTTCACACATGAAATTGGGAATCGTCAGCGGGCATCGTGGGCTAGCGATGAAGGCTCCCACCTCCAACGCTGGGGGTCCAGGGTTCGAGACCGGATGTTTTTGTTTTGTTTATTGTAATAATATACTGTATTATGTTATTTTCATTGTAAGACAGTCAATGGAAGGGTGCACACAAGTTACATATAAATCAGAGTACATCTGCAGGAGCGATTCTTTACGCTAAATGCAACTACACAGCGGCAATGAGTTGAGCAAAACAGTACTGTAGATTTTCAGCGTTCGTGTATTGCACAGGGACCTGAATTCCCTCCCTGTCCACTGCATGATCTGTGCAGGCTCCCAGGGGGGAAGGGCGATGGGGGTAGGGGGAGACGATGGGAAATACCGTGGCTTTGAAATGCAATTATATGAGCGTCCGAGTCCCCTACGGCATAAACCATCACCAATGGGAAGGAAGTGCCAGCCTTTTTTTTTTGTTTATGTGTTCCCGTGACATTCACTTTAATATATTTTTTTTGTCTCTAATACTGTGCATCCAATGGAAGGATGCACACAAGTTTCACATAAATCAGAGTAGATCTGCAGGAGCGATTCTTTACGCTAAATGCCACTACCCAGCGGCAATGAGTAGAATTGAGTGTATTCTGAGTGAGCAAAACAGTATTGTAGGCTCCCAGGGGGGAAAGGCGATGGGGGTAGGGGGAGACGATGGGAAAGACTGTGCTTTACAAATGCGAGCGTCCGTGTCCCCTAAGGCATAAACCAACACCAATGGGGAGGGGGCAGGGCGCTGCTTGCTGTACTTTCACACATGAAATTGGGAATCCTCAGCGGGCGTCGTGGGCTAGCGATGAAGGCTCCCACCTCCCACGCTGGGGGTCCAGGGTTCGAGACCGGATGTTTTTGTTTTGTTTATTGTAATAATATACTGTATTATGTTATTTTCATTGTAAGACAGTCAATGGAAGGGTGCACACAAGTTACATATAAATCAGAGTACATCTGCAGGAGCGATTCTTTACGCTAAATGCAACTACACAGCGGCAATGAGTTGAGCAAAACAGTACTGTAGATTTTCAGCGTTCGTGTATTGCACAGGGACCTGAATTCCCTCCCTGTCCACTGCATGATCTGTGCAGGCTCCCAGGGGGGAAGGGCGATGGGGGTAGGGGGAGACGATGGGAAATACCGTGGCTTTGAAATGCAATTATATGAGCGTCCGAGTCCCCTACGGCATAAACCATCACCAATGGGAAGGAAGTGCCAGCCTTTTTTTTTTGTTTATGTGTTCCCGTGACATTCACTTTAATATATTTTTTTTGTCTCTAATACTGTGCATCCAATGGAAGGATGCACACAAGTTTCACATAAATCAGAGTAGATCTGCAGGAGCGATTCTTTACGCTAAATGCCACTACCCAGCGGCAATGAGTAGAATTGAGTGTATTCTGAGTGAGCAAAACAGTATTGTAGGCTCCCAGGGGGGAAAGGCGATGGGGGTAGGGGGAGACGATGGGAAAGACTGTGCTTTACAAATGCGAGCGTCCGTGTCCCCTAAGGCATAAACCAACACCAATGGGGAGGGGGCAGGGCGCTGCTTGCTGTACTTTCACACATGAAATTGGGAATCCTCAGCGGGCGTCGTGGGCTAGCGATGAAGGCTCCCACCTCCCACGCTGGGGGTCCAGGGTTCGAGACCGGATGTTTTTGTTTTGTTTATTGTAATAATATACTGTATTATGTTATTTTCATTGTAAGACAGTCAATGGAAGGGTGCACACAAGTTACATATAAATCAGAGTACATCTGCAGGAGCGATTCTTTACGCTAAATGCAACTACACAGCGGCAATGAGTTGAGCAAAACAGTACTGTAGATTTTCAGCGTTCGTGTATTGCACAGGGACCTGAATTCCCTCCCTGTCCACTGCATGATCTGTGCAGGCTCCCAGGGGGGAAGGGCGATGGGGGTAGGGGGAGACGATGGGAAATACCGTGGCTTTGAAATGCAATTATATGAGCGTCCGAGTCCCCTACGGCATAAACCATCACCAATGGGAAGGAAGTGCCAGCCTTTTTTTTTTGTTTATGTGTTCCCGTGACATTCACTTTAATATATTTTTTTTGTCTCTAATACTGTGCATCCAATGGAAGGATGCACACAAGTTTCACATAAATCAGAGTAGATCTGCAGGAGCGATTCTTTACGCTAAATGCCACTACCCAGCAGCAATGAGTAGAATTGAGTGTATTCTGAGTGAGCAAAACAGTATTGTAGGCTCCCAGGGGGGAAAGGCGATGGGGGTAGGGGGAGACGATGGGAAAGACTGTGCTTTACAAATGCGAGCGTCCGTGTCCCCTAAGGCATAAACCAACACCAATGGGGAGGGGGCAGGGCGCTGCTTGCTGTACTTTCACACATGAAATTGGGAATCCTCAGCGGGCGTCGTGGGCTAGCGATGAAGGCTCCCACCTCCCACGCTGGGGGTCCAGGGTTCGAGACCGGATGTTTTTGTTTTGTTTATTGTAATAATATACTGTATTATGTTATTTTCATTGTAAGACAGTCAATGGAAGGGTGCACACAAGTTACATATAAATCAGAGTACATCTGCAGGAGCGATTCTTTACGCTAAATGCAACTACACAGCGGCAATGAGTTGAGCAAAACAGTACTGTAGATTTTCAACGTTCGTGTATTGCACAGGGACCTGAATTCCCTCCCTGTCCACTGCATGATCTGTGCAGGCTCCCAGGGGGAAGGGCGATGGGGGTAGGGGGAGACGATGGGAAATACCGTGGCTTTGAAATGCAATTATATGAGCGTCCGAGTCCCCTACGGCATAAACCATCACCAATGGGAAGGAAGTGCCAGCCTTTTTTTTTTGTTTATGTGTTCCCGTGACATTCACTTTAATATATTTTTTTTGTCTCTAATACTGTGCATCCAATGGAAGGATGCACACAAGTTTCACATAAATCAGAGTAGATCTGCAGGAGCGATTCTTTACGCTAAATGCCACTACCCAGCGGCAATGAGTAGAATTGAGTGTATTCTGAGTGAGCAAAACAGTATTGTAGGCTCCCAGGGGGGAAGGGCGATGGGGGTAGGGGGAGACAATGGGAAAGACTGTGCTTTACAAATGCGAGCGTCCGTGTCCCCTAAGGCATAAACCAACACCAATGGGGAGGGGGCAGGGCGCTGCTTGCTGTACTTTCACACATGAAATTGGGAATCCTCAGCGGGCGTCGTGGGCTAGCGATGAAGGCTCCCACCTCCCACGCTGGGGGTCCAGGGTTCGAGACCGGATGTTTTTGTTTTGTTTATTGTAATAATATACTGTATTATGTTATTTTCATTGTAAGACAGTCAATGGAAGGGTGCACACAAGTTACATATAAATCAGAGTACATCTGCAGGAGCGATTCTTTACGCTAAATGCAACTACACAGCGGCAATGAGTTGAGCAAAACAGTACTGTAGATTTTCAGCGTTCGTGTATTGCACAGGGACCTGAATTCCCTCCCTGTCCACTGCATGATCTGTGCAGGCTCCCAGGGGGGAAGGGCGATGGGGGTAGGGGGAGACGATGGGAAATACCGTGGCTTTGAAATGCAATTATATGAGCGTCCGAGTCCCCTACGGCATAAACCATCACCAATGGGAAGGAAGTGCCAGCCTTTTTTTTTTGTTTATGTGTTCCCGTGACATTCACTTTAATATATTTTTTTTGTCTCTAATACTGTGCATCCAATGGAAGGATGCACACAAGTTTCACATAAATCAGAGTAGATCTGCAGGAGCGATTCTTTACGCTAAATGCCACTACCCAGCAGCAATGAGTAGAATTGAGTGTATTCTGAGTGAGCAAAACAGTATTGTAGGCTCCCAGGGGGGAAAGGCGATGGGGGTAGGGGGAGACGATGGGAAAGACTGTGCTTTACAAATGCGAGCGTCCGTGTCCCCTAAGGCATAAACCAACACCAATGGGGAGGGGGCAGGGCGCTGCTTGCTGTACTTTCACACATGAAATTGGGAATCCTCAGCGGGCGTCGTGGGCTAGCGATGAAGGCTCCCACGCTGGGGGTCCAGGGTTCGAGACCGGATGTTTTTGTTTTGTTTATTGTAATAATATACTGTATTATGTTATTTTCATTGTAAGACAGTCAATGGAAGGGTGCACACAAGTTACATATAAATCAGAGTACATCTGCAGGAGCGATTCTTTACGCTAAATGCAACTACACAGCGGCAATGAGTTGAGCAAAACAGTACTGTAGATTTTCAACGTTCGTGTATTGCACAGGGACCTGAATTCCCTCCCTGTCCACTGCATGATCTGTGCAGCCTCCCAGGGGGGAAGGGCGATGGGGGTAGGGGGAGACGATGGGAAATACCGTGGCTTTGAAATGCAATTATATGAGCGTCCGAGTCCCCTACGGCATAAACCATCACCAATGGGAAGGAAGTGCCAGCCTTTTTTTTTTGTTTATGTGTTCCCGTGACATTCACTTTAATATATTTTTTTTGTCTCTAATACTGTGCATCCAATGGAAGGATGCACACAAGTTTCACATAAATCAGAGTAGATCTGCAGGAGCGATTCTTTACGCTAAATGCCACTACCCAGCAGCAATGAGTAGAATTGAGTGTATTCTGAGTGAGCAAAACAGTATTGTAGGCTCCCAGGGGGGAAAGGCGATGGGGGTAGGGGGAGACGATGGGAAAGACTGTGCTTTACAAATGCGAGCGTCCGTGTCCCCTAAGGCATAAACCAACACCAATGGGGAGGGGGCAGGGCGCTGCTTGCTGTACTTTCACACATGAAATTGGGAATCCTCAGCGGGCGTCGTGGGCTAGCGATGAAGGCTCCCACCTCCCACGCTGGGGGTCCAGGGTTCGAGACCGGATGTTTTTGTTTTGTTTATTGTAATAATATACTGTATTATGTTATTTTCATTGTAAGACAGTCAATGGAAGGGTGCACACAAGTTACATATAAATCAGAGTACATCTGCAGGAGCGATTCTTTACGCTAAATGCAACTACACAGCGGCAATGAGTTGAGCAAAACAGTACTGTAGATTTTCAACGTTCGTGTATTGCACAGGGACCTGAATTCCCTCCCTGTCCACTGCATGATCTGTGCAGGCTCCCAGGGGGAAGGGCGATGGGGGTAGGGGGAGACGATGGGAAATACCGTTGCTTTGAAATGCAATTATATGAGCGTCCGAGTCCCCTACGGCATAAACCATCACCAATGGGAAGGAAGTGCCAGCCTTTTTTTTTTGTTTATGTGTTCCCGTGACATTCACTTTAATATATTTTTTTTGTCTCTAATACTGTGCATCCAATGGAAGGATGCACACAAGTTTCACATAAATCAGAGTAGATCTGCAGGAGCGATTCTTTACGCTAAATGCCACTACCCAGCGGCAATGAGTAGAATTGAGTGTATTCTGAGTGAGCAAAACAGTATTGTAGGCTCCCAGGGGGGAAAGGCGATGGGGGTAGGGGGAGACAATGGGAAAGACTGTGCTTTACAAATGCGAGCGTCCGTGTCCCCTAAGGCATAAACCAACACCAATGGGGAGGGGGCAGGGCGCTGCTTGCTGTACTTTCACACATGAAATTGGGAATCCTCAGCGGGCGTCGTGGGCTAGCGATGAAGGCTCCCACCTCCCACGCTGGGGGTCCAGGGTTCGAGACCGGATGTTTTTGTTTTGTTTATTGTAATAATATACTGTATTATGTTATTTTCATTGTAAGACAGTCAATGGAAGGGTGCACACAAGTTACATATAAATCAGAGTACATCTGCAGGAGCGATTCTTTACGCTAAATGCAACTACACAGCGGCAATGAGTTGAGCAAAACAGTACTGTAGATTTTCAGCGTTCGTGTATTGCACAGGGACCTGAATTCCCTCCCTGTCCACTGCATGATCTGTGCAGGCTCCCAGGGGGGAAGGGCGATGGGGGTAGGGGGAGACGATGGGAAATACCGTGGCTTTGAAATGCAATTATATGAGCGTCCGAGTCCCCTACGGCATAAACCATCACCAATGGGAAGGAAGTGCCAGCCTTTTTTTTTTGTTTATGTGTTCCCGTGACATTCACTTTAATATATTTTTTTTGTCTCTAATACTGTGCATCCAATGGAAGGATGCACACAAGTTTCACATAAATCAGAGTAGATCTGCAGGAGCGATTCTTTACGCTAAATGCCACTACCCAGCAGCAATGAGTAGAATTGAGTGTATTCTGAGTGAGCAAAACAGTATTGTAGGCTCCCAGGGGGGAAAGGCGATGGGGGTAGGGGGAGACGATGGGAAAGACTGTGCTTTACAAATGCGAGCGTCCGTGTCCCCTAAGGCATAAACCAACACCAATGGGGAGGGGGCAGGGCGCTGCTTGCTGTACTTTCACACATGAAATTGGGAATCCTCAGCGGGCGTCGTGGGCTAGCGATGAAGGCTCCCACCTCCCACGCTGGGGGTCCAGGGTTCGAGACCGGATGTTTTTGTTTTGTTTATTGTAATAATATACTGTATTATGTTATTTTCATTGTAAGACAGTCAATGGAAGGGTGCACACAAGTTACATATAAATCAGAGTACATCTGCAGGAGCGATTCTTTACGCTAAATGCAACTACACAGCGGCAATGAGTTGAGCAAAACAGTACTGTAGATTTTCAGCGTTCGTGTATTGCACAGGGACCTGAATTCCCTCCCTGTCCACTGCATGATCTGTGCAGGCTTCCAGGGGGGAAGGGCGATGGGGGTAGGGGGAGACGATGGGAAATACCGTGGCTTTGAAATGCAATTATATGAGCGTCCGAGTCCCCTACGGCATAAACCATCACCAATGGGAAGGAAGTGCCAGCCTTTTTTTTTTGTTTATGTGTTCCCGTGACATTCACTTTAATATATTTTTTTTGTCTCTAATACTGTGCATCCAATGGAAGGATGCACACAAGTTTCACATAAATCAGAGTAGATCTGCAGGAGCGATTCTTTACGCTAAATGCCACTACCCAGCAGCAATGAGTAGAATTGAGTGTATTCTGAGTGAGCAAAACAGTATTGTAGGCTCCCAGGGGGGAAAGGCGATGGGGGTAGGGGGAGACGATGGGAAAGACTGTGCTTTACAAATGCGAGCGTCCGTGTCCCCTAAGGCATAAACCAACACCAATGGGGAGGGGGCAGGGCGCTGCTTGCTGTACTTTCACACATGAAATTGGGAATCCTCAGCGGGCGTCGTGGGCTAGCGATGAAGGCTCCCACCTCCCACGCTGGGGGTCCAGGGTTCGAGACCGGATGTTTTTGTTTTGTTTATTGTAATAATATACTGTATTATGTTATTTTCATTGTAAGACAGTCAATGGAAGGGTGCACACAAGTTACATATAAATCAGAGTACATCTGCAGGAGCGATTCTTTACGCTAAATGCAACTACACAGCGGCAATGAGTTGAGCAAAACAGTACTGTAGATTTTCAACGTTCGTGTATTGCACAGGGACCTGAATTCCCTCCCTGTCCACTGCATGATCTGTGCAGCCTCCCAGGGGGGAAGGGCGATGGGGGTAGGGGGAGACGATGGGAAATACCGTGGCTTTGAAATGCAATTATATGAGCGTCCGAGTCCCCTACGGCATAAACCATCACCAATGGGAAGGAAGTGCCAGCCTTTTTTTTTTGTTTATGTGTTCCCGTGACATTCACTTTAATATATTTTTTTTGTCTCTAATACTGTGCATCCAATGGAAGGATGCACACAAGTTTCACATAAATCAGAGTAGATCTGCAGGAGCGATTCTTTACGCTAAATGCCACTACCCAGCAGCAATGAGTAGAATTGAGTGTATTCTGAGTGAGCAAAACAGTATTGTAGGCTCCCAGGGGGGAAAGGCGATGGGGGTAGGGGGAGACGATGGGAAAGACTGTGCTTTACAAATGCGAGCGTCCGTGTCCCCTAAGGCATAAACCAACACCAATGGGGAGGGGGCAGGGCGCTGCTTGCTGTACTTTCACACATGAAATTGGGAATCCTCAGCGGGCGTCGTGGGCTAGCGATGAAGGCTCCCACCTCCCACGCTGGGGGTCCAGGGTTCGAGACCGGATGTTTTTGTTTTGTTTATTGTAATAATATACTGTATTATGTTATTTTCATTGTAAGACAGTCAATGGAAGGGTGCACACAAGTTACATATAAATCAGAGTACATCTGCAGGAGCGATTCTTTACGCTAAATGCAACTACACAGCGGCAATGAGTTGAGCAAAACAGTACTGTAGATTTTCAGCGTTCGTGTATTGCACAGGGACCTGAATTCCCTCCCTGTCCACTGCATGATCTGTGCAGGCTCCCAGGGGGGAAGGGCGATGGGGGTAGGGGGAGACGATGGGAAATACCGTGGCTTTGAAATGCAATTGTATGAGCGTCCGAGTCCCCTACGGCATAAACCATCACCAATGGGAAGGAAGTGCCAGCCTTTTTTTTTTGTTTATGTGTTCCCGTGACATTCACTTTAATATATATTTTTTGTCTCTAATACTGTGCATCCAATGGAAGGATGCACACAAGTTTCACATAAATCAGAGTAGATCTGCAGGAGCGATTCTTTACGCTAAATGCCACTACCCAGCAGCAATGAGTAGAATTGAGTGTATTCTGAGTGAGCAAAACAGTATTGTAGGCTCCCAGGGGGGAAAGGCGATGGGGGTAGGGGGAGACGATGGGAAAGACTGTGCTTTACAAATGCGAGCGTCCGTGTCCCCTAAGGCATAAACCAACACCAATGGGGAGGGGGCAGGGCGCTGCTTGCTGTACTTTCACACATGAAATTGGGAATCCTCAGCGGGCGTCGTGGGCTAGCGATGAAGGCTCCCACCTCCCACGCTGGGGGTCCAGGGTTCGAGACCGGATGTTTTTGTTTTGTTTATTGTAATAATATACTGTATTATGTTATTTTCATTGTAAGACAGTCAATGGAAGGGTGCACACAAGTTACATATAAATCAGAGTACATCTGCAGGAGCGATTCTTTACGCTAAATGCAACTACACAGCGGCAATGAGTTGATCAAAACAGTACTGTAGATTTTCAACGTTCGTGTATTGCACAGGGACCTGAATTCCCTCCCTGTCCACTGCATGATCTGTGCAGGCTCCCAGGGGGAAGGGCGATGGGGGTAGGGGGAGACGATGGGAAATACCGTGGCTTTGAAATGCAATTATATGAGCGTCCGAGTCCCCTACGGCATAAACCATCACCAATGGGAAGGAAGTGCCAGCCTTTTTTTTTTGTTTATGTGTTCCCGTGACATTCACTTTAATATATTTTTTTTGTCTCTAATACTGTGCATCCAATGGAAGGATGCACACAAGTTTCACATAAATCAGAGTAGATCTGCAGGAGCGATTCTTTACGCTAAATGCCACTACCCAGCGGCAATGAGTAGAATTGAGTGTATTCTGAGTGAGCAAAACAGTATTGTAGGCTCCCAGGGGGGAAGGGCGATGGGGGTAGGGGGAGACAATGGGAAAGACTGTGCTTTACAAATGCGAGCGTCCGTGTCCCCTAAGGCATAAACCAACACCAATGGGGAGGGGGCAGGGCGCTGCTTGCTGTACTTTCACACATGAAATTGGGAATCCTCAGCGGGCGTCGTGGGCTAGCGATGAAGGCTCCCACCTCCCACGCTGGGGGTCCAGGGTTCGAGACCGGATGTTTTTGTTTTGTTTATTGTAATAATATACTGTATTATGTTATTTTCATTGTAAGACAGTCAATGGAAGGGTGCACACAAGTTACATATAAATCAGAGTACATCTGCAGGAGCGATTCTTTACGCTAAATGCAACTACACAGCGGCAATGAGTTGAGCAAAACAGTACTGTAGATTTTCAGCGTTCGTGTATTGCACAGGGACCTGAATTCCCTCCCTGTCCACTGCATGATCTGTGCAGGCTCCCAGGGGGGAAGGGCGATGGGGGTAGGGGGAGACGATGGGAAATACCGTGGCTTTGAAATGCAATTATATGAGCGTCCGAGTCCCCTACGGCATAAACCATCACCAATGGGAAGGAAGTGCCAGCCTTTTTTTTTTGTTTATGTGTTCCCGTGACATTCACTTTAATATATTTTTTTTGTCTCTAATACTGTGCATCCAATGGAAGGATGCACACAAGTTTCACATAAATCAGAGTAGATCTGCAGGAGCGATTCTTTACGCTAAATGCCACTACCCAGCAGCAATGAGTAGAATTGAGTGTATTCTGAGTGAGCAAAACAGTATTGTAGGCTCCCAGGGGGGAAAGGCGATGGGGGTAGGGGGAGACGATGGGAAAGACTGTGCTTTACAAATGCGAGCGTCCGTGTCCCCTAAGGCATAAACCAACACCAATGGGGAGGGGGCAGGGCGCTGCTTGCTGTACTTTCACACATGAAATTGGGAATCCTCAGCGGGCGTCGTGGGCTAGCGATGAAGGCTCCCACCTCCCACGCTGGGGGTCCAGGGTTCGAGACCGGATGTTTTTGTTTTGTTTATTGTAATAATATACTGTATTATGTTATTTTCATTGTAAGACAGTCAATGGAAGGGTGCACACAAGTTACATATAAATCAGAGTACATCTGCAGGAGCGATTCTTTACGCTAAATGCAACTACACAGCGGCAATGAGTTGAGCAAAACAGTACTGTAGATTTTCAACGTTCGTGTATTGCACAGGGACCTGAATTCCCTCCCTGTCCACTGCATGATCTGTGCAGGCTCCCAGGGGGAAGGGCGATGGGGGTAGGGGGAGACGATGGGAAATACCGTTGCTTTGAAATGCAATTATATGAGCGTCCGAGTCCCCTACGGCATAAACCATCACCAATGGGAAGGAAGTGCCAGCCTTTTTTTTTTGTTTATGTGTTCCCGTGACATTCACTTTAATATATTTTTTTTGTCTCTAATACTGTGCATCCAATGGAAGGATGCACACAAGTTTCACATAAATCAGAGTAGATCTGCAGGAGCGATTCTTTACGCTAAATGCCACTACCCAGCGGCAATGAGTAGAATTGAGTGTATTCTGAGTGAGCAAAACAGTATTGTAGGCTCCCAGGGGGGAAAGGCGATGGGGGTAGGGGGAGACAATGGGAAAGACTGTGCTTTACAAATGCGAGCGTCCGTGTCCCCTAAGGCATAAACCAACACCAATGGGGAGGGGGCAGGGCGCTGCTTGCTGTACTTTCACACATGAAATTGGGAATCCTCAGCGGGCGTCGTGGGCTAGCGATGAAGGCTCCCACCTCCCACGCTGGGGGTCCAGGGTTCGAGACCGGATGTTTTTGTTTTGTTTATTGTAATAATATACTGTATTATGTTATTTTCATTGTAAGACAGTCAATGGAAGGGTGCACACAAGTTACATATAAATCAGAGTACATCTGCAGGAGCGATTCTTTACGCTAAATGCAACTACACAGCGGCAATGAGTTGAGCAAAACAGTACTGTAGATTTTCAGCGTTCGTGTATTGCACAGGGACCTGAATTCCCTCCCTGTCCACTGCATGATCTGTGCAGGCTCCCAGGGGGGAAGGGCGATGGGGGTAGGGGGAGACGATGGGAAATACCGTGGCTTTGAAATGCAATTATATGAGCGTCCGAGTCCCCTACGGCATAAACCATCACCAATGGGAAGGAAGTGCCAGCCTTTTTTTTTTGTTTATGTGTTCCCGTGACATTCACTTTAATATATTTTTTTTGTCTCTAATACTGTGCATCCAATGGAAGGATGCACACAAGTTTCACATAAATCAGAGTAGATCTGCAGGAGCGATTCTTTACGCTAAATGCCACTACCCAGCAGCAATGAGTAGAATTGAGTGTATTCTGAGTGAGCAAAACAGTATTGTAGGCTCCCAGGGGGGAAAGGCGATGGGGGTAGGGGGAGACGATGGGAAAGACTGTGCTTTACAAATGCGAGCGTCCGTGTCCCCTAAGGCATAAACCAACACCAATGGGGAGGGGGCAGGGCGCTGCTTGCTGTACTTTCACACATGAAATTGGGAATCCTCAGCGGGCGTCGTGGGCTAGCGATGAAGGCTCCCACCTCCCACGCTGGGGGTCCAGGGTTCGAGACCGGATGTTTTTGTTTTGTTTATTGTAATAATATACTGTATTATGTTATTTTCATTGTAAGACAGTCAATGGAAGGGTGCACACAAGTTACATATAAATCAGAGTACATCTGCAGGAGCGATTCTTTACGCTAAATGCAACTACACAGCGGCAATGAGTTGAGCAAAACAGTACTGTAGATTTTCAGCGTTCGTGTATTGCACAGGGACCTGAATTCCCTCCCTGTCCACTGCATGATCTGTGCAGGCTCCCAGGGGGGAAGGGCGATGGGGGTAGGGGGAGACGATGGGAAATACCGTGGCTTTGAAATGCAATTATATGAGCGTCCGAGTCCCCTACGGCATAAACCATCACCAATGGGAAGGAAGTGCCAGCCTTTTTTTTTTGTTTATGTGTTCCCGTGACATTCACTTTAATATATTTTTTTTGTCTCTAATACTGTGCATCCAATGGAAGGATGCACACAAGTTTCACATAAATCAGAGTAGATCTGCAGGAGCGATTCTTTACGCTAAATGCCACTACCCAGCAGCAATGAGTAGAATTGAGTGTATTCTGAGTGAGCAAAACAGTATTGTAGGCTCCCAGGGGGGAAAGGCGATGGGGGTAGGGGGAGACGATGGGAAAGACTGTGCTTTACAAATGCGAGCGTCCGTGTCCCCTAAGGCATAAACCAACACCAATGGGGAGGGGGCAGGGCGCTGCTTGCTGTACTTTCACACATGAAATTGGGAATCCTCAGCGGGCGTCGTGGGCTAGCGATGAAGGCTCCCACCTCCCACGCTGGGGGTCCAGGGTTCGAGACCGGATGTTTTTGTTTTGTTTATTGTAATAATATACTGTATTATGTTATTTTCATTGTAAGACAGTCAATGGAAGGGTGCACACAAGTTACATATAAATCAGAGTACATCTGCAGGAGCGATTCTTTACGCTAAATGCAACTACACAGCGGCAATGAGTTGAGCAAAACAGTACTGTAGATTTTCAACGTTCGTGTATTGCACAGGGACCTGAATTCCCTCCCTGTCCACTGCATGATCTGTGCAGCCTCCCAGGGGGGAAGGGCGATGGGGGTAGGGGGAGACGATGGGAAATACCGTGGCTTTGAAATGCAATTATATGAGCGTCCGAGTCCCCTACGGCATAAACCATCACCAATGGGAAGGAAGTGCCAGCCTTTTTTTTTTGTTTATGTGTTCCCGTGACATTCACTTTAATATATTTTTTTTGTCTCTAATACTGTGCATCCAATGGAAGGATGCACACAAGTTTCACATAAATCAGAGTAGATCTGCAGGAGCGATTCTTTACGCTAAATGCCACTACCCAGCAGCAATGAGTAGAATTGAGTGTATTCTGAGTGAGCAAAACAGTATTGTAGGCTCCCAGGGGGGAAAGGCGATGGGGGTAGGGGGAGACGATGGGAAAGACTGTGCTTTACAAATGCGAGCGTCCGTGTCCCCTAAGGCATAAACCAACACCAATGGGGAGGGGGCAGGGCGCTGCTTGCTGTACTTTCACACATGAAATTGGGAATCCTCAGCGGGCGTCGTGGGCTAGCGATGAAGGCTCCCACCTCCCACGCTGGGGGTCCAGGGTTCGAGACCGGATGTTTTTGTTTTGTTTATTGTAATAATATACTGTATTATGTTATTTTCATTGTAAGACAGTCAATGGAAGGGTGCACACAAGTTACATATAAATCAGAGTACATCTGCAGGAGCGATTCTTTACGCTAAATGCAACTACACAGCGGCAATGAGTTGAGCAAAACAGTACTGTAGATTTTCAGCGTTCGTGTATTGCACAGGGACCTGAATTCCCTCCCTGTCCACTGCATGATCTGTGCAGGCTCCCAGGGGGGAAGGGCGATGGGGGTAGGGGGAGACGATGGGAAATACCGTGGCTTTGAAATGCAATTGTATGAGCGTCCGAGTCCCCTACGGCATAAACCATCACCAATGGGAAGGAAGTGCCAGCCTTTTTTTTTTGTTTATGTGTTCCCGTGACATTCACTTTAATATATATTTTTTGTCTCTAATACTGTGCATCCAATGGAAGGATGCACACAAGTTTCACATAAATCAGAGTAGATCTGCAGGAGCGATTCTTTACGCTAAATGCCACTACCCAGCGGCAATGAGTAGAATTGAGTGTATTCTGAGTGAGCAAAACAGTATTGTAGGCTCCCAGGGGGGAAAGGCGATGGGGGTAGGGGGAGACGATGGGAAAGACTGTGCTTTACAAATGCGAGCGTCCGTGTCCCCTAAGGCATAAACCAACACCAATGGGGAGGGGGCAGGGCGCTGCTTGCTGTACTTTCACACATGAAATTGGGAATCCTCAGCGGGCGTCGTGGGCTAGCGATGAAGGCTCCCACCTCCCACGCTGGGGGTCCAGGGTTCGAGACCGGATGTTTTTGTTTTGTTTATTGTAATAATATACTGTATTATGTTATTTTCATTGTAAGACAGTCAATGGAAGGGTGCACACAAGTTACATATAAATCAGAGTACATCTGCAAGAGCGAATCTTTACGCTAAATGCAACTACACAGCGGCAATGAGTTGAGCAAAACAGTACTGTAGATTTTCAACGTTCGTGTATTGCACAGGGACCTGAATTCCCTCCCTGTCCACTGCATGATCTGTGCAGGCTCCCAGGGGGGAAGGGCGATGGGGGTAGGGGGAGACGATGGGAAATACCGTGGCTTTGAAATGCAATTATATGAGCGTCCGAGTCCCCTACGGCATAAACCATCACCAATGGGAAGGAAGTGCCAGCCTTTTTTTTTTGTTTATGTGTTCCCGTGACATTCACTTTAATATATTTTTTTTGTCTCTAATACTGTGCATCCAATGGAAGGATGCACACAAGTTTCACATAAATCAGAGTAGATCTGCAGGAGCGATTCTTTACGCTAAATGCCACTACCCAGCAGCAATGAGTAGAATTGAGTGTATTCTGAGTGAGCAAAACAGTATTGTAGGCTCCCAGGGGGGAAAGGCGATGGGGGTAGGGGGAGACGATGGGAAAGACTGTGCTTTACAAATGCGAGCGTCCGTGTCCCCTAAGGCATAAACCAACACCAATGGGGAGGGGGCAGGGCGCTGCTTGCTGTACTTTCACACATGAAATTGGGAATCCTCAGCGGGCGTCGTGGGCTAGCGATGAAGGCTCCCACCTCCCACGCTGGGGGTCCAGGGTTCGAGACCGGATGTTTTTGTTTTGTTTATTGTAATAATATACTGTATTATGTTATTTTCATTGTAAGACAGTCAATGGAAGGGTGCACACAAGTTACATATAAATCAGAGTACATCTGCAGGAGCGATTCTTTACGCTAAATGCAACTACACAGCGGCAATGAGTTGAGCAAAACAGTACTGTAGATTTTCAACGTTCGTGTATTGCACAGGGACCTGAATTCCCTCCCTGTCCACTGCATGATCTGTGCAGGCTCCCAGGGGGGAAGGGCGATGGGGGTAGGGGGAGACGATGGGAAATACCGTGGCTTTGAAATGCAATTATATGAGCGTCCGAGTCCCCTACGGCATAAACCATCACCAATGGGAAGGAAGTGCCAGCCTTTTTTTTTTGTTTATGTGTTCCCGTGACATTCACTTTAATATATTTTTTTTGTCTCTAATACTGTGCATCCAATGGAAGGATGCACACAAGTTTCACATAAATCAGAGTAGATCTGCAGGAGCGATTCTTTATGCTAAATGCCACTACCCAGCAGCAATGAGTAGAATTGAGTGTGTTCTGAGTGAGCAAAACAGTATTGTAGGCTCCCAGGGGGGAAAGGCGATGGGGGTAGGGGGAGACGATGGGAAAGACTGTGCTTTACAAATGCGAGCGTCCGTGTCCCCTAAGGCATAAACCAACACCAATGGGGAGGGGGCAGGGCGCTGCTTGCTGTACTTTCACACATGAAATTGGGAATCCTCAGCGGGCGTCGTGGGCTAGCGATGAAGGCTCCCACCTCCCACGCTGGGGGTCCAGGGTTCGAGACCGGATGTTTTTGTTTTGTTTATTGTAATAATATACTGTATTATGTTATTTTCATTGTAAGACAGTCAATGGAAGGGTGCACACAAGTTACATATAAATCAGAGTACATCTGCAGGAGCGATTCTTTACGCTAAATGCAACTACACAGCGGCAATGAGTTGAGCAAAACAGTACTGTAGATTTTCAGCGTTCGTGTATTGCACAGGGACCTGAATTCCCTCCCTGTCCACTGCATGATCTGTGCAGGCTCCCAGGGGGGAAGGGCGATGGGGGTAGGGGGAGACGATGGGAAATACCGTGGCTTTGAAATGCAATTGTATGAGCGTCCGAGTCCCCTACGGCATAAACCATCACCAATGGGAAGGAAGTGCCAGCCTTTTTTTTTTGTTTATGTGTTCCCGTGACATTCACTTTAATATATATTTTTTGTCTCTAATACTGTGCATCCAATGGAAGGATGCACACAAGTTTCACATAAATCAGAGTAGATCTGCAGGAGCGATTCTTTACGCTAAATGCCACTACCCAGCGGCAATGAGTAGAATTGAGTGTATTCTGAGTGAGCAAAACAGTATTGTAGGCTCCCAGGGGGGAAAGGCGATGGGGGTAGGGGGAGACGATGGGAAAGACTGTGCTTTACAAATGCGAGCGTCCGTGTCCCCTAAGGCATAAACCAACACCAATGGGGAGGGGGCAGGGCGCTGCTTGCTGTACTTTCACACATGAAATTGGGAATCCTCAGCGGGCGTCGTGGGCTAGCGATGAAGGCTCCCACCTCCCACGCTGGGGGTCCAGGGTTCGAGACCGGATGTTTTTGTTTTGTTTATTGTAATAATATACTGTATTATGTTATTTTCATTGTAAGACAGTCAATGGAAGGGTGCACACAAGTTACATATAAATCAGAGTACATCTGCAAGAGCGATTCTTTACGCTAAATGCAACTACACAGCGGCAATGAGTTGAGCAAAACAGTACTGTAGATTTTCAACGTTCGTGTATTGCACAGGGACCTGAATTCCCTCCCTGTCCACTGCATGATCTGTGCAGGCTCCCAGGGGGGAAGGGCGATGGGGGTAGGGGGAGACGATGGGAAATACCGTGGCTTTGAAATGCAATTATATGAGCGTCCGAGTCCCCTACGGCATAAACCATCACCAATGGGAAGGAAGTGCCAGCCTTTTTTTTTTGTTTATGTGTTCCCGTGACATTCACTTTAATATATTTTTTTTGTCTCTAATACTGTGCATCCAATGGAAGGATGCACACAAGTTTCACATAAATCAGAGTAGATCTGCAGGAGCGATTCTTTACGCTAAATGCCACTACCCAGCGGCAATGAGTAGAATTGAGTGTATTCTGAGTGAGCAAAACAGTATTGTAGGCTCCCAGGGGGGAAAGGCGATGGGGGTAGGGGGAGACGATGGGAAAGACTGTGCTTTACAAATGCGAGCGTCCGTGTCCCCTAAGGCATAAACCAACACCAATGGGGAGGGGGCAGGGCGCTGCTTGCTGTACTTTCACACATGAAATTGGGAATCCTCAGCGGGCGTCGTGGGCTAGCGATGAAGGCTCCCACCTCCCACGCTGGGGGTCCAGGGTTCGAGACCTGATGTTTTTGTTTTGTTTATTGTAATAATATACTGCATTATGTTATTTTCATTGTAAGACAGTCAATGGAAGGGTGCACACAAGTTACATATAAATCAGAGTACATCTGCAGGAGCGATTCTTTACGCTAAATGCAACTACACAGCGGCAATGAGTTGAGCAAAACAGTACTGTAGATTTTCAGCGTTCGTGTATTGCACAGGGACCTGAATTCCCTCCCTGTCCACTGCATGATCTGTGCAGGCTCCCAGGGGGGAAGGGCGATGGGGGTAGGGGGAGACGATGGGAAATACCGTGGCTTTGAAATGCAATTATATGAGCGTCCGAGTCCCCTACGGCATAAACCATCACCAATGGGAAGGAAGTGCTAGCCTTTTTTTTTTGTTTATGTGTTCCCGTGACATTCACTTTAATATATATTTTTTTTCTCTAATACTGTGCATCCAATGGAAGGATGCACACAAGTTTCACATAAATCAGAGTAGATCTGCAGGAGCGATTCTTTACGCTAAATGCCACTACCCAGCAGCAATGAGTAGAATTGAGTGTATTCTGAGTGAGCAAAACAGTATTGTAGGCTCCCAGGGGGGAAAGGCGATGGGGGTAGGGGGAGACGATGGGAAAGACTGTGCTTTACAAATGCGAGCGTCCGTGTCCCCTAAGGCATAAACCAACACCAATGGGGAGGGGGCAGGGCGCTGCTTGCTGTACTTTCACACATGAAATTGGGAATCCTCAGCGGGCGTCGTGGGCTAGCGATGAAGGCTCCCACCTCCCACGCTGGGGGTCCAGGGTTCGAGACCGGATGTTTTTGTTTTGTTTATTGTAATAATATACTGTATTATGTTATTTTCATTGTAAGACAGTCAATGGAAGGGTGCACACAAGTTACATATAAATCAGAGTACATCTGCAGGAGCGATTCTTTATGCTAAATGCAACTACACAGCGGCAATGAGTTGAGCAAAACAGTACTGTAGATTTTCAGCGTTCGTGTATTGCACAGGGACCTGAATTCCCTCCCTGTCCACTGCATGATCTGTGCAGCCTCCCAGGGGGGAAGGGCGATGGGGGTAGGGGGAGACGATGGGAAATACCGTGGCTTTGAAATGCAATTATATGAGCGTCCGAGTCCCCTACGGCATAAACCATCACCAATGGGAAGGAAGTGCCAGCCTTTTTTTTTTGTTTATGTGTTCCCGTGACATTCACTTTAATATATTTTTTTTGTCTCTAATACTGTGCATCCAATGGAAGGATGCACACAAGTTTCACATAAATCAGAGTAGATCTGCAGGAGCGATTCTTTACGCTAAATGCCACTACCCAGCGGCAATGAGTAGAATTGAGTGTATTCTGAGTGAGCAAAACAGTATTGTAGGCTCCCAGGGGGGAAAGGCGATGGGGGTAGGGGGAGACGATGGGAAAGACTGTGCTTTACAAATGCGAGCGTCCGTGTCCCCTAAGGCATAAACCAACACCAATGGGGAGGGGGCAGGGCGCTGCTTGCTGTACTTTCACACATGAAATTGGGAATCCTCAGCGGGCGTCGTGGGCTAGCGATGAAGGCTCCCACCTCCCACGCTGGGGGTCCAGGGTTCGAGACCGGATGTTTTTGTTTTGTTTATTGTAATAATATACTGTATTATGTTATTTTCATTGTAAGACAGTCAATGGAAGGGTGCACACAAGTTACATATAAATCAGAGTACATCTGCAGGAGCGATTCTTTACGCTAAATGCAACTACACAGCAGCAATGAGTTGAGCAAAACAGTACTGTAGATTTTCAGCGTTCGTGTATTGCACAGGGACCTGAATTCCCTCCCTGTCCACTGCATGATCTGTGCAGGCTCCCAGGGGGGAATTTTCCAATTCGGTATTTTTGCATTCGGGATGCCATCGTCTGTAATACTGAGTGCCGGCATACTGTATCTTATGATATTTTATGATTTATTTTTATCCATTATTTACTGTACTGTATTTCATTGTACTGTACAGCAGCTTATGTTAGTGTGATTTTTCCACAGCAGCACATGCCCCACCCACCCCATCTGACCAGCAGAGCTCCGGAAGTGGTAATCATTATTTTTGTTACAGACACACTAGTTTCCTACAGTATTACTGTAATTTTTTTATTTTACAATACTTGTTATCTTGTACACACAGACCGCCTCGTTATTGATACTGAGGCAGAGGAGGAGGAGGAAATGGGGGAGCCCTCAGGCCAGCCTGGTAAGAATTGTAATCTACTGTACAGTACTCTACTGTACTGTATTGTACATTTATTATTTATTGATTTATTAACAGTACCAATGGCTTGGGTTCGCGTGACCAGTGGTCAGGATTCCAGCAGTCAAGTGACCGACAGTGGTATCCTGATTGCAGAAATCCCATCAGGTTGAGGTATGGTATCGAAACCCTACTCCACTAACCCCTAACCCTCCATTTATACTCTGGTATTTTAGATGCAGGTACAGTACGTCCCCTACAAATGGACGGTCATTCCACACTCCGGCTAAGAATGTCTCTCTGCCTCTCTACTTTCTGTAGCACTGTACTACTGTAAAGTATTGGATAATACTTTAGTACAGTAGTATTGGAAATAACAATGGCAAATTTGACTTTTCTTTGTGTTTTTTTATATTCAACACAGATGTCACTTACGTGGACTCGGGGGAGGAGGAGCCACAGTATAGTAAGTACAGTAGGATTTTCTCAAGCCCATTCTTAAAAGTATTGACCGAGTCCACTTTTATTACTTTTCAGGCAGGGAATTCCAAACGTACAGTATTTCCCTCACTGTGAAGACCCCTTTTCGCCTCTGTATGCGAAATCTCCTCTCCTCCAACACGAGTGACTGTGCACGTGTCCTCTGTGTCGATCTTATCAAAAACAGTTCCTGTGTATTGTCCCCTTACTGTAAAGGTTAATCATGTCCATTCTTAATCTCCTCTTTTCCAATGTAAACATGCCTAGCCTAGCAAGCCTTTCCTCGTATTCCAGCTTCTCAATCCACTTGATCACTTGATCACTTTGGTCGCCCTCCTCTAAACCTTTTCTAGTTCCACGATATCCATTTTGTAGTATGGTGCCCAAAATTGTGCATCCTACCCACCCTCCACTAGCCTAAACCTCCAATCATACTCTGATTCCGGACTCAGCATTTTAAATGTCGGGATCCAGACAGCAGGTGTTTTAAATACAGGTACAGTACAGTACTGTATGTCCCCTACCACTGGATAATCATTCTGCTCCCACTGTATTATGAATATCTCTCTGCCTCCTGTAGCACTGTACTACTGTAGACTACTGTGCAATTTTGTAGTAACTGTACTCTACTGTATTTTGTTTATAATCTTTTTTCTATTTTCAACTCAGTAATTATTGACAGTCAGGAGGAGGAAGAGGAGGAGGAAGAGGAGAAGCCCTCTCCCCAACTTGGTAAGTAAACTGCAGTATTGTACTGTACTGTACATTGTGTTAAACCAATGGGTTGGGTTTACGTGACCAGCAGTCAGGATTCCAGCGTTCAGGTGACCGACAGTGGCATCCTGATTGCAGCAATCCCAACAGGATGAGGGACGGTATCCTAAACCTCCTCCACTACCCCCTGATTCTGGCCTCGACATTCTCGTCTCTGTGTGCAAAATCTACTCTCCTCCAACCTGACTGAATTTTTGTTATACTGTATTCAGCACAGTATAACAAGTAGCAAGGAGAGATTGATTGCTTCTTTTTTTGGTGGTGGCCCAAACCAATCAGTCATTTCAGCCACAGTCGTGTGGCAGACCCTGTGGCTGAAATGATGGGTTTGTTAAAGTGTGCATGTCCTGTTTATACAACACAACGGTGGGAGGGCAATTCCATCTTGCGCCTCTTTTTTTATTTATTTATCTTTGCATCATGTGATGTTTGTGGCAAATTTTTATAAGTGCCATCCTGTCTGACACTGCAGTGCCACTCTTAGATGGGCCAGGTGTTTTTGATCCGCCCTCTTGGGTCGCTTAGCTTAGTCATCCAGCGACCTCGTTGCACATTTTAGGACTAAAAATAATATTGTGAGGTGTGAGGTGTTCAGAATAGACTGGAAATGAGTGGAAATTATGGTTATTGCGGTTAATAATACTATACAGTAGGCTCAAAATTTCCCCCAAATTCTATGATTTAAGCTGTTTTTGAGGGTTGTTTTTTTTAAAAAACACCCAAATCCAAAACGTATCTGAATCCGACAAAAATTCGAAAGGGTGGTTTTGCCAAAACACGTCCAAATCCAAAACCAAACCACAAAACCCGAAAAATTTCCGGTGCACATCTCTAGTTTTAATAAAGTCCAGGAGGTAAACATTCTCCTAATGAAGACACTGCAAGCAATAGGACACGAGGATGTGCACTGAGACTGGAGGGGGAAAGGTTCAGGGGGAATTTTAAGAAAAATTACTTCACAGAAAGTGCAGTGGACAAGTGGAATAGCCTCCCATCAGAGGTGGTAGAGCCTAAAACAGTAGAGCTACAGTATTTAAACATGCATGGAAGAGACATACGTAAGGATATCCTTACAAAGAAATAAGGATCAAATAAGGTTTGATGTAAAAAAAAGGGTAAAAAAAAGAGGCAGATTAGATGGGCAAAGTGGTTCTTACAGTATTTGTCGTCAAATTCTATGTTTCTGTATGCAGACCCTCCAACATGACCCGCCCCACTGCTCTGTTTCTGGACTTCCCTCTTAATTTATGATTTCCATCACCTGTGTTGAACTAGTTAAATGATAAGAAAGCTGTTTCTTCACATGTGATGGCAATAATAAATTAAGAGGGAAGTCCAGAACAAGAGCATTTTGTACCTAGTGGGGCGGGTCATGTTGGAGGGTATGTGTATTTCCTGGAATGAACCTTTTTTTTCTCATTAATGCTTTTTTTTCACAGGCCCTACACTGGAACAGGCCACCGAGGAGGAGGAGGAGGAGGAGGAGGATGATTATGAGGCGGCATTTAGTGGTAAGAATTATTACTGACATTGATCTGATGCCATCAGAGTAGCACTTTTCATCAGATTTTTCTGGCAAATGCTAGAAATCGGATGAAAATTGCACAAATCAGAACAGTGGATGGAGGACTTTAGATCAGTGTTTTTGTTTGAACTGGTGATGTTGCCCATACAGTAGCAACCGATCACATTCCACATTAACATTTATCTAGCTACACTTACAGACGATAATGCAGTACAGTAGGTAATACTGTATTTGGTTGCTACTGTATGGACAACATCACCTGTTCTAAAAAAAACTCCCATCTTACTATATTTACCTGTCTCTCTCTCTCTCTCTCTCTCTCTCTCTCTCCCCTTGTCACTGTCTCTCCATTCATCTCTCTCTCTAGCTACTGTCAGTGATGAATTTCCCATTAGGCACGAGAGGCACGTACTGTATCTAGGGGCGGCATCTGTTTGGGGTCCGCAGTTGGATGCTTACAGTATGCTGATACTGTCATCCCAAAAAGTACCAGTACAGTAACTGCTAAATATTTTCAGTATACTGTACAATATGCCATGATTGCATGGAGTGTAAATAGGTAGCACATACAGTACAGTACTGTACAGTATACATAATTCAAAACAAAAAAAAGTTGCTACCTTAGTCTAGTCATAATCACCGGCATACGGGCCACTCACAAATTTTCTGATGGTGTCGGTGGGGCCCCTTGGAATCACCGGGCCTTGACACTAGTGTACTATTACTATACTTTTTACTGTACAGTATACTGTATCTTATATTATTCTTCTTTTACCCACAGACGACGAGCCAGAATACATTTTTGGTAAATATACTGTACAGTAGCAATAGTTGGTACTGTAATTACAGTATTTTTTCTCCAACATTATTTTAAGTCAAACTGATATGACTAACTGTATTTTATCTTTTTACAGTCCGTCGCCAACCAGTGGAGGAGACACCAGGTAATAGGAGAGAAATACATAATGCACTGTACTGTACTCTAACTTACTGTAACATGTATAACACTGAGCTGATCATCTCTGACATAACCTTACAGTACATACTGTACATTCTCTCCTTTTTCACCCTCTTCACTCCACAAATGCATGCTGCGTATCCTGACTACTGATTTCTTCCTTAAACTTGTTTGTAAGACAGGCTCTCAATGTCCACTTCTTCATCACACCCAGCCATCTTTCATCCTACCACTCTTTTCCATACTGACAGTCTATCCATTTCTGTCTTTCTGCTCATTGCAGTTAAATGCCGGCTGTCGGGTTAACAGTGACAATGCCGATAGGCGTAATCCCTACGCTACATATGTTCCCACTTGTGGGTGTCCACGAGTGAGTGAGAATAGAGTAGAGTATTCTCACCATAGAGTGAGAATAGATCCTGTGTGGAGTTATGCGAGTCACAAGTCTGCTGCGTGGCGAGAGCAACAAGGCTGCAAGGAGACTTGGAGCACTCATCCCTCTGCCGGCGTTCTGGCAGGAGGGATGCAGCTGTTGGTACAGTATATACTGTAAACAGCCAGTATCCCATCCGGTGGAATTGCGTATGTAATCCAAATGCACAGTGGGGGTAATTCAGACCTGATGGCTGCTGGGCATACCGCAATGCTCACACACGTCGCCAAACAACAATAGGCATTGGGGACAGTCTGGTTCCAAAACTACGATTGCACGGGCGTTCGCAAGGCGATTGACAGGAAGAGGCCGTTTGTGGGTGAAAACTGACCATTTACTGGGAGTGTCTGGAAAAACGCATTTGGACACGAGTTATTAGGGAGGGTGTTTGATGTCAGCTCGGTCCCCACTCAGCCTGATCTCATCGCACAGTAGGAGAAAGCCCTGGGCTGCGCACAGACTGCACATACTGGATTTTCACAGCTCTGCATACACATGCATTTGCACGCTTGCAAGGGTGAATATGTGAATGCAGCAGTACAATCAGGTCTGAATTACCCCCAATGTACTGTACTGTACAGTACTATAAGATATTTTGAGCTGGGACCTCCTATCTGTTGTGCTTTTCCATCTGTTAAATGTCTACAGTATTTACCATGATCTGTACTTGTACTGTGGTGTTTTATTCCTTTGATAATTTGTTTATGACCTGTTGAAGCTAAACTCTTGTACAGTACTTTATATTTTGAAGACCAGCAATACAGTATAATACTGTACCTACAGTATACCATAGTAATTGTATAGTATTGGAATGTGACTAATGTTTTCTTTTCTTCAATATAGTGCCAATGATTTATGGGGGCCCTAGACAGGGCCATGAACGGTGGGCTGGCCCAGAAGCGGGCAGGCAGCAGCCCACTTATACAAGAGGTAAACTATAGCAATGCTTAAATTACCTTAACATACAGTAGTGTTCTATTTACTGTACTGACAATACAGTACTGTACATTGTAAATAACAAGATTATCTAATATAGAGTACAGTACTGTATTGCCATTACTACACTGTAAAGTATTCAGTATTTGTGTTGTAATACTGTGCTTTTTTTCCCACAGAACAGTTGCAGCGGGCTCTCCAGCTACTGCGGGTGGTGGTCCACCTTTTAGTGGACCTTTTTTTTAATTTTTTATTAAGATTAATTTAATTTTTGTGTATTAAATATTTTTTGTTGTATTGTACTCCATTGTATAGTATCTTTTTCTACTGTATAAGCTAGGCATACTGTACACCATACAATAATCTCGCAGATAATCTGCCAGATCTGGCTGTCTGGAATGAAATTCTGGTTATGGATGAGAGCCTGGATGAAGCCATCAGAAGCCATAGACTCATGCCCAGTAACAGGGGGATAAAATGGGGGACACTTCCACCATGCCCTGAAATGCCCAAGGATTCTGCCCCTCAGCAAGCTTGTACAGTGCATACAGTACAACCCCTTCTCTTGAATTCCCATCATACAGTAGTACTAATTTATACAGTACAGTATATGAGAAAGTTGGGAATACAAAAATTGGAAACCACGTCATGTTTATTTTAAGAAACACTTTATTTACAGACAAAATCAGTAGGAACATGTAACATCACACATATTGTAATAAGAAAGCCAACATCACACATACTGTACGGTACTTTAATCAAAAGGTAACATCACAAATACAGTAACAATATCAACTGAAACTTTATTTTTATTTTTTTTGGTGGTGTGGGGTAATGTTTTTTTTTTTTTAGGTTTTGCTTTTTTTGTATTATTTTTAGTTTTTGTCTTTTGATTTTTAACACGGTTGCATACGGACACCAGAACGGAGAACGGAAACAGACAACAGCAGCCCCTGGATGGACACAGCACAATGGACTCAGACGCTTGGGGATTGAAACACTTTATTTACAGCCTGGACATATGACAGGCAGTAGGAACATGTAACATCACACATATTGTAATAAGAAAGCCAACATCACACATACTGTACGGTACTTTAATCAAAAGGTAACATCACAAATACAGTAACAATATCAACTGAAACTTTATTTTTATTTTTTTTGGTGGTGTGGGGTAATGGTTTTTTTTTTTTTAGGTTTTGCTTTTTTTGTATTATTTTTAGTTTTTGTCTTTTGATTTTTAACACGGTTGCATACAGACACCAGAACGGAGAACGGAAACAGACAACAGCAGCCCCTGGATGGACACAGCACAATGGACTCAGACGCTTGGGGATTGAAACACTTTATTTACAGCCTGGACATATGACAGGCAGTAGGAACATGTAACATCACACATATTGTAATAAGAAAGCCAACATCACACATACTGTATGGTACTTTAATCAAAAGGTAACATCACAAATACAGTAACAATATCAACTGAAACTTTATTTTTTATTTTTTTTTGGTGGTGTGGGGTAATGTTTTTTTTTTTTTTAGGTTTTGCTAGGTATTCACTGTTAATAATTCCTTGATAAGTGATATAACAATGCCATAAATCATTATACAGAGTGTGTACTTTATACTATATACAGTATGTGTGTGTATGTATGTATGTATATATATATATATCCAAAAAGAGATACCTACTGTATAGGCACTCAGAGACAGCGATGAAGCATTGCCGGCTTATTGTGATAATTACATACTGTATACTGTGTTTGTGTGTGTGTGTGTGTGTGTGTGTGTGTATGTATGTATATATATATATATTACTCTGTATATACTGTAATGTATGTACAGTTTAATGTATACAGTAGGTATATAATACAGTATACTGCACATACAGTCTACTGTATATACAGTAATCTGTAAATCAGTAATTTCATTACTGTATCTGATTTCATTATTTTTGGCTCTTCACAGGATATCTCCCATGATAAGAGATGTGAATAAAGAAAAGAGAGTGGAACAGGCACGGCGATGGATTGAGAGTGGTGAAACATTTAATGATGTCATTTTCACAGATGAATCGTCTGTTGCCCTTGAGCGGTTCTCCAGAATGTCATTCCGGAAACGTAACCATATCTCATTAAAACCACGCCCAAAGCATCCATTGAAAGTCCATGTATGGGGAGGCATAACACGATTAGGAGCTGGTCCCCTATTATTTTTCGAAGGTACAGTACTATACTTTATTCTGTGCCTGTGTTCTGTAAAAATACATGCTGTACTGTAGAGTACATGTAACTGCACAATAAAATTAGTTGCTTATTAATGAACAACATTTTTTTATTTCTGTAGGGATCATGGATAAGAAATTTTTCCAAGAAACAATAGTAGAGGGATGTATGGTGCCATTTGTGAATAAATATTACCCAACTCACCATAGGATATTCCAAGACAATGATCCTAAACACTCCGCCTCTGCCAAATTTATGGAAGAGAAAGGTATGAATTGGGAACGCACACCACCAGAGTGAGTATTCTTTCAACAGTGTACAAGTAAAATTTTGAGTAGCACTCTAGTACTGTAAATATATTTTTTGGTTTAATAAACAGTACAATACCGTATGTTTAATTTTCTCTATTTAATGTCATTAATTGACTAACTTTTTTTCTATACTCTTTTTTTTTTTTTTTTTTTTTTTATAGATCACCAGACATGAATCCAATTGAAATAGTGTGGGCTCAATTGAAGAGGTACATTAGGAGTGTTGCGAAGCCAACAACAAAACAGCAGCTGTTGGATGGGATTAAGAAATTTTGGCTAGAAGTACTCACACCTGAGCATTGTAATAATTATATAAATCACCTGTATAAAGTATTACCTGTTATAGTCGAAAGAAATGGTCAAGCCACAAATATGTAGTTCTGTACTATATCTTATGTTTAAAATTTTTAATTGGTGCATTATTAAAAATGTTTATAAAATTCCCTTTGTCTGATTATTGCATAAACTAATGTTGAATATTATACAGTAGTAATGTTATTGATGTGTATGAACAGTTATTTTCTGTTTTATAAGTCCTGAATAAGAGTACTGTACATTTTGATCAGTACAGTACATGCAATCGTATGTTGTAATAAATACTTTTTTTTACATTAATATTGATTTTTTTCCAATAAATATTACTTTATACAGTATGGTACGGTACAGTACAGTACATGGGGTAACTGTACAGTATGATGTGCCGTTATGGGGGAGATGGGGGAGAAATACTGTATCCACTAAATGTACAGTAAAATGTTTGTTTTTTTTATTACAAAAACACAAATGCATCCCAGATGAAAATCTGCTATACACAGCAGACAGCTTATGGTGACAGAACTTACCTACTGTATCCCCACCCATAGTTGTGGTATATTTTAGATTGCCTAATGAGACACTCCTGCAGCATTGCCAATGATTCATGTAAAACCTGTGTGCAAACAGTATCTCTATTGAATGCAAAGTACTGTAAGGTACAGTATTACCAGAGCCGTCCCTAACCAACCTAGGCTACATTTCGGCTGATGCCCTCTTGCACAGATGCTAGTTCCGCCTATAACCCTGCACCACTTTCCCAGCACCATCACCCATTTTGGCGCTCCTACCCACTATAATTTAAATACTGTAGGAACAATGTGCACATTTAGTGCCAGCCCAAAACAGTGCAAGTTCTTGCTGGGAAGGGGCATTGGAACACAATAATACCCCCAGATGAAATGACACACCACAGTACTGCAACTTTATTCACATTATATCATGCAGTAGTGTCTCTTATTCTTGTTACAGTACATCATATGATAGTACCACATTACTCCTAACAGTATTGCCCCTTATTCACATTACACCCCACCACATTGATCTTTATTTACATTAGACCACAGGTTCTCAAACTCAGTCCTCAGGACCCCACACAGTGCATGTTTTGCAGGTCTCACAAATCACAAGTGAAATAATTAGCTCCACCTAATGTATGGACCTTTAAAAATGTGTCAGTGAGTAATTAATACAGTACACCTGTGAACTTACCTGCAAAACATGCACTGTGTGGGGTCCTGAGGACCGAGTTTGAGAACCACTGCATTAGACCATGCAGTAGTGCCCTTTCCTTATGTTACGCCAGAAAATATTGTAGCACACCTTATACACATAATGCTGCACATTAGTAATGCATTTCATATTTACATTTTCAGATTTCATTTCATAGAGCCGCAGTCACACACAGAATATAGGCATGTACTGTAGCATCTAATTTTATTCAGCAGAAGCTGATTATTCCTGTTTGGCTAGTTTGCCGCCTCTGTATATTACAATAGAAAAAAAAAACAGTGTCAGTGAAAAAAAACACCTCATGACAGATACTGTACACAAGCTTATGTCACATGGTATATGCAATTGCGGTCGAATTCCGACTGTGGGGGTTCAGGGGCGACGGCCATTTTGACAGTGTGCTACTGTATGCGATCAAGTCCGGTGTACCATAAAGATAGACCTCGCTTATCCCTATCGCTTTGGCGAGGGGATTGTGACGCTTCTTCAGCATTGCCCCATAGCCTTCAAAACTACTGCTACTGTATCTCTCACTCCACTACTATCTCTCACTCCATCTCCGAGCGCTGGCTGCCACATAGTGGGGGTTCAGGGGCGACGGCCATTTTGACAGTGTGCTATGCGATCAAGTCCGGTGTACCACAATGATAGACCTCGCTTATCCCTATCGCTTTGGCGAGGGGATTGTGACGCTTCTTCAGCATTGCCCCATAGCCTTCAAAACTACTGCTACTGTATCTCTCACTCCACTACTATCTCTCACTCCATCTCCGAGCGCTGGCTGCCACGTAGTGGGGGTTCAGGGGCGACGGCCATTTTGACAGTGTGCTATGCGATCAAGTCCGGTGTACCATAATGTGCATAGAGCTCACCCCTATGTATTTTAGCGAGGGGATTGTGACGCACCTTCAGCACTGCCCCGTTGTCCGCAAAATCTATGTCATCACTCGCTCCATAGCTGAGAGCCTCCATGGAGTCACAGGTAGTAGCCATTTCAATTGAGTCTGCCCTGCTACAGAATTGTATGTGTACCGTATGGTGCATAGAACCTTAACAGTACATCTGCTGCAGCTTTGCCCTGGTTTATGTGATTAAAAAAAATTATAAAGTGTCTGGAAAAAACTAACATGCGTTCGTACTGTACTTTAGGAATCGAACACGGGACTCTGAGTATACTGTAGGAAGCGGAACACTTCACCACTTCGCCGCAGACAGATGAATAAATCCATTAGTTTTGATTAAGACAAATGGCTACGGGATTAGGATGCTAACATACTGTACAATATTCCTAATATCATTAGGCAATAATGAACTTCTAACACGTCCATTTGCGTCAGTGTACACTACTGGTTTTAGGTTGCACTAGTAAAGTAGTCCTTACTATACAGTACTGTACAGTATTTCAGTATTATATTTTACGGGAGCCCACACGCATGCGCAGTGGTGATTGTAAAAAGCGACATCTGGTGGATGATCGCAGGTATTACACGTACAGGTAACGCCAAACGTCAAATGTCTGTCTCCGTGCGATTAGATAGCCTCTCTGTGACTAGGCGCGCCTCGCTACGCCCCAGTACGCTGCGTATGCTCGAACGGGACAAACGCCTCAGCCACTCAAGATAAAGGTGGCTACATCTGTAGCGTGCATAAAACGAGGAATTGAGACAAGGAACGAGGATGTAATCCTGCCGCTGTACAAATCATTGGTACGTTCGCACCTGGAATATTGTGTTCTGTTTTGGGCACCACTGTAAAAAATATATCGGTGAACTCGAAAGGGTTCAAAGACGAGCAGGGCCGGCTCCAGGTCTATTAGCACCCTGAGCGAGAAAATGTAAAAGCGCCCCTCCCCCCCATGCGTGCGCCTTCGGCGCGCGCTCCTGAGAAAGTGGGTGTGGCCTCTGGGAAAGTGGGTGTGGCCTCTGGGAAAGTGGGCGTGGCCTCATGGGAAAGTGGGCGTGGCCTCATATCTTTATATCAGCAAACTATAAATATATTTTCACACCCCCTCTACGCACAATTAGCAGCCTTACAAATAACAGCCACAGTAGTGTTCCTTACACACGTCTCCAGTGTAGTGCCAGATACACATAATGTGCAGTGCCAGATAGACATGACATGCCCCCCAGCAGTGCCAGCTACACATGACATGCCCCCCAGCAGTGCCAGCTACACATGATAATGTTCACGTTTTAGGGCAGGGTGCTGATCACAGGGAGGGCACAATTTTAAGTTAGGAGGGCAAAATGATGTACATACTGTAATGCTTGGTGCTCCCCTACTTGTATGCTAAAGCATGGACAGTGCGCGCCAAAGGCGCGCAGCAAAAATTTAGGGGCGTTGCTTCGTGGGGAAGGTGCGTGGCCACATAATAGTGGCAATTCGCATTACACCACACAGTAGTGCAGCTAATACACACTGCACCAGGGAGAACCTCCTAGACACTTTGCGCCAGGCAGAGCACGTTAGACACTTTGCGCCAGGCACAGCACGTTAGACACTTTGCGCCAGTTAGAGCACTGAGACACATTGCCTAGCCACAGACGCCTAGCGGGAACACTAAATGATATGCTCCCCAGCAGTGCCAGCTACACGTGACATGCCCCCCAGCAGTGCCAGCAACAAGTGACATGCCCCAAGCAGTGCCAGCTACACGTGACATGCCCCCCAGCAGTGCCAGCTACACGTGACATGCCCCCCAGCAGTGCAAGCTACACGTGACATGCCCCCCAGCAGTGCAAGCTACACGTGACATGCCCCCCAGCAGTGCCAGCTACACGTGACATGCCCCCCAGCACTGCCAGCTACACGTGACATGTCCCCCAGCAGTGCCAGATACACATGACATGCCCCCAGCAGTGCCAGATACATAAATGCCCCCACAGTGCCAGATATGCCCCTACAGTGCCAGATACATAAATGCCCCCACAGTGCAGATATGCCCCCACAGTGCCAGATACATAAATTCCCCCACAGTGCCAGATACATAAATGCCCCCACAGTGCAGATATGCCCCCACAGTGCCAGATACATAAATGCCCCCACAGTGCCAGATACATAAATGCCCCCCAGTGCCAGATATGCTCCCACAGTGCCAGATACATAAGTGCCCCCACAGTGCCAGATACATAAGTGCCCCCACAGTGCCAGATACATAAATGTCCCCACAGTGCCAGATACATAAATGCCCCCACAGTGCCATATACATAAATGCCTCCACAGTGAAAATATGCCCCCACAGTGACAGATACATAAATGCCCCAGTGCCAGATACATAAATACCCCCACAGTGCAGATATGACCCCACAGTGCTAGATACATAAATGCCCCCTCAGTGCCAGATACATAAATGCCCCCACAGTGCAAATATGCCCCCACAGTGCCAGATACATAAATGCCCCCACAGTGCCAGATACATAAATGCCCCCAGTGCCAGATACATAAATGCCCCCACAGTGACAGATACATAAATGCCCCCAGTGCCAGATACATAAATACCCCCACAGTACAGATATGGCCCCACAGTGCCAGATATGACCCCAGTCACCCACAGTGCCAGATATGACCCCACAGTGCCAGATATGACCCCACAGTGCCCTGCCCACCCCAATACATAAATGCCCCCAGTGCCCGATTGATAAATGCCCAATACCTGCGGTGCTGGGAGCCGGGAGGGGGAGTGCTGTTGAGGGCGCGGGTGGACTCTTCAAAACGCTCGTGTGCATGCTATGCGGACGCCGGCGCCGCACAATACGCCGCATAGAACGCACACAAGAGTTTAGGCCGGGGCCGGGACACTGCAGGCTGGCTCCAGGCACAAATATGGCGGCGCAAGCGTGCGGCGGCCATTAAGGGTGGCGCCCCGCGCAGCCACTCTATTCAAACATGCCTGGAGCTGGCCCTGTCCTTTATAATATCATGTCCAAGAACTACCCCCCAGACCTAACACCCCACTTCCCATGTAATTAATATTATGTCCCAGAACTAACCCCCCAGACCTAACACCCCCTCCTCCTTTATGTAATATCATGTCCCAGGACTACCCCGCCCCCCCTCCCCAGACATAACAACCCCACTTACCCTGTCATTAATGTCATGTCCCAGAACTGCTCCTCCAGGCTGAACAACCCCCTCCTCCTTTAATCAATACCACGTCGCAGAACTACCCCTTCTCCTTTAATATTATGTCCCAGAACTGCCCCCCAGCTTGAAAACCCCCTCCTTTTTTAATTCATATGATTTCCCAGAACTGCCCCGCCCATAATAAAACCTCCATCCTCCTTTAATATTATGTCCCACAACTGCCCCCCTCCCAGAATGAAATCCCATCCTTCTGTAATTATTATGTCCTACCACTGTACCCCCAAGCATGAAACCCCCCAATCCTACTTTAATTAATATTATGTCCCAAAACTGCCCACCTAATCCTGAAAACCCCCCTCCTCCCTCAACTAAAATCATATCCCATAACTGCACCCCACACCTAATAACCCACCCTTCTCCTTCAATAAAAAATATGCCCCAACTGCAATGCCCTCCATTGCATAAATATACTTTTCAATAGAAACCACCTCAGATCTATGGGGGCAGATGATCACATCTACTCACCCTTCTCCTCCACCTACTGCGCACTGATCACTTCCGTCTCCATCTCTCTCTCTCTCATCCTCACTGATTTGCCGCTTCACTGCAGCTTCTACTGATTGGTGGATAGCTCCGGCCATCCACCAATCAGCATTAATATACTCCAAGAAATGTGATTGGTGTAATTGTATGGCCAGCGCCGTCCACCAATCGATAATGCTAGCAGCCTGCCCTGCTGTCGGTGTATGGGTGTAGTGAGAAGCCGCACAGGCTGTGCTGCCGGTGATACGCTGCGAGTGTCAGGAGTGACATGACTGGCGCAGCAGTCAGGAGGTACGGGCAGGGAATGCTGTGGTTTGCTATCTGCAGCCCAAAACCATTAATGGCAGTGAAACATCTGTGCGCCCATTAAGGATGGCGCCCTGCGCGGCCGCACGCGTCGAACGTGCCTGGAGCCGGCCCTGAAGACGAGCTACTAAATTGATTAAAGGGCTAGAGGGACTGGGTTACGAGGAAAGGCTTACTAAGATGAATATGTATACACTGGAAAAGAGGCGTCTAAGAGAAGACATTATTAATATCTTCAAATATGTAAAGGGACATTACAAAGAGTTATCAGAGGAATTATTTATTAAAAGAACTCTGTTTAGGCTGGAGGAGAGAAAATTGCGTACGCACTGTTAGGGCAATAAGGATTTGGAATTCCCTACCAGGGAAGGTGGTAATGGCGGACTCTGTAAATGCATTTAAAAATGGATTGGATACATTTCTGATGAAAATGATATCCAAGGTTATAACATTTAAAATATTGACGTTGATAATCCGGGTGTAACATGATTTATAGCTGTTAAATAGTCATAAAACATTACTTCAGCAGGTACATTATAATCAACTCAACTTAATACAGAATACAGGTTGAACACGATGGGCATTTTGCCTCTGTTCAACCTCAATTACTATGTACTATTACTAGAGACGGCCACAGGCATAGGCAAACTAGGCAAATGCCTAGGGCATTTGGTATGCCTAGGGGCATAAGCAGCTTCTGCTAATTAAAATGATATGTGTCATGCCTATATTCTGTGTGCGACTGCGGCGGTATCTGCATACGAAATGCTACATTACAGTATATTCCTGGAAATCACTGTAACGTAGCACTTCATATGCAGATACAGCCACAGCCGCACACAGAATATAGGCATGCCGTATATCATTTTAATCAAGAGAAGCTGCTTGTGTATCCTAGCCACATAGTAATGCAAATAAGATGTATTTTCATAAAAAAACATTAGCAGAGCTGCCAGCTGACTCACGACAGGCATCTCCTGCTGCATGGCGTATTGAGGTAAGATGTTTGAGGTCACATCTGTATCCAAGCAAGGGCAGAGGTCACAGTGTTAGTGGCCATGTGAGTACTGTGTGCAGGTGGGTAAGTTGTGCAGTAGTGTTCAGCATATGTGTAAGATGCATTTTATGTGTCGTGTATAAATGAATTAATAATGTGAGGCAAATGTGTAAGGGGCATTATGTGTATAAGGGCATTAGTATTGTGCGGCATATGTGTAAGGGGCATTATGTGTGTCATTATTTGTATAAGTGCATTAATAATGTGTGGCATATGTGAAAGGGACATTATGTGTGTCATTATGTGTATAAGGACATTAACAACGTGTGTCATATGTGTAAGGGGCATTACTGTGTGTTATTATGTGTATAAATACTAGAGATGTGCACCGGAAATTTTTCGGGTTTTGTGTTTGGATTCGGTTCCGCTGCCGTGTTTTGGATTCGGACGCGTTTTAGCAAAACCTCCCTTAAAATTTTTTGTCGGATTCGGGTGTGTTTTGGATTCGGGTGGTTTTTTTCAAAAACTCCTCAAAAACTGCTTAAATCATAGAATTTGGGGGTCATTTTGATCCTATAGTATTAATAACCTCAATAACCATAATTTCCACTCATTTCCAGTCTATTCTGAACACCTCACACCTCACAATATTATTTTTAGTCCTAAAATTTGCACAGAGGTCGCTGGATGACTAAGCTAAGCGACACAAGGGGGCGGCACAAACACCTGGCCCATCTAGGAGTGGCACTGCAGTGTCAGACAGGATGGCACTTCAAAAAATTGGCCCCAAACATCACATGATGCAAAGATAAATAAATAAATAAAAAAGGTGCAAGATAGAATTGTCCTTGGGCCCTCCCACCCACCCTTATGTTGAATAAACAGGACATGCACACTTTAACAAACTCATCATTTCAGTGACAGGGTCTGCCACACGACTGTGGCTGAAATTACTGGTTGGTTTGGGCCCCCACCAAAAAGAGAAGAAATCAATCTCTCCTTGCCAAACTGGCTCTACAGAGACAAGATGTCGACATCATCATCATCCTCCGATTCCTCACCCCTTTCACTGTGTACATCCCCCTCCTCACAGAGTATTAATTCGTCCCCACTGGAATCCACCATCACAGGTCCCTGTGTATTTTCTGGAGGCAATTGCTGGTAAATGTCTCCACGGAGGAATTGATCATAATTCATTTTGATGAACATCATCTTCTCCACATTTTGTGGAAGTAACCTCGTACGCCGATCGCTGACAATGTGACCGGCTGCACTAAACACTCTTTCGGAGTACACACTGGAGAGGGGGGGGGGGGGGGCAACTGAGGTAAAATAAAGCCAGTTTGTGCAAGGGCCTCCAAATTGCCTCTTTATCCTGCCAGTATACGTACGAACTGTCTGACGTGCCTACTTGGATGCTATCACTCATATAATCCTCCACCATTCTTTCAATGGTGACAGAATCATTTGCAGTGACAGTAGACGACATGTCAGTAATCGTTGGCAGGTCCTTCAGTCCGGACCAGATGTCAGTTTTCGCTCCTGACTGCCTTGCATCACCGCCAGCAGGTGGTTTTGGAAATCTGATTCTTTTCCTGAGCTCCAGTGGCGGTAGAAAATGAAGGAGGAGCTGTTGGCGGGTCACGTTCCGCTTGACTTAACAATTGTCTCACCAGTGTCTTTGAACATCTGCAGACTTGTGTCTGCCGGAAAGAGAGATACAACGTAGGCTTTAAACCTAGGATCGAGCACAGTGGCCAAAATGTAGTGCTCTGATTTCAACAGATTGACCACCCGTGAATCCTGGTTAAGCGAATGAAGGGCTCCATCCACAAGTCCCACATGCCTAGCGGAATCGCTCCGTTTTAGCTCCTCTTTCAATCTTTCCAGCTGCTTCTACAAAAGCCTGATGAGGGGAATGGCCTGACTCAGGCTGGCAGTGTCTGAACTGACTTCACGTGTGGCAAGTTCAAAGGGTTGCAGAACCTTGAACAATGTTGAAATCATTCTCCACTGTGCTTGAGTCAGGAGCATTCCCCCTCCTTTGCCTATATCGTAGGCAGATGTATAGGCTTGAATGGCCTTTTGCTGCTCCTCCATCCTCTGAAGCATATAGAGGGTTGAATAAATGGCGTATTGGCAAGTTTACGCTTCTCCTCAGACGCTTTTAATTTAGATTTTTGGGTCATTTTACTGAACTTTGTTTTTTGGATTTTACATGCTCTCTACTATGACATTGGAATCGGCCTTGGCAGACGACGTTGATGGCATTGAATCATCTCTGCCATGACTAGTGGCAGCAGCTTCAGCACTAGGTGGAAGTGGATTTTGATCTTTCCCTATTTTACCCTCCACATTTTTGTTCTCCATTTTTTAATGTGTGGAATTATATGCCAGTAATATATCAATAGCAATGGCCTACTGTACTGTACTACTATTTACTGGTGGTCACCACAATGCTGCACTGTACTACTATATACTGGTCACAACAATGCAGCAGATATTGAGCACTGATCAGGATACTAGAAGTGACACAGAGCAGCAAGAAACAGCAATGGACTACTGTACTGTACTACTATATACTGGTGGTCACCACAATGCTGCACTGTTCTACTATATACTGGTCACAACAATACAGCAGATATTGAGCACTGATCAGGATACTAGAAGTGACACAGAGCAGCAAGAAACAGCAATGGCCTACTGTACTGTACTACTATATACTGGTGGTCACCACAATGCTGCACTGTACTACTATATACTGGTCACAACAATGCAGCACAGATATGGAAACTAGCAGTGACACAGAGCTGCAAGATACAGCAATGGCCTACTGTACTGTACTACTATATACTGGTGGTCACCTCAATGCTGCACTGTACTACTATATACTGGTCACAACAATACAGCAGATATTGAGCACTGATCAGGATACTAGAAGTGACACAGAGCTGCAAGAAACAGCAATGGCCTACTGTACTGTACTACTATATACTGGTGGTCACCACAATGCTGCACTGTACTACTATATACTGGTCACAACAATGCAGCATAGATATGGATACTAGAAGTGACACGGAGCTGCAAGATACAGCAATGGCCTACTGTACTGTACTACTATATACTGGTGGTCACCACAATGCAGCACTGTAGTACTATAAACTGGTCACAACAATGCAGCAGATATTGAGCACTGATCAGGATACTAGAACTGAGTCTGACACGTAGCTGCAAGATACAGCAATGGCCTACTGTACTGTACTACTATAATATACTGGTGGTCACCGCAATGCAGCACACTGAGCACAGATATTGAGCTTTTCAGGCAGAGAACGTAGCCACGTCCTCTCCGCTCAATCTACAATTCAGGAGTGAAAATGGCAGCGACGCATGGTTCTTTATATGGAATACGAATCTCGCAAGAATCCAACAGCGGGATGATGACGTTCGTCCTCGTTTGGGTTAACCGAGCAAGGCAGGAAGATCCAAGGCTGCCTCGGACCTGTGTAAAACACGTGAAGTTCGGGGGGTTCGGATCTTGACGAACCGAACCCGCTCATCTCTAATAAATACATTACTAATGTGTGACATTATGTGTATAAGGTGCTCTACTGTGTGGCTTAACATATAGAAAGGGCACTACTGTGTCATCTAATGTGAATAAAGAGCAATATGGTATGGTGTAATGTGAATAAGGAGCAATTCAGTGTGATATAATGTGAATAAGGGGCACTACTGTGAGGAGTAATGTATATAAGGTAAAGTGGTACTACTGTGCGATGTAACGTGAATAAGGGACACTATCACATGATAAAATGTGAATAAAGTTGCACTACAGTGTGGCGTAATTTGAATTGGGGGTACTAATGTGTGGCCATGCCCCTTCCCAGCAAGACCACACCCCTTTTTGGGCTGTGCGCCGAATGTGCGCACTGTTCATATTTGAAATATAGGGGGTAGGAACACCAGAGGACTGCTATGGGTGAGGGGTGATGGTGCTGGGAAAGGGGTGCAGGGCCAGAAGCGGAACTAGTGACGGTGCTAGGGGGCACCAGACAAAATCTTGCCTAGGGCATTATATTGGTTAGGGCCGGCTCTGACTATTACTGTGAATGTACTATGCAGCACAGTGCTGCTACAGTTTACTTTGGGAGGATGACTGCGTTGGGCATTGTCTCCTCCTAAGAGGAGCATCCTTCTCCTGCTCCTTCTCACAGCACAAGGGGGATGGGAGCAGGGAAGAGAGCGAGCAGGCATGCGAGTGGCATGACATCATCGCGTCACGTCGCAATGAGTAACCCCCAGGATAGGCAGCATGGCCGGGAAATTCACACATCTGAGGCCAGAGAAGCTGCATCCGAGGACGCAGCCACTGGCATTGGCGCCCCCAGAATACCTGGTTGACCTCCCCATTTTCTGGTGCATGTGGGGCACTGTGAGCGTCATTGCAGCCCCAGATTTTCACATGCACAGATATAAAATCATCGGGTTTATGTACATTTCTGATTAAGGCCCAATAACACAACATGTATTGTTAGTGGGATTTTTACAATAATAAATTGCGGAAAAACAATCATTGTCAGTACTTTACAACCCGATAAATCTGTGTAATCTAGCAAAATGAAAGCCAGATACGCACAGATTTACGGTAGTGACAAGCACTGACAATAAGTGTTTTGTATTTACATAGGGCATTATTGCTGTGCAGCTGCTGCTATGTGTATAATATAAGTAAAACAGAGCGTAGGCATATTTCTTTATGTTACTGATACACTGTAGCCCAGAAAGAAAATGTTTCTGACATAGAGTAAGACTTGGCATTTTGTCTGGGAGTGCATTTTAAGCACACGTATCCACCATCAGTGTAAATTACACTGTATACATTCATTTGGCACACTTACATGTAATCATCAAACACTTGGCACCAACACAAAGCCCTTTGCAGCAGAACGTTCTTCTAATCTCTCATTTACTCAAGTTGGTAGAGTAATGACAGTTTATAATGGGAAAACTATTAGAGGCTTCCTGATAAGACTGGGGTACTACAATCTTGTTCTCTAACATCATTATAAGAAAATGTTTTGTAGAAAACAACACAATTAAAATTTGGCATGGGTTATGAGCAAACACCTACAGTATCTTGGACTTGTTCCTTATGGGGCAGATTTAGAATTAGGGGGAAATCCAGCTTCTCAGGCAAAAGGGAGTATTTATTAAACCATGGAGAGAGAGATGAAGCACTAACCAACAAGCTCCTAACTATCACTTAAGCCTGGAGAAGTGGTAAAGCAGTGATAAAGCAGTGAAAAGTGGAAGGTGATAACGCACCAGCCAATCAGTTCCTAACAGTCAATTGACATATTGGAGCTGATTGGCTAGTGCACCTATCACTGCTTTATCACTTCTCCAGGGTTAATCCATCTGCCCCAGCTTGCAAAATGAGTGCAAAGACGGGGCCGGACAGCAGGTGTGTGCAGCTTGGAAGAGGACAGAATATTGACCAGCATGTAAAAAAAAAGTACATTACAATACAGTTTAGTTTGCTGGCTTGTCTGTCTTCTACACATCATGAGAGTATGCACCCTTTAGGTTATTAAACAGAACCTTAGACGTTATTTCGAGGTAAATAAGTTAATGCAGACCCTCCTTCCATCAGGTACAAAATTCCCTCTTAATTGATGATTGCAGTCACCTGTGCTGAACTCGTTAAATGAGTGTTTCAACACAGGTGACGGCAATAATAAAGAGGTAAGTCCAGGAGCAGAGGATATTGTACCTGAAGGAAGGGGACATCTTGGAGGGTCTGACTAGGTTTGCGATAACACAGATCTGGCCATCCCCGGATCTGCCCCTGGCTGAGAGGCGCATGTGTAGCATCCCTTTAAGTTGTAGTACCGTTAGTTCTCTTACCGGTGGTATCTTAATTCACACTCTTCTTTCCTTCTTCACAGAGAGGTAGTGGGATGGGCCAGTGTTCTTCCTTTGCCAGTGATAAGGTACAACAGTTTACAATATTTCAACTTTATTCAAAATGATAATCAATATATGTGCAATTCTGCTTAGGTTCCATGAGCTTCAGAACACTTTTATAATTCAGTAAGAACGTTATAACCATACATCATCACAATAACTCTATGTCGTGAATTAGATACTGTAAACGTAGTGGCCGGCCAATATAACTACAACTTTTTCCGGTTCCCTTGTTACCGTTAGATGCTGTCAGGCTTTGCACCAAATGAACTGATATTGCATATCCTTTAAATAGAAGCAAAAAAGACAAATTGCCCTGTACCTGCACCAATGTGACGGTAGCAACAAGACCAGTTAATTATTCACCAGTAAACAATTATTATTATTATTATCCTTTATTTATATGGCGCCACAAGGGTTCTGCAGCGCCCAATTATAGAGTACATATGCACATAATCAAAACAGGAAAACAGTGACTTACAGATGAAGACAATATAGGACAAGTACAGGGTAACTAAGCATAACTACACCAGTAAACTACATAGAGATAAGTTCCAAGGTGGCAAAAAAAACTGCAGGATTTGGGAAGTTGAGGATTATTAAAGTAAGAAAAGGATAAGCACATGAGGGAAGAGGGCCCTGCTCATGAGAGCTTACATTCTAAAGGGGAGGGGCAGACAGACAGGGGTGACACAGATGGGGTAGACCGAGCATGGGACAGAGGGTTAGGATAAGATTTGTCTGGCTATAACGCTCTCTAAGGAGAGAGTATTGACTGCATAGGAGAGGAAAGAGTTAAACATCTGGGGAGGGGTGGACCTAGCTGTGAGGAAAGTACAGCCTTCTTTAGGGGGAGGGTTTGCTATATATAGGGAAGGAGAGGCCATCTTAAGTCTCTTGGTGATTTGCTTTGGGGTGAGTGCTGCTTTGCAGAATCCCTCCATTTTCTTTTTCGGATTTATACATTTCAGTGTTTTGTCAGCTAGTCATGGGCAAAGTGATTCACTGAGCTGAGCTGAGACACATGACTCAGTTCAGTGAAGTGTCTGGAGTCAGTGTCTCGGCACATGAGTCATGACTCATCTGTAGTGGAATGTGTTGCAGAGACTGCACATGAATCAGTGAGTTGCCAGTGCTGGAGGATCAGTGCTGGACTCATGGAGTTATTCAGCTGCAGTGATTGTACAGTGTATCTGGGGGAGGCAGCTGCTTATGCCCTGATTGTTAATAATATGTTAACATAGATTTACTGTTATGTTGATATATTATTAATAACCACTTATTGCATACTAGTTATAGAATATGACATTACTTTTGGCTGAGGAGAGAAAGCTTAACAGCCATGAAACACATCATTCATTCTGTAACTAAACCAAATAAAAACGTTTTTTTTTTTTTTATCTTGCATACTTTGCTAATTGGATGATTTTAGGTGGCCTTGGATTTATTATATTATCCACTATCTAGCCTCCAGGGAGTTTGCCACCCACAATCACACTGAGCAGGATCAGTGAGCACTGAGCCGAGAGCCCTGTACCACAGGGGCTCCACCTCCTGCTGCATGAATCAGATTCATTCACTGAGTCACTGAGTCTACACAGTGTACAACTGTCTCCCTCACTGGCAGACTCAGGATGAATCATGATTCATGACATGGATCAGGCACAGCAGCAGAGCACTCACTGACTGGTGAGTCGTGACTGCTCCCTCCCCCCTCCCACTGGGTGTCACCTGGTATAGCCTCTGGCCAATCACAGCTAAAGACAGCAGAACACACTGACTGAAGGACACAGGACACAGAGTTTCCTCCCTCTGTCTGAGAGAAGCTGCTGCTGCTGCTGTCTCGACTCATGAAACAGTGAGTGACTCGAGTCATTCACACTTCCTGATGATTCCAGTCACTGTGTTGAGACAGAGAGTCAGTAGCCATCTCTATTGTCAGCTCCCTGCATTTAGGTCACACATCAGTGCTCTGGCTGCCACTCGCCCACGACGGTCCGCCGGGACCCCAGCCCATTACCGCTCATCGGGCGGTGGGGGCTGGTTCCGGGGGCGAGCTGGCTGGCCCTGGGGACGGCGTCCCGTCTCCTAGGGCCTCCTCGAGGGATCTGGCGGAAGCCGGGCTGGATGTGACTGGCGGGAGCGGCCGATGAGGAGGATCAGAGAGGGAGTCAGGCCGCCCGGAGGTGGGCGGGCAGCAGCCCTTGCCTCCGGGCATGGCCGGGGAAGCCCCAGTGCCGGGTGCCCGCGGGAGCGCGCCGCGCCAGGCGCTCATCCAGGGACCGGAGACTGAGTTCGATGCCCAGCTCTTCCCCCTTGCCGGGGCCGGCTAGTGGTTCCAGGCGGGGGGAGGGCACTGGGCGGGGGACGGTGGCCAGCCGAGCGAGGCCTGTCACAGGGCCTCGCACGGCGTCATCCCCAAACGCTTCGGCTGAGAGAGCACGGACCGGAAGCGGTGGGACGCGCGCACGCAGCGGCGCCGCTTTCCTCCTTGTCTCCTCAGCCCTCTCCCCCGCAGCCGGAACACGGTGTGGAGCGGGGAGGGAGGGGGAGAGGCAGTGATCAACCAGGTTAAGCTAATGGAGCTCTTAATGCAGGAGCCCAGACAAGAGGCCTTGTGGTGACAGAGAGCAGTGGGGCGCGCGCCCGAGGTGCGCGCGCGCCCACGCTCGCCTCTGGCGCCGCTAGCCGCGCACGTGTGTGCGCAGCAGCGCCGCCGGCCCTGCTGTCTCCCCTGCTATCTCCCAGGCAGCCGGAGTCCGGCGGGAGCCGTGGGGGAGAGGGGAGACAGGGCAATTATGATCACTGGCAGGGCAGTGCGATACCAAGGAGAAGGGGTGCGGCAGCAAGAGGTCACCGGGTGCGCGAGCCCGTGTCCACTGAAAGCGGAGCAGTGCGCACGCGCTCTGCTGCGCCGCGGGGTTCCCGGTCTTTTCAGATCACTCCCCCAGGGCCGGAATCTAGCGGCCTGCGGGGGAGGAGGGGGGACAGGGAATGGGTTAGTGGCCGCGGGGCTGCTGCACGCGCCGCAGGAGCTCGCGGCGGTCCCACCCCCCCACCCCTCTGCGGCATCAGATAGTTCCGATTCACGGGAAGAGGGGACAAATTCGGAGGCGAGGGCAGTGCGGGCGTCGACAGCGGTGCCTCCGCTTTCCCGCAAGGGCAGCGTGCGTCGGATGCCCGGCACACGCATGTCGGGCGGCGAGTGCGTGGTCGCACGCGGGCCCCGGCGAAGGACCCAGGACCGCGTTTTGGGGCAGTCACGACCCCTCCGGAGCGCTGGCTCGGCCCTGGCCACAGCGGTGAAGGTGTTAGGGCCGCTAGCCGCAGCTGCCTCCCCTAGAACGGCTGTTCGTTCCGGCGGGCTGCGGGCTATGGCGGCGCAGCGGGTGGCACGCGCCTGCCGTGAGCTCGGGACGGTCGCCGCAGAATTACAACAGGGTCCAGGGCAGGACGCGGGGGAGCTCACGGCCGCAACGCCCCCAGCACTGAGGCCGCGGCATGTGCCGCGAGTGCTGGAGGGGTCCTCCGCTTCTTCCTCTTTTTCAAGGGAGCTCGGGGATGAGGCGATGGCAGATTTCGAGGAGGAAGGCAACGATTTGGACGCGCCGGAAGATTCCATGTCGGGGCAGTCGGCGGCATCAGGTAAGGTGGTGCAGTCGGTATTCGGGTTCCTCCACGAGCTCTAGTTCGCGTAGTTCTTCCTCTTCCTCATCTTCAATGTCGTCATAGGCGTCCGAAGTCAGTAGCACAACTAGGGCAAAGAAGCGGGCAACTAAATTCGCCAAGAGGGCAGCGGAACAGGCGCAAGCGGCTTAGCGAGGAAGCGCGTAGGGCCAAGAAGCTCGCAATTTGCCCGGTGTCGTGCGATTCGTCTATACTGCTGTACTGCGGGGGCTGCGAGATAGCTGCCGCAAGAAGATTTGGAGGGGCGACTTCGTGGACGTGTTCGTATTGACGAAGGTCGTGAAGAAAGAGTATAAGGTGGCGGAGCAAAGAAGGGCATCGGGGCTGAGGCATTCCGTACCTTCGATAATTGCCTGGCCGGGTTCTGGGTCTTCGCGGCATCTTACCTGGAGGACAGGCCGGCAGAGCACACGAATATAATTAGGTACCTGCATCTCGTACATGACATGCAGCGCACGTCTTCGGGATCGGAGTGGCGCAGGTACGATCAGGAATTCAGGGAACAACAGGAAGGTTTGCAGGTCATGGACTTCGGGTTCAAGGACGTTTGAGGTTGGGCTCAAGGTCACCCGGGCTTCGCTACAGGCGGAGGAGCCCCGGAAGCCGGGGGCGGACGGGCACCATGCAGGGTCGTCCTCCCAGTGGTTCGGCGCGGACGGCGGATTGGCCAAGTCAGGTAGGTCGGCAGTCCGCGCAGGGGGGCGTGCCACCACAAAAGGAAAATGTTTCACGTTTAACAACGCGGCGTGTTCCTTCGGGGGATGACTTGGTCATCTCTCCAGTGGGGGTGGTTCCTAAGAAGGCTCCAGGCGCCTTCCGGCTCATTTGAGTTCGCTTTTAGGTGTGTACTGCCGGAAGCTATGAAGGGCGACTGCGGGGTTTGCCAGAACGCACCATTTCGTGCGTTTGTCCTCAGAGATTAAGAGGGATTTGGCAATATGGGCCTCGTTCCTCGAGGACTTCAACGGGGTGTGTATATGGCAGGCCCCAATGGCGGACAGCGCTAGGTTGCAGCTGTTCACCGACGCAGCGGGCGCCTCTGGATTCGGTTGCCATCTGGAGGGATCTTGGTGCGCGGCCTCGTGGCCGGCAGAATGGCATCGCGGGGGTTTCACGAAGGACCTTTTGCTTCTGGAGTTTTTCCCATTATGGTGGCGTTGGAGGTCTGGGGCGATCGGCTGGCTAATCGCAGCATTTTGTTTAGATGCGATTATCTGGGCGTGGTGCATGCGATTAATAACCAGAGGGCAAAGTCGTTGGTGGTTATGCGGGTGCTAGGGCAATTGCTTTTGACATGCTTGCATAGGAACCTGTGGTTCCGCGCGCAACATGTGCCCGGTTTGGAGAATGGGATTGTCGACGCTTTGTCGCGAGGACAGTGGGAGAGGTGTTGGTTGTTGGCACCTGAGGCCAACGAGCAAGGTTTTCATTGTCCCGGTTAGGTTTGGCAGGTGATCGGGCCGGACTGGAGGGTCTAGCGTTGCGGTCAGTAGCGCCAGCCACGCTCAAGGCTTACGAACAAGCTTGGAGTGAATGGGAGGAGTTTGTCCAAGGGCGTCAGCATCAAGGTAAGAGTAGGCATCGGCTGATGCTTTCTTTTATGTGGCAGCTTTACGTCTCCGGTAGGTCACGAGCAGTGGTATCGCGGTATTTGGCAGGCATCTCATTTTTCTGCAAGCTGCGAGGCGTCCCTGACGTAACAAAAAGCGAGGTTCTGCGGAAGGCAATGAAAGGGTGGGCGCGAGTTGCGCCGTCGCCACCGGATAGGAGGCGGCCCATCGATGCGGCTTTGTTGCCAGCCGTCATCGAGGCGGTAGGGCGAGTCGCGTCGTCCAGGTTTGAGACGCTTTTGTTTAGTTTGGCGTTCTCAATGGCTTACCACAGGGCCTTTCGAGTTTCTGAGTTGGTAGCGCCTTCCAAGAGAGCAGATTCGCGCATGCTGGTCGGGGACGTGGTAGTGGGTGAGAGGTCCTTGCTGTGCAGGTTGCGACGCTCCAAGACGGATCAAGTGGGGAGAGGGCGCTGGGTTACAATGGTTCCAGCGCTAGAGGAGAGCGTTTGCCCAGTTGGCTGGCAAGGCAATATGTGGTGGTGCGACCCGTTAAGGAGGGGTCTTGGCTGTTGCATTATGATGGGCTGCCAGTCACGAAATACCAGTTTCGTTGGATGCTGAGTCGTTGTTTGGCGGGCTTGGGCCTCCCACCCACTGCTTTCGGTACCCATTCCTTTCGCATAGGCGCAGCGACGTCGGCTGCTGCGGCGGGTTGCTCCAGAACTGAAATCCAAGCGGTGGGGCGATGGAAGTCGTCAAGTTACAGACGATATATTCGCCCCGTCACATGAGAGGTCGGTTTGCGCTTGGGGCTTTGTTTAAATGGCAATGTATTACGTTGTTCCAGTTCTGTGATTTTATGGTGTTGTGCGTCTGTTGGTGTTCCCCCTTTTTTATCCTACTCAGGGATTAGCTACTCGCCGTTGCTGGCATGAGTCGGCAGCGGGGGTCTGGAGTTATTTGCGATTTTTTGCCTGACTTGACGGACTGAATTCTAATCTATAATTCGGCTAATTTGGTCTAATCAGAGTCCCTCAGCAGGTCTTTACGTTTCACCTCCAGCTGAGTTATTACATGTGTTTCCCATTTTATATCCCCCCCCCCTTTTTTATTTCGTTTGTTTTATTTGATCCTTCCCCTTTGTGTCTTTAATTGCGCTTTAAATTGGCAACGGAACATGGTGCAGTCGGCTAGGCCGTGACTGCTGCAATGGCGAGATCTAAAGTTTTCTTTTTTGGCAGATCCTTCAGTATAAACAATTAATAAGCCTCTTAGTAATCAATTCTACCCCTCTTTTTCCCTTCAGGATGGTTCGGAGACTATTTGCCCATTTGGGTGGTTGGCCACTCTTACATTTACTGGGCGGCCAGGTTTGTGGCCTCGGAAGGGTCTCAGGCATTGCTAGGAACACAGGGTGTCAGATGGCTTGGCTGGCGAGGAATGATGTGGGGTGAGCTGAGGAGTAGGTTAGTGAGTCAGGCCAGCAAGCATGGAGTCCCTAGGGTTTTGGTTGTCCATCTAGGTGGCAACGACCTGGGGAAGAGGACATCCTTGGATCTGCGGTGGGCCATGATACAGGATCTGGCAAGTGTGACCGCGGCATGGACCAATTGTGTGTTGGTTTTTTCCATGATGGTGCCAAGATTGTGTTGGAGGGGTGTGGCGGATGGTCGCCAGATTGATGAGGCCCGGAAAAAGGTGAACGGAGCGGTGGCAAAGTGGGTGCTGTCCCACGGTGGGAGGGTGGTTCGCCACCCGAGGATACGGTTCAGAGACAGCCACCTTTTCCGGCGCTATGGAGTACATCTATCCAATGAGGGGATGATGTTTTTTCTGGAGGATCTAGGTTTCGCTTTGCAGGAGTTAGGGTAGGTTTATGGTGGCGGTGCGAAAGACTTTGGGGATGAGTCTTTCGCTGTTGGCGGAAAAGAACGGCAGTTTTGTATTGTAGGGAAAACTGTAGTGTTTTTACAGTTTGTTGTGGTTTAGGTGCACTCACCTCCATCGACTTATGGCCGCTTGACCACCCGTCCGGGAAGGCAGCGGCAGGGCACCCAGGAGCGGTGGGTAGTCACTGTGGGGGTTGAGTTGTCACCTATTACCGGTTTATAGTAAGTTTTAGTAAATTTATAGGGTTAGTTATTTAAAGTTAATTCAGATTAATTGAGCCGTTCTTTTGGGCCGCCACCATATGCCAGCTGGAGCGGCATATTAAATTAATTTCTTTATTACAGGTTTCCTAATGGATAGGGACAAATAAATAGCTAGCAATTTTCTGCCAAAATTCAAGTCTCAGTGTCGTTATTTCTGGTTCTAGGTTATGAATGCTTTACTTTCAAAGAAAGGGGTCCACCAAATATCACTAAGATGTTTAGGAGAGAGTATTGACTGCATAGGAGAGGAAAGAGTTAAACATCTGGGGAGGGGTGGACCTAGCTGTAAGGAAAGTACAGCCTTCTTTAGGGGGAGGGTTTGCTATATATAGGGAAGGAGAGGCCATCTTAAGTCTCTTGGTGATTTGCTTTCCCACCCTCCCGCCCTGGTATTAAGAATTTGTGGCACGTGGGCTTTGGCTTTAAGTTGTTGGCTGTTTTCGTTGGCTATTTATTGGCGGAAAAGAACGGCAGTTTTGTATTGTAGGGAAAACTGTAGTGTTTTTTACAGTTTGTTGTGGTTTAGGTGCACTCACCTCCATCGACTTATGGCCGCTTGACCACCCGTCCGGGAAGGCAGCGGCAGGGCACCCAGGAGCGGTGGGTAGTCACTGTGGGGGTTGAGTTGTCACCTATTACCGGTTTATAGTAAGTTTTAGTAAATTTATAGGGTTAGTTATTTAAAGTTAATTCAGATTAATTGAGCCGTTCTTTTGGGCCACCACCATATGCCAGCTGGAGCGGCATATTAAATTAATTTCTTTATTACAGGTTTCCTAATGGATAGGGACAAATAAATAGCTAGCAATTTTCTGCCAAAATTCAAGTCTCAGTGTCGTTATTTCTGGTTCTAGGTTATGAATGCTTTACTTTCAAAGAAAGGGGTCCACCAAATATCACTAAGATGTTTATTACTGAGTTCACTTTATTGATATACATACACTTTGCTCTTTAGTATATTACTTTAAACCTCTGTCGGGTACCCGAATATAACTACTATACATCAATGTCCCAGTTCTGTCCAGTAACCTGTGCACAGGATTTGTTATTTTATTTGGCGAACAAGGTACAATCCCAATTAGATGGGGCCCCTTTAATTCCCCCCGTCTAATTATGGCTGGTAGGTGATCCACAAGAAAGGGGAATTAACTTGGGGAACTGTGGTGGAATGTCACTTAAGTATTTTCACAGTCAAAGTGTTTCCAACAGTAAGTATTAGATAGTTTGTCTTCAATAGTAATCCTTGGGCAGATATATATAAAACTTTTCACAGTCTCTGGCCATACACTTTCTTACTGCAATCCACGTGGGCATAAAGCATGAACAATTTATTGGACTTATTCTTTATAGACAGTACAGCACTATGACTGGGGCACCTCAGTCAGCGTTCACCCTAGAGGTTTAAGGTGCAATTATAACACAGCTTCCATGTCCTGCGCTTCTGTACAGTATAAGGATGTCTCTCCTAATAGGCCAGAGTCAACAGTGATGTATATAATAGTCAGTGTTTCTTAATGAGGTAATGGGTTACTCAGTTTCTGAGACTTCTGGGACTATGGCATGCAGTGCGGGGCGCTTTGAATGCTAGATGCCACCCAGTGCCCCCAGAGCCCTTACCGGCCTCACTCGCGTCTCTGCTCCCAGGGTCTCAGCGTCCGCTAGTCCTGTGCCTCCTGCTCCCATTCTGTCGCTCTCCCCACTGCTGGGCGGTGTAAGGGATTTCCCCTTCAGTACCGCTGGACGCCTTACAATGCGCCATTCGCGACAGCCGCTTCCACTCTGGCCAAGTGCGGGCCTCTCTGGTATACTCCGGTTGCCGTCTGGTAAGGATGCAGGTCACCTCCAGTCTCCCTACTCGCCTGCACTTCTCCTCTCCACACCAGTTCTTCCTCGGCGTCTGATGTCACATTTTCCCTTTCCACCAATCCTGCCGCTCTCTGGCTTCCCACTCTCTCCTCAGGTGTTTTCCTCCCCTGGGTCTCCAATTCTGCCAAATTGCCTCCGTCCCAATTCTGAAGGTTGCCTAGCAACCAGTCAGGCATGTCAAACTCCATAGCCACACTTCTGTTACCCCCACGAGTGCAGAGTTGAAAACACAGTTTGTAATCCACTTAAAAGGGAAATTCCACGACAGTAGGGTCTCCTACATGTCCCTCCCTCCGTGTTGGTCACTGTGCTTAAACATAGTTTATTTATGGCTTTTAAGGTTGCGTGACCATGCCTCCATTGCAAGGCCATGCCCCCTACATTACTTGTGTCCAGAATCTCTCTACAGCCCTGCTATAATACTGTGGGCGGGATGTACTAATGTACATCGCCGCCCTGCGCCATGATGCTGATCGCATATGTACTAACATATGCGATCAGCATTGCGGAGGACAGCTCTTCCGATAAGAGCTGTCCTCCGCGATGCACAGCGGCAGCCTGACTTCCGGGATTCGGCCCCAGGAGTCAGTCTGCGCATGCGCGGGGTCAGAGCCGGCCTTAGGCATAGGCAAACTAGGCAAATGCCTAGGGCATTTGGTATGCTTAGGGGCACCAGCAGCTTCTGCTGAGTAAAATGATATGCGGCATGCCTATATTTTGTGTGTATTCCTGGAAATCACTGTAATGTAGCATTTCGTACACAGATACAGCCGCATTTTCACACAGAATATAGGCATGCTGCATATCATTTTAATTAGCAGAAGCTGCTTGTGCATCCTAGCCACATAGTAAAGCAAATATGATGCATTTTCATAAACAAATGGCGCCAGACGTTAGCAGATCTGCCAGCTGACTCATGCCAGGCATCTCTTGCAGAATTAGCGGCGGTGCTAGGGGGCACCAGCCAAAATCTTGCCTAGGGCATCATATTGGTTAGGGCCGGCTCTGCGCGGGGTGACGCGGGCGGCCGCAGGGCATGCTGGGAGGGATCCGATCGGATCCCTCACACAGCGCCGCGGAGAGAAGCCCATAGGCTTCTATGGACTATCGCCAGCTAAAGCTGGCGAACCCCGCCGCTGTGCTGACCTGCCGGACGTGGGTTAGTACATCAGGAAAATGCGGTAAACAGGAGGTTTACCGCATTTTCCGGTTAGTACATCCCGCCTTGTATCTCTATAATCCAGGAAACCTATGACTTAAATTGGAAATATACTATACAGTTATCTGGCGAATAATCTGCCATATCTGGCTGGCTGGAATGAAAATCAGGTAATGGATGAGAGCAAATGACAATCGACAATTTGCTCCCAAACACTGGAAAATGGACAAAACCTGATGTTCAGACAAATTGGTTAAAATTCGGATTTAACCAACTTGTATGCATGTCAGTAATATGGGACATATGAAACAATAGATGCTTACTGCTCTGCATGCATAAGTCTTCATTTCTGTGAGTCATTAGGTCAACTCCATATGGTCGACATACATTAGGTCATCAGGGTCAAAAGGTCAACAGGTAAAAGGTAGACAGCAGGGACGTGCAGGGGAGTCATAATGAGTAAAATAACACAAAGAAGATATTTATAACACATATTCTGTTTCATAATTATCTTCTTTGGATTTTTTTTAATAATCATTGCCCTGTAAATGCGGTCAGTCCTACTCCTGATGGGAGGCAGCAGGATCTCTGCCTCCCATTGATAACTGAATACTGTCTGAAGCGGGGGCGGGGCCAAGCCACGGGCTTTAAAAGCTCATTGAAAAACATGAGGAAAGAGGCAGCTAAACAGCTGCCTCATTGATGGGGATGTGCCTTCAGTCCAGATGAAATCACGCCCCCTGTCAGTCATGGGATAGCGGATCCAGCCCTGCTTCTAAGTAACTGACCAGAGAGCTGAAAATTGTGTTAAGCCACGCCCCCCTACTGTGATTAAAGCAGGAAGTAGGGATGGTCATCGGTGGGTTATCCATCGATGGTCACCATTGATGGATAACCTCGATGGTGTAAAACTATCTGGAAGGGATCCATCGATGGTTTTACCCATCGATGGTCACCCCTACATTACTGTATAATGAAATTTGAGCCAATCAGAGCCCAGGGGCATGGCTTTGCTGGTATCAGGGTCCGGGGCTAAGCTCCGTGCCCTGACACTCTGATAAAAAAAAAAATTGGTAGCAGTGAACCATTGATGGCGGGAAAACATCTGGGTCTCCCCCATCGATGGTAAAAGTATTTGACATCGGTCACAGACCATCGATGATTTTGAATCATCAATGGCCATCACTATCAGGAAGCGCCCGAGCACACTGCAGCAGCTGAAGCAGTGCAAGGATTCCTGGCATATGAGACTTTCTCTTACATCCTAGAGGATACTGGGAATCCATTTAGTACCATGGGGTATAGACGGGTCCACTAGGAGCCTTGGGCACTTTAAGAATTTGATAGTGTGTGCTGGCTCCTCCCTCTATGCCCCACGTACCAGACTCGGTTTAGAAAATGTGCCCGGAGGAGCCGGTCACGTCACAATGCAGCTCCTGAAGAGTTTCCTGCATTTATTTTATCTGTTTGTAAATTTCAGGCAGGACTGGATGGCAGCAGCCTGCCTTCTTCGTGGGACTTAGGAGGGGGCGATGGGGGGGAAAGCCCAACCTCTTGCAGGGTTAATGGTCCCGTTCTCCGCTGACAGGACACTAGCTCCTGAGGGAACAATTTGCACGCCCCACCACGGCAAGCATACATTCCCTCAGCACGCCGACACCCCTAACAGAGGCAGAAGATAGAAGAGTGGTGAGCACTAAGCCGGCGTCCCGGTTAGCGGGTCACAGGCCATTATAGCGTCATGAGGGTACAGAGACGCATGGCTTCTACAGGGGTGGCGGAGTCTCCAGACTCAGTCAGTACACAATGCGGATGCACCACTTCTGAGGGAGCAAACTGAGTCTAAGTACACTACGGGGGTGTACACAGTACCCAGACTGGTATTACAGACTTAAAAGGCGACTGACTCCATTTTAAACACTATAAATTACCTCAGCCAGCATAAAAAAGCAGGAAGACCGTGCGCCATTGAAGGGGTGGGGCTTCACTATGAGCGGATCCAGCAGCTCACAAGCGCCATTTTCACTCTGCAGTGGACACAGACGCTGACTGATAGGGACACGCAGCTCCTCCGGAGAGACTCCAGATTACCTCAGTGTTATCTTGGGGTCATAGCAGGGGGGGAGCGCTTACTAGTGTACAAAGTCCCCAATCTGGGTACTTAGTCTGCAACCCGGCTAAGCTTGGCATTAGCAGTAAGGGCGCTGTGTGCGGGCTCTATACTATCTCTGTGTCTCTGTTGAAGGGTTTTTGTGGGTTAATTGTGCATTTAACCTTTTACTGTGTGTGTGTGTGTGTGTGTGTGTGTGTGTGTGTGTGTGTGTGTGTGTGTGTGTGTGCGCTGTCACTGTCACAGTATGTCAGACAAAGAGTGTGTTTCATGTAAGGCACAGTGTTCCTCTTCTCCAGGGGGTTCACTATAGTGTACTCAGTGCAGGGTACCCTCTCAGGCTAGTGGGGCAGAGCCAGCTTGGCTGGATACCATTAGGGGAATGATTTCCAATATCTCTTCTAAATTGTCCCACAATGAGAAAGAGACGCAATACTTAAGACAATCGATGACCGAGTTTATGAACAGAGACTCAGTACCCAAACCAGCATCTCAATCCCCTGCCCTTTGTCTGCAAAAATGTCCTTTGGCTCATATCCTGCAGGAGGGGGAGGTGGACTCAGAGGTGGGGAGGCTACTCAGTCACAGGGAATAGAGGCTCTCATAGAAGCTATCAAAGACGTTCTGCATATCCCTGATAAGGTAATAGAGGAGACTGGGGAGTCTTATTTTAATATAAAAAAGAAATCCTCAGCCACTTTTCCTGTGTCAAAGGAACTAAATACCCTGTTTGAAAAACCGTGGGTAAATCCTGATAGGAAATTTAAAATCCCTAAAAGGTTGATATCATCTTTTCCCTTTTCTCCTGAGGATAGGAAAAAATGGGAAAATCCATCAGTAGTGTATACATCAGTATCCAGGCTGTCACGGAAAATTGTACTGCCTGTCCTGGGTGCAGCTTCCCTAAAAGACACGGCTGATCGTAGAATTGAGAATACACTCAAATCTTTGCATATAGCAGCTGGGGTGGCCCAGAGACCCACTATAGCATGTGGGTGGATTACTAAGGCCATCGCTAAATGGTTGGGTAACCTAATCGAGGGGTTAGATACCTTGCCTCAGGGGGAGGTTATTTTACTCCTGCAACATATACAGGACTTTTATGAATTTTATGGTGGAAGCCATACAAGATATAGGATTGCTTAATACATGCACCACTGCTATGGCAGTGTCAGCACGCAGAGGCTTATGGCAATGCCAGTGGACTGCTGATGTGGACTCCAGGAAAGGCGTGGACGGCCTATCCTTCACAGGAGAGGCCTTATTTGGAGATAAACTAGACAAATGGATTTTCAAAGCTAGTGATAGTGTACGTGTTTCCTCAACTTCCTCTGATCCCAAGAATTCTAAAAAGAATAAAGAGGGAAAAGGTTCAAGCAATCCTCATTGCTCCGGACTGGCCTCTAAGGGCCTGGTACGCAGATCTTCTCGAGATGCTGATAGAAGATCCGTGGCCTCTGCCTCTTCGCGAGGATCTTCTGCAATAGGGCCCGTTAGTCTATCAAGACTTACCATGGCTATGTTAACGGCATGGAAGTTAAACTGCTGATTCTAGCCAGGAGAGGGATACATGACAAGGTCATCCTGACTATGATCCAAGCCAGGAAGGGGGTAACGTCTAAACATTATCAAGGTATATGGAAGAAGTACGTCTCTTGGTGTAAGAGCAGACAATATTCCGCGGTGGAATTTCATCTGGGACGTTTCCTATTTTTTTCTGCAGTCGGGAGTGGATGTGGGCCTATGCCTAGGCTCTATTAAAATGCAGACTTCGGCTTTGTTTATTTTCTTTCAGAAACGATTGGCTTCTCTCTCTGAGGTCCAGACGTTCTTGAAAGGTGTTCTGCACATCCAGCCTCCCTTTGTGCCTCCCACGGCACCTTGGGATCTCAATTTGGTGCTGCAGTTCCTCCAATCGGACTGGTTTGAACCGTTACAGGAGGTAGACGTAAAGTACCTTACGTGGAAGATCATCACACTATTGGCCTTGGCCTCAGCAAGACATGTGTCGAAGCTAGGGTCGTTGTCTCACAAGAGTTCCTACTTAATTTTCCATGAGGACAGAACTGAACTCAGAACTTGTCAGCAATTTCTTCCTAAAGTGGTGTCCGCTTTTCACATCAACCAACCTATAGTGGTTCCAGCTGTGACGGACACCTCTGCTACTTTAAAGTCTTTGGATGTTGTGAGGGCTTTGAAGGTGTATGTAAAGAGAACAACTCATCATAGAAAATCTGACTTGCTGTTCGTTCTCTATGATCCCAATAAAATTGGGTGTCCAGCTTCAAAGCAGTCTATCGCATGCTTGATTAGGCTCACTATCCAGCATGCTTATTCCACAGCAGGATTGCCGGTTCCAAAATATGTACAAGCCCACTCTACAAGGTCGGTGGGTTCTTCTTGGGTGGCTGCCTGGGGTGTCTCGGCTATACAGATCTGCCGAGCAGCTACTTGGTAAGGTTCGAACACGTTTGCAAAGTGTTACAAGTTCGACACTTTGGCCTCTGAGGACCTTCAGTTTGGTCAGTCAGTTCTGCAGGAAGCTCAGCACTTTCCCACCCGGTTTTGGAGCTTTGGTACTTCTCCATGATTCTAAATGGATTCCCAGTATCCTCTAGGACGTGAGAGAAAAAAGGATTTTAATTACCTACCGGTAAATCCTTTTCTCGTAGTCTGTAGAGGATACTGGGCGCCCGCCGGTGTTTCGTTCTTCCTGCACTGTTACTTGGTTAAGTATTCTGGTTTGTTCAGCTGTTGCTGTTCATGTTTCAAGTTTGGTTAGCTTAGCTTTCCTATTGTTCTGTGTGCTGGTTCTTAATCTCACCACTTTCCTTATCTATCCTTCTCTCAAAGTATAGGAGGTTACACACGGAGAGATACGTGTTTAAAATCTAAGCAATCTGACTAGATTGCTTAGATTTTGAGCACGGATCTGCCGTGTGTATGCCCACAGCGATAGGGCCGCACATCGCTATCGCAGGTACTAGGCTCAATCTAGCGGGTCACTCACTTCCCCATTGTGTGAAGTGAGCGGCCCCCCCATCCATCCTCCCTCCCCTCGCTCAGCACATCGCTCTGTGCTGAGCGGGGGGAGAGATGTGTGCTGAGCGGTCTGTGTTAAGATGGTGTAAGCACAGCGGCTATTCACGGAAGACAGAGGGGCTGGGGCTGAGCGGGGGGAGAGATGTGTGCTGAGCGGTCTGTGTTGGGATGGTGTAAGCACAGCGCCTATTCACGGAAGACAGATGGGCTGGGGGCATGGCCAGCAGCTCACAGAGCGCTGGCCATGCCCCCTAAGTGACGAAGATATGACTTGCGGAAGCATAATCCCCACTAAGCCACACCTCTTTCCCTGAGACCACTCCCCTTTCAGGCACCAGCGCAAGAGTCCCGACTTCCCCTTCCGCCATGTTGGGTGGTATGCTAAATGGGCCCCACTGTGCAGTAACATTTGAGCAATTATAAACCACTGAGATCTATGCTTGAATGAAATCCTGCTTTTATTCAGGGGTCTAATCATAAAACAGTGAAAACAGTGGAGAAAGAGAATGTACTCGATAAAGGCTTCCTTCAAAGCCATTGGTTGCTATGGGCAACTTCTCCACTGGTCCTTTTCTTCACTCTTTTCACTACTTCTTGAATAGACTCCATGGGGTTTATTTACTAACAATTCGTATTTTATGTGATTTGAAGTATAAAAAATCACGGCTGACATCGACAGTGTATTTGTGCCACTTTTTGTTTCGTAAATCTGTTATTTAATATTCTGTCGTATTTTGAAGTTTCGTGTTTTCCGATGTCGATGTTGTTCGTAATTTTTTGGTTAGGATCTCGGCCGATGTTGATATGCGTTCGTATTTGTGTGTGCTTTGTTTACGAATTCGTAATTTTGTTTTTACATGGCGGGCTTACAGTTAATCACGTATGTATTTTATAGGAACTTCCGTTTTTTTTCTACTCGAACTTGATTGGTTGTGTTCCTGAAGGAGGTGTGTGTGTGGCCAGGACTATAAAACCGCCCCAAACCGTCCGAACCTCGTGGGTTTAGCTAGTGGAGAGGTGAGAGGTAGAGGTGTGTGTTGTTGGCGTTTTGGAGAGTGATTTTGGAGTTTTGTGATCGATTGGTGCGTGCTGTATTGTGTGTAAGTAGTCTTGTGTTTATTGTTGTAGTGTATTTTTTCAGTTTGTGGTTGTTTTTTTGTAAGTAATTTTTGTGTGAAGTCTCTTGTGTTTTTTTGTTTGTGTGTGTGTGTGTGTGTTTGTTTGTTGTGCGGTGTGTAGTGGAAGTGGAGGTTTGTGTTTTGTGTTTTTATTTCTCAGTGTATTTTTTTTTCCATCTGTAATATGTCCATGTCCCAGGTGAGTGAGGTGGAGGAGGTGAGTGAGGTGGAGGAGGTGAGTGAGGTTGAGGAGGTTAGTGAGAGGGAGGAGGTGAGTGAGGTGCAGGGTGAGGTTGCTGCTTCGTCCTCCAGTGATTCAGAGAGTGATGTTGCTGCTGCTCCGCAGCCACGCGCTACCACCAAATCTGGCAGGAATGTGAAGTTCAGCTATGCAGAAAATATGGCGTTGCTGCGTGTGCTCTCATGCAATATCACCAGCAGCTGTTTGGCCAACACGCCTCCAAGGTCCCATCTCATCGCAAGTCCCAACTGTGGTCCAAAGTGGTTGCGGCAGTGAACTGCGAGGGCATGTTGAAGCGTACGGAGGACACCTGTAGAAAACGCTTCTATAATATTAAACGCTGTGTGAAGGCCAAGATGTCCAAGAAGGCCAAATCAGCATGGAAAACTGGGGGCGGACCTGCCTTTCGTGCAACTTATAGGGATTGGGAGGAGCCTGTACGTAGTTTGATTCCTGCTGAGGTTGTCGGGGCCACTTACGTACGTAATTCTGACCGCCCAAAACAGGCTGGTGAGTGTTTTCTTTTTTTACCTTAACAGATGAAGTGTAACCTGTTGTTATTTTGCATAATATTATCTAATATATTTTGCAGCATGTTTTTGAGGTTGTTTTAATGGTTTACAATATTGTCACTGTAATGATTATCTAAATTGTATTGAAATTAGTTAAATTAGTATCTGATTTAGTGCTAACTCCTGCGGTATTGTTTTTTTATTGATTCATGATTCAAGCAAGATGTTTGGAAATTTATTTTTTTCCCGAATGACGTTGTTTTGAGATTCTTTAATTACAAACAGTAATATCATGCTCCATCATAATGTCTTTGTATCCTAATGTCCTTGGACTATTTTGTGTTTCTCTAACGTCCTAAGTGGATGCTGGGGACTCCGTCAGGACCATGGGGAATAGCGGCTCCGCAGGAGACAGGGCACAAAAATAAAGCTTTAGGATTAGGTGGTGTGTACTGGCTCCTCCCCCCATGACCCTCCTCCAAGCCTCAGTTAGGTTTTTGTGCCCGTCCGAGCAGGGTGCAATCTAGGTGGCTCTCTTAAAGAGCTGCTTAGAAAAAGTTTTTTAGGTTTTTTATTTTCAGTGAGTCCTGCTGGCAACAGGCTCACTGCATCGAGGGACTTAGGGGAGAGAATTTCAACTCACCTGCGTGCAGGATGGATTGGATTCTTAGGCTACTGGACACCATTAGCTCCAGAGGGAGTCGGAACACAGGTCTCACCCTGGGGTTCGTCCCGGAGCCGCGCCGCCGACCCCCCTTACAGATGCTGAAGATTGAAGGTCCGGAAACAGGCGGCAGAAGGCTCTTCAGTCTTCATGAAGGTAGCGCACAGCACTGCAGCTGTGCGCCATTGTTGTCACACACTTCACACCAAGCGGTCACGGAGGGTGCAGGGCGCTGCTGGGGGCGCCCTGGGCAGCAATATTTTAATACCTTATGGCAAAAGAATACATCACATATAGCCATTAAGGCTATATGTATGTATTTAACCCATGCCAGTTATCTAAAACTACGGGAGGAAAGCCCGCCGAAATAGGGGGCGGGGCTTATTCTCCTCAGCACACAGCGCCATTTTCCTGCTCAGCTCCGCTGTGAGGAAGGCTCCCAGGACTCTCCCCTGCACTGCACTACAGAAACAGGGTAAAACAGAGAGGGGGGGCATTTTTTGGCGATATATTGGATATATTTAAGCTGCTATAAGGAACAATATTTATATAAGGTTGTTCCCATATATATTATAGCGCTTGGGTGTGTGCTGGCAAACTCTCCCTCTGTCTCCCCAAAGGGCTAGTGGGGTCCTGTCTTTGATAAGAGCATTCCCTGTGTGTCTGCTGTGTGTCGGTACGTGTGTGTCGACATGTATGAGGACGATATTGGCGTGGAGGCAGAGCAATTGCCGATAATGGTGATGTCACCCCCCAGGGAGTCGACACCGGAATGGATGGCTTTGTTTATGGAATTACGTGATAATGTCAGCACATTACAAAAATCAGTTGACGACATGAGACGGCCGGCAAACCAGTTAGTACCTGCCCAGGCGTCTCAGACACCGTCAGGGGCTGTAAAGCGCCCTTTACCTCAGTCGGTCGACACAGACCCAGACACAGACACTGAATCTAGTGTCGACGGTGATGAAACAAACGTATTTTCAAGTAGGGCCACACGTTATATGATCACGGCAATGAAGGAGGCTTTGCATATCTCTGATACTGCAAGTACCACAAAAAGGGGTATTATGTGGGGGGTGAAAAAACTACCTGTAGTTTTTCCTGAATCAGAGGAATTAAATGATGTATGTGATGAAGCGTGGGTTAACCCAGATAGAAAAATGCTAATTTCAAAAAAGTTATTAGCATTATACCCTTTCCCGCCAGAGGTTAGGGCGCGCTGGGAAACACCCCCTAGGGTGGATAAGGCGCTCACACGCTTATCAAAACAAGTGGCGTTACCGTCTCCTGATACGGCCGCCCTCAGGGATCCAGCGGATAGGAGACTGGAAACTACCCTAAAAAGTATATACACACATACTGGTGTTATACTGCGACCAGCCATCGCCTCTGCATGGATGTGCAGTGCTGGGGTCGTCTGGTTGGATTCCCTGACTGAAAATATTGATACCCTGGATAGGGACAGTATTTTATTGACTATAGAGCAATTAAAGGATGCTTTCCTTTATATGCGAGATGCGCAGAGAGATATTTGCACTCTGGCATCGAGAGTAAATGCGATGTCCATATCTGCCAGAAGGAGTTTATGGACGCGACAGTGGTCAGGTGATGCGGATTCCAAACGACATATGGAAGTATTGCCGTATAAAGGGGAGGAATTATTTGGCGTCGGTCTATCGGATCTGGTGGCCACGGCAACTGCCGGAAAATCCACTTTTTTACCTCAGACCCCCTCCCAACAGAAAAAGACACCGTCTTTTCAGCCGCAGTCCTTTCGGTCCTATAAGAACAAGCGGACAAAAGGACAGTCATATCTGCCTCGGGGCAGAGGAAGGGGTAAGAGAGGGCAGCAAGCAGCCCCTGCCCAGGAACAGAAGCCCTCCCAGGGTTCTGCAAAGCCCTCAGCATGACGCTGGGGCCTTACAAGCGGACTCAGGAGCGGTGGGGGGTCGACTCATGAATTTCAGCGCACAGTGGGCTTGCTCACAGGTGGACCCCTGGATTCTGCAGGTAGTATCTCAGGGTTACAGGTTGGAATTCGAGAAGTCTCCCCCTCGCCGGTTCCTAAAGTCTGCTTTGCCAACGTCTCCCTCAGACAGGGCGACGGTATTGGAAGCCATTCACAAGCTGTTTTCTCAGCAGGTGATAGTCAAGGTACCCCTCCTACAACAGGGAAAGGGGTATTACTCCACGCTATTTGTGGTACCGAAGCCGGACGGCTCGGTAAGACCTATTCTAAATCTGAAATCTTTGAACCTGTACATACAAAAATTCAAGTTCAAGATGGAGTCACTCAGAGCAGTGATAGCGAATCTGGAAGAAGGGGACTTTATGGTGTCCCTGGACATAAAGGATGCTTACCTGCATGTCCCAATTTGCCCTTCACATCAAGGGTACCTCAGGTTCGTGGTGCAAAACTGTCATTATCAGTTTCAGACGCTGCCGTTTGGATTGTCCACGGCACCTCGGGTCTTTACCAAGGTAATGGCCGAAATGATGATCCTTCTACGAAGAAGAGGCGTATTAATTATCCCTTACTTGGACGATCTCCTGATAAGGGCAAGGTCCAGAGAACAGCTGGAAGACGGAGTAGCACTAACCCAACTAGTGCTGCAACAACACGGGTGGATTCTGAATTTTCCAAAATCTCAGTTGACCCCGACGACACGTCTGCTGTTCCTGGGAATGATTCTGGACACGGTTCAGAAAAAGGTGTTTCTTCCGGAGGAGAAAGCCAGGGAGTTATCCGAACTTGTCAGGAACCTCCTAAAACCAGGGACAGTGTCTGTGCATCAATGCACAAGAGTCCTGGGAAAGATGGTGGCTTCTTACGAAGCGATTCCATTCGGCAGATTCCACGCACGAACTTTTCAGTGGGATCTGCTGGACAAATGGTCCGGATCGCATCTGCAGATGCATCAGCGGATAACCTTATCGCCACGGACAAGGGTGTCTCTTCTGTGGTGGTTGCAGAGTGCTCATCTGTTAGAGGGCCGCAGATTCGGCATACAGGACTGGGTCCTGGTGACCACGGATGCCAGTCTGAGAGGCTGGGGAGCGGTCACACAGGGAAGAAACTTCCAGGGAGTATGGTCAAGCCTGGAGATGTCTCTTCACATAAATATACTGGAGCTAAGAGCGATTTACAATGCTCTAAGTCTGGCAAAACCCCTGCTTCAGGGTCAGCCGGTGTTGATCCAGTCGGACAACATCACGGCAGTCGCCCACGTAAACAGACAGGGCGGCACAAGAAGCAGGACAGCAATGGCAGAAGCTGCAAGGATTCTTCGCTGGGCGGAAGATCATGTGATAGCACTGTCAGCAGTATTCATTCCGGGAGTGGACAACTGGGAAGCAGACTTCCTCAGCAGACACGATCTACACCCGGGAGAGTGGGGACTTCATCCAGAAGTCTTCCACATGATTGTGAACCGTTGGGAAAAACCAATGGTGGATATGATGGCGTCCCGCCTCAACAAAAAACTGGACAGGTATTGCGCCAGGTCAAGAGATCCTCAGGCAATAGCTGTGGACGCTCTGGTAACACCGTGGGTGTTCCAGTCAGTGTATGTGTTCCCTCCTCTGCCTCTCATACCAAAAGTACTGAGAATTATACGGCAAAAGGGAGTAAGAACGATACTAGTGGCTCCGGATTGGCCAAGAAGAACTTGGTACCCGGAACTTCAAGAGATGCTCACGGAGGATCCGTGGCCTCTACCTCTAAGACGAGACCTGCTTCAGCAGGGACCGTGTCTATTCCAAGACTTACCGCGGCTGCGTTTGACGGCATGGCGGTTGAACGCCGAATTCTAAGGGAAAAAGGCATTCCGGAAGAGGTCATTCCTACACTGGTAAAAGCCAGGAAGGAGGTGACTGCACAACATTATCACCGCATTTGGAGAAAATATGTTGCGTGGTGTGAGGCCAGGAAGGCCCCCACGGAGGAATTTCAACTGGGTCGATTCCTACATTTCCTGCAAACAGGATTGTCTATGGGCCTCAAATTGGGGTCCATTAAGGTTCAAATTTCGGCCCTGTCGATTTTCTTCCAGAAAGAATTGGCTTCAGTTCCTGAAGTCCAGACTTTTGTAAAAGGAATACTACATATACAGCCCCCGGTTGTGCCCCCAGTGGCACCGTGGGATCTTAATGTAGTCTTGGATTTTCTCAAATCCCATTGGTTTGAGCCGCTCAAATCGGTGGAGTTGAAGTATCTTACATGGAAAGTAACCATGCTACTGGCCCTGGCTTCAGCCAGGAGAGTATCAGAATTGGCGGCTTTATCATATAAGAGCCCATATCTGATTTTCCATACGGACAGGGCAGAACTGCGGACGCGTCCTCATTTTCTGCCTAAGGTGGTGTCAGCGTTTCACCTGAACCAGCCTATTGTGGTGCCTGCGGCTACTAACGAGTTGGAGGATTCCAAGTTGTTGGACGTGGTCCGGGCATTGAAAATATATATTTCAAGAACGGCGGGAGTCAGAAAGTCTGACTCACTGTTTATATTGTATGCACCCAACAAGATGGGTGCTCCTGCTTCTAAGCAGACGATTGCTCGTTGGATTTGTAGCACAATTCAACTTGCACATTCTGTGGCAGGCTTGCCACAACCTAAATCTGTCAAGGCCCATTCCACAAGGAAAGTGGGCTCATCCTGGGCGGCTGCCCGGGGAGTCTCGGCATTACAACTCTGCCGAGCTGCTACTTGGTCAGGGCCAAACACGTTTGCAAAATTCTACAAATTTGATACCCTGGCTGAGGAGGACCTTGAGTTCTCTCATTCGGTGCTGCAGAGTCATCCGCACTCTCCCGCCCGTTTGGGAGCTTTGGTATAATCCCCATGGTCCTGACGGAGTCCCCAGCATCCACTTAGGACGTTAGAGAAAATAAGAATTTACTTACCGATAATTCTATTTCTCGTAGTCCGTAGTGGATGCTGGGCGCCCATCCCAAGTGCGGATTGTCTGCAATACTTGTACATAGTTATTGTTACAAAAAAATCGGGTTGTTATTTGTTGTGAGCCGTCTGTTCAGAGGCTCCTACGTTTGTCATACTGTTAACTGGGTTCAGATCACAAGTTATACGGTGTGATTGGTGTGGCTGGTATGAGTCTTACCCGGGGTTCAATATCCTTCCTTATTGTGTACGCTCGTCCGGGCACAGTATCCTAACTGAGGCTTGGAGGAGGGTCATGGGGGGAGGAGCCAGTACACACCACCTAATCCTAAAGCTTTATTTTTGTGCCCTGTCTCCTGCGGAGCCGCTATTCCCCATGGTCCTGACGGAGTCCCCAGCATCCACTACGGACTACGAGAAATAGAATTATCGGTAAGTAAATTCTTATTTTTTTCGTTACTAACATGTCTTAGCCACACACATTACAAATGAGGTTTTTGCAATTAATCCTGTATGATTTTTTTATACCGATGATGCTATTATTTTATGAAATGATTAATTTTTTTTTTTTTAAATCTGTGTGTAGTTACTCAAAGAAAATAAGCAACCATGGCTGCCACCTCAAGGCCCCAAGCTGCGGAAACAGGAGAAGCAGGTACATTATTTTTAAAAATCGACTTAAGTTTTTTTTAAATAAAATAGATACTAAATAATGTAAATCGTTCTACATAGGCCCAGACACATTGCACGCAATTCCACAAACTCAAAGTACACACGTGTCTCGCCAAGGCAAAAGTATGCCACACAAGAGGCGACGGAGTGAACCAAGTCAAACAGTTACCGAGTATCAACAACGGCGCCTTTCTCTTGTGGCCCCACAGCCTCCAGAAGAGCTTTTGGCGACTCCTCCAAGACCTCAGCCACACTCTCATCATGTTGCTGGTAATTTACACACAGAATTACATTATTCAGACTTATACACTGATTCACATTTTTTTTGTGGTGTCAAAATGTATTTAAAAACACATTGTCAGCATGTACTGTCGTACTGGGACATGAAGGGCACACCAGGGACACCTCTTATTATGGACCCATACTTTTGCCTGATCAAAGCCAACCAAGGTGTTCAATGAAAACAACACAGAGGCGTGCCAAAACCAATAAAGTCATACAGTGTAATTAAACATAAATTCCATGTCTATGACAAGTGCACAGTCTTGATTCCGCTCACTAGAGGAAGTAGTGGCCCCTCATGCAGTGGTGTGTACTGGTGTTTTGTATGCTAACCCTGTGTGTCATTCCGGCCCTGTCAATATGTCACACAGAAATGTGGCAAGTAAAGAAGTGATAAGTAAAGGATATTGGTTAACACATAAAATTGGTTTGGTGAAACAGATATGTGTCGTCACTTGTGCATATTTTGTATTTTTTAAGAAAGTGCATGCGGAACTGTCCGCATAGCAAGGTTCAGCAGAATTGATTCCTTACAAATTGATCCATGGCAACATAGGGGGTAATTCCAAGTTGATCGCAGCAGGAAATTTTTTAGCAGTTCGGCAAAACCATGTGCACTGCAGGGGAGGCAGATATAACATGTGCAGAGAGAGTTAGATTTGGGTGTGGTGTGTTCAATCTGCAATCTAAATTGCAGTGTAAAAATAAAGCAGCCAGTATTTACCCTACACAGAAACAAAATAACCCACCCAAATCTAACTCTCTCTGCAAATGTTATATCTGCCCCCCCCTGCAGTGCACATGGTTTTGCCCAACTGCTAAAAAATTTCCTGCTGCGATCTACTTGGAATTACCCCCCTAGTTGGCAATGTGATTAATTTGGAGTAAGTTTGGAGGTTGGATGTTGACCATAGCAAACAAGCATATTGCTGGTATTATATTATGTAACCATAATGGCTAACCTTCCAACTCCAGCTGTTGTAGAACTTATCATCCCAACATGTCCTGCGACATTTTGTACATTTGGAGTATTGGAAACTTACGCAGGCTATGTTTCGATGTGTATGACATCAGCAGCTGTAGTGTAAAGGTTACCCATCAGTGTTGTAGAAGGTGCTATATGAATTAAGTTGTTGTCTTGCTGTGTTATGTTGCTTAGCATGCCATCTTAAATGTAGCTTACATAGTATCAAATGTAAGTCATAGATTCAGCTCATGTGTTTCCAACTTTTTTTTTTTTTGTTTTTTTGGGTGGTTTTCAAATGTCATAGTGATTTGTGAATATTTTTCTTTTTTCTTTTTGGCAGGAGTGTGTAATCATGTTATTGACAAAGTCAATTCAAAATCTAACCAAATTATATTTATTTTTGGAATTTTATGTTTGGCTCATTTATGGATCATTTACCCAGCCAATATGACCTACATCATGCATGGTTTGCTGAATGTTTTTTTTAAAGTCCGATATGACTAAAATTCCTTACTACAATTAATCAAACCTTTATTACAACCCATACAGAATCCGACATGCCCCAGGAAACACAGCAGGACACATTGAGTGATGACAATTCTGTGCATCAACAGCAGCCTTCTTCACCAACCCGACCAAGGTCACCCACAATGAGGTCATCACCCACACAGACAACACCAACTGCTCAACTGACCACACAAACACCACAGGCGGAAATCCGTGACAATGATTTCTTGACCAGGTGGTCACATGAGCAAACCAGCCACCCAAGGGCCAGGGGTGAAGCCCGAGGCTGTCCCCCCCCCCCCCCCCCCCATCCAAGGGCGGCGGATGGGGGGCTGATAGCCTTTTGTGTAAAAATAAGAATATTGTTTTTTGTAGCAGTACTACAAGTCCCAGCAAGCCTCCCTGCAAGCTGGTACTTGGAGAACAACAAGAACCAGCATGTGGGGGAAAAACGGTCCCGCTGGTACCTGTAGTTCTACTACAAAAAAAATACCCAAATAAAAACAAAACACACACACCGTGATAGTACAACTTTATTACATACATGCACTCCTACATACACACATACTTACCTATGTTGACACAAAGCAGTTGGTCCTCTTCTCCAGTAGAATCCACGGGGGACCTGTAAATAAACATTAAACTTACTAAAAAACCAGGGTAGATCGGTCCTCTTCTTTACATTTGTAATCCAGGGACTTTTCCCGAACCACGCACTGAAAGGGGATCCATGTTTACACATCTGGTGGGACCCCCCCCTGACTGCTGTCAAAGAGGGTTCCTTCATCCAGTCAGGGAGCGAACGTATTGGCGTTATCCTGATTGGCAGCACTGGGCTGGACTGTCAGTGATGCGGCAGCGCAGAGGAAAGAATGTAGATAATCTCTGCTCCATTATAAGCAATGGTGTGAACTTAGCGGTTTGCGGGAGGCTGCGAGGTTAAGTGGGGGCACTGTTGTGGTTGGCCTGTCGAAGTCAAAAATATTACATAAAGAGAACATACAAACTACACACATTTAAGTCACTATACTTGCAAATACATGCAGCAAGCACAGCCATATATGGTAACACACTCATTTACACGGACATGCCACAGAGATGGATTCGACACTTATTTCATACAGTACATAATTATAATAATATCAAGCGCCAGACATCATGATGATTTAAAATTACCTAATGAATTAATGTCATGAATGTGTATTATTTGAATGGAACCAGATACACCTGTCATGTTTACTATTAAAACAAGCAGATTGGTGTGTAGATTAATTTGATACTTGTTATTTAGTTGTAGGACATTGCAGCGAATAATTATGATTGAATGTATAAAAGCTAAAATCACTATTATTTGAACAATAGAAGTTTCAAACAGGAAACTCATGCCAGCTCCTTTGGACGTCCCCAAGGGCTGAGCATGTTCAGCACATACAAAGAAACTAGTGACTCAATCATGAATGAGAGAGAGACCCCTCCCCCAGAAACTAGTTAACACATTTTGCTGGTCACACAGGAAGGTAGTTCCTGTTTCTTTTGGTCTCAGAGTAAGTTGCTTTTTGGTCTCAGAAGAAGATGAAGTCTCAGCATGATTTTACAGAGGAAAGAGAGAGAGAGAGTCATATGGAGACATAAACTTATATGAGAAAGATATGGTATTGTATCCCTGGCATGTAACTGAAACTGCATATAACTGTATGTAATTGTATGTTCTAACTGTTTACTGTGTGAGTTGTATTCATGTAACTATAGGTATACTGTACTTTGTAATATATATTGAATCCATATCCTTTTAACAACAAATATATACATCAATGAGCTTTGGAACTCAGATAACGTGTGGGTGTATTGTTTTCTCTTATGGGATGCAGTGTTGTGCGATGTACAGCGCACATTCATGGGATATGGTAATAAGAGTTGCAGGCATTTACAATATATATTAGAGCAGGCATTTTAAATATTTGTGAGAAATCAATTTGGCATTCTTAGATGAGGGCTCTTACGGGATATCAGGGTCTTAATGATGCACTGTACATTACAAATGTGGCTGTAATTGACCGGCTCCAATGGACGCATTGAGAAGCTGATAAAAATAAAATTCACGTTAATGTATTTTTGTGTTATCAGTAAGCCAATGATATGAAATTCATGGGACAATGCGTTTCTCATAATATTTAAGATGCTAAAATTTATTTTTATTGTTGCAAAACAAGGTTCAAATAAGTCAATTGTGTTTGATTCAGATTGGATTATTTATCTGTTTAAGTAGGTTTAAAAGTATATTTAAAAGTTGCTGCATAGCGTTGATATAGTGTTTTTTTAACTCAGGCCTAAAATAACGTCAGGTGCTTGTATGATGTGTGATTTCTTTGTGACAAAGGAAGCTGCATGGTCTGTCCTCCATTTTGGACTAACCACATGGCCTGTCCACCATTTTGTGTAACCCTCATGGATGTGGAAGGGGGAGGAGCAACGTCCATTTTGGGAAGGTAATTTTTCTAAATGGCTGATTTTCAGTCTGCTCAGAATAATCAGCTTTCCTTGGTCACATCAATCACCATTTATGAGTTACCAATGCATTTATTTAACCCATGCCATAGTCAATTACAATTAGTTTCAGCTGGGCCTAGTGAAAGTTAATAGTGAGATGAATACTTAGTGTAAGAATTACACACAGATATAAAAAAAAGGTGTTTTTTTTTCTTTTACCTCTAGGATTCAGTTAACTCTGCTTGCTAGTTTAGGATAGACATTGAAATGTTAATTAACCTGTCCCACTACCCTCTTGAACAGGCATATGAACCTTTGTTGATATGCAAATTAGAGACTTTAAAGGAAATGCATTCATTCAGTAGGTGTGTACTGTGTGGGGGTTCTATGAGAGTCAAGTGATATATATTATATAAATATATTATATATAATATTATTAGAATTATGTGTATATTTATATCAGTCAGTGGCGGATTTAGGGGGGGGCACCAAGGCACGTGCCCCCCCTGTCATTTTTAGTGCAGACTGACATGCGGACGAGCGTCCGCATGTCAGTCTACGGTCTCGTTTCCTCCCCTGCTGTTAGGAGGGACACGGAGGGCACAGTGCGCGCCTCTCCTGTGTCCCTCCTGGGTCTCCGGTGGCCGCTGGTCTCATAAAGGAAGTGCCGTTCGTGAGCACTTCCTTTATTACAGTGACCCGCGGCCGCCGGAGACACAGGAGGGACACAGGGAGGCATGCACTGTGCCCTCCGTGTCCCTCCTAACAGCAGGGGAGCGGGGGGAGCAGCGGCGGCGGCGGAGGAAGGAAGGGGGGGAGACGCACTGGGGGGGAATATCTGGCACTGGGGGCATATTTGGCAGGGAGGGGGGGGGGAATATCTGGCACTGGGGACATATATGGCACTGGGGGGAATATCTGGCACTGGGGGCATATATGGCACTGGGGGGGGGAATATCTGGCACTGGGGGCATATGTGGCACTGGGGGGGGGATATCTGGCACTGGGGGCATATGTGGCACTGGGGGGGGAATATCTGGCACTGGGGCATATGTGGCACTGGGGGCATATATAGCACTGGGGGGGGCGATATCTGGCACTGGGGGCATATGTGGCACTGTCGGGGAATATCAGGCACTGGGGGTATATGTGTACCTGGCACATGGGGGGGGCTATATTTGGCACTGGGGGCATGTGAGTACCTGGCACCGTGGGGGAATATCTGGCACTGGGGACATATGTGGCACTGGGAGCACAGCCCTAGCAACAAGGACTACCTCCTAGCAACGAGCATGACACCCAGTGCATGAAACCCCTGGCAACGAGCATGACACCCAGTGCATGAAACCCCTGGCAACGAGCATGACACCCAGTGCATGAAACCCCTGGCAACGAGCATGACACCCTGAGCATGAAAACCCCTGGCACCGTGCATGGAACCAAGAGCATGAAACCCCTGGCAACGAGCATGACACCCAGTGCATGAAACCCCTGACAACGAGCAGGTATTTGAAAAGTAATTAGAAGCCTTACTGTAGGACTTAATGTGTAATGGGCATTACGGTGTGTGGCATAATGTATCACGGACATTGCGGTGTGTGTCATAATGTGTCACAGGCATTACGGTGTATGGTATACTATATCGCTGGCATTGTGATATGTGGTATAATGTCTCAGGGTCATTGCAGTGTGTGGCATAATGTATCACGGACATTGCGGTGTGTGTCATAATGTGTCAGGCATTACGGTGTGTGGTATACTATATCACGGGCATTGTGGTATGTGGTATAATGTCTCAGGGTCATTGCAGTGTGGCATAATATATAACGGGCATTGCGGTGTGTGGCATAGGGTATAACGGGCATTGCGGTATGTGTCACAGGCATTACGGTGTATGGTATACTATATCACGGGCATTGTGGTATAATGTCTCAAGGTCATTGCAGTGTGTGGCATAATGTATAACGGGCATTGCGATTCCTGTCATAATGTGTCACAGGCATTACGGTGTGTGGCATAATGTGTCTGGGGCATTACAGTGTGTGCATATTGTGTCATGTGCATTATTGTGTGTGGAATAATGTCTAAGGGCCATTGCAGTATGTGGAATAATGTATACTGGGCATTACTATAAGGAGGAAAAATGACAAATAATGTAAGGGGCATGAATCAGGATTATTTTTCTTTCCTGTGGTGGCCAACGTCTGGGCGTGCAGGTTGCAAAACTGGGGTATAAGGTAGTCTTTTCCTGCAATACCACGCCCATTCAAACGAAGCCACGCCCATTCCAATGAAGCCACGCCCCTTATGGTGCCCCCCCCCCTGTAATTTTTTTCTGGATCCACCCCTGATATCAGTGTATGTTCTGCAAGATAGCTATCCAATCTGAATCATATCATTTAAATTATTGCTAGAGTCATTATAGATCTGTGTGAAATAGGATACATTTGTTGCTATATAGGTAAATTTATAGGTAAATTTGAAATAACAGTATTTTAAGGAAGTAAGCGAAAAGACACAAATGCAGTTCTGCATAAAAGTTTATACAAAACAAGTTGTGTCTAGTGGGCAATAGTAATTAGGATTGTTCACATTTATAGAGCTGTGTGATTTACTGCGGACGCAGGGTTTTGTACACGTGTCTCAGACAAAGTACAGGACTGCGCACGCAGCGTAAGAGACACGCACGGTCGTGTGTTTACGCAAATTGCGTAAGAAATACGGTCACTAAGTACAAATTACACAATAGTTCGTTTAGTTTAAAGGTGGGACAGTAGCCACGCTACAATAGCACCAAACCACCCGGTTTCTAAAGAAATTTAGTATAAAAACAAAATTTTGTATAAATAATTTTTTTTAAATTGCCTCTGGGGGTAAAGCTGCCAACTTCAATGAATCCTAATTTTCTGTACAGAAAAATAAAGTGTATTTGAGTGAGCGAATACAGGAGTGAGTGGATACTGAACCCAAGAACTGAAGTGGTTTAGGTGGTCTAAGCTAGGTGGTCTAGGTGGACACACTGGGTTAGTAGAGGCCCGGTGGCGTAGGGTTCACAACCCTGCGTTATTAACTAGGTGGTCTTAGTGGACTGAATGGTATCCCATACAACTCTTTGTGGTCTGAAGTGGTCTTGGCTAGGTGGTCTACAGCAATCGTAGGGCATATAGATAACTAGTATCTATAGGCTGTGCTATTGCATCACATGTCCGTTTGCACAGCGCAACGTGATATTATTGTGTCATATGCGCTGTGGAAGAGCATACGCAGACGTGATTGTATAGACAAAGGGGTTTTTCTTTGATAACTTCGGGAAATCTCCCTGGTGGGCTTCACTGGAAAGGGTGAAGGATAGTTATCTAATTTCTCTGTTTTTCACTCTACAAACAATTCCAGTTGAAGGATACCGAAAAGGAAATTTTCTCTGCCTCTCTCAGGAAAATATTCCAAACAGAACTTCCACCGAAAGAAATTACAGTGTAAGATCTGATAGGAGCCCTAAGTTGGGTAAATTGCGATCCGCTATCAACAGTGTATCGTTGTACTGGCCAGCGTGGGCGAGAGCGAGTGGAAGGCGCTCAGGTATACTTCCACCGTCTACTTATATTGAGTATTTTGGTGTTTGTGGGAATCTTTTAAAATTATTGGAAGAGACCCACAAATATGGGAGCCAGTTGCTCAAGTAAGAGACGTTTAGACAGGGTTTAGGTAAAATTGTGGCCAAAAGGCTCAGCAAGGTTTATCATGTGTGAAAAATATGGTTCACACACAGACGTTTTATGCAATGAGTGGGTATGTATGACTAACAATGATAGGGTTCCGGTATGAATGGTCGACCATGTTATGGTCGGCAGTCATTAGGTCGACCACTATTGGTCGACATTGACATGGTTGACATGGACACATGGTCGACATGTGAAAATGGTCGACACATGAAAAGGTTGACATGAGTTTTTTTACTTTTTTGTGTGTCGTTTTTTGCGTAAAGTGACTGGGAACCCCAATTAGTGCACCGCGTCCCCTCGCATGGCTCGCTTCGCTCGACATGCTTCGGGCATGGTGCCTTCGCTCCGCTGCCGCTTCGCTCGGCACAGATTACCGTTCCAATCGTAGTCCATGTAGATCGTAAAGTATGGAAAAGTTCCCCAAAAGAAAAAAATGTAAAAAAACTCATGTCGACCTTTTCATGTGTCGACATTTCATGCGTTGACCATTTTCACATGTCGACCATGTGTCCATGTCGACCATGTCAATGTCGATCAATAGTGGTCGACCTAATGACTGTCGACCATAACATGGTCGACCATGTAAACGGATACCCAATGATAGGGAACCATTCCCTAAAGTGGGCAGCTTTGAACCAGAGGTATTGCAGAACTTAAGGATAAGAATATGTCTGATAAAATCCCCAAAACAAAGGGTCATACATACAAATTGTTTAAACCTGTGACAGCAAGAGGGGTTGGCGAGTTTGATCCTAAGGTATTGCAGGTGGTATGTTTAACCAAAGTCATATAAGACAAGAATGAAAATATAAGAACTGTTTGAACTTGTAGCAACAATAAATAAGTAGAAAAAAAAAGAGAGAATGCAAGTACACCGCCATATGTAGATGTGGAAGCAGTTACGGCCAGCATACAAACTATAGAAAATAATAAAAATATGAAAAATATGACTGTAACCTATATATGTACTAATGAATGTTGAAGTTTTATTTAGGAGGAGAAAGTGACCTGATCGTTTTCAGCCATTTCTCATGCACCCAGAGATGTCGAGCAGGGATCTGGAATGGGTTCTGATGGCAAGTATGAATTTGTAGGATCTCAGGATCAGCACATCACTTTAGTAAAGGCTGGCATCAGTAAGCGCTCTGGTAGTCAGGGAGCTCGGAGGCACTGTGAGGGGTTATTGTCTGATGAATATTGTATTTGTAGGAATTGTGAGAATATAGTTGAGGATGGATGCATCCAGAGATGTCAGTCCAACCTTAATATCGACATGGACAGTCATCCGTTGAGTGATTACCACTCACTAGTGGGTAAGGTCTTAAACCAGACAGAATGCTGGGTGTGCTCACAGGTACCTCAAGGTCAGAGCAAGTCAGGATTAGTACCGTACCCTTTAGCAATAGATAAGGTACTCGAATTGCGGGGTGGGAGACCGGTGGACAAGAAATTCAATATTTCTAGGCCCCCTAGCTTGAAGCTCCACCAGTATCATGTAGACAGATCCTTATTATGTTTTAATATTTCCAATTACCGAAAACCGGGAAATTGGGAAGTGACGTGGAATAACCAGACAATGACCTTTTCACACAGAGCTGATAAGATACCCATAGACTCTGAACTTGTACGCCAAATAGCCAACAGGTGGAGAGGTTGAGGATGGTAAGTATACTGGCACATACAGGAAAGACCCATCAGTCCAAACCCCAGATCCCAAATGGTCAATAATATGTTACACTTGTAGGAAGGAAGGGCATTTTGCCAGAGATTGTAGGAGTAGTAGGACACATAGTCAATATAGATCCCCTAGACAGAAAACACAAGCCACATTATTAAACACATAGACGGGACCAAGGGACATATAGTAAGGAATCACGAGCCATATAGAAAACACAGATTCGGCTAATGGGAAGAACAGAATAAATGCAACCTACTAATGTTACATTTCGCTGTTCTAGATGCATGTCCATCACAGGTAGAGAAAATTAACTCACAGATACCGGGTTCCCTATGAACTTAGGATGGACAGGACACTAGATTGATGGCTGGGATAGTCCCAGTAGAGATAAGACACACAGAATTATTATTTTTTAAGGGGAGTAGACCAAGTAGAGAATCACTTCCCCGTAGTGCCCAATCCAGTTGTCAAATTTTAATAAAATCTTCTTCACCTCTACAAACTCATCTGTCACCAACCTCTATTCTGTTTCTCTACAGTTTTCCTCTTCATCTTTTGCGTTCACACAGGGTGGTACAATACATGGACCCAAGTACAGTTCAAAATCCATATGCCTAGGTCCTTCAGAGTTATATCTCAACAGCACGATGACACCAGTATTACTGCAGTGTGCCTTGTCATGCACAAAGGGTGGAGAATGGGAATACCGGTGAAGGGAAATTTTGTATAGACAGTGATATTCCTGTTGGTGAATGACAAACCTGAAATTTTCTTTTTCATTTTCTTCTTCCTTCTCTCCTCTAGAGATGTTTCTTTTTTCTTTTTGAGTTATGCTCATGGTACTCTACATTGCAAACACACGATAGCTAAATTAAGATACAAAAATTTGTGTTCCCTGCAGGAAGAGGCAGTCTGGAGGACAAAGGGGTATGGCCAGGAGTCCTCAGGACTGTGGGCAGGTGGACACGGTACACCAGTAGCCCCCAGAGCATACCTTCCAAGTATAGCTGAGGTGGCACATGGTCTGACTCATCTAGGCAAAGAGGGTAGGTACAGGCTGATGAGAGCCTACTGGTGTGCGCCAGGATTCTATTCTCATGCAGGTAAGAGAGCAATGACCTGTCTTACTTGCTTGAGGAAGAATATTGGTAAAGCAATACCAACAGAGCCATCCCATATCCCTCCTGCAGACAGATCTTTTCAAGAAATACAAATCGACTTTGTACAGTTAACACCCTTTAGGAATTATTGTTATGTATTGGTGTGCACTGATGTTTTCTCAAACTGGGTAGAGGCATTTCCTGCCGCCACGGATGCTGCTGTGTTTACCGCAAAGAAAAAAATTGCGCAGAAATGTGTGTGTAGATAATGGTACCCCTAGAAGTAGGAGCAAAGCTTGAAATTGTACTATTGTGATCATAGATACTGCCACTAGTATTATGTAGCTTCGGAACCACTCCCAGATCTTCACTCGACGAATCACCCTCTTCGAAATTTGTTTTTGTTTTGGTATTTGTGTCTTTTTTTTGGTTGTTTTTGGAAGACAACCTCATGTCATGATTGATCCGCACAATGATCAGAAATACACCAATGAGGTGACAGTACAGTACCTTGTTGAGATGAGCCAGCATTTGAGAACTTGACAAAAGAACCTGAAACTGTTGATTGCTGGTATGCCAAATGCTAACTGTCTTGATTGTGAACCAAGAGACTGTGTGATTGTTCTTACGCTCAGGTTGCCTAATAGACAGGTGGGAAGGACCATACCAAGATTTGTTGACAGCACTAAAGGTCGCCGAAAGAGAGACTTGGGTCCACTCGTCCCACTGCAAGAAGGTCGCTGATCCGGAGAGAACTCGTGACAAAGTAGTTTATTGCTCACATTCATCGAGTTTTTGAACTGTGTGTTCCACGTGAACTGTGTGTTCAAAGAGCAAGGTGGAGAGCAAAGTGAACTGTGTGTTCCAAGTGAACTGTGTATTCAAAGAGCATGGCAAAGAGATCGCAAAAGTATCACCAGAGACTCTGTTCCGTGAAGACTGAGAGGCGGCACTGTTGGACACTACCTGAGCGTACTAAAGGACTGCAGAAAGACCAGTCATTGTAATTGATTTGTTATGAACAAGGGTTGTTTTGTTCTATTTCTCTTTTCTCTCTTTCCCGCTGACAAACATTTTCTTTCAGGATATTCTATTTTTGCGAGGTTTTTTTTATGAGGAGTCGAGTGTGGGACTGGAACTGGTTCTGTAGGAAGGAGTGATTTCCTTATAGGATCCCAGGATTAGCCGATCAGTTTGTGAAAATCAGAGAAAAAAATCAAAGGTCTAGTAGTTATGGAGTTCAGAGGTAATCAGGAACAGTCAGACAATGGCTATTCACACACTGCAGATAAAGAGCTCATTAATATATGTGGAAGAAAGGTTTATGAGTGGCTCTCCCCGAACTCCGAAGGTTTATGTTATTTAGGAAGGACACTACTTATAACCCATGTTCAATGATTAAACAGACCTAGCATACGTTCCAGAAATGGAAACAATGTTCAGAAAATGATAGGAATATGTAGATCATAAAAATTGTATATGTCACTGTCACGATTTGTTTGTGTCTTCTTCACCTACCCAGCAGAACCTCAATCGAATCCAAACATCAGTGTACAAAGACGTAGGTACATGTATGTGTGAAATGTTCGTCGCAAATCAGACATTATAGGCCAAAGCACTGTCCCAGCATACTCTACAGGTTGAATGTTGTCCCACACCCAACCAGTGGTCCCGTGCCCACCGAGTGCATATAGAGGATTTGTGAAATGCATACATACTTGTGTCTAGGTCACCGATTATGGTATGAAATATTTTTTTCGTAGGTTAATAATTGATGGCAGTTATTGTTTACTGCCAAAGGGTGGACTGTCGAAGTCAAAAATATTACATAAAGAGAACATACAAACTACACACATTTAAGTCGCTATACTTGCAAATACGCGCAGCAAGCACAGCCATATATGGTAGCACACGCATTTACACGGACATGCCACAGAGATGGATTCGACACTTATTTCATACAGTACATAATTAGAATAATATCAAGCGCCAGACATCATGATGATTTAAAATTACCTAATGAATTAATGTCATGAATGTGTATTATTTGAACGGAACCAGATACACCTGTCATGTTTACTATTAAAACAAGCAGATTGGTGTGTAGATTCATTTGATACTTGTTATTAAGTTGTAGGACATTGCAGCGAATAATTATGATTGAATGTATAAAAGCTAAAATCACTATTATTTGAACAATAGAAGCTTCAAACAGGAAACTCAGGCCAGCCTCTATGGACGTCCCCAAGGGCTGAGCATGTTCAGCACATACAAAGAAACTAGTGACTCAATCATGAATGAGAGAGAGACCCCTCCCCCAGAAACTAGTTAACACATTTTGCTGGTCACACAGGAAGGTAGTTCCTGTTTCTTTTGGTCTCAGAGTTAGTTGCTTTTTGGTCTCAGAAGAAGATGAAGTCTCAACATGATTTTACAGAGGAAAGAGAGAGAGAGAGAGAGTCATATGGAGACATAAACTTATATGAGAAAGATATGGTATTGTATCGCTGGCATGTTTCTGAAACTGCATATAACTGACTGTATGTAATTGTATGTTATAACTGTTTACTGTGTGAGTTGTATTCATGTAACTATAGGTATACTGTACTTTGTAATATATATTGAATCCATATCCTTTTAACAACAAATATATACATCAATGAGCTTTGGAACTCAGATAACGTGTGGGTGTATTGTTTTCTCTTATGGGATGCAGTGTTGTGCAATGTACAGCGCACATTCATGGGATATGGTAATAAGAGTTGCAGGCATTTACAATATATATTAGAGCGAGCATTTTAAATATTTGTGAGAAATCAATTTGGCATTCTTAGGCCCCACTTAACCTCGAGTAATGATCTAGCAACTGACCTCACCACACGTCACTGGTGGACAGTGGGTAAGGTTGATAGGTACAAGAGGTCGGGAAGACAATGTTGACATAAAATAGTTTGACACAATATTTGAAAAAATTTTGGGGTGTCATTTTGTGTGTTTAAGCCATACTTGCCTACTCTCCTGGAAGCTGCGGAAGGCTCCCGTTTTTGGGGGTAGCCCCCCACACCCCCAGAAGGGTAGGCAGGTCTACCGCATCCTGCTCGCATCCTAGTGATGCAGGCAGGATGGAGACAAACTCTCCCGTATTTGTGGGTCCGTGGGGAGGGGTTCAAATGACGCAAATTGTGTCATTTTAGCCCCACCCCTTCCCGCGGACCCGCGAATCGCAGCATTTTCCCAATCTGGGGTGGGGGTTGATGATATCACAGCCCAGCCCCGCACCCCGAGGTCTCCTGCATTGTCTCCTCTCCGGGCTTCTCGCGGAGAGGAGAAACTGAAAGTACAGTAGGTAAGTATGGTTTAAGCATATCTAAGCACACTTAGTGGAAATGGGCTCACTTCACTTGCCACGCTTCGGGCTCCGCTGGCGTTGTGCTTGCCACAGGTTGCTATTCCCAATTATAGTCCATAATGGATAGTAAATCAAGCAAAAGCAGGATAAAACATTAATAAAAACAAAAAACTTGTGTCGACAATTTGTGTGTCAACCATTGTCATGTCAACCTTTTGTATTTGTCAACATTAAACACTGTCTATATTTTACATGTCGACATTTTGTTCATGTCGACCGTATAGGGTCGACCTATTGACTACCGACCTATACCTTGGAGCCCATGATCAGCCGCTTTAGTGTGACAAAAGAATTGTGTAATTGTAATTGCGTTCTAAACAATTCTTACATGATAGCCACTGCTGGCAATACTGTATGGCAGTTGCTTGGCTCCTGTGCAATGAGTTCTCTGGCTTCTGTGGGCTCCCTGTTCAGGTCATAGCTGTGCTGCCACGGCGGGTGGTCAGTTACCACTCGTGGCGAGAGGTTGCAGTGTGTCTGGCAGAGTTGGCTGGTGTGATGCTGTGAACACAGGAGCTCAGGAATCGGGGACTCAGAGAGTGCTTCCTTGTGTGTCTGCAGTTATGGGATCCGCCATGTTGGAGACCAATGCATGCAGTGTAACCAATAGCAGTGCTCTCTGTGGTTTCTCAGACAATCCCAGTCTGCTTCCCCTTTTAAAAGGGGTTGCATTTGAATCAAGCACTGCCATTGCTTTATATTGGTCTTCACAGAAGGTGCTTCAGCTCTGTGCTCCCGCAAGACAGCCTTGTTGCTTGGTGCTCTGAGTCCCTGGAAATCTCCAGCATGATATTCCGCTATCCTCTGCGCTCTGGTTCCAAGTTTAATACCAGCACCGCCTCCTGCGGCTGCCAGCTCTCCAGGTAGCAGCTGGTTGGTGACTCTTTTGGTTCACTGCTCATTATTAGGTTTCCATGATTCTTTCAGTCATGTTTTCCAAGCATCCAGAGTTCACAGTTTAAGCCATGTTTCCCAAGAATCCTGTTCCTACAGTCTGAGTTTTGCATCCACAATTTCCAAGTATCCAATTCTCAGTCTGAGTCTTTCATCCAACATTTCCAAGTATTCAATTCCCACAGTCTGAGTCTTTCATCCATGATTTCCAAGTATCCAGTTTTATCAGTTAATATCTACAAGCCACAGTTACAAAGTTCTCGGTTTCCACAGTTATTATTTGCAAGCCACTGTCAGGGGCCACCGGGACACCATACTAGATCCTGATAGGCCGGTCCCGTTGTCCCCTCACTGGCCGCCCATAAACACACCTCAAGGCCACTGCCACGAGCTCTGATCCGGCAGCATTAACTGAGAGCTTGTGCGCATGCGCAGAAGCTCATTAAAGATGAAAGAAACATGGCCGCCAGGGGAGCTTCTGCGCATGGAGGGGGTGATGGAGTGCTGTAATAAGTCCCTACCCAGTGGTGGTGTGCGCTCCTGTGAATCCAACTTCTGCAGTGAGGAGTGCAGCGCTTACAGGTGCTGATGACATTGCGCCCAGCGTAGCTGAGGGGAGAAGGGATTGGTGAAGACTAGAGCATGCTCAGCCTCCTCCCCCCTAAGATCAGCTGCTGCTGGGTGACGCCTCCAGTCCCTCACTCCTCATACTGTAGTAACGCTGGTGAGCCCAGTCTGGGGTGTGGGGGAAGGGGGATGTGTAGTACGGCACCTGGCATGTCAGCATTCCTCCACACCATGCTCCTCAGCAGCGTTGCAGCTAACTAGCGGTGATGGAGGGCGGGTGTCTGCGGAGAATTTTCCGCTCCACAGAGCATTTGCTGTGTGCAAAGCACCGATCGCCCATACCTAGTTACGGCCCTGATATTTTATATATATATAATTGGTGCCTACAGTAGCAGGTCACTTAACAGGAGGCTGCTTCAGGCAGCCTATTCTTAGCTTTAACTTTAAAGAAAAGAAGAGGATTTTACAAGGGCTGCAGCAGGCTGTGTCTGATAGACGTCTCTGCTGCAGCTCCATCACCCCCAGCGGCGCTGTATACTCCCGCGGTTACCGGGTCACTACAGCGGAGGCGCCGGCTTCTTCTTCTCTCTGCCCATGAGTCACACACACGCCGCCATCTCCCGGATCGCGGGGCCGCTGACAAGGGGGAGGAAAGGGGCTTCTGTGCTGCATCTTCGCACCGTGATCCCGCGCCATAGGAGGCGGGGACACAGATTACTGGGCTGATGTTTCACTAGCCATCAGGGTGATTCTGTATGGGCACAGGTCAGGGGGGACGTTGTATCATCACCCCCCCCCCCCTGCTTTCTTTACTGCCCGCACGCCCGGTGGGGATGCCAGATGGGGGAGCAGGCCAGACCTGAGGCCCCTCCCCCCAGCCCATGGGTGCCATTTCAGCAATGTTCCCGCCCTGGAGCTGCTTCCTTCTCCCTCACTCCCGGTCAGCAGGACACTACCTGTCACTGTGCCTGTGTTAGTTAAGAAAGAGTGCATACTGTCAGGGTTGTGTGGTACAAACAACCTGTGATATACATCCAGTGCCTACTGCGTTTGTTATATCTATTGTTATCACATATAGCCATACTGAGTATTACTTTGTATTGCTAGTCCAGTGCAGTTTATGGTACATAGGCCCTCATTCCGAGTTGATCGCTAGCTGCTTTTGTTTGCAGCGCAGTGATTAGGTAAAAAAGCGGCACTTCTGCGCATGCGTATGGGGCGCAGTGCGCACGCGCGATGTACTTTCACAAAAGCCGATGCAGTTTCACACAGGGTCTAGCGACTCTTTTCAGTCGCACTGCTGACCGCTGAGTGATTGACAGGAAAGGGGCGTTTCTGGGAGGTAACTGGCCGTTTTCAGTGAGTGTGCTGAAAAAACGCAGGCATGTCAGATACAAACGCAGGCGTGCCTGAGGAAACGGGGGAGTGGCTGGCCGAACGCAGGGCGTGTTTGTGACATCAAAACAGGAACTAAATAGTCTGAAGTGATCGCAAGCTAGGAGAAGGTCTGGAGCTACTCAGAAACTGCTCGAAATTATTTTGGAGCAGTTCTTGCGATCATGTCAGTCGCACTTCTGCTACGCTAAGATACACTCCCAGAGGGCAGCGGCTTAGCGTTTGCATTGCTGCTAAAAGCAGCTAGCGTGCGAACAACTCGGAGTGAGGGCCATAATTTCTGCATGGTATGTTTGTGACTATATACGTGTGTGTGCATGTAGCTGTTGCGTGGTTGCCTTATTGCAGGGTATTTCACTCAGCGTGTTATTCCTATATTACTATACCTGTGGGGGCCAAGTGTTTCAGGTTTTCTCTGATGATAATATAGGATTGTTTCACAAGATATGCTACTGGAGTATTTGTTACTTGTGAATTATAGTCACCATATATTCTATTCCTATTGAACCCTCGGTCTGTGCCAGCTTCCGTTGTTTCTCTGAAGTTCTTCTTAGGTATAGTGCTGCGCATTGTTATGTCTGCTACACGTGGCAAATACGTTGGGGCCTCTCCCACACTGCATGGTAGTGAGGCCACTGACGGAATGGAGGATAATTTAGCAGCTGAGAGTTCAGGTTCAGGGGCATCTTTGCCCCTCCAGTGGGTCGGTAGCACTCGGGGCATCACAAGAACCACCTTGGGCTACATTTTCCACATTGTTAAACACGCTTGTAACTAAACTGACGCCCCCTGTGGGCCCACCTGTGCCGTTACCACAGATTATGGTCCCCGCTGTGAACCAGCCATGGGCGGATCAGTTTTCCACTCAGTTACAGCATTTGAACCAATCCATGTCCAAATCTAAGGGTCAGTCAAGCCCGCATAAGACTAAGTCATCTTCTAAAAGGGCCATTACCTCCTCCCGATCCGCGGCCTTAACTGAAACGTCCTCCGAGGAGGACGGTGCTTATACTGACCCCTCGGACACTGACGCAGATGCTAATGTTTCGGATGGGGAGGGGAAATCGTCCGTGGATGTCTCGGATTTGATTGAGGCGAAATGGCTCATTCTTCAGGTGGCTGATGATTCTGAGCCTGAGACTGTCTCCAAGAAACCTGATAGATTTAAGCGTAAGAAGGTGGTTAAGCAGGTTCTACCCATCTGATTGACATACGTCAGGAATCCTTTGAAAATCCGGGGACAAAGTTTACACCGAATAAGAGACTGTTGGCTCGCTATCCTCTCTCTGCGGAGGTGTGTAAAAATTGGGAAACCCCTCCGCCTGTAGATTCTCATGTGGCATGTATCGTTGTTTCCTCTGCCCTGCCAGTAACTACTGTCACCTCTCTGAAGGAACCGACGGATCGTTGGGTGGAGGGCTGTTTAAAAGCGATTTATACCCTTTCTGGGGCTGTACAGAGGCCAACTATTGCAGCGACTTGGGCTGCTGAAGCTGTTGAAGCGTGGGCTCAGGAACTCGAGGCGGAACTGCCTTCTGATGCTCAACAATGTCTCTCATATATTGCCACTGCTTCTCTGTACCTTAAGGAGGCGGCCTCCGATGCCGGGGTGCTCGCGGCCAAGGCTGCTACTGCATCTGTTTTGGCCAGACGTATCCTTTGGTTGAGATCCTGGTCGGTGGACTTGGATTCCAGAAAGACCCTGGAGGTACTTCCTTTCAAGGGAGACAATCTCTTTGGAGAAGACCTCAATAAGATTGTGGCTGATCTGGCTACTGCTAAAACAGCTTGCCTACCTAGTATGGCTCCTTCAGCACAGAAGGCTAAAAGTACTTTCCCTCGGCCCTTTCTTACTCCAGGTAAAGAAAAAGGTCAGGCATACCCAAAGCAAGCCCGTACTTCCAGACCAAAGCGTGCTTGGGCCGCCCGTCAGCCAGCTTCAAAAACTGATAAGCCAACCGCATGATGGGGTGGGCCTCCCTCTGGGGGATCCCAGGGTGGGGGGCCGACTTTTAGGTTTTACCCAGTAATGGTTGAAGACCACTTCGGATACCTGGGTGAGGGAAGTCGTTGCTTGAGGTTACGCCATACCCTTCAAGAATCGCCCCCCTCATCGATTTTGCCTAACAGATGTGCCTCTGGATCTGGCAAAAGCAAACACGTTGCACTCGGGGTACATTTCCTCCTGTCCACAGGAGTGGTGGTACAGGTGCCTCTGACTCAGAGGGGCGAGGGGTTCTATTCACCGCTGTTTCTAGTCCAGGTCTTCGCGGTCCATTCTCAATCTGAAGTCCTTGAACAAGCATGTGCAAATTTTGTATGGAAAAGTTCTGTATGGAAATGCTGCACTCTATTGTTCTGGCCATGGAGCCTGGGGACTTTATGGTCTCCCTGGACATACAGGATGTCTACCTACATATTCCTATTGCGGTATCTCATCAGCAGTACCTGCGGTTTGCAGTGGGAAACCTTCATTACCAATTTCGGGTGTTACCTTTTGGTTTGACAACGGCTCCGCGGGTCTTTACCAAGGTTATGGCGGTTATGACGGCCACGCTACGCCGTCATGGCGTCTAACATACCTAGACGATTTGTTGCTCCTGGCAAGTTCCCCAGAACTTCTCCTGTGTCATCTCGATTTGACAATCCAGTGCATGCAAGCCCACGGATGGCTGATCAACTGGAAGAAATCCTCCCTGGTTCCGGCTCGGAGCATGGTACACCTGGGAGGCATGGTACACCTTGGACACCCAGAACCAGCGGTTGTTCCTGTCTCAGGAGAAAGTCCTGAAGCTTCTGGACAAGGGGGGTCATTCCGAGTTGTTCGCTCGCTAGCTGATTTTAGCAGCATTGCACACGCTAGGCCACCGCCATCGGAGTGAATCTTAGCATAGCAGAATTGCGAACGAAAGATTAGCAGAATTGCGAATAGAAAATTCTTAGCAGTTTCTGAGTAGCTCGAGACTTACTCCTACACTGCGATCAGCTCAGGCCGTTTCGTTCCTGGTTTGACGTCACAAACACGCCCTGCATTTGGCCAGCCACTCCCCCGTTTCTCCAGACACTCCCGCGTTTTTCCCTGACACGCCTGCGTTTTTTAGCCAATGCCGGGAAACCGCTGAGTTACCACCCAGAAACGCCCCTTTCCTGTCAATCATTTACCGAACACCAGTGCGACTGAAAAGCACCGCAGAAGCCACAGCAAAACAGCTAAGTTTTTAGTAAAATAACTAAGCGCATGCGCTCTGCGTACCTTGTGCAGGCGCAGTAAGCGACTAATCGCAGTATAGCGAAAATCGGCAACGAGCGAACAACTCGGAATGACCCCCAAGATCCGATGCTTCCTATCCCGTCCGCAAGTGTCGATCCATTTGGCGATGCAAGTGCTAGGTCTCATGGTGTCAGCTTTCGACATGGTGGAGTATGCTCAATTCCATTCTCGCCCTCTGCAGAAGTTGATTCTGTCCAAGTGGGACGACCTGCCTCACCAGATCAGATCTCACATGATCTCCCTATCTCCGGAGGTCCGTCTGTCCCTGAGTTGCTGGCTTCAGGACCAACGATTGAGCAGGGGCTGTCCCTTCTGGATATCCAACTGGGTCCTGCTGACAACGGATGCCAGTCTGAGAGGTTGGGGCGCGGTGTTGGAACAACACTCTCTCCAGGGTCGGTGGACCGAGGAGGAGTCTCTACTCCCGATAAACATTCTGGAACTGCGGGCAGTGTTCAATGCGTTGACAATGGCCCAGCATCTGATACAGAGCAGACCTGTTCAAGTACAATCGTACAAAGCCACCACAGTGGCGTACATCAATCATCAGGGCGGCACTCCAAGCTGCATGGCAATTGGGGAAGTATAAAGGATTCTTCAGTGGGCAGAACGCCATTTGCCGGCCATATCAGCAGTGTTCATTCCGGGTGTTCTGAACTGGGAGGCGGACTATCTCAGTTGTCAGGACGTGCACGCCAGAGAGTGGAGCCTACATCCGGAGGTGTTTCGACTTCTCGTGGACAAGTGGGGTCTCCCAGATGTGGACCTGATGGCGTCTCGACACAATCACAAGGTTCCGGTCTTCAGAGCACGGACAAGGAATCCTCAAGTAGCGTTCGTGGATGCTCTATCAATCCCGTGGAACTTTCGGCTGCCATATGTGTTACCTACGGTGTCACTCCTGCCCAGAGTACTACGGAAGTTCAAGCAAGTCGGAGGAAACCTGCTTCTAGTCGCTCCAGCATTGCCCAGGCGGCACTGGTTCTCCGATCTACAGGGCCTCTCGTTGGATCATTCCCTTCTACTTCCACAACGACCAGACCTCCTCATTCAGGGCCCTTGTGTTTACCAGGATTTGGCCCGTCTGGCTTTGACGGCATGTCTCTGGAAGCTTCCGTCCTGAGGGCCAAGGGTTTTTCTGAGGCGGTCGTTCAAACTATGTTGAAGGCCCGTAAGCTGGCTTCTGCTCGGATATACCATAGGGTCTGGAATGCTTACTTTACTTGGTGTGCGTATCACAATCATGACATTTTCAAGTTTAGTACGGCCAAATTACTTGCCTTTCTACAAAAAGGCTTGGATTTAGGCCTGCGTCTGGCCTTACTCAAGGTTCACATCTCGGCCTTGTCGGTTTGGTTTCAGAGAAAGATCGCTACCCTGCCTGATGTCCATACTTTCACTCAGGGTGTGCTGAGGATTCAGCCTCCTTATGTGCCACCTGTGGCCCCTTGGGATCTGTCAGTGGTTTTGGAGGCCTTACAAGAGTCTCCATTTGAGCCTCTTACCTCTGCTGACCTTAAGTGGCTTTCCCTTAAGGTGTTGTTTTTGCTGGCTATTGCTTCAGCTAGAAGGGTCTCGGACTTGGGTGCCTTATCCTATAAGTCCCCCTATTTGATTTTTCACCGTGACCGGGTGGTTCTTCGGACACGCCCAAGTTATTTACCCAAGGTGGTGTCTTCTTTCCACCTTAACCAGGAGATTGTGGTTCCGGCTTTTAATTCCCCTGAGTTGTCTTCCAAAGAGCAGTCTTTGGATGTGGTACGGGCTCTCCGTTCTATGTGAAGAGAACTTCCTCCATTAGGAAATCTGATTCTCTTTTTGTGTTGTTTGGTTTTCACAAACGTGGCTGGCCTGCTTCTAAGCAGACATTGGCCAGATGGATTAGAATGGTGATTGCACATGCTTATGTACAGGCCGGTCGTCTGGTTCATGCTACCATCAAAGCCCATTCTACTCGGTCGGTTGGACCTTATTAGGCGGCCCAACGTGGTGCGACCCTTGAACAGTTGTGCAAGGCGGCTACATGGTCCTCGGGGAACACGTTTATTAGGTTCTATGCCTTTGATACTGCCGCTTCCCATGATGCTTCCTTTGGACGCCGGGTTCTTGTGCCCACTATAGTGCGTCCCCTCCCATAAGGAACTGCTTTAGGACATTCCCGATGTTATTCCTTGTGGAGCCCAGTGTACCCAGCAGCAGAAAACGAGATTTATGGTAAGAACTTACCGCTGTTAAATTTCTTTCTGCGAGGTACACTGGGCTCCACAAGGCGCCTACCCTGACGCACTTAGCTCTTTTGTGTTGGTATTGATATAGCCGCTGACACCCTCTCCTGCGGTGAGTGTGTGGTGTGATTGGCTACGAGCGGATGTCATCTCTGGTACCTGCTACTGCATTGGGCTGGTTAACTAAACTGAGCTCACTGGCATGGAGGCAGGGTTATAGAGGAGGTGGCGCTGTGCTTTGAGCCTGTTGGTGCCTCGGATCAAGATCCTACTCTACACCCCGATGTTATTCCTTGTGGAGCCCAGTGTACCTCGCAGAAAGAGATTTAATAACGGTAAGTTCTTACCATAAATCTCGTTATCTCTGGTACTTGATAATAACCTTTGAATCAACAAGGACTGGTGCGGAATCATACTCTTCCTTAGCTGAGCTCACAGCGCATCAGCTTAGAGTTTACACGCTATGTCTCCTTCCCGGCCAGCTCCTCTGCGCAAGCGCAGGATCTCGCTACTCACGCGAGACCACCAGCTCAGTCCGGAGCCGGCACCCGCCACAGCCAGGGACAGCTCTGTCCCTGCTGTGGTCTATGGGCATCGCCACCTGCAGCTGTCAAAAAATCTACAGCAGCAGGTGTCAAAACGGTTAGTGATGCTGACCATTCATACATTGCCCGCGCATATCGGCCTGCTATCTTTCAGATATGGACATTGGGGGTAATTCCAAGTTGATCGCAGCAGGATTTTTTTAGCAATTGGGCAAAACCATGTGCACTGCAGGAGAGGCAGATATAACATGTGCAGAAAGAGTTAGATTTGGGTGGGTTATTTTGTTTCTGTGCAGGGTAAATACTGGCTGCTTTATTTTTACACTGCAAATTAGATTGCAGATTGAACACACCCCACCCAAATCTAACTCTCTCTGCACATGTTATATCTGCCTCCCCTGCAGTGCACATGGTTTTGCCCAATTGCTAGCAAAAATCCTGCTGCGATCAACTTGGAATTACCCCCATTGTGCCCGCTCCGTGCACGCACCGCAGCCTTCTTAAATGGGGAAGAAGTGGTATAGCGCACATAATGTACGCTGATACCGCTTCTCCCCCATATCACATTGTAATACATTTACCCATTAATGTCTGCCTATCACATTTACTGAGGTTCCAGTCTTTGTAATCACAGATATATATATATATATATATAGGGGGTCATTCTGACCTGATCGCACGCTGCCGTTTTTTTCAGTGCAGCGATCAGGTCACTACTGCGCATGCGTATGCACCGCAATACGCAGATGTGTCGTACGGGTACAAAGCGGATCGTTGATGGGCGATGGATTTAACAAAGAATCCATTCGCACAGCCGATCGCAAGGAGATTGACAGGAAGAAGGCGTTTATGGGTGTCAACTGACGGTTTCAGGGAGTGGTTGGAAAAACGCAGGCGTGTCCAAACGTTTGCAGGGCAGGTGCCTGACATCAATTCCAGGACCGGACAGGCTGAAGTGATCGCAGCGGCTGAGTAAGTTCAGAGCTACTCAAAAACTGCACAAACTATTTTTGTAGTGTATGGCTGTACAGGTGTTTGCACACTTGCAAAGCTAAAATACACTCCCCAGTGGGCGGCAACTATGCGTTTGCACGGCTGCAAAAAGTAGCTAACAAGCGATCAAGTCAGAATGACCCCCATAGTGTCCAGTTAGCACAGATAATGGGCCTCATTCAGACCCGTTCGCATGCTGCATTTTCTCGCAGCCGTGCGAGCGGATCTGAACTGCGCATGCGTGTGGGGTCGCCGGAGAGTGATGGCTTCTACAAAGAAAGTGATCGCAGGGGCGATCTCAAGAAAGATGACAGGCAGAAGGCAACTCACCGTTTTCTGGGAGTGTCGGAAGAAATGCAGGCGTGTCCGGCCGTTGCAAGATTAGGCTCCCTGACGTCAGCTGCTTCCTGGATCATCACAGCGGGTGAGTAAGTCCTGGGCTGTGCAGAAACCACACAAACTTTTTGTTTGTGCAGCTCTCTGCACAAGCGTTTGCAGCCCTGTACAGCCCCTAACCCCATACTTGCCGATATTGCTGCCCCCTCTTCTGGGAGGGGGCAGCCTGGTCGGTGAACAGGGGGGCGTGTCTGGTACTGAGGGGGCGTGCCCGGGGTGTGACGGCATAAAACACATCATTGTGCTCCACCCCCCGCTATCCAGTGCCGAGAAAACATGCGCTGGAGAGTGGGGGGGGGAGCTATGATGATGCGATTGTGCCAAATCAGGTCATCATTTCGTCATCGGGTCCCCCTCGGACCACCCACTGGTGCTCCGTTGTGGGCGGCCAAGGGGGGGTGCGGGAGCTGGTGGCGGATGCGGGTCACTTGTCTACCTTTTACGGGGGGGGGGCCGGGAGCGCCACCCGATTTTCGGGAGCCTCCCGGCCATTCCGGGAGGGAAGGCAAGTATGCCTAACCTCCTCCCCTGTAGGCGGCGATTACCTGGTTGCAGCAGTGCAAAAAATAGCCTGCGTGCGACCAGGTCTAAATTAGCCCCAGTGTCTCTTCCTGTCCAGCGAGTCTCTTCACTTCAGCTCCAGTCAATTCATTGGATACCTTATTACAGCCTGACCTGACACCTGTAAATCTATGAGGAGCACTGTGCTAAGCCATCTAAAAAGTAGGAGGATGCCGAAGGCTGCCTGGAGAAACACTGGGACATTGTTAAATGTATTTTAGTAACGTTGCTTTAAACTAAAAAAAATTAAAAAAAAATTAAAAAAAAACATTCTGGAAAAGTTTTAAAAAATTACATAGATCGCGTACCTCTATCACATTGTTGATTATTACTTTTGCCGTTATTCAGAGTTGGATGTAATCGCTGCTTTTTTGGCAGTAACTTGCACTTCATTTGTGCACAAGTCTTTTCATACAATACTTTTTTTTTCAGCCATAAATGCAACTTGCCCCGGTAGGGTTTCCGCAAAGGGAATACAATTTATATGCCAGCCGATGGGATACCAGGGGTCATATGGCCAGTACCGGCATCGGCATTCCAAGCAGGGATCCTGAACGCCGCTCTCCTGAGTGAATCCCCGGCACAGGGATGGTCTGGGGGTTTAGACAGAGGCAGTTGGCATGCAGATGCGGGCAATGGACCTTATTCAGCATTGAACGCAATGCTGCGAAAATTCAGATCAGCTGATTATCGTCCATCTGCGCATGCACAGGTGTCAAAATGCGTTCGCATCCTGAGAGGATGCAGTCTCATTTTGATTGACAGCGGCAGGCGTTGTTGCAGGGGAGTGGTCCGGCCAATGCAGGCGTGGCCGGACAAATTTCGGGTTGGCTGTGTGACGTCACACGCAGCCACTCTGATGAAGAAAATGGTGGCAGTGCGGCTGCATATGCTGCGTATGCAGGGGTGCCTCCGCAAAGCCTACAGTGGGGATTGAAAGTTTGGGCACCCCAGGCAAAAATTCATTTTAATGTGCAAAAAGAAGCTAAGGAAAGATGGAAAAATCTCCAAAAGGCATCAAATTACAGATTAGACATTCTTATAACATGTCAAAAAAAGTTTGATTTTATTTCCATCATTTACACTTTCAAAAGAACAGAAAACAAAAAATGGCATCTGCAAAAGTTTGGGCACCCTGCAGAGTTAATACCTTGTATACCCCTTTGGCAAGTATCACAGCTTGTAAACGCTTTTTGTAGCCAGCCAAGAGTCTTTCAATTCTTGTTTGAGGTATCTTCGCCCATTCTTCCTTACAAAAGTCTTCCAGTTCTTTGAGATTCCTGGGCTGTCTGTGACGCACTGCTCTTTTAAGGTCTATCCATAGATTTCAATTATGTTGAGGTCAGGAGATTGTGAAGGCCATGGCAAAACCTTCAGTTTACGCCTCTTGATGTAATCCACCGTGGATTTTGAGGTGTGTTTAGGATCATTATCCATTTGTAGAAGCCAGCCTCTCTTTAACTTCAGCTTTTTCACAGATGGCATCAAGTTAGCGTCCAAAATTTGCTGGAATCTTATTGAATCCATTTTTCCTTCTACTCGTGAAATGTTCCCTGTGCCACTGGCTGCAATACAACCCCAAAGCATGATTGATTAACCCCCATGCTTAACAGTTGGACAGAGGTTCTTTTCATTAAATTCTGTGCCCTTCCTTCTCCAAACTGTCAAAGTCGAAAAATATTGAAGAACACACAGCACGTATAAACTGCACACACATGCCCACTGCGCGTGCACTTGTTCTGCAGTGCGTGCACATGTACGCACTTTGCGTATGGTCGCTCCCGCGGTCCTGCGCATCGGCGCGTGGTATGGGTATTTATGGCAGAGTTTGTGTACACATGGAGGGCCATCAGAACACATTACATATTTAATCCAAATAGTGCACAATGTACACATAGTCTCCTTGCACCACATCAGAAAGTTATAGCTGTTTAAATGGTTGCAGAACAAAGGGATTCACCTTTACAGGATAAGAGGGGACAGACTAAGGTTATAAGGTGGTATTTGGTATCCAGCTGTAGGGTATTTTAAGGGAAACATTCCGGTGTTGGTCTGCGGAAGATCGCATGTTCCTGCGGATAGTTATGTGCAGAAGCAGAATATAGATATAAACTGTATTTACTGTATATTATGTATGCGGCGGGAATCCAGAGGAGACCACCCACAAGAGCAGTTGAGAAAGACATCGCCTACCTTTTCAAATCAACCTATGACCTCTCCTGTACTGTAAAGGTGCATCCCTGTGTCCAATGGACAAAGGGAACAGTATCTATTGTATTGCTTTTGGAAGACTTGTATAAATAAAGCCTGCTGCAGGCCGGCCAGCCACAAGACTCACAACGTTATCTATTTGATTACGGCGGACTGGACCAGGAAGCGCACGCGAATATTCTCACGTATGTACATTGACTGTAGCCATTATTCTGTTATATATATTGTCTTGTATTGTAGTGTATAATTTGTATTGTAAACCCCCTTTCAGAAATAATCCACTGTGGTGTCGGAACCCAGCGGTTAATCACAATTGGTGTCGTGTGCTCATTGCCCTGCTAAGGTTTAAAGTGTAATAGCATCACACTGCATTGCTGCATAAGGTTTAAAGTGTAATAGCATCACACTGCATTGCTGCATAAGGTTTAAAGTGTAATAGCATCTCACTGCATTGCTGCATAAGGTTTAAAGTGTAATAGCATCTCACTGCATTGCTGCATAAGATTTAAAGTGTAATAGCATCACACTGCATTGCTGCATAAGGTTTAGAGTGTAATATCATTGCATTGCATTACTGTGAAGGTTTAAAGTGTATCTCTGGGTGTGTATGCGCTGCGAGTACTTTGTACCGTCAGCGCGGCGTATGTATGCAAAGTCCGTACACTACGGAACCCTTTTACGCTAATAGCGTAAAAGGTGCGTAGTGTGAATTAAGTATAGCGGCCACATCGGCTAAAGGTTTAAAGTGTATTTAAGGTGTGTTTAAGGTACAGCTTTCATTCCTGCATATCCTTTTTAATAACAAATATATACATCAATGAGCTTTGGAACTCAAATAATGTGTGGGTGTATTGTTTTCTCTTAAGGGATACAGTGTTTTGCGTTGTACAGCGCACTTTTATCGTATGTGGTAATAAGATGTGCCTGGCGTCTGCAATATATATTAGAGCAGGCATTTTAAATATTTGTGAGAAATCTAAAAATGGCATTCATAGATGGGGGCTCTGGTCCGCGATATCACGTTCTTGATAATGCACTGTACATTACAAACGCGGCTGAAATTGACCGGCTCCAATGGACGCATTGAGAAGCTGATAAAAAAATCATATCCGTGTGTATTGTGTTGTGTTATTGGTAAGACGCTGATATGAAATTTAAGGGACAATGCGTTTCTTATAATATTTAAGATGTTAAAATGTATTTTTATTGTTGCAAAACAAGGTTCAAATAAGTCATATTGTGTTTGATTCAGATTGGATTGTTTATCTGTTCAAGTAGGTTTAAAAGTACATTTAAAAGTTGTTGCATAGCCTTGAGATAGTTTTTATTTTAACTCAGGCCTAAAATATCTTCAAGGGCTTGTATGATGTGTGATTTCTTTGTGACAAAGGAAGCCGCATGGTCTGTCCTCCATTTTGGACTAACCACATGGCCTGTCCACCATTTTGTGTAACCCTCATGGATGTGGAAGGGGAGGAGCAGCGGCCATTTTGGGAAGGTCATTTTTCTAAATGGCTGATTCTCACTGCCCAGAATAATCAGCTCTCCTTGGTCACATCAATCACCATTTATGAGTTACCAATGCATTTATTTAACCCATGCCATAGTCAATTACAAATAGTTTCAGCTGGGCCTAGTGAAAAGTTAATAGTAAGATGAATACTTGATGTAAGAATCACACACAGATAAAAACAAAGTTTTTTTTCCCCTTCTACCTCTAGGATTCAGTTAACTCTGCTTGCTATAAGATAGTCATTGAAATGCAAATTAACCTGTGTAACTGCTTTTACAGACAGGCAAAAGCACATAGCTTTTATATGCAAATTAGAAGCACTGAATGGGTAAAAGAGTCTCAGGAGACCAGTGAATGGTATATATATAATTATTATAATTATTATGTGTATATTTATATCAGTGTATGTTCTGCAAGATAGCTATCCAATCTAAATCACATCATTTCAATTATTGATTATTGCTAGAGTCATTATAGATCTGTGTGAAATAGGATACATTTGTTGCTATATAGGTAAATATATAGGTAAATTTGAAATAACAGTATTTTAAGGAAGTAAGCGTAAAGACACAAACGCAGTTCTGCATAAAGGTTTATACAGAAAGAGACTGTGGCGTGTTAAGTGAGCGATTATAGTTAATATTGCTCACATTTATAGAAATTGTGTGAGTTGTTTTATTGTGTATGCACATTGGTACACGTGTCTCGGACAAAGTAAGGGACACGCACGGTCGCGTGTTTGCGCAAAGTGCGTAAGAATGCGGGCGCTGAGTACAAATTATACAATAGTGTCGTTTAGTTTAAAGGTGGGACAGTAGCCACGCTACAATAGCAAAAATTACTCGGTTTCCAAAAATTTGTATAAATAAAACCTTTTTTACTGTATTGCCTCTGGTAGTAAAGCTGCTTATCTGAATGCATGATAATTTTCTGTACAGAAAAACCAAAGTGTATTTGAGTGAGCGAACGTAACAGTGAACGTAATGGACCCCGGGAATTCGGGATCCCGTCGAGTGGTACATCAAGTGAGTGGAGACTTGGTGGCGTGAGGCAGCTGACTCATGTTAATATAGATTTAAGTCGAGAAGAAGTACAAAGGAGCAAGGTAGGAGAGTACCGTTGCCCTAGGAGGTCAGCGAGGTTTACCCATATAGTTTTTGATACGCTCCAGCTGAGGTTTCGCAGCTTGTGATTCGATTCCAGTGGTCGTACGGCGGATAAGTAACAAGTACCTATACGCTGTGCGATTGGACCGCGCGTTCATGGGTGCAATATTTAGCGCAATGTGATACTCTTTTTACGAGCTTTGCGTAAAATCGCGGTATCATTAGCGCTGTATATAGCATACGCAAGCGTGATTTGTGGTATAATAAAGGTTTAGGGAGTTTTCGCTGGCCTCTCTCAGGAAAACTCCAACGGCCTATATTTACTGGAAAGGGTAAATTATTCCCAGAAACTTCCAGTAAATAGAGGTTACATAGGGGCCCTAGGTTGGGTACATTGCCTTCGCTATCAACAGTGTATGGTAGTACAGGCCAACGTGGGCGTGAGTGGGTGAAAGCACTCGGAGAACTTTCACCGTTGCCTTATATTGAGTATTTTGTTTTTTTGTGGGATTAGCTGAAAGGGCAATACCTGCAAATTATGGGGGCCAGTTGCTCAAGTAAGGGACGTGCAACCAGGGTTCAGGTTGACATACCGCGGCCCAGGGGGTCAGCGAGGTTCATTATGTGTGAAAAGTATGGTTCACACACAGAAGTTTTATGCAATGAATGGGAACGTATGACTGCGGAAGATAGGGAACCATTCCCTAAGGTAGGCAGTTTTGAACCAGAGGTATTGCAGAATTTAAGGATTAGGATATGTCTAATAAAATCCAGAAAACAAAGGATTAGACATACAGATTGTTTAAATTTATGGCAACAAGAAGGGGATATGCAAGGGAAATTAACATACGCAGCAGGTTCCAAACCTAGTGGGAATGAGAACACAAACACACCATTGTCGACACAGGTCGAAGGGGAACAGAAGGCTACAGTCAATGATACATCCGTAAATGATAGTAATATGAAAGAGCAATGTATTAACCCTAACTTTTGCAAAATGTATCCTGTTTTGAAGTCTCTCCAAGGTTTTAGGTCACAGGAAGATGAAGGATTCAGCCAAATCGCAGCTCTCCTCCAAGCAGTCACCTTGCAGGAAACTCAGGTGGGGCCTGTCCAACCAGGTAGTGCAGTAACAATATTCCCCAATGAAAGAACGGGCGAGGTCACAGCTACCTGTAAGTGTGAGACAGTTCATTGCACAGGGACAACAACACCTCACTGTAAACAGATTAGGAACGGAATGGTAGAATTACACCCTGTCTTGGAAATAGTAACTCCCAATGGGGGAACCGATAGTCAGGGAGTAATCCTCACCAGGAATAATGCAATATATTGCTCGTGGCCCAGAGATGAGCTGCGGTCAATCATTTCAGAATTCCCCGACCCTCAGAAGCATTTAGCCAGATGTCAAAAGTTTATCAGAGATCTGGGTAATGCGTATGAACCGACAAACCAACATTGGCACCCAAAAATGTATCACTGATTGTAGATTAGAGTCGGATAGTCTTATGACTGACAAACACAATCAGGAGAACTTAGAGCAAATTAACAGGCAACTAGAGTTGTATTTTCCCACAACTGTTAAGTGGAGAAGAATTTTCTCCATAAAGCAGAGGGAAAATGAAATGGCATCTGAATATTTCCATCGGGCCCTGCAAATAATGGATAGATACATAGGGGTATCGGATGCAGGGAACGATGAAAATTACAGAGAGGTGGCTGTCTCTGTGCTAATGGACAGACTCGATAAGACAGTAAGGGACAGAGTACAAACATCTTTGCCTAATTGGAGAGGGGTCACAGTAGCTTGCCTTAGAGAGTGCGCAATTGTACACCACAAAAATATTGTTAGGCGTAGAAAACAACAGGAGGAGAAGCTGAGGATTGAAAGAATACAGGCTCTTACACCAAAGTCTCATCAGCCTAAACCCCAGACCCCTGCTGTTTGGAAAAGACAGAGAACATGCTACATCTGTAGGAAGAAAGGGCATTTTGCCAGAGATAAGTAGGTATAGTAGAACACATAGTCAATATAGACCCCTAGACAGAGAAAACAAGCCACGTTATTAAACACATAGACGGGATCAATGGACATATAGTAAGGAATCACGATACAGTATAGAAAAACACAGATTCGGTAAATGGGAAGAACAGAATAAATGCAACTTTACCCTTTTGACAGAACTTACTGGGGTTAGGAGGAGGCCTCTAAACTTCTGCTTCTCTCTCTAGCAGAAGTGACCTCTAAGTAACTTAACAGGAGTTTTGTTAGAGATGGTAAACATATTGAGTGCTCCCACCCAGGAAGCACAAAATATGTTAGATACCCACGAAGACTAATGTTGCATTTCACTGTTTTAGATGCATGTCCATCACAGGTAGAGGAAATTATCTCAAAGATACCGGGTTCCCTAGGAACTTAGAATGGACAAGACACTGGATTGATAGCTGGGATAGTCCCAGTAGAGATATAACACACATAGAATTTTTTTAAGGGGAACAGACCGATTAGGGAATCATTCCCCGTAGTGCCCAATCCAGATGTCAAACTTTGTAAAATCTTCTTCGCCTTTACAAACTTACCTGTTACTAAACTCTGTGATTTGTCTTCAAAGTTTCCTCTTCATTTCTTACGTTCACTGACAGGATTACAGTTCAAACGTCACATACCTACTCGGTCTTTTCAGAGTTCTGCCCAAACCCAGTATATCTCACCAGCATAGGGACACCAGTATCAGTGTGCCTGGTCATGCACACAGGGTGGAGAATGGGAATACTGGTGAAGGGAGACTGTGCATAGATACCGATATACATGATGGTGTGACAGCCTGATGGTGAACGCAAATCTGACAAATTTTCTTTTTATTATTTCCCCTCTCTTTCCACTTTCCACAGTTGGTTTACTTCACACAACTGATAATACACAACAGTTAAACACATTGAAATGCAAGATTTATGTTCCCTACAGAAAGGTCGCTGACCCGGAGAGAACATCGTATCACTGGAGTGTCTGTTCCGGGAAAGCTGAGAGGCAGTACTGTTGAGACGGCACCTGAGCGCAGAGAACAACAAGACCAGAGGCGGTTGTCGCACCAGTTTTTATTTTTTTTATTTTTCTCCATCTCCCACTACCCTCCTTCTCTCCTTCTCTTTCTCCCCCTTCTTGTTTCCCTTCTCTTCCCTTAACAAGATGGACTTACCCCAAGAGACTGCGTTCCGGGTTTTCCTGTTAATCCTGATGTTGACCAGGACAGTCTGTTTCGGTGAGGGTCCCAGAGAGGTCGAGAAAGGATCTGGAATGGGTTCTGATGGCGGTGATGGATTTGTAGAATCTCAAGAACAACACATCACTCGAACAAAGGCGAGTATCAGAAAGCGATCTGGTAGTCAGGGAGCTCGGAGGCACTGTGAAGGGTTATTGGCTGAGGAAAATTGCATTTGTAAGAATTGTGAGAACATAGTCGAGGATGGGTGCTTCCAGAGATGTCAGTCCAGCCTTAATATCAACATGGACCGTCATCCATTGAGTGATTACCACTCACTAGTGGGTAAGGTCTTAAACCAGACAGAATGCTGGGTGTGCTCACAAGTACCTCAAGGTCAGAGCAAGTCAGGATTAGTACCATACCCTTTAGCAATAGATGAGGTACTCGAATTACGGGGTGGGAGACCGGTGGACAAGAAATTCAATATTTCTAGGCCCCCTAGCTTGAAGCTCCACCAGTATCATGTAGATAGATCCTTACTATGTTTCAATATTTCCAATTACCGAAAACCGGGAAATTGGGAAGTGACGTGGAATAACCAGACAATGACCTTTTCAGCTGATAGGATACCCATAGACTCTGAACTTAAACACCAAATAGCCAACAGTGGAAGGTATTTTCGGTATAGGTATACTCGAGGAAGCAAGACCATGTGGGTTGGAAAAGTATCACCAGGGTACTGTGCTCATATCATCCAGCCCGATACTTGTACTGAGCAGATGGGAGAACTAGGGATTGGGTTTTTCACTTGGAAAGTTTGTAATATGGTAATGTCATATTCTGTCCCATATGTTCTCCCCGATGATGCCTATTTCATATGTGGGAGGAAGGCATATAAGTGGCTTGCCCCGAACTCAGAGGGATTGTGTTATGTTGGAAGAGTGTTGCCAGAGGTCATGACCATAACCCATGATAAGATGAAAGATGTTCTCCGCAGTGCTCAGGCTCCTTATACTCATACTCACTATGAACACATCGTCAAGAGACACCTCATAGAGAGGACAGAGCACGTAGCCTCTGATTTAATCCACGAATCCACCGGGATTCAATTCCTACTCGCATTAGACATCACCCGTACTGCAAGAGGAATTATAAATTATAGGTATATCCATGCGCTAGCGAACTTGATAGATAATATCACTGAGATGTATGACGACACCTTCAGGTATACGGGAAGGGAGTTACAAGCTTACAAGATGGAACTGATCCAGCACAGGATGGTCCTTAATTATATCACAGCTGTGACGGGTGGGTACTGTGTCACTTTGGCAACTCAGTATGGTGTGAAGTGCTGCACGTATATTACAAACAGCACTGATGACCCAACCAAGAATATCGATCAAAAGATGGACGATATCTTGCAGTTGAAGTGGGAGTTCCGGAGGAGACACAACCTTACCCTGACTGTTGTGAGTAATGAACTGACCGGCTGGGTCTCATGGTTGAACCCACGAAATTGGTTCTCAGGATTAGGAGAGTGGGCTCAAAATGTTATTATGAGTGTAGGGAAGTTTCTCCTTTGCATCCTGGGAGTCGTCATAATTATTGGCTTGATATTTAGGTGTGTTCGAATTCTAACGCGGCGCAAGCACGGCACAAAATTGATGAGTCTAAGGAGCGGGGGCGCTGTTACAGCAGCAGATTTAATTTATGACCCATCCATAGAGACAGTGTTTTGATAAGGATTGCAAATGAATTCCATGGCCTGTTTCTTTCACCCGTTTTTCCTTTTTCTCCCCCTCTGCCCAGATACACCCATCCGGAAAAGACATCGACCATACCCAAGAATGTTTATGTAAATGTTTATGTGAATGTATTTTAGATATGTGTCTTATCTTCATCTCTACAACCTTCAGTTAATGACACACATAGTCGACAGGTGATATCCACATATACTAGCACTCACATATGTTCCCCCTCCATGTATCATCAACTAAATGTGCACCCCATTTGTTTAACAAGAAGCCAAAAAGAGCTCGGTAGTGTTTGTTGGCCCACTTACAGACCCTTAATACGGGATAAGAAGGATTTAATGTATACTTCGCAATACCTCGAAGCTTATCTAAAACATATACGGCAGGATGATACGTGCTCCTCAGACATGGATTCATACATACATGCTTTTTACTATCCCACTAAGTCCTACATTTCCCGCCTACAACTCTCCTCCGACCATCCAATCCTCTGTAGATATTATATTGATATATTTATGTTTAGTGATTAGATAGTGGCAGTTATTGGTGACTGCCAAAGGGTGGACTGTCAAAGTCGAAAAATATTGAAGAACACACAGCACGTATAAACTGCACACACATGCCCACTGCGCGTGCACTTGTTCTGCAGTGTGTGCACATGTACGCACTTTGCGTATGGTCGCTCCCGCGGTCCTGCGCATCGGCGCGTGGTATGGGTATTTACGGCAGAGTTTGTGTACGCATGGAGGGCCATCAGAACACATTACATATTTAATCCAAATAGTGCACAATGTACACATAGTCTCCTTGCACCACATCAGAAAGTTATAGCTGTTTAAATGGTTGCAGAACAAAGGGATTCACCTTTACAGGATAAGAGGGGACAGACTAAGGTTATAAGGTGGTATTTGGTATCCAGCTGTAGGGTATTTTAAGGGAAACATTCCGGTATTGGTCTGCGGAAGATCGCATGTTCCTGCGGATAGTTATGTGCAGAAGCAGAATATAGATATAAACTGTATTTACTGTATATTATGTATGCGGCGGGAATCCAGAGGAGACCACCCACAAGAGCAGTTGAGAAAGACATCGCCTACCTTTTCAAATCAACCTATGACCTCTCCTGTACTGTAAAGGTGCATCCCTGTGTCCAATGGACAAAGGGAACAGTATCCATTGTATTGCTTTTGGAAGACTTGTATAAATAAAGCCTGCTGCAGGCCGGCCAGCCACAAGACTCACAACGTTATCTATTTGATTACGGAGGACTGGACCAGGAAGCGCACGTGAATATTCTCACGTATGTACATTGACTGTAGCCATTATTCTGTTATATATATTGTCTTGTATTATAGTGTATAATTTGTATTGTAAACCCCCTTTCAGAAATAATCCACTGTGGTGTCGGAACCCAGCGGTTAATCACAATTGGTGTCGTGTGCTCATTGCCCTGCTAAGGTTTAAAGTGTAATAGCATCACACTGCATTGCTGCATAAGGTTTAAAGTGTAATAGCATCTCACTGCATTGCTGCATAAGGTTTAAAGTGTAATAGCATCTCACTGCATTGCTGCATAAGGTTTAAAGTGTAATAGCATCACACTGCATTGCTGCATAAGGTTTAGAGTGTAATATCATTGCATTGCATTACTGTGAAGGTTTAAAGTGTATCTCTGGGTGTGTATGCGCTGCGAGTACTTTGTACCGTCAGCGTGGCGTGTGTATGCAAAGTCCGTACACTACGGAACCCTTTTACGCTAATAGCGTAAAAGGTGCGTAGTGTGAATTAAGTATAGTGGCCACAGCAGCTAAAGGTTTATAGTGTATTTAAGGTGTGTTTAAGGTATAGCTTTCATTCCTGCATATCCTTTTTAATAACAAATATATACATCAATGAGCTTTGGAACTCAGATAATGTGTTGGTGTATTGTTTTTTCTTAAGGGATACAGTGTTTTGCGATGTACAGCGCACTTTTATCGTATATGGTAATAAGATGTGCCTGGCGTCTGCATATATATTAGAGCGGGCATTTTAAATATTTGTGAGAAATCTAAAAATGGCATTCATAAAACGTACCTTTGCTCATTCCGGCCAAAAAGTTCTATTTTAACCTCATCGGTCCACAGAACTTTATTCCAAAATGCATCCGGCTTGTCTATATGTTTATTTGCAAACTTCAAACGCTGATTTTTGTGGTGAGGGTGTAGAAGAGGTTTTCTTCTGATGACTCTTCCATGAAGACCATATTTGTACAAGTATCTCTTTATAGTGGAATAGTGTACCACAACTCCAGTGTCTGCCAGATCTTCCTGGAGGGATCGTGCAGTCAAACGTGGATTTTGACTTGCTTCTCTCACAATCCTGCGAGCTGTTCTGTTTGATATTTTTCTTGGTCTTCCAGATCTTGCTTTAACTTCCACTGTTCCTGATGACTGCCATTTCTTAATTACTTTCCGAACAGAGGATATGGGCATCTGATAACGCTTTGCTATTTTCTTTCTCCCTCTCTCTGTCTAACACTCTGTTTCCTCTCTCCCTGTCACTCTCTCGCTCTCTCTCCCTTCATGACACTGCCTCTCTCTCCCTGAGACTCTGTCTCTCCCTGACACACCCTCTCACTCTCCATCCCTGATACTGTCTCTTTCTCTCTCCCTCTGTGACTCTGCCTCTCTCTCTGAGACTGTCTCTCTCTGACACACTCTCTCCGTGACGGTGTCTCTCTCACACACCCTCCCTGACACTCTCTCTCTCTCTCTCTGATGCTCCCTGACACTGTCTCTCTCACCCTCTTTCTCTCCCTGACACTGTCTCTCTTTTTCTCCTTCTTTCTCTCCCTGGCAGTCTATCTCTCTCTGTCCCTGATACTGTGTCTTTCTCTCTCTCCCTCTCTCTGTGACTCTGTCTATCTGTCTGTGTCTGTCTCTCTCTCTCTCTCTGAGACTGTCTCTCTCTCTCTCCGACACACTTTCTCCCTGACACTTGGTCTCTCTCCCTGACAGTGTCTCTCTCTCCCTGACAGTCTCTCTCTCTCCCTCTCTCACTGACACTGTCTCTGTGACTCTATCTCTCTCTTTCCATGACACTTTCTTTCTCTATCCCCCTATCTCTCATTCTTTCTTTCCCTGACACTCTCTCTCAGTCTCTCTTGCTCCCTTCTTTCTCTTTCTCCCTGACAAACTCTCTCTCTCTCTCTCTCTCTCACTCTCTCCCCCCCCCCTCTTTCTTGCTCCTCTCCCTCTCTGACACATTACCTCTCCCTGATGCCCTCTCTCTCCCTCTCCCCTGTCTTATCCTTTTCTCCCTGACACCCTTTCTCGTGCTCCTCTCTCTCTCTGTCTGACACCCTCCCTCTTTCTCTTATTCCCTCTTTTTCTATGAAAACCTCTCTCTCTCTCTCTCTCTCTCTCTGACCCAACCCTCTCTCTCTCACCCTGACACCCTTTCTCTCTCGCTCCCAGGGGAGGGCCCAAAGATATCCGTGTATCGGGCCCCAAGATTTCTGTTGCCGACCCTGCCCCTTTCACAGAGTGAAGCCACACACCCCTGTTGTACACCAGTCACAACTTACCCAGGTACATGATGAAGAGGAGGGAACCACAGCTGCAAACTTGCGTTTGCAACCCCTTTATGACATGTCAATGTCACAGCGGAAAGTCAGGCATGACTAATGTCTTATTGCGACTTCATAAACTGTAGATTGTCTGCCCACCATTGTTCCATACTGCAATGTGTCATGGAAGTATAACAAACCATTCTTTATTAACCAGTTTGTTTATACATTGCCTGATGTATATGTTGGAAGTCTTTTGTGTGTGTTGGGTCTTGCTTACCACAAGTCTGTGACACTAGACAATCACATAACTTGTATATAAGATCTGAAAAGAGTGATCATTTAGAATTAAGTAAGGAAGGAAACTGTCTACTTGTCTATTTCCCCTCTGGAAAAAATGACTTGTCTTTACTGTGCCATAGATAAAACAATGCATTATTTTATGGTGTATAATAAATGGGCGCTCGGTTATAATCTGTTTCTAGAAAGGGGGGAAAAAATTATAATTATGGCCCAATGTTTTGTTAACGTCCTCCCAGAATCTAAGTGCTCTATAGGAATATGAACATATTGGAAAAATAAACACTGCTGACACTTTTCAAGCTATAATTCTGTCATGTGATCAGTACTGAACGTCTCCACGTAGGAGGCTTCACTAACATTTCACGTTTCATCAGTTTCACAATTATATGTAGCGACCACACAAAGCTTTAGTCCTGAATCCTGGCTGTGGCCAGTGTCTCTAAGGCTTACTTTGTCCATTCATCTTATGTGTGTTTCCCATTATGTCATCTGTGTTCATCTATAGAATTCCTCTGTATGGGCGTTAATACTTGAATATATGGAATAGAGGAGAGAATGTTGGACATTGGAAGTATTTATTGGAAAAGTTTCCACCGCTCTTCAATTTATGGAATATGTTTTGACCTAAGAAACACAAATTTATCTGATCCTTAAACACACAGGTGGTTTCCATCTCATTTCACTAAGGGGCCTATTCATAAAGCAGAGAAAAGCCCTGTTCTGCTCGGGGGTGGAATTTCGAGAAATGACGCGTTGCATCGTGAAGTCACAACGCAAACACATTATTTTGCAAAACTCCGCCCGCCCGAGTGGAGTACTAATGACAGGGAGGAGGGGGAGCACCCGGAGCATCTGAAAGTGCCGCGGCGGGCGCCCTGTGTGACGGCACAGCTTGCCCGCCGCAAGAAACGGCACTGATCTCAGGACACATAGGGCCTATTTATTAACATTATTTTTACTAAAAAAATGTGAAAAATAGTGTTTTCACACCCTTCACGTTATTTTAGTATCACTTAAATCTATCATGAAAAACTGCTCCAAACCTTGTAATTCACTGCAATGTAATCAATTATCGCAGTGCGGATTCAGTCAATTTTATCACCTCACATCCGCATCCTTGGATGCAGATGGTGATAAATAGGCCCCATAATCTTGTTGGTAAATGGTGCGCTCTGTACTTGTCTCCTCATACATAGGATCTTATGGCGCATCCTCTAGTGTTCATCCCCTAGTGCCAGTGTCTTTGGGAGGCGGAGCCTAACGCATGTTCTGTTCCTCTATCTTAGTGACAGTGCAAGTTAAGTCTGTGAGCTGAGACAGGGGAGCGGAGCTCAGTGTGAACAGAGAGTGAGAGAGAGTGAGCGTTCCTGTATGTACCATGCTGCCAGAGCTATCATAGAGCCGGGCGGTGCATTCCCGACACAGCGGGAGTCAGACTGCATGGACGTGCAGTCCCCCATCCCTTACCACTGGAGACATCCCCTGCTGACATACCGCAGCCACATGAGCATACTTATAAGTACTGCTACCATCACTGTGTTACTCTGTTATAAGGGGCCAATTGCCTATTATAACCATACATCTAAGTCACCTGTGTGTATACTAAATAAACCTGCATTGCTGTTTAAACTCATTAATTGTGTGGACTAACGTCACTGCACCAGGCACCGCAATGCTCTGCCAACAGGTTATGGGCCCAGACCCGCATGTTTGAAGATTAACCCCTGAGTGTTTGAGTAAATAGCACAGATTAACATTTTATAGAAGCGCTGGGAAGATGTATTACACAGGACACAGCATGAACTTTGCTAAGCTGAAAGGTTCAGAGAACTACACTACATGGAAGTTTGCCATGGAGATGCAGCTTAAGCGGGAAAAGCTGTGGAAGGTCATAATAGACCCAGGAGCAGGTCCAAACGCAGATGAGGTAGACAGCCACCGGGACGATAGGTTTAGCTGTGGAGCAGCATGTCTATTCAATAATCAGTGGGAATGTGTCAGCTAAGTACACGTGCAAAGTGCATATGAAGACAGAGGTCGGAGAAGGATAAGTATGAGACGCACGCTATATGGGATGAAACTGAGTGCCTGCAAGGACATGAATGATCATATTGATAAGTTATTGTTAATAGCTCAGCAGTTGGCATCTGTGGGGGCACAGGTGGAAGAGGAAGAAGTGGCAATGGCGATGTTGCAGAATCTGATGCCAGAATTAGATTTTTTGGTGGTTGCTTTAGAGTCAAATGATACTAAGCTGATAACAGAGAATGTAAGGGCCAAGCTACTACAGTTCCAAGAACGTATTCCTGTTGAGACCATAGCTGAGGGTTCTGCCTTGATCACAAAGGGCACAAAGTTTGAAAAGCACAAGTCCTTGTGTTTTGTATGTCACAAGATAGGACATTAAACATAGGAAGGATTGCTGGTACATGGACTTGGTGGCCACTAGGCATTACAGTTGCACTAAGCATTAGTTAAATTCTTTAACACCGTGTGTACCCACTACAGTTACAAGGATTGGAAATAAAGTCCTTACTGCATCACAACCTGGGACAATCACAGTGCGTTTAAGAATTGAAGGAGAAACAGTTGTTACAGATATCCCAGATGTGTTGTATGTGCCAGATGTGGAAAGTAATCTCATTGCTATCAGCGTCCCAGAGAACAAAGGCTACAGAGTCCAGTTTGAGAAGGGCAAGTGTATAGTGCAAAATAACGAGGGGTTGTTATTGCTTCAGCAACCCGGTGCAACCAACTATATGTCTTGGACACAAAGGAGTGTACTGCAATGATGGCTACTGATACAGACCAGTCAATGGAGCTGTGGCACAAACGCTTAGGTCATCTAGGATATGACAACATCCAGAAACTGCTAGATGAAATGGTAACAGGGATCACCATGAGCAATGCTGAAAGACCCATGTGTGAGAGTTGGATAAAAGGCAAGCAAACTCGCAACCCATTTCCAAAGTCAGTTAGTAGAGCAGAGACACCACTAGCTCTAGTGCACACAGATGTAGGTGGTCCAATGGAGGAAGAATCAATGCAGGTCCTACACTATCACATTTGTTGGTATATTGTAGGGTTAATCTTTGGTTAACTCATATTAACTGTGGCCACAAGCTTTGTTCATGCACCACTATGCAAGCCCAAATATCTTAAACCTGAGTCAGCTGTTCTTTAGTAATTTATCAGCCAGTGTCAGGTGACTAGTGTACCTTTAAAAGCCATGGAGTATTTGGCAGATACACAGTAAACCAAGTGGGCATGTTTGCAGTTATATTATGTGTGATACAGTTGCTAGGTTTTAATTTTTGAGACTCTGTGATAGTGTAGGACCTGCATGAAGATGGGGTACCTTGGCGAGCGGTTTGCAGGCTTCCGTGTATTGGCCAATTCACTAACTAAACCCCCATCATTTATTTATTGATGTTGTGAAAATAAGTGAGCTTGCTTTGGTGAGTGCTGAACTTTCTGTTTGTGTGTGTGTGTGTGTGTGTGTGTGTGTGTGTGTGTGTGTGTGTGTGTCAACATGCCTTATCTTGGTATATAGCCTCTTTGCCAGGACCCGCCTCTAGCATGCATCATACCCAGTGGTGGATCCAGGGGGGGGGGGCACTCGGGCCCGTGCCCCCCCTGTCATTTGTGGCCTCAGCAAAAGCCGCGATCGCGACCGCTACCATGGAGCTACTGCAGCAGAGAGCTACGTATAGTAGCTCTCTGTATAGACAAAGTCCGGGGAGAGCTGCTGGCTGCGCATGCTCAGCTGCAGCAGCTCTCTCCCACCTCACTGACCCGCCACTGGCCGCCAGTCTTCTCCCGCCTCCCACTGCTCCCAGCCGCTGGTGGTATGTACAGTATACCACCAATACTGTATATGAAATGTGTGTATAATATGATCCCTACATATGTATGTATTTACTGTATGTGTTCTGTATGTGTATTTGTGTATGTATGAATGTGTGTGGTATGTGTGTGTGTGTGTATATATATCTATATATATATATATATATATATATATATAGATGTGTGTCTATATATACGGTATATATAGATACATATACTGTGTATATATATATATATATATATATATATGTGTGTGTGTGTGTCTGTGTGTGTGTGTGTGTGTGTGTGTGTGTGTGTATATGTATATATATATATATATATATACACACACACACACACATTCACAGATACACACCCACGGAAACCCCCCTAAATAAATCCTGCGTTTGCCCCTGACATTACTACTGGGGGGGGCATCAACAAGGGGCATTATAACTGGGAGGCATCACTACTGAGGGGTCATCTATTGGGGGCAGCTACTGGGGGACATTTTTACTGGGGGCCATCTACTGGGGGCATTACTACAGGGGGGTCATCTATTGGGGCAAACTCGTAGGGGTCATTATTACTGGGGGTCATCTATTGGGGGCAGCTACTGGGGGCATTATTACTGGGGGGAATCTACTGGAGGCATTACTACTGGGGGGTCATCTATTGGGGGCAGCTACTGGGGGACATTTTTACTGGGGGCCATCTATTGGGGGCATTATTACTGGGGGGCATCTACTGGTGGCATTACTACTGGGGGGTCATCTATTGGGGGAAAACTCCTAGGGGGCATTACTACTGGGGGCAAACTACTGGAGGACATTATTACTGGGGGGCATCTACAGGGGCAAACTGCTGGGGGACATTATTACTGGGGGGCATGCATCTACTGGGGGCAAACTGCTGGGGGACATTATTACTGGGGGGCATCTACTGGGGCAAACTGCTGGGGGACATTATTACTGGGTGGCATCTACTGGGGGCAAACTACTGAGGGACTATTACTGGGGGCCAACTACAAAGGTGCTAACTACTGGCGGCGTAACTACAGGGGCATTACTACTGGCGGCTTAACTACAGGGGCATTACTACTTGGGGGCTAAACTACAGGGGGGCCAAAGTACTGGGGGCTTAACTACAGGGGCCAAACTACTGGGGGCATTACTACTGAAGGCTAAGCTACAAGGGGGTATAACTACAGGGGCTAAACTACAATGGGGCAAACTACAGGGGGGCATTACTACTGGTGGCTGAACTACTGGGGGCATTACCACTGGGAGGCTAAACTAAAGGGGGGGGTAAACTACTGGGGTCATAACTGCAGGGGCATTACCACTGGGGGCATAATGACTGGGGGCATTACTACAGGCAACATTACTACTGGGGGCAATACGGGCATTGCAAAAGGGGCACCACTACTATGGGGTCTATATAAGGGGCACTACCAGTACAGTGGACATTGCATAATGAGCGCTACAACTGTGGGCATTGTATAAGAAGCGCCACCTCACATGCACCGAAGCCGCACGCAAATGTACTTGCCCCTTCCATGGTGCCCCCCCTATCATTTTCTTCTGGATCCGCCCCTGATCATACCACTCGGACCGCCTTCCTCTAGCAAAGAGTCTCCGGCTTCCCTCACTACCTTCCCAGGATGTCACACTTGGTTCCCAGCATGCATCCCCTCCCCCATTGTTTTGTTATATGCCTGCCTCCACCACTAATCCTTAGTCCTAAGGATTCATGTCCCAGTAAACCCTTTCAGACCAATTTACCCCCTTTACTCCTTCGTACAGAGACCTCATATTTCCTCTGCCTCTCCTGTCACCTTCTGTCTCTTACCCAATGTCTCTCCTTTTCACCCTTTCTCCAGCCTGTTCCTCTCCCTATCGCCCTGTCACCCTCTGCTTGTCATCTCCCCATGGCACAGTCCGCACATACCTAGTTATGGCCCTGCAATGTTAGGAGGGACACATTTTTAAGTTCTTCTCATCATTCAGGAGTTCACGGATAAGGAGGAAATATTTCTCACGTCTGTTGATCCGGTTGAGCCAGCAGAGGACACCGCACCAGGCTTCACTATGGAGTTGGAAGAATGCCAGCAGACCCCGCTAGAGCCCACATCCACAGTTCAACCCACCTCTTGAAGAGATGCACAGTCCCTGGAGAACTTTCGGCAAATCCAGGTGAACTTTATGACTATTCAGACACAACAAATGAATGCCATCAGCAGTCAGCTGTGCAAATTAACATACGTCACCAGAGTGGCATGGCATAAGTTCAACGATGTGTATATAGTGGTTTAATTTGTGCTAATGGTCTTTTTCTGAATTAAATAATGTTTTACAGTAAGGTGCCACATTGAACTCACCAGCCAGAAGCAGGTCTATTTTTTTGCTTTTTATTTTTAATCGTATTACATTGTGCGAGTTGTATGTTTGTAATGGGAAAACATCTGGATGTGAGTTTGGGCCATGTAAGAAGTGAAAATGCGTACTTAGTGCAAGTTTGCATGTTCTCACAGCCTACTGCATATGCAAGTTTGAAACTCGCACCCTATTACATTTTGCCTGCAATTAGAAAATGTACCATTACAAGCAGGGAGCAGGGCCTTATTAAGGGTTCCAGGCTATTACAGAAGTGCCCCCCCACGCACACACACACAACCCCACCAATTTTATCACTTAAACACCAAAAAATGGGTGCCTCCACAGTGCCAGATACATATATGCCCCCACAGTGCCAGATACACACAAGTCCCCACAGTGCCAGATACATATATGCCCCCAGTGCCAGATACACATGCCCCCACAGTGCCAGAAACACATGCCTCAATTGCCAGATAAACATGCCCCCACAGTGCCAGATACATATATGCCCCACAGTGCCAAATACATATATGCTCCACAGTGTCATATACATATATGCCCCACAGTGCCAGATACATGTATGCCCCACAGTGCCAGATACACATATGTCCCCACAGTGCCAGATACACATGCCCCACAGTGCCAGATACATATATGCCCACAGTGCCAGATACATATATGCCCACAGTGCCAGATACATATATGCCCCCAGTGCCAGATACACATGCCCCCACAGTGCCAGATACATATATGCCCTAGTGATGAGCGGATTCGGTTTTACTCGGTTTTACTCGGTTTTACTCGGTTCTCAAAACGGCATCTTATTGGCTCACGGATGTCACGTGTTTTGGATAGCCAATAAGATGCCGTTTTGAGAACCGAGTAAAACCGAGTAAAACCGAGTAAAACCGAACCTCGCTCATCACTAATATGCCCCCAGTGCCAGATACACATGCCCCCACAGTGCCAGATACATATATGCCCCCAGTGGCAGATACATGTATGCCCCACAGTGCCAGATACATATATGCCCCCAGTGCCAGATACACATGCCCCCAGTGCCAGATAAACATGCCCCACAGTGCCAGATACATATATGCACCCAGTGCCAGATAAACATGCCCCCACAGTGCCAGATACATATCTGCCCCCAGTGCCAGATACACATGCTCCCAGTGCCAGATACACATGCCCCCAGTGCCAGATACATATATGCCCCCAGTGCCAGATATATATATGCCCCACAGTGCCATATACATATATGACCCACAGTGCCAGATACATATATGCCCCCAGTGCCAGATACATATATGCCCCCAGTGCCAGATACACATGCCCCCACAGTGTCATATACATATATGCCCCACAGTGCCAGATACATATATGCCCCCAGTGCCAGATACATATATGCCCCCAGTGCCAGATACATATATGCCCCACAGTGCCAGATACATATATGCCCCACAGTGCCAGATACATATATGCCCCACAGTGCCAGATACATATATGCCCTCAGTGCCAGACACATATATGCCCCCAGTACCAGATACACATGCCCCCACAGTGCCAGATACATATATGCCCCCAGTGCCAGATACACATGCCCCCACAGTGCCAGATACATATATGCCCCCAGTGGCAGATACATGTATGCCCCACAGTGCCAGATACATATATGCCCCCAGTGCCAGATATACATGCCCCCAGTGCCAGATAAACATGCCCCACAGTGCCAGATACATATATGCACCCAGTGCCAGATAAACATGCCCCCACAGTGCCAGATACATATCTGCCCCCAGTGCCAGATACACATGCTCCCAGTGCCAGATACACATGCCCCCAGTGCCAGATACATATATGCCCCACAGTGCCATATACATATATGACCCACAGTGCCAGATACATATATGCCCCCAGTGCCAGATACATATATGCCCCCAGTGCCAGATACACATGCCCCCACAGTGTCATATACATATATGCCCCACAGTGCCAGATACATATATGCCCCCAGTGCCAGATACATATATGCCCCCAGTGCCAGATACATATATGCCCCACAGTGCCAGATACATATATGCCCCACAGTGCCAGATACATATATGCCCCACAGTGCCAGATACATATATGCCCTCAGTGCCAGACACATATATGCCCCCAGTACCAGATACACATGTCCCCACAGTGCCAGATACATATACATATGGCTGGAGTGGGGTGGCGGCAGTGAGGACCCTCCTGAATCCTGCGTCTGGAGCGGGATGGCGGTGGCAGTGAGAAGCCTCCCGGATCTTACGGCTGGAGAGAGATGGTGGTGGTGAGGAGACTCCTGGACCCTGAGGCTGGGGCAGGATGGCGGAAGTGGCGGTGAAGAGCCTCCTGGACCCTGCGGCGGAGGTGAGGAGCCTCCTGGACCCTCTTCTCTGGCCAGCGGCTTTGGGAGCGAGGGCAGGCACGGCGTCGGCATGTGACGTCATGCTGCATGTGACATCTGCACCCGCCGCGTCCCCCCCCCAGGATCCTGCACTCCAGGCTGCAGCCTGATCAGCCTATTGGTTGATCAGGCCCTGATTGCAAGGTAGCGGACAGTGGGGGTCATTCCGAGTTGGTCGCTCGCTAGCAGTTTTTAGCAGCCATGCAAACTCTATGCCGCCGCCCACTGGGAGTGTATTTTAGCTTAGCAGAAGTGTGAACGGTTGTATCGCAGAGCGCCTGCAAAAAATTTTTGTGTAGTTTCAGAGTAGCTCAAAACCTACTCAGCGCTTGCGATCACTTCAAACTATTCAGTTCCGGATTTGACGTCACACACCCACCCTGCGTTTGCCCAGCCATGCCAGCATTTTTCTAAACACTACCTGAAAAAGGTCAGTTGCCACCCAGAAACGCCCACTTCATGTCAATCACTCTGCGGCAAGCAGTGCGACTGAAATGCATCGCTAGACCCTGTGCAAAACTGCATTGTTCATTGTGCCCGTACGTCACACGTGCGCATTGCACCGCATACGCATAACTGCCGTTTTTTAGCCTGATCGCTGTGCTGCGAACAAATGCAGCCAGCAATCAACTTGGAATGACCCCCAATAGCCAGGAACACATAGAGCAGAAGCGGAGCGGCATCTGATGTCATCAAAGGCATCCGCAGCTGCAAACACCGGATACTTCCACATCCAAATGGGGACTGAACAGTGGATTGCCCAAGCTCCCTTGATAAGTATGGAAAGTCAGGCATAGTTTTGCTGGACTTGTTTACCTGCTCTGAACTGTGTTCTACTGATTACGTGCACTAGTCAACCCGCAACTCTAAAAAGGATATAAACATGGGCCCTCATTCCGAGTTGATCGGTCGCAAGGCGAATTTAGCAGAGTTACACACGCTAAGCCGCCGCCTACTGGGAGTGAATCTTAGCTTCTTAAAATTGCGACCGATGTATTCGCAATATTGCGATTACTAACTACTTAGCAGTTTCAGAGTAGCTCCAGACTTACTCTGCCTGTGCGATCAGTTCAGTGCTTGTCGTTCCTGGTTGACGTCACAAACACACCCAGCGTTCGCCCAGGCACTCCCACCGTTTCCCCGGCCACTCCTGCGTTTTTTCCGGAAACGGTAGCGTTTTCAGCCACACGCCCCTGAAACGCCGTGTTTCCGCCCAGTAACACCCATTTCCTGTCAATCACATTACGATCGCCGGAGCGAAGAAAAAGCCGTGAGTAAAAATACTATCTTCATAGTAAAGTTACTTGGCGCAGTCGCAGTGCGAACATTGCGCATGCGTACTAAGCGGATTTTCACTGCGATGCGATGAAAAATACCGAGCGAACAACTCGGAATGAGGGCCATTGTTTTCATTTTATGGTGGCAATGTACTAAACCTTGGAGAGTGATAAAGTGGAGAGCAATAAAAAACCAACCAACCAGCTCCTAGCTGCCATGTTACAGACTGTGTTTGTAAAATGACAGGAGCAGATTGGTTGGTAGTTTGTCTCTCTCCACTTTATCACTCTCCAAGGTTTAGTAAATCTACTCCATATATTTTTATGTTGTCATTTGTGCTAATATAGCGCTCCTTATTATACCTACATATCTAAGCTTTTATTTAACTGTGCAGCTCGTAACATTACACATAAGGTGGATCATTTATTCTATTTTAAGAAAACGCAGCGTCTCTCAGGGTAGCACAAGTTGTGGAGAGGAGTTGGAACTGGGACCACACATTGCCATATGTCCAATATTAACTATATTCATACATACAGGCACAATACATAATATATTACAAATGATATTACACCCTACACTACACATTATACCATACGGTCTAAAGGGGGGGGCACACGGTGAGATTTTTGCTAAATTTCTAAGCAATCTGACTAGATTGCTTAAAAATGAAGCATACATCGCTCTGTGTGGATACCCCATAGCGGTAGAGATGCGTGACCCCGTGCTTCGCTGTCACTGGCTCTAAATTGGCCTGCATGGAGGCAAAATCTGGCTAGATCGCAAGGCTCTCATTGAGCCTTGCAGTTTAGTTAGGATCGGGTTAGCACACATCGCAGCGTGTGTACAGACACCCGCTGCGATGTGTGCTAAGTAGAGATGAGCGGGTTCGGTTCCTCGGAATCCGAACCCGCCCGAACTTCAGGTTTTTTTTACACGGGGCCGAGCGACTCGGATCTTCCCGCCTTGCTCGGTTAACCCGAGCGCGCCCGAACGTCATCATCCCGCTGTCGGATTCTCGCGAGACTCGGATTCTATATAAGGAGCCGCGCGTCGCCGCCATTTTCACACGTGCATTGAGATTGATAGGGAGAGGACGTGGCTGGCGTCCTCTCCGTTTAGACTAGAGTACTAGAGAGAGACACAAATTTTGGGGAGCATATTATTAGGAGGAGTACTACTTGCTGCTGATAGTGTGACCAGTGACCACCAGTTTAATTAATCCGTTCTCTGCCTGAAAAAAAACGATACACAGTGTGACACAGTCACATACCATATCTGTGCTCAGCCCAGTGTGCTGCATCATATGTAATACTGTATATCATTATCTGACTGTGCTGAGTGCTCACTGCTCACACAGCTTAATTGTGGGGGAGACTGGGGAGCAGTTATAGCAGGAGTACATATTTTAAGTACAGTGCACACTTTTGCTGCCAGAGTGCCACTGCCAGTGTGACTGACCAGTGACCACTGACCACCAGTATTGTGATTGTCTGCTGACCACCAGTATATTGTGATTGTCTGCCTGAAAAAGTTAAACACTCGTCGTGTGGTGTTTTTATAAACGCATTCTGCAGACAGTGTCCAGCAGGTCCATCATTACATAATATATACCTGTCCGGCTGCAGTACTAGTGTGATATATATATATATTTTAATTTTATCTCATTATCATCCAGTCTATATTAGCAGCAGACACAGTACGGTAGTCCACGGCTGTAGCTACCTCTGTGTCGGCAGTCGCTCGTCCATCCATAATTGTATACCACCTACCCGTGGTTTTTTTTTTTTCTATCTTCTTGATACTAGTAGCTTACTTTAGGAGTCTGCAGTGCTGAGTCTGACAGACAGTGTCCAGCAGGTCCGTCATTACATAATATATACCTGTCCGGCTGCAGTACTAGTGTGATATATATATATATTTTAATTTTATCTCATTATCATCCAGTCTATATTAGCAGCAGACACAGTACGGTAGTCCACGGCTGTAGCTACCTCTGTGTCGGCAGTCGCTCGTCCATCCATAATTGTATACCACCTACCCGTGGTTTGTTTGTTTTTCTATCTTCTTGATACTAGTAGCTTACTTTAGGAGTCTGCAGTGCTGACAGACAGTGTCCAGCAGGTCCGTCATTACATAATATATACCTGTCCGGCTGCAGTACTAGTGTGATATATATATATATTTTAATTTTATCTCATTATCATCCAGTCTATATTAGCAGCAGACACAGTACGGTAGTCCACGGCTGTAGCTACCTCTGTGTCGGCAGTCGCTCGTCCATCCATAATTGTATACCACCTACCCGTGGGTTTTTTTTTTCTATCTTCTTGATACTAGTAGCTTACTTTAGGAGTCTGCAGTGCTGAGTCTGACAGACAGTGTCCAGCAGGTCCGTCATTACATAATATATACCTGTCCGGCTGCAGTACTAGTGTGATATATATATATATTTTAATTTTATCTCATTATCATCCAGTCTATATTAGCAGCAGACACAGTACGGTAGTCCACGGCTGTAGCTACCTCTGTGTCGGCAGTCGCTCGTCCATCCATAATTGTATACCACCTACCCGTGGTTTTTTTTTTTTCTATCTTCTTGATACTAGTAGCTTACTTTAGGAGTCTGCAGTGCTGACAGACAGTGTCCAGCAGGTCCGTCATTACATAATATATACCTGTCCGGCTGCAGTACTAGTGTGATATATATATATATATATTTTAATTTTATCTCATTATCATCCAGTCTATATTAGCAGCAGACACAGTACGGTAGTCCACGGCTGTAGCTACCTCTGTGTCGGCAGTCGCTCGTCATCCATAAGTATACTAGTATCCATCCATCTCCATTGTTTACCTGAGGTGCCTTTTAGTTGTGCCTATTAAAATATGGAGAACAAAAATGTTGAGGTTCCAAAAATAGGGAAAGATCAAGATCGACTTCCACCTCGTGCTGAAGCTGCTGCCACTAGTCATGGCCGAGACGATGAAATGCCAGCAACGTCGTCTGCCAAGGCCGATGCCCAATGTCATAGTACAGAGCATGTAAAATCCAAAACACCAAATATCAGTAAAAAAAGGACTCAAAAATCTAAAATAAAATTGTCGGAGGAGAAGCGTAAACTTGCCAATATGCCATTTACCACACGGAGTGGCAAGGAACGGCTGAGGCCCTGGCCTATGTTCATGGCTAGTGGTTCAGCTTCACATGAGGATGGAAGCACTCAGCCTCTCGCAATTTTTCTTTGCGTCATGTGCTGTTTGGGGAGTATTTTTTTTGAAGGGCCATCCTGCGTGACACTGCAGTGCCACTCCTAGATGGGCCAGGTGTTTGTGTCGGCCACTAGGGTCGCTTAGCTTACTCACACAGCTACCTCATTGCGCCTCTTTTTTTCTTTGCGTCATGTGCTGTTTGGGGAGTGTTTTTTGGAAGGGCCATCCTGCGTGACACTGCAGTGCCACTCCTAGATGGGCCAGGTGTTTGTGTCGGCCACTAGGGTCGCTTAGCTTAGTCATCCAGCGACCTCGGTGCAAATTTTAGGACTAAAAATAATATTGTGAGGTGTGAGGTGTTCAGAATAGACTGAAAATGAGTGGAAATTATGGTTTTTGAGGTTAATAATACTTTGGGATCAAAATGACCCCCAAATTCTATGATTTAAGCTGTTTTTTAGTGTTTTTTGAAAAAAACACCCGAATCCAAAACACACCCGAATCCGACAAAAAAAATTCGGTGAGGTTTTGCCAAAACGCGGTCGAACCCAAAACACGGCCGCGGAACCGAACCCAAAACCAAAACACAAAACCCGAAAAATTTCAAGTGCACATCTCTAGTGCTAAGCCCACATCGCGCTAAGCCCGAATCACTACGTGTGTTCCCCCCCTTTACTCTCTCAGGTGACTACAGAAATTTGGGGGAGTCTCTTCCAGTATTACTGTGTATAAATTGAGGTTTAAAAAAACAAAAACATTTGTAATGATTTTATCAGCTTCCTGTCTGTTTCTTCACATGCATCTTATATCCCGGTAAGGTCACAGAGTTTGTCAGATGGCAATTGTTTAGCAGACAGTACATGTGGATTCTATTGCAGGAACCCCACTCAGTTGTATGCTCTGTAGCGGAAATATGTTGCAGCTGCAGGAATGCTTACAGGGTGTCATCTTATGATGGTTACAGTGTTATGTCTATTTGTATTGTATCAATACTAGTTTTAAATCAACTCTAATTTGCATTTGCAAAATACCAACATTTATAGTGACAAAGCAAGGTGCAGAAAACCTAACGATTTATGTGTATATACTCAGGTGTATACATCTCAAGGTGCATGCAGCTCTACAACCGTAGCAAATGTGCCAGGTTTACGCAGGAGTCACAACAGTGTATGCATCACAACAGCGTACAGAAAGTGATTTTAATAAATTCACTAAAGACTTATTTAAAAAAACATTCCAATTTAAATTAAATGCAAATAGCAATTGTTTCCCCTTTTAAGATCAAGTTGGAATCATTTTCCTTCTGTAGTCTGAAAGAAAATATCAATTAATTACTGCAAACAGATAGCATTTACTTCATATAAATAGCAGCCTTGCTAATTAACTATTATCAGTAGAAAAAGTAACTATTATCAGTAGTAGGATTCAGGATGCAGTCACCCAATCAGAAGCCGCTGTCCATGCACCACTACACCTGTGCATCTGCTTTGCTACAAAAACACCAACTAATTTAAATTTGTAGCATTGGATCCTAAAGGCCCCATACACAGGTGCGATTTGGCCTATTTTTATCCGATTCCGACAGATCATTCCGATAAATCGGATGAAAACTGTCCAAATCGTCTGTGTTTGACATGAGGTCGGATCCGATACGCGTTCTCGTGCACATGCATATATCGCATACATATATCGCATGCATACTTGACTGGCATCCTGTGTGGGCCCACTCACACACGATTAGGAAGTGACGCAGCATCGACTGCTGCTTTTTAATTCACTGTTTAGCCACCCCCCTAGCAATGAGGGCCAACCCATCAGATAAATCTGATTAGATTTATCTGATGCAAATCGCATGTAAAAATGGCACATCAAGTGCCAAATCTGATGTAGCCTTCCCGGGCAGCTGCCAGGGAAATCAGGTCAGACTTGTTGCTCAGACAAGTCTTAAGGGCCCCATACACTAGAACGATTTTGCTCAATTTCAGCTCAATTCGGTCATTCGAGCCGATATACAGGGGGAAATCGTGCATTTTTGCTGTGTAACCGATGCAATCCGATGCATGGCCTCGTGAACGTCGGGTCGACTCCTCCAGGTCGTTGGTGCTGCGCTTGTTATTTGTCGGGCTCAAATGGAATTGTATGGAATCGAACAGAAAAAAGTGTGGTTTTTGTGCTCGTGATATATCACATGTGATCTACAGTAGGAAGTTTGAAGCACCCTAATCCACCATAATCTGATGGTACCTGTGCATGTATGCTATACATCCCATGCGATATGTAGGCGCTTGACATATCGTATGCAATGTATAGCATGCTCAAAAAAGTCAAATTGTACCAAATCGTTTGGAATTGTATGTGAAAGCTCCCGGGAGAGTTCAAGGGAAATCGCCCCGACTTCAGCCTTTAGACATATCGTTCTAGTGTTTTGGGCCCTTGAGACAAGTCTGGCCTGTGTATGGGGGCCTTCAGTTTGAAGAGACGCTACAGCAAAATTGCTGACACAAAGCCGTTCATAATTAGTAGTTGTTTCTAGTCATCTGGAAACCCCCACCAAATCAGTGGGGGAATATCTGGCACTGGGGGAATATCTGGCACTGGGGGGGAATATATGGCACTGGGGGCATATGTGGCACTGGGGGGGTATATGTGTACCTGGCACATGGGGGGGGGCTATATTTGGCACTGGGGCATGTGAGTACCTGGCACCGTGGGGGAATATCTGGCACTGGGGACATATGTGGCACTGGGAGCACAGCCCTAGCAACAAGGACTACCTCCTAGCAACGAGCATGACACCCAGTGCATGAAACACCTGGCAACGAGCATGACACCCAGTGCATGAAACCCCTGGCAACGAGCATGACACCCTGAGCATGAAAACCCCTGGCACCGTGCATGGAACCAAGAGCATGAAACCCCTGGCAACGAGCATGACACCCAGTGCATGAAACCCCTGACAACGAGCAGGTAATTGAAAAGTAATTAGAAGCCTTACTGTAGGACTTAATGTGTAATGGGCATTACGGTGTGTGGCAAAATGTATCACGGACATTGCGGTGTGTGTCATAATGTGTCACAGGCATCACGGTGTATGGTATACTATATCGCGGGCATTGTGATATGTGGTATAATGTCTCAGGGTCATTGCAGTGTGGCATAATACATAACTGGCATTGCGGTGTGTGGCATAGGGTATAACGGGCAGGGCATTGCGGTATGTGTCACAGGCATTACGGTGTATGGTATACTATATCACGGGCATTGTGGTATAATGTCTCAAGGTCATTGCAGTGTGTGGCATAATGTGTCACAGGCATTGTATGTGCTATAATGTATCGGGCATTGCAGTGTGTGGCATAATGTATCACGGACATTGCGGTGTGTGTCATAATGTGTCACAGACATTGTATGTGCTATAATGTATCAGGGGCATTGCAGTGTGTAGCATAATGTATAACGGGCATTGCGATTCCTGTCATAATGTGTCACAGGCATTACGGTGTGTGGCATAATGTGTCACAGGCATTACGTTGTGTGTGCCATAATGTGTCGGGGGCATTACGGTGTGTGGCATATTGTGTCATGTGCATTATTGTGTGCGGCATAATGTCTAAGGGCCATTGCAGTATGTGGCATAATGTATACTGGGCATTACTATAAGGAGGAAAAATGACAAATAATGTAAGGGGCATGAATCAGGATTATTTTTCTTTCCTGTGGTGGCCAACGTATGGGCGTGCAGGTTGCAAAACTGGGGTATAAGGTAGTCTTTTCCTGCAATGCCACGCCCATTCCAGTGAAACCACACCCCCTTTTTGCCGCGCGCGCCGAAGGCGCGCGCATATTTATCCCTTTCTTGCTCCCAATTATGGAGCATGAGGGGGGGGGGGGGCGGCGCTGAAGAATTTTTTGGTTTGGGGGAGAAAAATTTCTAGTTACGCCACTGCACCAAATGAATGGGGTGGTAGAAAACTGAAACAACTGCTTTCATTTTTTTTAATGTTTATAAAATTTCTAGTAATATACTACTTTACAGAAAGCAATACTGGCTTCTCTGGCAAGACTAGTCATCTTTTAGTATTTGACTAGTGCTGATCATCCTGATCCTTCCCCCCCCTCCCCCTCCACTCGCCCCCTCCCCCCTTCCTTTCCCTTTCTTGTTGTGTGTGCCCACACTTCTCTCACCTGCTGACAACATGTCACGCATACAGGGGCATAGGGAGGGCGGTTCCGGTGGAGCTCGAGCTCCAGGCGCCCAAGACAGTACAGGGCGCCGCAGCTCGACTCCGCCGGAACCTCCGCATGGTCGCAAGCAGCTCGCAGCCACAGCTGTCCGTCACTGACAGCTGAGAACCCGAGCTGCATCAACTCTCTCCCTCCTCCCCTCCATGCTCCGTGACTTGCGTGTGACGTCACGTGTCACATGCACGGGCGTCTGACGTCATGACGTCAGATGGGCGGAAACGTGGCCAGACTCAGAGGTACTGCGGAGACCATCCAGAGTAGAGTGGGGCCGCGGGCGGCTCATTATTAATAATACTCATAATAGGTGCGTGCGTTATTGCTGTGAGGCCATGCTTGCCTGCCCCCTCATATGTCTTTTCCCAGCTGCCGGTCATTAGGTTTTTCAAAAGTATATATATATACTAATAATATATATATATATATATATATATATATACACACACACACACACACACACACACACACACACACACATATATATATATATATAAACTTATATATATATATATATATATAAATATATATAAATGTGCATATATATATTTATATGTATAAATATTTCTGTAAGTAAATTAGCTGTTTTCAAGCAGCGTGGTCATAAAAGACCATTATGACCACGGTGCTTGAAAACGGCTAATAAAGCCGAAACGTTGCCCACAAGTCTGTGTCTTGGAATGATTATTTACTAAGAAGCCCGCAGAGTGCCTTTAATTGGAGGATATATATATATATATATATATGCATTTCCTTTAGTGTCATTTATTTCACCGTTGCTGTCAGTCCGCGTGTGCCAGCTATTTTAAATATATATATATATCTACCTCTATGTACATATATATGTACAGTATATATGACATATATTTAAATATATGTTATATATACTTGCATATAATTATATATATTTCTATGTGTTTATAATTATATTTTATAATAATGATATATATTTTTTCCAAGTGTAGCATGCCCTCACATGTTGGCCATACCCCCAATTCAGTACAGGGGGGGTGGAGGCGCCAAAGCATACCTTGCTCCAGACACCATGACACCTTGCTACACCTCTGCACGCATACAGAATTGCAGCAAGGAGCCACAGTTCTGGAAACTGCACATGCGCAGGACCCGTTTTGCACACATGCAGAATGGGTCCTGCGATCGCATTGATGCAAACACCTCTGCCTGATTGACAAGTAGAGGCATTCGTGGAGAGGGAGAGGGGCGGCCGTAATTGGTTAAAATGGTGGCATGCCGTCCCCGTTTTCCGGGAGTGGTGCGGCCAAGGACTGCATCGCCAGTGCAGTTTCCTTGGCCCCACAAGCTGCACTGTGACGGCAAGCCTGAGTAAGCTCAGCTTTTCTCAGCCTGCCATCACAGATGAACACAGATTGCATCGCACATGCAGGAAGGAAGTGGTATGCACCTCCTCCTGCATTTGCAGTATGCACCTCCTCCTGCATTTGCATTGCAAAGTATTGCTTTTGGAATTGCAGTCCTTACTGATTCAGGCCCTTAATTCATAGGTTACAGATCACCTACCTTTTGAAATAATATCCATTCCTAAGAAAAAATAATATGCTGTAATGGATGCAAAATTACAAAGATTATTCCTATTTCTGAGAGCTTACATTTACGAGACTGATGGATGAAACTCCATGACGGTGCTAATGGATTGTCACAACAATCTTATCACAAGAACCTGATGAGTACCAAGCTTTCTACAACAATAACGGGCAATTGCTTGGAGGCCACCTTGGCACAGTAAAAGTGAAGACCTTAAAGACCTTAACTAGAAGTTAGTGCCCAGAAATTGATAACCAGGTCGAATCCATAAAGTATGTCAAAAGATTAAAAATGCCCCTGTGCTAGCTCCATTACACTGCAGCGAATGGCCACATCCCAATGGGAAATGGCTTATAATGATTTAGTATGGATCACATACTTCTGATTGCAGTAGATGAATATTCCAAGTGGTTGGAAGACCACAAAATGAAGTCTACATTATCGGAGAAAACTATTACTGCTTAGACAACTATTTTCTCCACAAATATGTTACCCAATCAAATTTACAGAATTCCAGAGATTCTTGAAAAATGATTGCATAAAATATTCACTTCAGCACCATACCACCTATGCACCAATGGATTTGATGAAAGATTTGTACACACTGGTGTATTTATAATGGGTGCAGTGTGTGCGGTGCACACGGGCCCCCAAGGTCCAGGGGGGCCCACACCACACACCCTGCACACATTATTTTTAATACTTAACCTCCGGAGTCCTGCAGTGCAGCAGAAATCACTTGGAAAATGGCACGGCATAATTTTCCCGGTGTTTTGCACATACGCAGTAGAAAAAAATCACTGGAAAAATGGCCACTGCTCCATTTTCCTGGAGATCTGCGCATGCTCTGTAGACTCTGGGACAGCGTTAGGGACCCTAGTGCCGAGAGCTAAGCGCTGCTACCTGCTAGAGAGGAGGGGGCCCAGCCATAGCCTGCACTCAGACCTTCTCCTCTCTAGAAATGCCCGTGTTTGTACATCAGGCCAAGGGGCGGATTCTGAGTCAGACCTTGCTGCTAATGTTAGTATATTCCCCTGGTGTACAAGTGTGTGTCTCCAGAGGCAGAACTCTGGGAGGCAACGGAGTCATCTTCCGCCGGGCTCCTGCTCTGAAGGGGGCACCTCTCCTCCCATTCTGTGACACCATTGAATTAAGTTAATTGATAGCTGCTGCTATCTTTTCAGTGGCCGACTTCCTCACTGGTCCCTGCACCTTACAAATCACACTTTTTATTACACTGTAGATACACATTTTACAAGTGTCACACCCAGGATTAGAAACCACGACCTATTACACTGGAAGCAGACACCTTACTGATGAAGCTATTTGCTTCTGTATAGGAAATATGAGAATTTTAACTATATGAAGATACTTCTCTGACAATTACGCATAACTTCATATAGTTAGAATTATCATGCTTCCTGTACGGGAGCAAATAACTCAGTAAAGTGTCTGCTGTCAGTGTAACAGGTCATGGGTTCTAATCCTGGGTATGAATGCTAAGAAATGTGTGATTTAAAATAAAAGACGATTAAATGTATAAATACAGTATATACATTTTTTTCAGAACACTCCACACACACACACACACACACACACACACACACACACACACACACACACACACACACACATATATTTATCTTAATATAGGAAATAGGGGGGCACCAATATTTATCTTGCCTCCGGGCAACTGTGATGAACTTACGCCACTGTGTGTCTCAATATACAAGAACCAGGATACCCACTTTGTGCGCTTTTAGACGTAACAATCCCATTGGACGCACCATCGAAACTTGAACCTGCCCCATTCTAGATTTATGGGCTCCCATGCAAGTAATTATGCATATGAATTTGCAGCCACTTTTGCAACATGCCCGCGTCACTCCCATGACACGCCCAAAAGATGATACATTATTGCATGTCTGAATAGTCACCTCCCTCTCACGGCCTAAGGACACCCAATACATTGCCAATACATTTCTGACACTGTGGGGTATATTTACTAAGGTCCCGATTTTGACCGAGATGCCGTTTTTTCATCAAAGTGTCATTTCGGTAATTTACTAAGCAAAAATCACGGCAGTGATGAGGGCATTCGTAATCTTTTGGAAGTCCTAGGAAAAAATCACGAATCAATACACCATCGGTCAAATACGCCTGCAATTTGCTAGAAATCGGGAATTTACTAAAAAGTGCAAAACACAAACACTGCCGACAATTGCCAAACACTGCCGTGATAAAATACAAATCGTGAAAAAGTGCTAAAAAAAAACAGACCTGCTTTTTTATCCCGTGTTTGTATAGGCATGCACGGATCCATGAGATCTGTGCATGTTTTTCAGTGGGAAGGGGGGGGAAATGTTCTAATTATCAGAAAAAAATTTGCGTGGGGTCCCCCCTCCTAAGGCAAACCAGCCTCGGGCTCTTTGAGCCGATCCTGGTTGCAAAAATATGGGGAAAAAATGGACAGGGGTTCCCCCATATTTAAGCAACCAGCATCGGGCTCTGCGCCAGGTCCTGGTTCCAAAAATACGGGGGACAAAAAGAGTAGGGGTCCCCCGTATTTTTGAAACCAGCACCGGACTCCACTAGCTGGACAGATAATGCCACAGCCGGGGGTCACTTTTATACAGTGCCTTGCGGCCGTGGCATCAAATATCCAACTAGTCACCCCTGGCCGGGGTACCCTGGGGGAGTGGGGACCCCTTCAATCAAGGGGTTTCCCCCCCCAGCCACCCAAGGGCCAGGGGTGAAGCCCGAGGCTGTCCCCCCCATCCAATGGGCTGCGGATGGGGGCTGATAGCCTTTGAGAAAAGTGATTGATATTGTTTTTAGTAGCAGTACTACAAGGCCCAGCAAGCCTCCCCCGCAAGCTGGTACTTGGAGAACCACAAGTACCAGCATGCGGCGGAAAAATGGGCCCGCTGGTACCTGTAGTACTACTACTAAAAAAATACCTCAATAAAGACATTACACACACACCTTGAAAGTATAACTTTAATACATCCATCCACACCTCCATATACACATACTTACCTTATGTTCCCACGCTGGTCGGTCCTCTTCTCCAGTAGAATCCATGGTGTACCTGTAGAAAAAATTATACTCACATAATCCAGTGTTTTCGGCTCCTCGGTAAATCCTTTTGTAATCCACGTACTTGAAAAAATAAAAAAACGGGACACCCGACCACGAACTGAAAGGGGACCCATGTTTTCACATGGGCCCCCTTTCCCCGAATGCCAGAAACCCACTCTGACTGATGTCTAAGTGGGTTTCTTCAGCCAATCAGGGAGTGCCACGTTGTAGCACCCTCCTGATCGGCTGTGTGCTCTTGTACTGTATGACAGGCGGCACACGGCAGTGTTACAATGTAGCGCCTATGCGCTCCATTGTAACCAATGGTGGGAACTTTCAGGTCAGCGGTGAGGTCACTTTCGGTCAACCGCTGACCTGAAAGTTCCCACCATTGGTTACAATGGAGCGCATAGGCGCTACATTGTAACACTGCCGTGTGCCGCCTGTCATACAGTACAGGAGCACACAGCCGATCAGGAGGGTGCTACAACGTGGCACTCCCTGATTGGCTGAAGAAACCCACTTAGACATCAGTCAGAGTGGGTTTCTGGCATTCGGGGAAAGGGGGCCCATGTGAAAACATGGGTCCCCTTTCAGTTCGTGGTCGGGTGTCCCGTTTTTTTATTTTTTCAAGTACGTGGATTACAAAAGGATTTACCGAGGAGCCGAAAACACTGGATTATGTGAGTATAATTTTTTCTACAGGTACACCATGGATTCTACTGGAGAAGAGGACCGACCAGCGTGGGAACATAAGGTAAGTATGTGTATATGGAGGTGTGGATGGATGTATTAAAGTTATACTTTCAAGGTGTGTGTGTTGTCTTTATTGGGGTATTTTTTTAGTAGTAGTACTACAGGTACCAGCGGGCCCGTTTTTCCGCCGCATGCTGGTACTTGTGGTTCTCCAAGTACCAGCTTGCGGGGGAGGCTTGCTGGGCCTTGTAGTACTGCTACTAAAAACAATATCAATCACTTTTCACAAAGGCTATCAGCCCCCCATCCGCAGCCTATTGGATGGGGGGGACAGCCTCGGGCTTCACCCCTGGCCCTTGAGTGGCTGGGGGGACGACCCCTTGATTGAAGGGGTCCCCACTCCCCCAGGGTACCCCGGCTAGGGGTGACTAGTTGGATATTTGATGCCACGGCCGCAAGGCACTGTATAAAAGTGACCCCCGGCTGTGGCATTATCTGTCCAGCTAGTGGAGTCCGGTGCTGGTTTCAAAAATACGGGGGACCCCTACTCTTTTTGTCCCCCGTATTTTTGGAACCAGGACCAGGCGCAGAGCCCGATGCTGGTTGCTTAAATATGGGGGAACCCCTGTCCATTTTTTTCCCATATTTCTGCAACCAGGATCGGCTCAAAGAGCCCGAGGCTGGTTTGCCTTAGGAGGGGGGACCCCACGCAATTTTTTTTTTACATTTAAACTTTATTTTTTTGTTTAACAAAGTGCACAATGAAGCCCAGCACGGATCTCTCAGATCCGGCCGAGATTCATTGTATTAAAGTCGGCAGTGTTTTACAAGTCACTCACGTAAAACACTGCCTAAAAAAACGAATGACATCGACATCGGAAAACCCGAAAATGCAGAATACGGCAGCTTAGTAAATTAGTCGTAATCAATTCAAAAAGTTGCATATTTACACTTTCGATGTCATTCGTGATTGAACTTTGACCTCAAACGGGAAAACACGAATCTTAGTAAATTTACCCCTGTGTGTCTCAGTGGTAACTGTGACTCATTGGATGCACGCACTGTGCAAAATTTTAGCTACTTAGACGCACGCGCAGTTGAATAATATCGACAATATTCGAGTTGCTGTAATTTACTATCCACCTGGCATATCCTCCAAATTCCTCGACAATTTTGCTTCCTGGCTTCCTCACTTCCTCTCTTCTGACATTCCCTCCATTATTCTAGGTGATTTCAACATCCCTATCGATAACCCCACAAAATCACCTGCCTCTAAACTCCTTAACCTCACCTCTTCACTTGGTCTCTCCTAGTGGACCACCTCACCCTCCCATGTGAACGGGAGCTCACTGGATCTGGTTTTCACTCACCGCTGTGATATTTCTGATTTCTCCAATTTCCCTTTTCCCCTCTCTGACCACCACTTGCTCTCTTTCAACTTATCTATCTCTGCTCCCCCATCTCTCCCTCCTAAGGCTACCATCACTAAGCGTAACATTGAGGCTATTGACACCTCATCCCTATCCTCCCTGTTTGACTCCCTTCTCTCTCCTCTTCTCTCTCTCACATGCCCTGAACAAGCCACATCCCTATACAATGCATCTCTTACTTCTGCCCTTGATTCTGTTGCTCCGCCAACCACTATTCACCATCGCAGATGAACACCTCAACCCTGGCACACCAAATGCACCAGATATCTACAAAAATGCTCACGTACTGCCGAGCAACAGTGGAGGAAATCACGCTCTAAAGCAGACTTCCTCCATTTCAAATTCATGCTCTCATCCTTCAGTACTGCCCTTTCCCTTGCTAAACAATCATACTTCAAAATCCTCATTTCTACCCAGTCTTCCAACCCCCGGCGCCTCTTTGCCACTGTTAACTCCCTCCTCTGCCCACCACCACCTCCTCTCCCTTCCTCATTGTCTGCTCTTGACTTTGCCACTTATTTCACATCCAAGATTGACTCCATACGTCAGGATATCACATCCCACCAGACCAGCAACCAGCCACCACCCATCCCTTGCCACCCCTCCCCTTCCCTCTTACCAACTCTGACATCTTTCTCCCATGTATCTGGCGAGGAAGTCATGGCCCTCATCCGTCCCCCCCCCCCCCCCCCACAACCTCCCCGCTCGACCCTATCCCCTCCCACCTCCTCCGCTACCTCTCTCCTTCTGCCTGTTCCCATCTTGCCCACCTTCTCAATCTCTCCCTTTCATCAGGCACTGTCCCCTCTGCCTTCAAGCATGCTCTTGTCTTCCCTTTTCCTAAAAAACCTACCCTTGATCCTAACACTCTCTCCAACTATCGACCCATCTCTCTCCTCCCCTTTGCCTCCAAACTTCTTGAGCATATTGTCTATAATCGCCTCACTGCCTTTCTTTCCTCTCACTCACTGGTTGACACATTCCAGTCTGGTTTCCGTTCTCTCCACTCCACTGAAACTGCCCTCACAAAAGTCTGCAATGACCTCCATGCAGCCAAATCTATGGGCCACTACTCTCTGCTTATTCTTCTTGACCTCTCTGCTGCTTTTGACACTGTGGACCACCCTCTCCTTCTGCAAATCCTTCACTCTCTTGGTCTGCGTGATACTGCCCTCTCCTGGCTGTCCTCCTACCTCTCTGATCGTTCCTTCTCTGTCTCCTCTCATGATGCTACCTCCCCCCCACTTCCACTAACTGTTGGTGTCCCCCAAGGCTCTGTTCTTGGTCCTCTCCTTTTCTCTCTCTATACGTCCTCTTTAGGTGAACTCATTAGTTCTTTTAACTTCCAATACCACCTCTATGCTGATGACACTCAAATCTACCTCTCCTCCCCTGATCTCTCCACGGCTCTCCTCACTCGTACCTCAAACTGTCTTTCTGCTATCTCTTCCTGGATGTCTCAGCGCTTTCTTAAACTCAACACGTCTAAGACTGAGCTGATCATCTTCCCACCCTCCCGCACAGCCTCACCTCCCACAATCTCATTATCCATTGATGGCACAACTATCTCCCCTAGCCCCCAAGTACGCTGTCTTGGCGTAATCATTGACTCCTCCCTCTCCTTCAAACCACACATTCAGCACCTCTCACAAACCTGTCATTTTCATCTCAAAAACATTTCCAGAATCAGACCTTTTCTCACCCAGGATGCCACTAAGATCATTATTCACTCACTGATTATTTCCAGACTGGACTACTGTAATCTCCTCCTAACTGGCCTCCCTGACAATTACCTCTCTCCACTCCAATCTATCCTCAATGCTGCTGCCCGGCTCATCTTCCTCACCAAACGCACTATGTCTACCTCCCCTCTCCTACAGGCCCTCCACTGGCTTCCCTTCCCTTTCAGAATCCAATTCAAACTTCTCACACTCACTTACAAAGCTCTCACCCACTCCTCTCCCATCTACATCTCTGACCTTATCTCCCTTTACTCTCCCACCCGTCCTCTTTGCTCTGCTAATGCACGCCGACTCTCCTGTCTTCTGATTACTTCCTCCCACTCCTATCTCCAAGATTTTTCACGTGCTGCTCCCTTTCTCTGGAATTCTTTACCTCTCCCCCTCAGACTCTCCACCTCTCTACAAAACTTCAAATGGGCTCTTAAGACCCATTTCTTTACCAAACCTAGCCAAATCTCAACCTAACCCTCTGTTCCACGCTCTCTATGTACCCCATCTGTGTCACCCCTGTCTGTCTACCCCTCCCCTTAGAATGTAAGCTCTCACGAGTAGGGCCCTCTTCCCTCATGTGCTTATACGTTTCTTACTTTAATAATCCTCAACTGCCCAGATCCCGCAGTTTTTTGGCCACCTGGAACTTATCTCTATGTTTACTGGTGTAGTTATGCTTAGTTGCCCTGTACTTGTCCTATATTGTCTTCAACTGTAAGTCACTGTTTTCCTGTTTTGATTATGTGCATATGTACTCTGTAATTGGGCGCTGCGGAACCCTTGTGGCGCCATATAAATAAAGGATAATAATAATAATAATAATAATTCTGTGCCACTCAGAATCAGGCCCCTTTGAGTAATTTTAGTTAAAAAGTAGCCAATCGGAATTTACTTGGAATCACCTTTAAGGTTATTGGAGCCAATGCCCTAATGCCATCCTCATAGTTTTATGCTACATAAAAGCATCCATCCACAAATGGATAATCATGCTACTTTATCACCATTCTCCCATTTGCTTGTACAGTACATTTCTGCTTAATAATTGATTATTTCTCCATAATCAACCCTGGGGCACTTCTAAGTACTAACTTTGGTATATGTAAAATATCTCACTACAATTACTTTTCAGAAAGTGAAATATGTAGAATTGCAAATATTCCAACATTTTGTGTCTTTGTGTCAGGTCTCTGCAGTTGCATTGTCAGCGAAGGAATTTTATGAAGCGGAATTGCTAATGAATTAGTCACTCAGCATGAAACATAACATGAGAAAGTCTAGACATCAACTTGGATGCTTTGATGATCCTCAGGAGATTGTCTCCCACTTTTCCTAGTATAGCCCTGTGTATATTGTCAGTAGGTTTTTACAGATGACAATAATTATTACCATGTGGAAGAAAATTCTACTGGCATTCTTACACAAATAGAATACTTTCTTTATAAGTCACCCTCCTATTAATCTGTCACGGTGATGATGTTGCAGCATTCTACCATTCTACTAACTCTTAGATATTCAGCAAGAATTGACCTTATCACTAGTGGGAGCTTGTAGGTCTCGTCTGTCTATTATGAAATAGTTCTTGGAAATAACGTAATGGAATGTTTTAAGATCTTTTTTTTCTAGTACCTTTCATTGACTTTGATCCAGAAATTTAACATTTTACGAATACTGTAGCTATAACCAAATTCTGTGAACTTCCACTTTTTCTGCAGCAGGTTACATTGGTTTCCACAGGGAAACATCGGGGTGTAGAGTGGATCTTGATCCAGAGGCACCAAAAGGCTAAAGCTTCAGGCTGTCTCAGGATGCATTGGGGCCTCCTCTATAACCCCGCCTCCAGGCACTGTGAGCTCAATTTCAGTTGGTGTCTGCAGCAGCAAGTCACTTAATAGGAGGGCTGCGCTGGGCTGCCCTGAAAAAGCTTTTTCTGACAGAAAATTTCTTCAGAACTTGGATGTCAGCGCTGTATGTCATGGTGACACTTCAGCGCTGCAGCTCCATCACCTCCCAAGTGGCGTCGCATACTCTCGCGGCCTGGATACTTGCGACGGAAACACTCTTGCTTTAGGCACATGGTCGCAGTTGCTCTCCTGGTTTGCGTGGCTGCTACAGGGAGGAGGTAAGAGGGTTCCCCAGGTGGGACTCGTAATTAAATTGCGTACCATCCGTGACCTAGGGAGATGGGTTGCGGCGCTGGCGTGGACACTGTCTCCGAGCAGGGACTTCACTAGACCACCTGGGCAATAGAGCACAGGTCATGTGTACTAACGCCCCATTTAATAAGGCTCGCTAGTACCTGGGGTGGAAGTCCAGCATAGGGGGAGCCGGCGCTTGAACTATAGCCTCTCCCCGGTTCAGGGCGCCACCTACTGCAGATTTTCCCACCCTGGAGCTGCCTCACACTCTCCATCACTCACTGACTGAGACACTGGGCACCATTTTCTAAGCATAGTTGCGGCTGGTCTGTGGGACTGCAGGACAAGGTCTCCCTTGTAAAGCCACCTGTATACAGCGCTATGACTTTACTTACACTTGAGTATTCTATATGTCTTTATACAGACAGCGGGGCTAATTCAGACCTGTTCACTAGAGTTTTTTGCAGTCCTGCGTTTGCATAGTCGCCGCCCATAGGGGAGTGTATTTTCGCTTTGCAAGTGTGTAAACGCATGTGTAGCAGAGCTGTACAAACAGATTTTGTGCAGTCTCTGAGTAGCCCAGGACTTACTCAGCCTCTGCAAACACTTTAGCCTGTACGGGACCGGAATTGACGTCAGGAACCCTCCCTGAAAACGCTCGGACACGCCTGCATTTTTCCAAACACTCCCAGAAAACGGTCAGTTGACACCCACAAACGCCTTCTTCCTGTCAATCTCCTTTCCGATCTGCTTTGTACCCGTGCGACGCACCTGCACATTGCGGTGCATACGCATGCGCAGTTTAGTCCTGATCACCCGCTGTATGAAAACGCAGCCTATCGATCAGGTCTGAATTAGGCCCAGTGTTAGTTAAGAAAAATATACGTTACGGTAAGAACTTACCGTTGATAACGGTACTTCTCTCTAGGGCAGTACGGTTGGTGTAATGGTTAGCATTACTGCCTCACAGCACTGAGGTCATGGGTTCGATTCCCACCATGGCTCTAACTGTGTGGAGTTTGTATATTTTCCCCGTACTTCCGTGGGTTTCCTCCGTGTTCTCCGGTTTCCTCCCACAATCCAAAAATATACTGGTAGGTTAATTGGATCCCAACAAAATTAACCCTAGTCTGAATTTGTCTGCATGTACATGTGATAGGGAATATAGATTGTAAGCTCCACTGGGGCAGGGACTGATGTGAATGGCCAAATATTCTCTCTCTGTGAAGCGCTACGGAATATGTGCGCTATATAAATAACTGGTAATAAATAAATAATAGGTTCTCCTAAGTCCACAGGATAACAATGGGATATGATGAAGCAACAGCGTATTTGCACCAATCGGTCAAAGCATTTCCGGCCTCCCAGCATGCAACGGGCCCGTCCGTATATCCCCACCTCCTTGCTCAGGCAAATAAGTTGTATTACAAAGCTCAAGGCAGGAGCATCATAGATAGCCCATATCAGGCGATAAGAACACACATGCACACCCTTCCGTACAAGAAGGAAGATGTTAGTGAGTTAAAGGATCCTCAAATCAGGTGAGTCAGGGTGGGATCCTCGTGGATCTTGTGGACTTAGGAGAAATACCGTTATCAACGGTAAGTTCTTACCATAACGTATATTTCTCCTGCAGAGTCCACAGGTTATCCACAGGATAACAATGGGATTTCCCAAAGCAATTTAGTGGTGGGGACGTTCCTGATTGGACAGGAGAATCCTTCGCCCAAATTCAGCGTCCTGACAGGCAAAGGTATCCAAGGCATAATGTCTAATGTATGTGTTAATAGAAGACCATGTGACTGCCTTACATATCTGTTCTGCTGAAGCACCACGTTGTGCTGCCCATGATGGACCTACCTGTACCTTACGAGTTGAGTGAGCAGAGACATTAGCCGGAACAGGGAGATCAGCTTGAGAATATGCTTCTGAAATCGTTATCCGAAGCCATCTTGCCAGTGTCTGCTTATCAGCAGGCCATCCTCTCTTGTGAAATCCATAGAGAATGAATAGAGAATCTGTCTTTCTGATGGCACTGGTACGATCCACGTAGATCTTTAATGCACGGACCACGTCCAACGATGCATCTCCTGCAGAAAGGCCCGGTACCTGGAAAGCCGGGACTACAATTTCTTCATTAAGGTGGAATTTAGACACTACCTTCTGAAGATACCCAGATCTAGTTCTGAGAACTGCTTTATCTGGATAAAAAATCAGAAATGGGGAATGACATGATAATGCCCCTAAATCTGATACTCTTCTAGCTGATGCCATAGCCAGTAGAAAGAGAACTTTTACCTTAATCACCAAAAATGTTTGAAGGCTAGTACACCAGGGCATATATAATCAAGGAAATACTTATTCCCAGTAAACCAGGGTTGGGCAATTATTTCAGCTGGGGGGCCACATAATACATTTCAGCGAATATTCGAGGGCCGCACACAAAATATCCCCTCCCTCCGTGGGTACAGTTGCCAGCTCCCCTCTCTCCTTGAGCACACACAGGTACAAGGCATCACAAACACACACACTCAGGTGTAGGTAGGTACAGGGTGTCACACAAAGCTCCAGGGGGCGTATACTGTCAAAAACGTCAGGAAGGTAGTGGCACAGGGTGCCATATACACAGAGGTAGGGGTACAGAGTGCCATATACACTGAGGTAGGGGTACAGAGTGCCATATACACTGAGGTAGTGCTACAGGGTGCCATATATACTGAGGTAGGGGTACAGGGTGCCATATACACAGAGGTAGGGGTAGAGGGTGCCATATACACTGAGGTAGGAGTACAGTGTGCCATATACACAGAGGTAGGGGTAGAGGGTGCCATATACACAGAGGTAGGGGTACAGGGTGCCATATACACAGAGGTAGGGGGTACTGGGTATCAAACATATGGGCGGGGGGGGAGTACAAGGTGTGTAACACACACACAGGGGTGTGAGGGTACTGGGACACACACCAGGGGTGAGGCGGGTCACACACAGGAGGTATGAGGTACAGTGATTCACACACGGGGGTAGGTGGGTACAGGGCTCCCAGGGTGCTCACCTCTCTCTGCACCAGTCCATTGAGCTGCAGGGCGTGATATGAGGGACCCAGATACAGGCCAGGGGGATCCAGGCTGGTCACTCAACGAGTGCTGTGCAGCCCATGGAGCCGCACCTCCAGTCATTTCGGTTGTGAGGCCGGAACTGTGACCGGGAGGCCAAGGTCTGCTTCCTCCTCCCTGGAGGAGGGAGGGTGCGGGAGAATGCTGCCGCTGTTCCTCCATCGTGCTCCACCTGCAGCAGGGAGCAGGAGGTGGAGCTGGCCGAGGTGGTTAGACAGGGAGCAGGAGACAGCCGGCGTCCAGCTGCCCAGATGATCCGCTGGCCCCATCCGCTGCTGTCCGCATCCGCTGCTGCCCCAGTAGCGTCTAGTTTACCTTCATGGAGAGGACCTTTCCCATAACCCCCTGGGTCCATGTCACAATCTATTTGGAATAGTAAAGTGTGGCGAGCGAAGCGAGACACAGCCCGAAGCGTGGCGAGTGAAGCGAGCCCGCAAGGATCCAATGCTGCACAGAAAAAAAGAATTACCGCAAACGAACGGAGAATGAAGAAAACATTTAGGTGCTGTAAGGGCGGAAGTTGTTTCCTGCCCTCTCGTTTTTCACTTCCAGGTCCTGAGCACGAAGGTAACATAGACACAACCCTGCTGCGCCTGCTTTGGCTCCGCCCCCCCGCACCGCCCAGCGCCTGACGTCGGAAAGGAAATCCCGGTCAGCAGTCCCTGTGACGTAACCGGGATTTCCTCAGCGGTGCCGCGTCTTGGAGCTGCTGCAGCGCAATGACAAGCGGCTCAGCCAGTCGGGCCGCTTGTCATTGGGCACTGGTGGGGGGACAGCGGGCCAGACAGGATCTGTTCGCGGGCCGCAACCGTCCCGCAGGTCGCATGTTGCCCACCCCTACAGTAAACACTTCTGTAGAACTTCAATGTAAGTTTTTCCTTTCATCAGCAGTAATTCGTGACCATTTAGTACATGAAAAAAAGAAATGAATGTACATAGTATAATACTGTTTAATAAAATTACACATTAAAAAGCCACACAGCTTCAATCTATGAAGTTTTTTCTGTGGTTACTTAAAATTTTTTCCAATTACCAAATGACTGTTAGAACCTGTATTAAACAGTTCTTAAAACAAGTGATATTACATCCCATAGATCTTATATACAGCAAACATTCGTCTATGCAAGTATCCTTCACGAATCAGCAGAATGGATAATTACCAGTCCATAGAAAGAACGGACAACAGACAGTTCTAAAAGCGTATAGAAGTGGAAAGTCCCCGGCTGCAGCTCCCGGCTTCCAATGAACATCCTCCCGAATCTTGCTGACCATTGGATAGACTTGTCCGGCACCCACGCGTTCCGACCTTCGCTAAGGTCTTTTTCAAAGTAAGCCTTTTAGAGCCGAATGCAGACTCTACCTCCCGGCGGTGTTTAAAGCTCCCGTAGTCCACTCTGATTGGTCCAGGCGCGTTGGTCTCTATACAGAGAATACTACAAGTCCCATGACCCATTGTGCTAGGACCGTCACTAAGTACCAAAGGGCAATACAATTATTGTACGGTACCATCACCAAAGTCCGAATAAAGTGAGAATCTTAAGAAGAAAAATTTAGCAGAACAGTATAAGGCTGATTATGGACTTCTCATACAGAGTATAGTTAAAGGAACCACTCAACCTCAAAGTCACTATTTAGACCCCATGGTGATGCAAGTATTTGGCCTGATGGTGTCGGTATTCAACATGGTAGAGTACGTTCAATTTCATTCTCGCCATCTACAGAGATTAATCCTTTCCAAGTGGGACGGCCTACCTCATCGGATCAGATCTCACATGATCACTTTGACTCTGGAGGTTTGTCTGTCGCTGACCTGGTGGATACAGAAAAAGCAATTGAGCAGGGGCCGTCCCTTCTGGATCCCCGAATGGGTCCTGCTGACAACGGATGCCAGTCTGAGGGGATGGGGTGCGGTGTTGGAGCAACACTCTTCTCAGGGTCGCTGGACCAAAGAGGAGTCACTCCTCCCAATAAACAATCTGGAGTTGGGGGCTGTTCAATGCATTGACTCTCGCCCTGCCTCTGGTACAGAACAGGCCGGTTCAAGTACGGTCAGACAATGCCACTACTATGGCATACATAAACCATCAAGGCGGCACTCGAAGCTGCATGGCAATGATGGAAGTGTCAAAAATCCTTTGTTGGGTGGAGCGCCATCTGCCAGCGATATCGACAGTGTTCATTTCAGGCATCCTAAACTGGGAAGCGGACTTCCTCAGTCACCAGGACGTGCATGCCGGAGAGTGGAGTCTTCATCCAGAAGTCTTTCAACTCCTAGTGGTGCCTACCAGACGTAGACCTGATGTCTTCTCGACACAATCACAAGGTTCCGGTCTTCGGATCAAAGACCAGGGATACTTAAGCAACATTCGTGGATGCACTGGCAAGTCCATGGAACTTTCGGCTGCCCTACGTGTTCCCTCCAGTGTCACTCCTGCCCAGGGTCCTGCGGAAGTTCAAACAAGAAGGAGGAATGCTACTTTTAGTCGCTCCAGCGGGGCTCAGACGTCATTGGTTCTCAGTCCTGCATGGTCTATTGATAGAGCGTCCTCTTCTACTTCCTCAGCACCCAGACCTCTTCGTACAGGGCACTTGTCTTTATCCGGACCTGTCCTGGCTGGCTTTGATGACGTGGCTCTTGAAGCATCACTCCTGAGAGCCAAAGGATTCTCTGAGGTGGTCATCCAAACTATGTTAAAAGCCCGTAAAGGGTCTGGAGTTCTTACTTCACCTGGTGTGCTGATAAGAATTATGATGCATACAAATTCAGAGCTTACAGATTTCTGGCTTTTCTGCAAGGAGGTCTGGACTTAGGCCTTCGTCTGGCCTCCCTCAAGGTTCACATATCTGCCTTGTCGGTATGGTTTCAGAGAAAAAATATCGTCTATACCTGACGTTCATATATTCGCATAGGGTGTCTTACGGATTCAGCCTCCCTATGTCCCTCCTGTGGCTCCATGGGATCTGGCTGTTGTCCTGAATGCCCTGCATGAGTCTCCATTTGAACCTTTTGAGACAGTGGACTTTAAATGGCTCACGGCCAAGGTCTTGTTTTTACTGGCTATTGCCTCTGCTAGAAGAGTGTTGGACTTAGGCGCATTGCCCTGTCGTCCACCCTTTCTAATATTTCATTGTGACCGGGCAGTTCTTAGAACTCGCCCAGGTTATTTACCTAAGGTGGTGTCATCTTTTCACATTAAGCAAGAGATTTGTGGTTCCAGCCTTTATCGCTTCTGATTTGTCCTCCAAAGGGCGGTCTTTGGATGTGGTATGCGCCCTCCGTATATATGTGGAGAGGACTGCCTCTATCAGGAGGTCAGACTCCCTTTTTGTCTTGTTTGGTTTTCACAAACGTGGCTGGCCTGCGAATAAGCAAACCTTGGCCAAATGGATTAGAATGGTGATTGCACATGCTTATGCGCAGGTTGGTCTCCCAGCTCCTGCTGCTATTAATGCCCATTCTACTCAGTCTGTTGGACCTTCTTCGGCGGCTCGCCATGGCACGTCCGCAGAACAGTTATGCAAGGCGGCTGCATGGTCACTGTGAACACGTTTGTTAGGTTCTCTGCCTTTGATACTTCTACCTCCCAGGATGCTTCCTTTGGACGCTAGGTTCTCATACCCCTCTAAGACGCTTCCCCTCCCTTGAGGAACTGTTTTAGGACATCCCTGATGTTTCCCTGTGGAAACCAATGTAACCTGCTGCAGAAAAGGAGAGTTATGGTAGACTTACCATCGTTAACTCTCTTTCTGCGAGGTACATTGGGTTCCACAGGGCACCCACCCTGATGCACCTAGCTTCTATGGGTTTGTATGGCATTAGCCACTGGTCCCTTCTCCTGTCATGAGAATGTGGTTCTTTGTGACTAATATCTACCTTCTCTCTTACCTGCTCCTGCATGGGACTGGTTAACGAAACTGAGCTCACAGTGCCTTGAGGCGGGGTTATAGAGGAGACCCCAATGCATCCTGGGACTGCCTAAAGCTTTAGCCTGTTGGTGCCTCTGGATCAAGATCCACTCTACACCCCGATGTTTCCCTGTGGAACCCAATGTACCTCACAGAAAGAGTTAACAATGGTAAGTCTACCATAACTCTCCTTATTGAGGGCCATTCATACATATAGCATTTAGAATAACCTTAATATGGCCACTAGTCAGACAATCGGGCCAGTGAATTTGGTTAAAATAAATTCATATCTAGGCAGAAACAGTCAATTTGTTATAAGACATATTGATAAATCCAATTGGCCTAATATTGGCATTTCAATGTGTGTGGCTTTATTATAGGTCCGCACTATGAATACTATAGTACTATAGATTGACCTGGAGACAAGGGCTGGCTAAGCAGCTCCACCTTCCAGAGCTCTGCTCGGCCACCCAACACACTGAAACAAGGGGGCGTGATGCCAGTAAATGCCCCTTTATGTTGCATGCCCCAGTCCCTTTCAGTCATGTGGCCACACCCCTTTTCAGTCAAGCAAGACCACTGCTATGCCAGGGCCATTGTACAGCCCCACTCACACACACACACTCACAGTCATGCACACTTACACTCACATACTCATACTCATACTGAAAGAAGATCCTGCTTCGGAAGGTGAATAATAATTGACTAGCTAATTGGAAACTTCCTATTGCTTAATTATTCCTCGGGAAGGGGAGGGGGTAGCTGCTGCCAGGGTGCCAGAGCAAGTCCTGGTGATTTTTCCTAAAATTAAAGCGTTTAGGAAAAATTAGACTTGCTCTGGAGGTGCGGGGAAAAAAAGAGATGCAGTGACTTGTATAGAAATCACTGTGTCTCATTTCCAGTCCCCCCACCTTAAATGTCTCATTTGGTTTGAATCTCACATGTAATGCTGTGGCTCAGCCAGGCCTGGCGGAGTGTTATCTTTTGTCTCCTTAAAAAGTTATATAAAGATATTAGACATGGAGAGGGTTATGCATGCTGTATTGCAAGCCACTATGCCCTATATACATATAGTATGTGACTATTCCTGAGCAGTATTGTTAAATAGCGGGTTACAAAAACTAAACCGATGTAACCTTTTTTGGGCCGCTAATTTAGTGCTTCTAAAGTAGAAGTCTGCTCATTAAAGTGTGTGCTTCTAGTCCGAGAGCCCAGCTTAGCGGCAGCAAGTAGTGTTGACCAAAAAGTATCCAAAAGAATTATTAGAAGTAGAAACATAGAAACATAGAATTTGTCGGCAGATAAGAACCACTTGGCCCATCTAGTCTGCCCCTTTTTTTTTATATATTATTTTTATCTCTAACCTTATTTGATCCTTATTTCTTTGTAAGGATATCCTTATGTCTATCCCATGCATGTTTAAATTGCTCTACTGTCTTAGCCTCTACCACCTCTGATGGGAGGCTATTCCACTTGTCCACTACCCTTTCTGTGAAATAAGTAGTGAGGGTTTGAAGGTCCTAATTTACTTCTCCCATCAATTTCATCAAGTCAGGCTGGTACCATATACTCCAAGTTTGGCCAATTAATCCAGAGTGCAAGTCATTTTTTCTTACTGATTTGATTTTTATAAAAATGTACATGTAAAGTGGTCTGTGTGCAAATCACCACAGGATTCTGAAGAGCTGCAGAAGTGTGTCTTTACTTAATTAAGTCATGTGATCTATGGCTGCATAAGCACTTCCTGTATAACAAACACTTCCACTAACAAGTTGATGGCAATGATGCAACTTCCACCATCCACATACAACATACATCTACAACTCCATTTTTCAACATAAAGAACATTAAACTGGTGTGTGGGTGCAAGATAGTGTGACAGGTGTTGGATGCAGGGACAGTGGCCCTCATTCCGAGTTGTTCGCTCGCTAGCTACTTTTAGCAGAAATGCAAACACAAAGCTGCCGCCCTCTGGGAGTGTATCTTAGCATAGCAGAATTGCTAACGAAAGATTAGCAATTCTGCTAATATTAGCAGAATTGCTAACGAAAGCAATTTCCTTGCAGTTTCTGAGTAGCAAATAATGGGGGTGTATCTGCACACTCACGATTAGCCAAAAATAACTGTTTTAGAACCTAAGTTCCTCTAAAGAACCCCTATAACTTATTGGTAATTACCATTTGTATTGGGGGTGCTACCAACTACAGCTAGAATGAGTACCAGCACAAGAAGAAGAAAAGGGCTGTATGGTCAGTGCACATAGGGAGCAGTGGATTGATTTCCACTCTTCCATAAAACTTAACCTTTATTATTATTCTCTTAAAACAATAGATTACTTTTATTTAAACTACAAGGTGAGGCGAAACATAGAGGTTAAAATCATTGACATAGACAAACATGCAAAGTGCAATGGAAATTAATAGATGTGAATAAAGATTTAAAAATGTGTCTCGGCATACTTTATTCTAATGTCCACAAATAATATTAAAGTATTTATCCTGTATTAAACCAGCATCCAATTCTTCTTTAATTTATCTCTATTCATATATTTATGGCTATAGATCTCATTATATATTCATTGTGAGATCTTGTTAAATCTAAGATCACAGCACATGAGTCACTTGTTATTCACTGTTTCTTTTTCTTTTTCTATTTCCTTTTTCTTCCTTTTATGGTGTCAGACACCATTAACCATTATCTAATAGGTAGTGATGATACTGGTGACATAGCAAGGTTTAGTATTCATAAATGTAGTGAGCGTTATTGGGTGTATAACCTGTTATGAGTATATAACCCACCTTGTAGAGGATATATGCATACATTTATTAATGTATGAATATATCCTCTAGAAGGTGTGTTATATACTCATAACAGGTTATATACCCAATAACGCTCACTACATTTACGAATACTATACCTTTCCGTATATGTATAAAGGCATATGTGATTAGTTGAGAGGGTGTCACTAGTCTTAAATAAATGAGGATGCTTCTCCTCTAGAGACAATAAATTTGTGTGCACCGGGTTACTATCTAGAGATGAGCGCCTGAAATTTTTCGGGTTTTGTGTTTTGGTTTTGGGTTCGGTTCCGCGGCCGTGTTTTGGATTCGACCGCGTTTTGGCAAAACCTCACCGAATTTTTTTTGTCGGATTCGGGTGTGTTTTGGATTCGGGTGTTTTTTTTAAAAAACACTAAAAAACAGCTTAAATCATAGAATTTGGGGGTCATTTTGATCCCATATTATTATTAACCTCAAAAACCATAATTTCCACTCATTTTCAGTCTATTCTGAATACCTCACACCTCACAATATTATTTTTAGTCCTAAAATTTGCACCAAGGTCGCTGGATGACTAAGCTAAGCGACACTAGTGGCCGACACAAACACCTGGCCCATCTAGGAGTGGCACTGCAGTGTCACGCAGGATGTCCCTTCCAAAAAACCCTCCCCAATCAGCACATGACGCAAAGAAAAAAAGAGGCGCAATGAGGTAGCTGACTGTGTGAGTAAGATAAGCGACCCTAGTGGCCGACACAAACACCGGGCCCATTTAGGAGTGGCACTGCAGTGTCACGCAGGATGTCCCTTCCAAAAAACCCTCCCCAATCAGCACATGACGCAAAGAAAAAAAGAGGCGCAATGAGGTAGCTGACTGTGTGAGTAAGATTAGCGACCCTAGTGGCCGACACAAACACCGGGCCCATTTTGGAGTGGCACTGCAGTGTCACGCAGGATGTCCCTTCCAAAAAACCCTCCCCAATCAGCACATGACGCAAAGAAAAAAAGAGGCGCAATGAGGTAGCTGACTGTGTGAGTAAGATTAGCGACCCTAGTGGCCGACACAAACACCGGGCCCATTTAGGAGTGGCACTGCAGTGTCACGCAGGATGTCCCTTCCAAAAAACCCTCCCCAATCAGCACATGACGCAAAGAAAAAAAGAGGCGCAATGAGGTAGCTGACTGTGTGAGTAAGATTAGCGACCCTAGTGGCCGACACAAACACCGGGCCCATTTAGGAGTGGCACTGCAGTGTCACGCAGGATGTCCCTTCCAAAAAACCCTCCCCAAACAGCACATGACGCAAAGAAAAAGAAAAGAAAAAAGAGGTGCAAGATGGAATTGTCCTTGGGCCCTCCCACCCACCCTTATGTTGTATAAACAAAACAGGACATGCACACTTTAACCAACCCATCATTTCAGTGACAGGGTCTGCCACACGACTGTGACTGATATGACGGGTTGGTTTGGACCCCCCCAAAAAAGAAGCAATTAATCTCTCCTTGCACAAACTGGCTCTACAGAGGCAAGATGTCCACCTCATCATCACCCTCCGATATATCACCGTGTACATCCCCCTCCTCACAGATTATCAATTCGTCCCCACTGGAATCCACCATCTCAGCTCCCTGTGTACTTTGTGGAGGCAATTGCTGCTGGTCAATGTCTCCGCGGAGGAATTGATTATAATTCATTTTAATGAACATCATCTTCTCCACATTTTCTGGATGTAACCTCGTACGCCGATTGCTGACAAGGTGAGCGGCGGCACTAAACACTCTTTCGGAGTACACACTTGTGGGAGGGCAACTTAGGTAGAATAAAGCCAGTTTGTGCAATGGCCTCCAAATTGCCTCTTTTTCCTGCCAGTATAAGTATGGACTGTGTGACGTGCCTACTTGGATGCGGTCACTCATATAATCCTCCACCATTCTTTCAATGGTGAGAGAATCATATGCAGTGACAGTAGACGACATGTCCGTAATCGTTGTCAGGTCCTTCAGTCCGGACCAGATGTCAGCATCAGCAGTCGCTCCAGACTGCCCTGCATCACCGCCAGCGGGTGGGCTCGGAATTCTGAGCCTTTTCCTCGCACCCCCAGTTGCGGGAGAATGTGAAGGAGGAGATGTTGACAGGTCGCGTTCCGCTTGACTTGACAATTTTGTCACCAGCAGGTCTTTCAACCCCAGCAGACTTGTGTCTGCCGGAAAGAGAGATCCAAGGTAGGCTTTAAATCTAGGATCGAGCACGGTGGCCAAAATGTAGTGCTCTGATTTCAACAGATTGACCACCCGTGAATCCTTGTTAAGCGAATTAAGGGCTCCATCCACAAGTCCCACATGCCTAGCGGAATCGCTCCGTGTTAGCTCCTCCTTCAATGTCTCCAGCTTCTTCTGCAAAAGCCTGATGAGGGGAATGACCTGACTCAGGCTGGCAGTGTCTGAACTGACTTCACGTGTGGCAAGTTCAAAGGGCATCAGAACCTTGCACAACGTTGAAATCATTCTCCACTGCGCTTGAGACAGGTGCATTCCACCTCCTATATCGTGCTCAATTGTATAGGCTTGAATGGCCTTTTGCTGCTCCTCCAACCTCTGAAGCATATAGAGGGTTGAATTCCACCTCGTTACCACTTCTTGCTTCAGATGATGGCAGGGCAGGTTCAGTAGTTTTTGGTGGTGCTCCAGTCTTCTGTACGTGGTGCCTGTACGCCGAAAGTGTCCCGCAATTTTTCTGGCCACCGACAGCATTTCTTGCACGCCCCTGTCGTTTTTTAAATAAATCTGCACCACCAAATTCAAGGTATGTGCAAAACATGGGACGTGCTGGAATTTGCCCATATTTAATGCACACACAATATTGCTGGCGTTGTCCGATGCCACAAATCCACAGGAGAGTCCAATTGGGGTAAGCCATTCCGCGATGATCTTCCTCAGTTGCCGTAAGAGGTTTTCAGCTGTGTGCGTATTCTGGAAACCGGTGATACAAAGCGTAGCCTGCCTAGGAAAGAGTTGGCGTTTGCGAGATGCTGCTACTGGTGCCGCCGCTGCTGTTCTTGCGGCGGGAGTCCATACATCTACCCAGTGGGCTGTCACAGTCATATAGTCCTGACCCTGCCCTGCTCCACTTGTCCACATGTCCGTGGTTAAGTGGACATTGGGTACAACTGCATTTTTTAGGACACTGGACATTTTTTAGGACATTTTTTAGGAGTCTTTTTCTGAGGTCCGTGTACATTCTCGGTATCGCCTGCCTAGAGAAGTGGAACCTAGATGGTATTTGGTAACGGGGGCACACTGCCTCAATAAATTGTCTAGTTCCCTGTGAACTAACGGCGGATACCGGACGCACGTCTAACACCAACATAGTTGTCAAGGCCTCAGTTATCCGCTTTGCAGCAGGATGACTGCTGTGATATTTCATCTTCCTCGCAAAGGACTGTTGAACAGTCAATTGCTTACTGGAAGTAGTACAAGTGGGCTTACGACTTCCCCTCTGGGATGACCATCGACTCCCAGCAGCAACAACAGCAGCGCCAGCAGCAGTAGGCGTTACACGCAAGGATGCATCGGAGGAATCCCAGGCAGGAGAGGACTCGTCAGAATTGCCAGTGACATTGCCTGCAGGACTATTGGCATTCCTGGGGAAGGAGGAAATTGACACTGAGGGAGTTGGTGGGGTGGTTTGCGTGAGCTTGGTTACAAGAGGAAGGGATTTACTGGTCAGTGGACTGCTTCCGCTGTCACCCAAAGTTTTTGAACTTGTCACTGACTTATTATGAATGCGCTGCAGGTGACGTATAAGGGAGGATGTTCCGAGGTGGTTAACGTCCTTACCCCTACTTATTACAGCTTGACAAAGGGAACACACGGCTTGACACCTGTTGTCCGCATTTCTGTTGAAATAGTTCCACACCGAAGAGCTGATTTTTTTGGTATTTTCACCAGGCATGTCAACGGCCATATTCCTCCCACGGACAACAGGTGTCTCCCCGGGTGCCTGACTTAAACAAACCACCTCACCATCAGAATCCTCCTGGTCAATTTCCTCCCCAGCGCCAGCAACACCCATATCCTCCTCATCCTGGTGTACTTCAACACTGACATCTTCAATCTGACTATCAGGAACTGGACTGCGGGTGCTCCTTCCAGCACTTGCAGGGGGCGTGCAAATGGTGGAAGGCGCATGCTCTTCACGTCCAGTGTTGGGAAGGTCAGGCATCGCAACCGACACAATTGGACTCTCCTTGTGGATTTGGGATTTCGAAGAACGCACAGTTCTTTGCGGTGCTACTGCTTTTGCCAGCTTGAGTCTTTTCATTTTTCTAGCGAGAGGCTGAGTGCCTCCATCCTCATGTGAAGCTGAACCACTAGCCATGAACATAGGCCAGGGCCTCAGCCGTTCCTTGCCACTCCGTGTGGTAAATGGCATATTGGCAAGTTTACGCTTCTCCTCCGACAATTTTATTTTAGGTTTTGGAGTCCTTTTTTTACTGATATTTGGTGTTTTGGATTTGACATGCTCTGTACTATGACATTGGGCATCGGCCTTGGCAGACGACGTTGCTGGCATTTCATCGTCTCGGCCATGACTAGTGGCAGCAGCTTCAGCACGAGGTGGAAGTGGATCTTGATCTTTCCCTAATTTTGGAACCTCAACATTTTTGTTCTCCATATTTTAATAGGCACAACTAAAAGGCACCTCAGGTAAACAATGGAGATGGATGGATACTAGTATACAATTATGGACGGACTGCCGAGTGCCGACACAGAGGTAGCTACAGCCGTGAACTACCGTACTGTGTCTGCTGCTAATATAGACTGGTTGATAAAGAGATGTCGTAGTATGTATGTATGAAGAAGAAAGAAAAAAAAACCACGGTTAGGTGGTATACAATTATGGACGGACTGCCGAGTGCCGACACAGAGGTAGCCACAGCCGTGAACTACCGTACTGTACTGTGTCTGCTGCTAATATAGACTGGTTGATAAAGAGATGTCGTAGTATGTATGTATGAAGAAGAAAGAAAAAAAAAACACGGGTAGGTGGTATACAATTATGGACGGACTGCCGAGTGCCGACACAGAGGTAGCCACAGCCGTGAACTACCGTACTGTACTGTGTCTGCTGCTAATATAGACTGGTTGATAAAGAGATGTAGTAGTATGTATGTATGAAGAAGAAAGAAAAAAAAACCATGGGTAGGTGGTATACAATTATGGACGGACTGCCGAGTGCCGACACAGAGGTAGCCACAGCCGTGAACTACCGTACTGTACTGTGTCTGCTGCTAATATAGACTGGTTGATAAAGAGATGTCGTAGTATGTATGTATGAAGAAGAAAGAAAAAAAAAACACGGTTAGGTGGTATACAATTATGGACGGACTGCCGAGTGCCGACACAGAGGTAGCCACAGCCGTGAACTACCGTACTGTACTGTGTCTGCTGCTAATATAGACTGGTTGATAAAGAGATGTCGTAGTATGTATGTATAAAGAAGAAAGAAAAAAAAACCACGGTTAGGTGGTATACAATTATGGACGGACTGCCGAGTGCCGACACAGAGGTAGCCACAGCCGTGAACTACCGTACTGTACTGTGTCTGCTGCTAATATAGACTGGTTGATAAAGAGATGTAGTAGTATGTATGTATGTATAAAGAAGAAAGAAAAAAAAACCACGGGTAGGTGGTATACAATTATGGATGGACTGCCGAGTGCCGACACAGAGGTAGCTACAGCCGTGAACTACCGTACTGTGTCTGCTGCGACTGGATGATAAATAATGATATAAAAAATATATATATATCACTACTGCAGCCGGACAGGTATATATATTATATAATGACGGACCTGCTGGACACTGTCTGTCAGCAGAATGAGTTTTTTATAGAATAAAAAAAAAAACACCACACAAGTGAAGTCACACGACGAGTGTTTAACTTTTTCAGGCAATCACAATATAGTATACTACTAACTATACTGGTGGTCAGTGTGGTCAGGTCACTGGTCAGTCACACTGGCAGTGGCACTCCTGCAGCAAAAGTGTGCACTGTTTAATTTTAATATAATATGTACTCCTGGCTCCTGCTATAACCTATAACTGGCACTGCAGTGCTCCCCAGTCTCCCCCACAATTATAAGCTGTGTGAGCTGAGCACAGTCAGATATATAATATATACATAGATGATGCAGCACACTGGGCTGAGCAGTGCACACAGATATGGTATGTGACTGTCTTGTACTCCTGGCTCCTGCTATAACCTATAACTGGCACTGCAGTGCTCCCCAGTCTCCCCCACAATTATAAGCTGTGTGAGCTGAGCACAGTCAGATATATAATATATACATAGATGATGCAGGCATGCAGCACACTGGGCTGAGCAGTGCACACAGATATGGTATGTGACTGAGTCACTGTGTGTACCGTTTTTTTCAGGCAGAGAACGGATATATTAAATAAAACAACTGCACTGCTGGTGGTCACTGTGGTCAGTCACTAAACTCTGCACTCTCTTCTACAGTATCAGCCTCAGGTCAATCTCTCTCTCTCTCTCCTAATCTAAATGGAGAGGACGCCAGCCACGTCCTCTCCCTATCAATCTCAATGCACGTGTGAAAATGGCGGCGACGCGCGGCTCCTTATATAGAATCCGAGTCTCGCGAGAATCCGACAGCGTCATGATGACGTTCGGGCGCGCTCGGGTTAACCGAGCAAGGCGGGAAGATCCGAGTCGCTCGGACCCGTGAAAAAAAACATGAAGTTCGTGCGGGTTCGGATTCAGAGAAACCGAACCCGCTCATCTCTATTACTATCACTAACTATCACATAAATAATTAATGTATGCATATATCCTCTAGAAGGTGGGTTATATACTCATAACAGGTTATACACCCAATAACGCTCACTACATTTATGAATACTAAACCTTGCTACGTCACCAGTATCATCACTACCTATTAGATAATGGTTAATGGTGTCTGACACCATAAAAGGAAGAAAAAGGAAATAGAAAAAGAAAAAGAAACAGTGAATAACAAGTGACTCATGTGCTGTGATCTTAGATTTAACAAGATCTCACAATGAATATATAATGAGATCTATAGCCATAAATATATAAATAGAGATAAATTAAAGAAGAATTGGATGCTGGTTTAATACAGGATAAATACTTTAATATTATTTGTGGACATTAGAAGAAAGTACGTCGAGACACATTTTTAAATCTTTATTCACATCTATTAATTTCCATTGCACTTTGCATGTTTGTCTATGTCAATGATTTTAACCTCTATGTTTCGCCTCACCTTGTAGTTTAAATAAAAGTAATCTATTGTTTTAAGAGAATAATAATAAAGGTTAAGTTTTATGGAAGAGTGGAAATCAATCCACTGCTCCCTATGTGCACTGACAATACAGCCCTTTTCTTCTTCTTGTGCCAGTTTCTGAGTAGCTCCAGACCTACTCATAGACTGCGATCACCTCAGTCCGTTTAGTTCCTGGTTTGACGTCACAAACACGCCCTGCGTTCGGACAGCCACTCCTCCGTTTCTCCAGCCACTCCTGCGTTTTTACCAGCACGCCTGCGTTTTTTAGCACACTCCCTGAAAATGGCCAGTTTCCGCCCAGAAACACCCACTTCCTGTCAATCAGCAGAGCGATTGAAAAGCTTTGTTCGCCCGTGAGTAAAATAGCATAGTTTTGTGTAAATTTGCTTAGCGCATGCACCCTGAGATGCATACGCATGCGCAGAACTGCCGGATTTTAGCCTATTAGCAATTCTGCTAAAATTAGCAGTGAGCGAAAAACTCGGAATGAGGGCCAGTGTGCAACAAAGAACAACAAAAATTGATAAAATGGGAGGTTAAGTAACACAGAGTGAAGCTTCACTGTCGGAAATAGAGATGGGGAACAAATGTGATTTGTCCTGAAGTATTCCTCCTAGAATTCACACTGCACGACAGAGTGAATTGAATCTTGTGAACAGAACTCTACAACTCTACATACAGGCTACAAATGACACAAAATGCTAATTTACAAAAGCAGGGCAAGATGATAATTTTGTGGAATAACACATTAAACAGAATTTAGATATTTTCTGACCACAGTGAAAAAACTGTGGACCACTCTATACAGGGAGGACTGGTCGGCACTGGAAAATGCTATAATATTTTCTTCTTGTGCAATTTTCTTGCATGTAGAAATGTATGCGGACCCTTATGTTTTGGTTCGAATTCGGATTTAATTTAGAATTGCTTGAAAATTGATAAAAACAGCTAAAATAATGTCATTTGGATCTTTTGTGTTCCTACAATTTTATAAACATCAATGACATTCATTGACAGTCAATTTTGACCACACTCTACTGTGTGAAATGACACCAGAGGGAGAAATTTACTAAGAAACTATTTGGGGTGAGATTACAAATCGTACTTCATCATCCCTTAACGCCCCTAATCGCTTGAACAAAAATTGCACATTTACTAACAAGCTATTTCACTTGCATCTTCGGGTTGTATTCAATTGATATTGGATCCTTTCCGACGGAAAGGATCCATCATCTCATTATTCAATTAGTGGCCAAATCTGACAGGATTTGCTGTTCCCGACAATGCCAATTCGACTTTTTTTAAAGTCGGATTGATATTGCCAGAAACGGGGCTAAAACCGTCGGATTTGGCCGCAAATCCGACCCCAAAAAAGTGGATTGGTGCCTTAAGCCGCCAATGCACGTGCTTTCTGACAAGTCGTATTTTCTGACTTGTCGGATAAACGCCACTTTGAATAGGTCGAATCTGGATTCGACCTTAAATTGCCGTTTATTCGACAAGCCGGGAAATCCGACTTTGAATTGCCTTTGTCTTTCGATGGTGTATGTTGTCGCTTTGTGGCGCGTGCGATCTGTGTCAATTTTGTGACTTTCACATGGGAAGTAGCTACATAAGTCACATTTGAATGCATCATAATTCGCAGTAGAATGCCTCTGAAGATGCGTGCCAACACAAAGTCTCAATTTGCACCACAAGTCACAGTAGATCGACAAAGTACCCAAATACATTCTGACCAGCTCGGTCCTCTTTTCTGTTTCTTGCTCCTGGGCCCTTTTAGTCAGCTGATGCAGGCCAGATGAAATCATTGATTGGTTTAGTCTTAATTATAATGGCTTACACCTGTTGCTTTTTATAAGTGGTTCATTGAGGTGTGTTTTTTTGTCCAATTTTAGTGGGGCTTTGTTTGGTTCACACATGCCAACACGCTCTAAAAATAGTGCATTTATTTTGTGCATTGAGGTGCAATTTTGTAGCAGTTTTGTTGTAAACTGGTGTGATTTTTGAAAGACGATTCTTAGTAAATGTGTGAATTCCACTGATCCTAATGTTATTTGGACAATGTTTGTACTGATGGTGATTTGCCGTGATTTGGACCACAAAGTCACATTTAACATGCGACTTCCATGCAAAGCCAAATTAATCCTTAGTAAAAAAAAAAAAATTGTATAAGGTTGGGCAAAATCGGGAGCCACGGAAAAATGTCAAGGTATTGCTGAACATACAGGCCCTCCAAAACCACCCATTGCTTGACTTCCCGGTGCCTGGTCCAGTCCAAGATCCTGGTCAGCAGAATTGAGTGATAATTTTTAACATCAGGGAGTTGGAATCCGCCCTGTTGGGGCGAGCGTGACAAGACGGATCTGTTAATCCTGGGCCTTTTACGAAACCATATAAATTGTTGAATCAAGGATCGTATGGAGCGGAACCAAGCATCCGGGATTCAAATCGGAAATGTTTGGAGGAGATAGAGTGATTTTAGTCAGGGTGTTCATCTTCATAACATAATAATCAGAGCCGGCCATAGGCATAGGCAAACTAGGCAATTGCCTAGGGCATTTGATATGCCTAGGGGTATCAGCAGCTTCTGCTGATTAAAATGATATGCAGCATGCCTATATTCTGTGTGTAGCATTTCATATGCAGATACAGCCACAGTCTCACACAGTATATAGGCATGCTGCATATCATTTCAATCAGCAGAAGCTGCTTGCGCATCCTGGCCACATAGCAATGCAAATAAGATGCATTTTCATTAAAAAAATGGTGCCCGACGTTAGCATTGAGGCAAGATTTATGAGGACACATCTGTATCCAAGCAGAGGCAGAGGTCACAGTGTTAGTGGAAGTGTGAGTGCTGTGTGCATGTGAGTGGGTTGGTTGTGCAGTAGTGTTCTGAATATGTGTAAGAAGCATTATGTGTGTCATGTAAAAATGCATTAATAATGTGCAACATATGTGTAAGGGGCACTATGTGTGTCATTATGTGTATAAGGGCATTAATAATGTGCGGCATATGTGTAACAGGGTACTACTGTATGTGTGTCATTATGTGTATAGGGGCACTAAAAATGTGCAGCAAATGTGTAGGGGGCACTATGTGTGTCATTGTGTGTATAAGGGCATTAATAATGTGCAGCATATGTGTAAGGGACATTATGTGTAAAAGGGCATTAATAAAGGTTGTCATAATGTGTAAGGCGCATTACGTTTATAAGGACATTAATAATGTGTCTCATATGTGTAAGGGGCATTACTGTGTAGAATTATGTGTATAAATGCATTACTAATGTGTGGCATTAGGTGCTCTACTATGTGGCGTTGCGTATAGAAAGTAGAGATGAGCGGGTTCGGTTTCTCTGAATCCGAACCCGCCAGAACTTCATGTTTTTTTTCACGGGTCCGAGCGACTCGGATCTTCCCGCCTTGCTCGGTTAACCCGAGCGCGCCCGAACGTCATCATGACGCTGTCGGATTCTCGCGAGACTCGGATTCTATATAAGGAGCCGCGCGTCGCCGCCATTTTCACACGTGCATTGAGATTGATAGGGAGAGGACGTGGCTGGCGTCCTCTCCGTTTAGAATTAGAATAGATTAGAGAGACACTTGATTTACTAATTTTGGGGAGCATTAGGAGTACTCAGTAGTGTACAGTGCAGAGTTTTGCTGATAGTGACCAGTGACCACCACTTTTATTTATAATCCGTTCTCTGCCTGAAAAAAGCGATACACAGCACACAGTGACTCAGTCACATACCATATCTGTGTGCACTGCTCAGGCTCAGGCCAGTGTGCTGCATCATCTATTATCTATATATAATATTATATATATCTGTCTGACTGCTCAGCTCACACAGCTTATAATTGTGGGGGAGACTGGGGAGCACTACTGCAGTGCCAGTTATAGGTTATAGCAGGAGCCAGGAGTACATAATATATTATATAGTGAGTGACCACCAGACACACAGTGCAGTTTATTTAATATATCCGTTCTCTGCCTGAAAAAAGCGATACACACAGTGACTCAGTCAGTCACATACCATATCTGTGTGCACTGCTCAGGCTCAGGCCAGTGTGCTGCATCATCTATATATATATTATATATCTGTCTGACTGCTCAGCTCACACAGCTTATAATTGTGGGGGAGACTGGGGAGCACTACTGCAGTGCCAGTTATAGGTTATAGCAGGAGCCAGGAGTACATAATATTATATTAAAATTAAACAGTGCACACTTTTGCTGCAGGAGTGCCACTGCCAGTGTGACTAGTGACCAGTGACCTGACCACCAGTATATAATATTAGTAGTATACTATCTCTTTATCAACCAGTCTATATTAGCAGCAGACACAGTACAGTGCGGTAGTTCACGGCTGTGGCTACCTCTGTGTCGGCACTCGGCAGCCCGTCCATAATTGTATATACCAGTGACCTAACCGTGGTTTTTTTTTCTTTCTTTATACATACATACTAGTTACGAGTATACTATCTCTTTATCAACCAGTCTATATATTAGCAGCAGACACAGTACAGTGCGGTAGTTCACGGCTGTGGCTACCTCTGTGTCGGCACTCGGCAGCCCGTCCATAATTGTATATACCACCTAACCGTGGTTTTTTTTTCTTTCTTTATACATACATACTAGTTACGAGTATACTATCTCTTTATCAACCAGTCTATATATTAGCAGCAGACACAGTACAGTGCGGTAGTTCACGGCTGTGGCTACCTCTGTGTCGGCACTCGGCAGCCCGTCCATAATTGTATATACCACCTAACCGTGGTTTTTTTTTCTTTCTTTATACATACATACTAGTTACGAGTATACTATCTCTTTATCAACCAGTCTATATATTAGCAGCAGACACAGTACAGTGCGGTAGTTCACGGCTGTGGCTACCTCTGTGTCGGCACTCGGCAGCCCGTCCATAATTGTATATACCACCTAACCGTGGTTTTTTTTTCTTTCTTTATACATACATACTAGTTACGAGTATACTATCTCTTTATCAACCAGTCTATATATTAGCAGCAGACACAGTACAGTGCGGTAGTTCACGGCTGTGGCTACCTCTGTGTCGGCACTCGGCAGCCCGTCCATAATTGTATATACCACCTAACCGTGGTTTTTTTTTCTTTCTTTATACATACATACTAGTTACGAGTATACTATCTCTTTATCAACCAGTCTATATATTAGCAGCAGACACAGTACAGTGCGGTAGTTCACGGCTGTGGCTACCTCTGTGTCGGCACTCGGCAGCCCGTCCATAATTGTATATACCACCTAACCGTGGTTTTTTTTCTTTCTTTATACATACATACTAGTTACGAGTATACTATCTCTTTATCAACCAGTCTATATATTAGCAGCAGACACAGTACAGTGCGGTAGTTCACGGCTGTGGCTACCTCTGTGTCGGCACTCGGCAGCCCGTCCATAATTGTATATACCACCTAACCGTGGTTTTTTTTTCTTTCTTTATACATACATACTAGTTACGAGTATACTATCTCTTTATCAACCAGTCTATATTAGCAGCAGACACAGTACAGTGCGGTAGTTCACGGCTGTGGCTACCTCTGTGTCGGCACTCGGCAGCCCGTCCATAATTGTATATACCACCTAACCGTGGTTTTTTTTTCTTTCTTTATACATACATACTAGTTACGAGTATACTATCTCTTTATCAACCAGTCTATATATTAGCAGCAGACACAGTACAGTGCGGTAGTTCACGGCTGTGGCTACCTCTGTGTCGGCACTCGGCAGCCCGTCCATAATTGTATATACCACCTAACCGTGGTTTTTTTTTCTTTCTTTATACATACATACATACTAGTTACGAGTATACTATCTCTTTATCAACCAGTCTATATTAGCAGCAGACACAGTACAGTGCGGTAGTTCACGGCTGTGGCTACCTCTGTGTCGGCACTCGGCAGCCCGTCCATAATTGTATATACCACCTAACCGTGGTTTTTTTTTCTTTCTTTATACATACATACTAGTTACGAGTATACTATCTCTTTTTCTTTGCGTCATGCTGTTTGGGGAGGGTTTTTTGGAAGGGCCATCCTGCGTGACACTGCAGTGCCACTCCTAGATGGGCCCGGTGTTTGTGTCGGCCACTAGGGTCGCTAATCTTACTCACACAGCTACCTCATTGCGCCTCTTTTTTTCTTTGCGTCATGTGCTGTTTGGGGAGGGTTTTTTGGAAGGGCCATCCTGCGTGACACTGCAGTGCCACTCCTAGATGGGCCCGGTGTTTGTGTCGGCCACTAGGGTCGCTAATCTTACTCACACAGCTACCTCATTGCGCCTCTTTTTTTCTTTGCGTCATGTGCTGTTTGGGGAGGGTTTTTTGGAAGGGCCATCCTGCGTGACACTGCAGTGCCACTCCTAGATGGGCCCGGTGTTTGTGTCGGCCACTAGGGTCGCTAATCTTACTCACACAGCTACCTCATTGCGCCTCTTTTTTTCTTTGCGTCATGTGCTGTTTGGGGAGGGTTTTTTGGAAGGGACATCCTGCGTGACACTGCAGTGCCACTCCTAGATGGGCCCGGTGTTTGTGTCGGCCACTAGGGTCGCTAATCTTACTCACACAGCTACCTCATTGCGCCTCTTTTTTTCTTTGCGTCATGTGCTGTTTGGGGAGGGTTTTTTGGAAGGGACATCCTGCGTGACACTGCAGTGCCACTCCTAGATGGGCCCGGTGTTTGTGTCGGCCACTAGGGTCGCTTATCTTACTCACACAGCGACCTCGGTGCAAATTTTAGGACTAAAAATAATATTGTGAGGTGTGAGGTATTCAGAATAGACTGAAAATGAGTGTAAATTATGGTTTTTGAGGTTAATAATACTTTGGGATCAAAATGACCCCCAAATTCTATGATTTAAGCTGTTTTTTAGTGTTTTTTGAAAAAAACACCCGAATCCAAAACACACCCGAATCCGACAAAAAAAATTCGGTGAGGTTTTGCCAAAACGCGGTCGAACCCAAAACACGGCCGCGGAACCGAACCCAAAACCAAAACACAAAACCCGAAAAATTTCAGGCGCTCATCTCTAATAGAAAGGGCACTACTGTGTCGTCTAATGTGAATAAAGAGCGATAGGGTGAGGTGTAATGTGAATAAGGAGCAATTCAGTGTGATGTAATGTGAATAAGGGGCACTACTGTGAGGAGTAATGTTTAAGGTAAAGTGATACTACTGTGGGATGTAATATGAATTATGGACACTATCGCATGATCAAATGTGAATAAAGTTGCAGTACTGTGTGGCGGAATTGGAATTGTGGGTACTATTGTGTGGTCATGCCTCTTGCCAGCAAAAACACACCCCTTTTTGGGCTGCGCGCCAAATATGCGAACTGTTCCTATTTAAAATATAGGGGGTACAAACACCAAAATAAGGACTGCTATGGGTGAGGGGTGATGGTGCTGGGAAAGAGGTGCAGGGTCAGAGGCGGAACCATCGGTTGTGCTAGGGGGCACCAGCCAAAATCTTGCCTAGGGCATCATATTGGTTAGGGCCGGCTCTGATAATAATTCTACCCAGCCAGGATAGACTATTGTGTTGCCATCTACAGTAATCTTTCTTAACAGATTGGATTAAAGGGTAAAAGTTCAGGGACAGTAAACGAGATTAGTTGCTGGGGAGTTGGACCCCTAAATAAGTTATATGGGAGTTCTTCCATATAAAGGGGTAAGTAGTCTTTAAAGTAGCTAATGTTGAAGGAGGGGTGGAGATATTGAGGGTGTAGGATTTGGTCGTATTGACTTTAAAGTTAGTCAGTGAGCTGAAAATGTCCAGTTCACACATAAGGTGTGGGAGGGAGTGAGTAGGTTGTGTAAGAATAGTCAACAGGTCATCGGCGAATATGGCTAGTGTATAATTGGTATCACCCACTAGTAGGCCTGTGATATGGTCATTTGCCCTAATAGCCCTAGCCAGCACTTCAATACAAAGAACAAATACAGGGGGGACAAGGGCATCCTTGCCTTGTTCCATTACTTATAGGAAAATTGTCAGATAGAGTCCCATTAACCCGAACTCGAGCTGATGGCCGAATATAAAGAGACAACACTCTATGAAGTGCCAGCGGACCCAACCCAATGTGCTCCAGAACAGCCCTCATAAAATTCCAATCGACCCTATCAAAGGCCTTTTCGGCATCAGTTGATAATAATATGGTAGGGGTCTGACTCTTAGAAGCTAAGTGTATTAGGCCGAGGATCTTCGTGGTATTGTCTTTCGCCTCACAGCCAGGGAGAAACCCCACTTGATCATTGTGGATAAGGAAAGGGAGAAATTCGCTCAGCCTAAGAGCCCTCAATTTTGCCAGAAACTTAAGATCTACATTAAGCAGGGAAATGGGTCTATAACTGGAGCACACTGAGGGGTCTTTCCCCGGTTTTGGAATCACTGTAATTTGGGCTTCTAGGGATTGAGTGGAGAAATAGGTATCAGCCAAAATAGAGTTAAAGGCTTGTAAGAGCCTGGGGGTGAGAACATCTTTAAATATTTTGTGGTAAACAGCTGTCAAGCCGTCTGGGCCTGGGCTTTTACCCGAGGGTGTAGAGGAGATAACATGCTCTACCAGCGATGTGCAGTCAGGGGAGGCAGTGCCTCCCCTGTCATAATGATAAAATAACACAAAGAAGATATTTATAAGGCGCCCATAATTTTATTGCGATTGACATAAACACTTCTTTAAGATAGCTTATCACTAAAATAACGACACGCTAAAATAACGACACGGACACGGTTAGCTGTAGTTAAAGGTCAGACGATATTTATTGTTCGCTGACCTTTTCTTTAAACTATAATTGTAATTGAATTTATATTGGAGGATGGCAAAGGACCAGTCGCTACCAGACACCAGCTCAGGTCTCTTGGATGAAATCCAACCACCAAGGAGGGGAGTACCCAAACCCCGCCTCCTCCTTGCATAACCCGCATTGTGCAGGACTCACCACTCTTTTCTCTGGCAAACGTTCGGTTCCCGCAGGGGAACGTCTAAATGTCCAACCGCAAGGTAAGGACACACCTGCCGTCCTTCTAAAGAGGGTGCCCCACAATGACCACTTATGCCCATCTGACCGCTGGTTGGTAGCGACTTCCCGCCAATCTGGCTGTCAAGAGCCCACCGATAAAGACAAGATGTAGGGAAAAAATATAGTCAGGGCGGGCGGGAGGGCATTCCAAAATGGCAAGAGGAAGTCTGAGTCACATGATTGCGGCTTATATATTATTCCCAGGCCAACCCCTAAGCCCTTGATGGACAGCCCTATAATCCTTAAGGAAAAAATATCCAAGAACACTGATCTGCCTAGCAACTGCTTAGTCACCAACAACCAATCACAAAAAATTGGGCTCTTATATGGCCTCAGGCTTATGCAGCCTTCAGCTTATCTAAGGCGCCCATAATTTTATTGCGATTGACATAAACACTTAAGCTAGCTTATCACTAAAATAACGACACACTAAAATAACGACACGGACACGGTTAGCTGTAGTTAAAGGTCAGACGATATTTATTGTTCGCTGACCTGTTCTTTAAACTATAATTGTAATTTAATTGATTTTATATTGGAGGATGGCAAAGGACCAGTCGCTACCAGACACCAGCTCCAGTCAATTGGATGAAATCCAACCACCAAGGAGGGGAGTACCCAAACCCCGCCTCCTCCTTGCATAACCCGCATTGTGCAGGACTCACCACTCTTTTCTCTGGCAAACGTTCGGTTCCCGCAGGGGAACGTCTAAATGTCCAACCGCAAGGTAAGGACACACCTGCCGTCCTTCTAAAGAGGGTGCCCCACAATGACCACTTATGCCCATCTGACCGCTGGTTGGTAGCGACTTCCCGCCACAAAGGTTTAACAAACCGCCCCGCCATCCAAACCAATAAAAACCAGGAAAAGAAGACAGCTAACTGAAAGGACCAAAACCCCAGGTAAGAACAACCTGCAACACACCAGCCGGAGAAGACGAACGCCTTCCCCCTTGTCGAAACTGCGGCTGACGCAGTACAAGCAAAGGATGCCTGACCACCTAAAAGCCATAACCCAAAACCTCAGCTGTCCTATGCGCAAAGTAATGCCCTGCCGCCCAAAAATGTAAGAGTGGCCAAACCAGCCATTCCTGTTCAAACCATCGACGGCTGCAAAAGAAAAACACCCTAAAATCATCACACTGACATACATCACATAGGAAAACCAAGTGACAGATAACAGAATTAACCCAAGTGATGAGAAAACTCAAAAACCTCCCGTGGACCTTTGATGAGCCAATTGTAATTAGGCCCCCTCGGAGGAAAATTTAAAAATTCACTTCACACCCTCGATTCCTGAACGCAACCCGTTCAAAAACCGACGGGTAAACAAGTTTTTGGGTTAGCGCAACAGGCGCAACTAAACATAATCCCCATGCAGAAGGCTTATCGTAAGCATACCTCCACGGAGCACCTCCTGAATAGCTGCCGTGGAGGACCCTGTGGCTGCCGCACGGTAGCCACCCCCATCCGCAAGGAATAGGACCTAAAAAATATACCTCCAACGGCCCACCTCCTGCATAGCCGCCGTGGAGGAACCCGTGGCTTCCGCATGGTAGCCACCCCCATCCGTATGGAATAGGACCTAAGAAATATACCTCCAACGAACCACCCCTTGCATAGCTGCCGAGGGGGACCCTATGTCTGCCGCACGGCAGCCACCCCCATCCACAAGGAATGGACCTAAAAAACAAATATACCTCCAGCGGACCACCTCCTGAATAGCTGCCGCGGAGGACCCTGTGGCTGCCGCAAGGTAGCCACCCCAATATAATAATAAGCATACCCCCAACAGCCCCGCTCCTTAACAGCTGCCGAGGAGGACCCCGTGGCTGCCGCAAGGTAGCCACGCCAATCCGCAAGGAATAGGCCCTAAGACGTACATCTCCAACGGCCCAGCCCCTGAATAGCTGCTGTGGAGGCCCCTGTGGCTGTCGCATGGCAGCCTCCCCCATCCGCAAGGAATAGGACCTAAGAAGTATACCGCCAACGGGCCAGCTCCTGAATAGCTGCTGTGGAGGCCCCTGTGGCTGCCGCATGGCAGCCTCACCCATCCGCAAGGAATAGGACCTAAGAAGTACACCACCAACGGGCCAGCTCCTGAATAGCTGCTGTGGAGGCTCCTGTGGCTGCCGCATGGCAGCCTCCCCCATCCGCAAGGAATATGACCCAAGAAGTATACCGCCAACGGGCCAGCTCCTGAACAGCTGCTGTGGAGGCCCCTGTGGCTGCCGCACGGCAGCCTCCCCCATCCGTAAGGAATAGGACCCAAGAAGCATACTGCCAACGGGCCAGCTCCTGAACAGCTGCTGTGGCGGACCCTGTGGCTGCCGCATGGCCAGCAGCCCCATTCCGCAAGGAATGGGTACCGAACCCAAACACCGCAGCAAAACTGTACATTAGTGAGAGGACCAGCGAGCGCCTGTATCAGCAACTGGTCGCCCCCTCGGAGGCGCATCCCTACTCATGCGCCAGGCGCAGCGGGCAGACCCACCACCTCCTGGGCCTCCAAGGACCCAGCGACCCCCAGCTGCTTGATCCGTTTCGGGGCACACCATACTGCAGAGCCACCGACCATCCTGCGACCCGCGTCACAGAAAAAGGCCCCGGGATCCCGAAATGCCTGTTGCTCGCCTCCACTCGCTTACCCGCAAAACCCCGAAGACAGCTAAAGCAAAGGCTAATCTAAAACAGGGGCCGCCACCAACACCGACTCGGCGACAGGAGGCAGCCCACCCAGCAATTACGCCAAAAGTTGCCACGTAGCAGGCCTACGGGTATCCGCAGGTTCGGGGCGCACCCTAGCCCAACCCTTAAGCGCTCATGAAAGGGGGCAAAAGACCAGACGGGGTCCACCAGCTCGCGCAGCCCAGAACAGAAGGAAAAGTCCGCAAGGGCAGGATACCGGGTAGCCTAGGACCTACCTCCCAGATAACGATCGAACACAAAAACCATCAACCGTCTACCAGGGACACACCCGCTGTACCACCCGTACACTCCGCCCGACAGAAGACGGGCATGAGAAAGCCTATGTAGCCCCCCCCCGGAAACCACTCACGGCACTTATCAAACTGAAATGAGATAAAGCATCCGCAAACCCATTCCGATTCCGGGCGCGAACGGTAAAACTATACCGCACATCAGACAAACAGGTGTCGCATAGTCGCAAAGCCTGGGGGGACTGGAAAGAACAAGGAGGAGGAGGCCCGAAAAACCGCCCCGTAACAAGACTATAGTAATGAAGACCACAACCACGAAAACATATCTGATCTCGCGGGAAGGGAACTGCGTGACGCTACCTGGCCGACCCTGCAGCAGCCCGCAGGTTTACTGCAAACTATGCCACCCATGAGGATAAACCTGCTCGCAAAAAAGGGGGGGGGAGCTAATGGCGACCGCACCCTCTAAAACCGAACTTCGCGTTGCCCCAAGCATTGGTTATAAAACCCAAAAGTGTCGGTGAACTTGTCAGCAGGGAGGAGACAGCAACCCGCCATTGTGCCCAGCGCCAATCCCCGAAAACTCAGGCAACCGGTAGGGCCCTGGCAGCGCACCGGGGCAACGGGAACACCCAGGCCCCCGAACAAGACCTGGCAACCTACAGAAAGATAGCTGCGAGCCGAAGTGCCTATCAGACCCATGAAGAGAAAATAGTCCCGGTAGCGAGCAACCCGAGGGGGGCCGGAGACGGACAGTATGCACCAATGCAAGAAAGTGCCGCATTCCTCAAAGAGGCACATGAGACAGAAACCTCAGGGACACGCACCTGTCCGCAGAACTGGCACCTAATCGAGGCCCGAAAAATTGCAGGGGATGGGGGCGCAGGGGACGAGGCGAAAACACGGCCCGACATATAAGTTAGCCAAAAAGGAGGTACCCGGCCCATATTCACGAAACAAAATGCAGAGTGCCTAAAAGACTAATTCTCACCCTGCGCACGGTCTCGGAAACGGAGCATGAAAAGAAACCCCATGAGGATAAGACAAATGTAGAATAAGGCGGAACTAGCCCCGGGTCCTTGGGCACCAACCCCACAGGGAAGATGCACAAGTCGTGAAGAGAGGATAAAACGGCATAGAGCCCACCGAGCCCCAAGCCAGTTCTGCGTCCACCTTCCACCGGACCTGATGCGAGACAGCGTAAGCGGACATAAAACGCCGGCGCGCCACCACGGGCAGTTTAGCCGCTCGTGGCTGGGGCACCGTCACTGGACGGGTGACAGGCCCCACAACTTGCATGAGTGACGAAAACGGGAGTGGACGCCTGTGGTGTACTAGCCCCTGCCACAAGTGAAACCCCCCCCCTACCAAGGAGCGCAAATCAGAAGCGCCAACTACGCGGGGCCTGCGACCTTGGACACCACTGTGCGGTCCGGCCTGCCGGATGACCCCCAACCACAAACCCCAGGAAAAAACGACGTTCCCACCCCGATCACGATGGACTTCACTTCGTAATCTTCCCAAGCGGAAACCTAGGATTTAAATTGCGTGCGCTGACACAAGACTGCACCATGTGGGGATACGCGGCAGGTCGCGACCCGGTGCCACAATCCGTAAAAATCCAAAACCGTAACCACAGGTGAAAGCACGGAAAGCCGTTTCCCCAATGACACCCCGTCCGCCTTCTCCGCGAACCGCAGGGGGCGGAGGGAACAGCAGCCGCCGGCACCCTGCCTATCCGAGATGCCTAACGCCACACGCCGCGCAATGAGCCTAGCCAACTAACGCGGGCGCCAAGGAGAACCAGAGGAACCCTACAGAAGGTTAAAGTACTGTAACAATAAGGAGAAAACAACAGCATGCTCACCGGTACCTGAAGGACCTGGAACCCCATCAGCTGCCGCCACCGCCACCGATCTCGGCGGTGCATCTTCCGCTGTCGCTGCATCCCTCCTCGGCCTCCTGTTCCTCCGTGTTGACGCCCTGACTCCCCCGGACCCGCAGACACTTGCGCAGACAAAAATAGAGGGGACAACAAGCGCAGGAAGCGCCCGCGCTTTGACGATGAAACAGGAGGCACAGTTGGGGGGGGAAGGGGAGCGCCCCGAGGGCAGGTGACCGACCACGCGGGCTGAACCCCCGGGGCCAAAACTGAGACAATAGGGTGAAAATCTGCAGGGGGTAGGAGCCAGCAGACCCGGGTGGCGCGCCACGGAAGATGTGGTGACCGTCTGCGGCATGGGGTGGGGACGGGCTCCGGGTAAAAACTGCTGGAACCGACCCCTGGCAAACCCAGCCGCTGGAGAAACAAGGGACAGGGCCAGACAGGTGGAACGATGCCACCACAGGCGACTGCGCCGCCACCATCCGCACCATTGCAGCCCAGCACTATGGGGGCACCTGCAAGCCGCGACACGGGGAGGGCGCAGGACGGAACAGCCCCATGCTAGAAGGGGGAGCACGCGTGAGAGACCCCCCCCATACCGGGCCGTCAGGCAGCCATCGTGCGCCGGCGCACATAGCCGGGCAGAAATGGGGAGGATGCAGGGGAAGCGGACGGAGAGCGCCGGGCCGAAGACCCGAGCCGCCCGCCACCCCACGGCCGCCGGGGGTGACCCACGAGACCGCGGCCGCACACCACCCGGGACCGCTGCGTTGGGGGCACCGCGCGCCCCGGCCAGACGAAAGCAGGGGGAGAATCGCGGGCCGCTGCGCTCTATCAGACGCCGGGACGGGGATAAGGGGAGGCCGCGCTCCGGGAACGAGCGCCGGAAGATCTAGGCTGAAGCTAAGCGACGGGGGGGGGGGGGGGGGAGTAGAGCAAACCCTCCTGAACGCAGCACAGCAGGGGGGGGGGGGGGGGGGACAGGAGCCAAGCACTATAATGGATAAATGCTAAAACCAGTGGAAGGGGGGAGGGGGGAGCCAGCACAGCGCAGTGAGGACACAATACAAAATAAAAATAAAAAATTAAAATTAAATAGGACTATAACAGTATAATGAAATCAGTACTCAGCTTTCCTGGGCCATTCCAAAATGGCAAGAGGAAGTCTGAGTCACATGATTGCGGCTTATATATTATTCCCAGGCCAACCCCTAAGCCCTTGATGGACAGCCCTATAATCCTATAGGAAAAAATACCCAAGAACACTGATCTGCCTAGCAACTGCTTAGTCACCAACAACCAATCACAAAAAATTGGGCTCTTATATGGCCTCAGGCTTATGCAGCCTTCAGCTTATCTAACACAGATTTTGTGTCATTTATATCTTCTTTGTTTTATTCTAATAACTTCCCCTGTGCTGTTGCAGGAATAACTGTGTGGGAGGCAGCGAGAGTGGTGCCTCCCGCTGACCATAGTGAATGAGCTGAGGTGGGGGGCAGTCAGGGGGCGGGACCAAGCAATGGGCTGCAAAAGCCCAGTGAAAAATTATATATAAGCGGCACTACTATAAGTGCCTCAGTGACAGGGGCGTGCATCCAGCCTACATGACAACACGTCCCTGTCACTAAGGCAGTTGTGATTGGACAGCCGGATCCAGCACTGACTGTGACTGGATCCGGCTGTCAGCGCTGTGCTGGTTGCTCACTTTCCCCCGCACTGGAGAAGTCGCAGGGATTGGCGATGGTAGTGGGTGGAGGCGGGAGTAGTGCACATTGGCAGCAGCGGGTAATGGCAGTGGCGGCAGTGGGTGGCGACGAGGGTAGCAGTATTGGCGGCGGGGGTAGCAGTATTTGCGGCGGGTTTGGATCCTAGATATAGGCGTGCGCACGGGGGGTGCCTGGTGCGCACAGGCACCCCCCTCACACACGCAGCCCCGCAAAGCACTAGACGCAGTCCGACTGTGTAGCAGTGTGTGGCATCAGCAAGGTTAAGCTGCGCAGCCCCACTGCAGCCAGCCCTTCAGCCACGACCGCCCACCATCAACTTAAGCAGAGGAGTATGCCGGTGAGTCGTGTCGTGGACTGGTAGTGAGTGACAGAACGAGATGACACTACAGTGTGTCAGTGTCACTCACACTAGCAGCGCCTGGCAAGGCTGCCGCTACCTGCCAGAAAAGGGCTTGTTGCAGGCTTGGGACAGCGGGCGTCCCTACTCGGCTGGTCACATACCCTCTTCTGCCGAGGCGGCCCAGCTGCCATTGCCTGTGATGGACTATTTAAAAGTGCGGTCGCTGCCACACTTTCATCTGCTCCGTGTAGCACGTCAGGAGCCATCCGCGAAATGGTGGGACAGGCTCCATTCCTGGCTGAGCCCTGTGATCTCTGTGTGAGTGTAGAGCACATCGTGGAGAGAAAATACAGAAGCACTGTGCTGTGAACCTCTCGGCCAGACCAGTCCTGTAGTGGCAGATGCTGGGCAGAGGAGAAAGTGAAAGCAGGTAGATGCTAGAGGCACAGCAACACACCGCAGCACAGAGAAAAGACTCCTTACCGCTAAGGGACTTTAGGAGCAGGACACTTTGTGTGTGTGTGTGTGGGGGGGGGGGGGGGGGGGATATTAGACACACCTTTCTTTAATACGAGTGGACAGAGGAGTTGTCTGTATGTACTGCTCCAGGCACCGGGATCCTGCCGGTGACGCCTACGTTGGGACCCTGCTTGTTGATGTGAGGGGTGCAAGACCCCCGCAGGCACTGACTACAATGGGGGAGATAAGCTAACTAGCCCTACCCCCTGGCCTTTCAGTTCAGTACCCACTCTAATCCCCACCCCAGCACTGGAACTTACCCTATCCCTCTACTTCCCAGGCCTCAAGGACGTACACTATCCACTCTACCCCCCACAATTATTAGGTGTTTTGTCTTTATTTTAATATTTTCTTTACAGGCGGACAACAGGTGCCAGCGGGCCCTTTGTGTCCAGGTATGCTGGCACTTGTGGTTCACACTTAGCCACTTGTGGTTATCTTAGCCATGCTAGTTCTGCTGTGACCTGCCCTTTACTGGTTGCTGGGGGATTTTATACATGGAGACTCTCATCCTCTTTAGTCATAATGTAGCATGCCAACTTTCTCCAGGTACAATGAGTGACATCTGCATGCTCTTTCTCTGACAGGACAAATCACACAGAACTGAATCACTCCATCCCTATCTTCAGTAACAGATCACACACAGATCACTGTATCACGCCATCTGCCACACATTGTGTGAAATTGAATTATACATGTGTTGACACTGGTGCAGAGAGGAGGGGGTGGAGTGGGTACTAATTACCCGGGCTTGTTGGAAGGTCCGGCGGTGGCCAGGGTTCTCGCTCCCACTCAGCATCCCCCCTACCCCTTACCTGTCAGCCAGCCACAGCCTCTCTCCTTAGCCCAGCACACGCAGCTGCGGTGGGGCCAGGGAGGCTGCTGCCACTGAGCTCATCCTGCCTGCAGAAAGGGTAGGCGATTGCACCTAGTTCTGGCCCTGGTGGATGGACTCACTGTGCCACCCCACCCTCCCCCTTTTTAGGTCGGTGCAAGCAATTAGTAGTTTTTCCACTTTTTTTATACGTGGTGTGACCACGTCTCCATGATTAGGCCACGCCCCTGTCTTTACTGGGGCCCAGGAAATCTCTTTATGGCCCTTCATGTTGGTAAAATCAAATCTGTATCTTTGTGTCATTTACAGTGACATTGCTCTGTCAAGTCAGCCAGACTGAAGAAAGACGCATGAAATGACACTAAAGTAATTTAAATAATGATCTACTTTAATTACAGTGATAAACTGAAAAGATAACGCTCCTATTTTTTTTAAATCTTTCATTCTCTTTAAAACTTACTATTTTATCTCCTTTTCGTTTTTTAATGTATAAACCATTAGTTCCTAACAAAAGATAAAAGATTACATACTGTACCAATCACCACATAAGTTTTGCGTAAGATTGCTTGTGTGCATGCTTGACTTAATACCATAAATAAACATTGTTTGATGTTCAGTCTCAAAAAATACATTGTCTGTATATTCTATTACTAATTAACGGACCATTGCTATTTGAGTTTCAGTAAAAGTTTAAGATCTGTTACTGAATCTTAACACCAATTTACAATATTTCTTGAAATCAGTTATATAGACAAGGCTGAGACACACAGGGAGAAATGCTGGGATCAGAGAGGATATTTTATTTTTAATGCTGATGTGATAACAGAAGAGGTCAGGTGCACCCCTAACACAAGACAAGGGAGGAGATTTATCAAAGCTTGGAGAGAGATGAAGTAGCAACCAATCAGCTTCTAATGGTCATTTTTTTAAACACAGCCTATAACATGGCAGTTAGGAACTGATTAGTTGGCACTTTATTGCTCTCCCGAGCTTTGATAAATCCCCCCTAAAATCACCTCAAGTCAGGTACAGTAGCTCCATTCAGGAGAGGAGAGGCGTGCTACGTTATACATAGAGAATGCTGGTTCACAAACGTATATATATATTAAGTAATCTCTAGCAGTGGAGTTATTGATTGCAAAAGCAACATTGTTGTGTGCAGGACAAAGGCAGAGCATGATTTCTACAGCTCCCTTGTTGCATTATGAGTGAACAATTTCCAGTAAGCTCCAGTGAATTGATCATATAAAGGGCAGGGGTGATGGCAATACAGATTTCATGTTGTAAATGACCGAGCATGACTGAGGCTTTTAGTAGCTAAAAAATAAGTAGGCGGAGTGAGGATGACATTTCATACTTTACGATAGGAATTGGAAAGTCTAGAATTTCTGATTGAGAATTGGGATTCAGTGAGCAGTGTCCCTATAGTACAATGTCTCCTTGGTCAGACTTATTTAAAAGGGTTTGGCATGTTATCCTGGTTGTCGGATGCCGGTGGTCACATGACATTAAAGATCCTGATGGCGGAGGGGGTAAGCATTTTTACCACTCCACTAACCTAACCCTCCGGGGGTGGCAGCTTGGGCTAATGCTCGGAGGGTTGGAGTCAGGGATAAACCCCCCTAATGCCTAACCCTAACCCCACCTGGGCCTTAACCCCAAATGTCTCCCCAACACTAATTATTATTATTAGCCTTTATTTATATGGCGCCACAAGGGATCCGCAGCGCCCATTACACAGTACATAATAAAATGAGCAAACAAGAAAACCGCACTTACAGTACATGACAAAATAGGACAGGTATAGAAAACCCGGGGTTAGGTGCCATCAAAGGGATTATGGAGTATAAGATAGTGTAAGTAAGAAAAGGAAAGGCACATGAGGAAAGAAGTCCCTGCTCTTGCAAGCTTACAATCTAAAAGGTGAGGGGCTAACAGACCAGAGTGACACAAACGGGGTACACAGCATAGACAAGAGGGTTAGGAGGAGAGTTGACTGGGTTTGGTGAAGAAGTGGGTCTTGGGAGCCCGTTTGAAGTTTTGTAGAGAGGTGGAGAGTCGGATGGGGAGAGGTAGAGCATTCCAAAGATAGGGAGCAGCACGTGCAAAAGCTTGTAGGTAGGAGTGGGAGGAGGTAATTAGTTGGTAGGAGAGACGGTGTGCATTAGCAGAGCAAAGAGGACGGGTGGGAATGTAAAGAGAGATAAGGTCAGAGATGTAAGAGGGAGAAGAGTGGGTGAGGGCTTTGTAGGTGAGTGTGAGAAGCTTGAATTGGATTCTGAATGGGAAGGGTAGCCAGTGAAGGTCCTGCAAGAGAGGGGATGTGGCTGTAGTACGTTTGGTGAGGAAAATGAGACGGGCAGCAGCATTGAGGATAGATTGAAGTGGAGAGAGGCATTTTTGAGGGAGGCCAGATAGGAGGAGATTGCAGTAGTCTAATCTGGAGATGACCAGTGAGTGAATGAGGGTCTTAGTAACGTCCTGGGTGAGAAAGGGTCTGATCCTGGAGATGTTTTTGAGGTGGAAATGACAGGTTTGTGAGAGGTACTGAATGTGTGGTTTGAAGGAGAGGGAGGAGTCAAGGATTACTCCAAGACATAGCACAACTATCTCCTCTAGCCCCAAAGTGCGATCAATGGATAATTGAATTGTGGGAGGTGAGGTTATGCGGGAGGGAAGATGATCAGCTAAGTCTTAGACATGTTAAGTTTAAGAAAGCGCTGGGACATCCAGGAGGAGATAGCAGAGAGACAGTTGGAGATACGAGTGAGGAGAGCAGGGGAGAGGTCAGGGGAGGAAAGGTAGATTTGAGTATCATCAGAGTAGAGATGATATTTTAATTAGAGATGAGCGCCTGAAATTTTTCGGGTTTTGTGTTTTGGTTTTGGGTTCGGTTCCGCGGCCGTGTTTTGGGTTCGAACGCGTTTTGGCAAAACCTCACCGAATTTTTTTTGTCGGATTCGGGTGTGTTTTGGATTCGGGTGTTTTTTTCAAAAAACACTAAAAAACAGCTTAAATCATAGAATTTGGGGGTCATTTTGATCCCAAAGTATTATTAACCTCAAAAACCATAATTTACACTCATTTTCAGTCTATTCTGAATACCTCACACCTCACAATATTATTTTTAGTCCTAAAATTTGCACCGAGGTCGCTGTGTGAGTAAGATAAGCGACCCTAGTGGCCGACACAAACACCGGGCCCATCTAGGAGTGGCACTGCAGTGTCACGCAGGATGTCCCTTCCAAAAAACCCTCCCCAAACAGCACATGACGCAAAGAAAAAAAGAGGCGCAATGAGGTAGCTGTGTGAGTAAGATTAGCGACCCTAGTGGCCGACACAAACACCGGGCCCATCTAGGAGTGGCACTGCAGTGTCACGCAGGATGGCCCTTCCAAAAAACCCTCCCCAAACAGCACATGACGCAAAGAAAAAAAGAGGCGCAATGAGGTAGCTGTGTGAGTAAGATTAGCGACCCTAGTGGCCGACACAAACACCGGGCCCATCTAGGAGTGGCACTGCAGTGTCACGCAGGATGTCCCTTCCAAAAAACCCTCCCCAAACAGCACATGACGCAAAGAAAAAAAGAGGCGCAATGAGGTAGCTGACTGTGTGAGTAAGATTAGCGACCCTAGTGGCCGACACAAACACCGGGCCCATTTAGGAGTGGCACTGCAGTGTCACGCAGGATGTCCCTTCCAAAAAACCCTCCCCAATCAGCACATGATGCAAAGAAAAAGAAAAGAAAAAAGAGGTGCAAGATGGAATTGTCCTTGGGCCCTCCCACCCACCCTTATGTTGTATAAACAAAACAGGACATGCACACTTTAACCAACCCATCATTTCAGTGACAGGGTCTGCCACACGACTGTGACTGATATGACGGGTTGGTTTGGACCCCCCCCCAAAAAAGAAGCAATTAATCTCTCCTTGCACAAACTGGCTCTACAGAGGCAAGATGTCCACCTCATCATCACCCTCCGATATATCACCGTGTACATCCCCCTCCTCACAGATTATCAATTCGTCCCCACTGGAATCCACCATCTCAGCTCCCTGTGTACTTTGTGGAGGCAATTGCTGCTGGTCAATGTCTCCGCGGAGGAATTGATTATAATTCATTTTAATGAACATCATCTTCTCCACATTTTCTGGATGTAACCTCGTACGCCGATTGCTGACAAGGTGAGCGGCGGCACTAAACACTCTTTCGGAGTACACACTTGTGGGAGGGCAACTTAGGTAGAATAAAGCCAGTTTGTGCAAGGGCCTCCAAATTGCCTCTTTTTCCTGCCAGTATAAGTACGGACTGTGTGACGTGCCTACTTGGATGCGGTCACTCATATAATCCTCCACCATTCTATCAATGTTGAGAGAATCATATGCAGTGACAGTAGACGACATGTCCGTAATCGTTGTCAGGTCCTTCAGTCCGGACCAGATGTCAGCATCAGCAGTCGCTCCAGACTGCCCTGCATCACCGCCAGCGGGTGGGCTCGGAATTCTGAGCCTTTTCCTCGCACCCCCAGTTGCGGGAGAATGTGAAGGAGGAGATGTTGACAGGTCGCGTTCCGCTTGACTTGACAATTTTGTCACCAGCAGGTCTTTCAACCCCAGCAGACTTGTGTCTGCCGGAAAGAGAGATCCAAGGTAGGCTTTAAATCTAGGATCGAGCACGGTGGCCAAAATGTAGTGCTCTGATTTCAACAGATTGACCACCCGTGAATCCTTGTTAAGCGAATTAAGGGCTCCATCCACAAGTCCCACATGCCTAGCGGAATCGCTCTGTGTTCGCTCCTCCTTCAATGTCTCCAGCTTCTTCTGCAAAAGCCTGATGAGGGGAATGACCTGACTCAGGCTGGCAGTGTCTGAACTGACTTCACGTGTGGCAAGTTCAAAGGGCATCAGAACCTTGCACAACGTTGAAATCATTCTCCACTGCGCCTGAGACAGGTGCATTCCACCTACTATATCGTGCTCAATTGTATAGGCTTGAATGGCCTTTTGCTGCTGCTCCAACCTCTGAAGCATATAGAGGGTTGAATTCCACCTCGTTACCACTTCTTGCTTCAGATGATGGCAGGGCAGGTTCAGTAGTTTTTGGTGGTGCTCCAGTCTTCTGTACGTGGTGCCTGTACGCCGAAAGTGTCCCGCAATTCTTCTGGCCACCGACAGCATCTCTTGCACGCCCCTGTCGTTTTTTAAAAAATTCTGCACCACCAAATTCAAGGTATGTGCAAAACATGGGACGTGCTGGAATTTGCCCATATTTAATGCACACACAATATTGCTGGCGTTGTCCGATGCCACAAATCCACAGGAGAGTCCAATTGGGGTAAGCCATTCCGCGATGATCTTCCTCAGTTGCCGTAAGAGGTTTTCAGCTGTGTGCGTATTCTGGAAAGCGGTGATACAAAGCGTAGCCTGCCTAGGAAAGAGTTGGCGTTTGCGAGATGCTGCTACTGGTGCCGCCGCTGCTGTTCTTGCGGCGGGAGTCCATACATCTACCCAGTGGGCTGTCACAGTCATATAGTCCTGACCCTGCCCTGCTCCACTTGTCCACATGTCCGTGGTTAAGTGGACATTGGGTACAACTGCATTTTTTAGGACACTGGTGAGTCTTTTTCTGACGTCCGTGTACATTCTCGGTATCGCCTGCCTAGAGAAGTGGAACCTAGATGGTATTTGGTAACGGGGGCACACTGCCTCAATAAATTGTCTAGTTCCCTGTGAACTAACGGCGGATACCGGACGCACGTCTAACACCAACATAGTTGTCAAGGCCTCAGTTATCCGCTTTGCAGCAGGATGACTGCTGTGATATTTCATCTTCCTCGCAAAGGACTGTTGAACAGTCAATTGCTTACTGGAAGTAGTACAAGTGGGCTTACGACTTCCCCTCTGGGATGACCATCGACTCCCAGCAGCAACAACAGCAGCGCCAGCAGCAGTAGGCGTTACACGCAAGGATGCATCGGAGGAATCCCAGGCAGGAAAGGAATCGTCAGAATTGCCAGTGACATGGCCTGCAGGACTATTGGCATTCCTGGGGAAGGAGGAAATTGACACTGAGGGAGTTGGTGGGGTGGTTTGCGTGAGCTTGGTTACAAGAGGAAGGGATTTACTGGTCAGTGGACTGCTTCCGCTGTCACCCAAAGTTTTTGAACTTGTCACTGACTTATTATGAATGCGCTGCAGGTGACGTATAAGGGAGGATGTTCCGAGGTGGTTAACGTCCTTACCCCTACTTATTACAGCTTGACAAAGGGAACACACGGCTTGACACCTGTTGTCCGCATTTCTGGTGAAATACCTCCACACCGAAGAGCTGATTTTTTTGGTATTTTCACCTGGCATGTCAACGGCCATATTCCTCCCACGGACAACAGGTGTCTCCCCGGGTGCCTGACTTAAACAAACCACCTCACCATCAGAATCCTCCTGGTCAATTTCCTCCCCAGCGCCAGCAACACCCATATCCTCCTCATCCTGGTGTACTTCAACACTGACATCTTCAATCTGACTATCAGGAACTGGACTGCGGGTGCTCCTTCCAGCACTTGCAGGGGGCGTGCAAATGGTGGAAGGCGCATGCTCTTCACGTCCAGTGTTGGGAAGGTCAGGCATCGCAACCGACACAATTGGACTCTCCTTGTGGATTTGGGATTTCGAAGAATGCACAGTTCTTTGCTGTGCTGCTTTTGCCAGCTTGAGTCTTTTCATTTTTCTAGCGAGAGGCTGAGTGCTTCCATCCTCATGTGAAGCTGAACCACTAGCCATGAACATAGGCCAGGGCCTCAGCCGTTCCTTGCCACTCCGTGTCGTAAATGGCATATTGGCAAGTTTACGCTTCTCCTCCGACAATTTTATTTTAGGTTTTGGAGTCCTTTTTTTTCTGATATTTGGTGTTTTGGATTTGACATGCTCTGTACTATGACATTGGGCATCGGCCTTGGCAGACGACGTTGCTGGCATTTCATCGTCTCGGCCATGACTAGTGGCAGCAGCTTCAGCACGAGGTGGAAGTGGATCTTGATCTTTCCCTAATTTTGGAACCTCAACATTTTTGTTCTCCATATTTTAATAGGCACAACTAAAAGGCACCTCAGGTAAACAATGGAGATGGATACTAGTATACAATTATGGACTGCCTGCCGAGTGCAGACACAGAGGTAGCCACAGCCGTGAACTACCGTACTGTACTGTGTCTGCTGCTAATATAGACTGGTTGATAAAGAGATGTCTATGTAACTATGTATGTATAAAGAAGAAAGAAAAAAAAACCACGGTTAGGTGGTATACAATTATGGACGGACTGCCTGCCGAGTGCAGACACAGAGGTAGCCACAGCCGTGAACTACCGTACTGTACTGTGTCTGCTGCTAATATAGACTGGTTGATAAAGAGATGTCTATGTAACTATGTATGTATAAAGAAGAAAGAAAAAAAAACCACGGTTAGGTGGTATACAATTATGGACGGACTGCCTGCCGAGTGCAGACACAGAGGTAGCCACAGCCGTGAACTACCGTACTGTACTGTGTCTGCTGCTAATATAGACTGGTTGATAAAGAGATGTCGTAGTAGTATGTATGTATAAAGAAGAAAAAAAAACCACGGTTAGGTGGTATATACAATTATGGACGGGCTGCCGAGTGCCGACACAGAGGTAGCCACAGCCGTGAACTACCGCACTGTACTGTGTCTGCTGCTAATATATAGACTGGTTGATAAAGAGATAGTATACTCGTAACTAGTATGTATGTATAAAGAAAGAAAAAAAAACCACGGTTAGGTGGTATATACAATTATGGACGGGCTGCCGAGTGCCGACACAGAGGTAGCCACAGCCGTGAACTACCGCACTGTACTGTGTCTGCTGCTAATATAGACTGGTTGATAAAGAGATAGTATACTCGTAACTAGTATGTATGTATAAAGAAAGAAAAAAAAACACGGTTAGGTGGTATATACAATTATGGACGGGCTGCCGAGTGCCGACACAGAGGTAGCCACAGCCGTGAACTACCGCACTGTACTGTGTCTGCTGCTAATATATAGACTGGTTGATAAAGAGATAGTATACTCGTAACTAGTATGTATGTATAAAGAAAGAAAAAAAAAACACGGTTAGGTGGTATATACAATTATGGACGGGCTGCCGAGTGCCGACACAGAGGTAGCCACAGCCGTGAACTACCGCACTGTACTGTGTCTGCTGCTAATATAGACTGGTTGATAAAGAGATAGTTTACTCGTAACTAGTATGTATGTATAAAGAAAGAAAAAAAAACCACGGTTAGGTGGTATATACAATTATGGACGGGCTGCCGAGTGCCGACACAGAGGTAGCCACAGCCGTGAACTACCGCACTGTACTGTGTCTGCTGCTAATATATAGACTGGTTGATAAAGAGATAGTATACTCGTAACTAGTATGTATGCATAAAGAAAGAAAAAAAAACCACGGTTAGGTGGTATATACAATTATGGACGGGCTGCCGAGTGCCGACACAGAGGTAGCCACAGCCGTGAACTACCGCACTGTACTGTGTCTGCTGCTAATATATAGACTGGTTGATAAAGAGATAGTATACTCGTAACTAGTATGTATGTATAAAGAAAGAAAAAAAAACCACGGTTAGGTGGTATATACAATTATGGACGGGCTGCCGAGTGCCGACACAGAGGTAGCCACAGCCGTGAACTACCGCACTGTACTGTGTCTGCTGCTAATATAGACTGGTTGATAAAGAGATAGTATACTCGTAACTAGTATGTATGTATAAAGAAAGAAAAAAAAACCACGGTTAGGTGGTATATACAATTATGGACGGGCTGCCGAGTGCCGACACAGAGGTAGCCACAGCCGTGAACTACCGCACTGTACTGTGTCTGCTGCTAATATAGACTGGTTGATAAAGAGATAGTATACTCGTAACTAGTATGTATGTATAAAGAAAGAAAAAAAAACCACGGTTAGGTGGTATATACAATTATGGACGGGCTGCCGAGTGCCGACACAGAGGTAGCCACAGCCGTGAACTACCGCACTGTACTGTGTCTGCTGCTAATATAGACTGGTTGATAAAGAGATAGTATACTCGTAACTAGTATGACTATAAAGAAAGAAAAAAAAACCACGGTTAGGTGGTATATACAATTATGGACGGGCTGCCGAGTGCCGACACAGAGGTAGCCACAGCCGTGAACTACCGCACTGTACTGTGTCTGCTGCTAATATAGACTGGTTGATAAAGAGATAGTATACTACTAATATTATATATACTGGTGGTCAGGTCACTGGTCACTAGTCACACTGGCAGTGGCACTCCTGCAGCAAAAGTGTGCACTGTTTAATTTTAATATAATATTATGTACTCCTGGCTCCTGCTATAACCTATAACTGGCACTGCAGTGCTCCCCAGTCTCCCCCACAATTATAAGCTGTGTGAGCTGAGCACAGTCAGATATATATATACATTGATGCAGCACACTGGGCTGAGCAGTGCACACAGATATGGTATGTGACTGAGGGGCAGATTTATTAAGCTCGGTGAAGTGATAAAGTGGAAGGTGATAAAGCCCCAGCCAATCAGTTCCTAACTACCATGTCACAGGCTGGGTTTGAAAAATGACAGTTAGGAGCTGACTGGCTGGTCCTTTATCACCTTCCACTTTATCACTTCACCAGGCTTAATAAATCTGCCCCTGAGTCACTGTGTGTATCGTTTTTTTCAGGCAGAGAACGGATATATTAAATAAAACAAACAACTGCACTGTCTGGTGGTCACTGTGGTCGTCAGTCACTAAACTCTGCACTCTCTTCTACAGTATCACAGCCTCAGGTCAATCTCTCTCTCTCTCTCAACCCTAATCTAAATGGAGAGGACGCCAGCCACGTCCTCTCCCTATCAATCTCAATGCACGTGTGAAAATGGCGGCGACGCGCGGCTCCTTATATAGAATCCGAGTCTCGCGAGAATCAGACAGCGTCATGATGACGTTCGGGCGCGCTCGGGTTAACCGAGCAAGGCGGGAGGATCCGAGTCTGCTCGGACCCGTGAAAAAAACATGAAGTTCGTGCGGGTTCGGATTCAGAGAAACCGAACCCGCTCATCTCTAATTTTAATACTTACTTTCGGGATGTCAGTCTTCAGGCGCTGGTCTCCCGAGTGGTGTCGGTACTCCGGCATCAGTCACATCCCATCCATTGGGATGCTGAACGCATCCCATTTAAAGGGGACAGAGATGCTTATTGCTATACATGGGTCCACAAATCCCTCCAGTGAAGTAGAAGCTAAGGGCGGAAGAGGAAACATCACATTATGCATCACTAGGCTGTGGGGAGGTTGGAGAGGGAAGTAAGCTCTGCACAAAGTGGATATGTTTATGTTATCATGGTGCCTCTGTGCAGAACCCAAATCTACCTCTGCTCTTATATACAATACAAAGTGTATCACCATTTGTCCTCCACCAACTCCACTTAGGAGTCCCAACACCACCCAACGCTCAACATGCCCTAAATTGATCCCTTCATCTCCCCTCCCCTCCTAGTGTCAATTAAGTAATAAAGGGGGTCATTCCGACCAGTTCGCATGCAGCGAGTCTTCGCTGCGGTGCGAACGGGTCAGAAATAGACGTTATGGTAAGAACTTACCGTTGATAACGTGATTTCTCTTATGTCCACAGGTATCCACAGGATAACATTGGGATATGGTTGAGCGACAGCGGAAATGGCACCAACACGGTCACAAGCTTTCTGGCCTCCCAGGATGCATCGGGGCCTTCACCATATAGTACCGCCCACTGACTCAGTCAAATCAGTTCTTTCCACAGCGATTTAGGCAGGAGCATCAGGTAGAGACTTGTTTAGGCGATAAGAACACACATGCACACCCTTCCATACAAGAAGGAAGAGGTTTAGTGAATGTCTAGATCCTCAAATCAGGTGCGTCAGGGTGGGATCCCTGTGGATACCTGTAGACATAAGAGAATTCACGTTATCAACGGTAAGTTCTTACCATAACGTCTATTTCTCTGGCTGGGTCCACAGGATTATCCACAGGATAACATTGGGATTCCCAAAGCCAATTTTAGTGGTGGGGACGCTCCTGATTACACAGGAGGACCTTTCGCCCGAAGTCTGCGTCATGAGAGGCAAAGGTATCCAAGGCATAATGTCTGATGTATGTGTTTATGGAAGACCATGTGGCTGCCTTACATATCTGTTCTGCTGAAGCACCCTGTTGTGCTGCCCATGAAGGACCTACCCTACATGTGGAGTGTGCAGAGACATTAGCCAGAGTAGGGAGATCTGCATGAGAATAAGCTTCTGATATTACCATTCGGAGCCATCTCGTAGCGTCTGTTTACTAGCAGGCCATCCTCTTCTATGAAATCCGTAGAGGATGAAGAGAGAATCTTTTTTCCTGATGGCACTAGTACGATCTATGTAGATTCTTAAAGCTCGGACCATGTCCAGCGACGCTTCTCCCGCAGATAGTCCCGATACCTGAAAAGATGGGACTACAATCTCTTCATTCAGGTGAACCTTTGAAACCACCTTTGGAAGATAACCAGATCTCGTTCTGAGAACTGCTCTGTCTGGAAAAAACTCAGGAAAGGAGACTTACACGATAACGCTCCTAAATCTGACACTCTTCTGGCTGACGCCATTGCCAGTAGAAAAAGCACTTTAGCTGTTAACCATTTAAGATCTGCTCTCTTAAGCGGTTCAAACAGAGGACCCTGAAGGAATTTAAGAACTAAATTCAAATCCCAGGGAGCTGCAGGAGGAACAAATGGAGGTTGAATATGTACAACTCCCTGAAAGAAAGTACGTACATCCTGTAAATCAGCAATATTTTCCTGAAACCATACAGTTAATGCTGATACTTGAACTCTCAAGGAAGCCACTTTCAAACCTTTATCCAATCCTGCTTGAAGGAAATCCAAAATCCTGGATACTTTAAAAGATCTTGGATTCAAATTTTTTCCAGTACACCAATGAATATAGGCTTGCCATATTCTATGATACACACGCGCTGAAGAAGGCTTTCTTGCTCTAAGCATAGTTTGGATTACTTGTTTTGAAAATCCTCTAGCCTCCTTGATAGAGGTTTCAACAGCCACGCCGTCAAAGAGAGACGATCCAGATGGCTGTGACAACAAGGACCCTGCATTAGCAGATCTGGACGTTGAGGGAGCAGTATCGGTGCTTCCACAGACATTCTTAGCAGATCTGTGTACCAATGCATTCTTGGCCAAGCTGGAGCTATTAGAATTATTGCTCCCTTTGCTTGCTTCATTTTTCTCACTACTCTGGGTAACAGAGATATTGGAGGGAACAGATATGCCAGATGAAATTTCCATTCTACTGACAGTGCGTCTGTCAGGACCACTCCTGGGTCCCTTGTTCTCGATCCGCACCTTGGAACTTTGTTGTTTAGACGAGACGCCATGAGGTCTATCTCTGGTAGACCCCATCTGTTCACTAGTGTCTGAAAAACTTCTGGGTGTAATGCCCATTCGGTTTCCTGAATGGTGTGTCGACTGAGAAAATCCGCTTCCCAGTTCAGAACACCTGGGACAAACACCGCTGACAATGCTGGGAGATGGAGCTCTGCCCATCTTAGTATGGGAGTTACTTCCTCCATCAATCTTTTGCTGTGAGTTCCTCCTTGATGATTGAGGTACGCTACTGCTGTCGCATTGTCTGAGCGAATCTGGACCGGTCTTCCTTGTAGACTGTCCTTTGCCTGAACTAGAGCCAAGTAAATGGTCCTTATTTCCAACAGATTTATTGGCAGGCGACTTTCCCTTGCGGTCCATTTTCCCTGGAACCACAGGCTTCCGAGTACCGCACTCCAGCCTTGCAGGCTGGCATCTGTTGTCAGGACTTGCCACTCTTTTATCCAAAAGGGTCTCCCCTTGTTTAAATGGTCTGTCTGTAGCCACCACGCTAGAGACCTTTTTACGTTTACTGGAAACTTTATCATCTGCTTTTTTATTGTCTGATGATTTCCGTTCCATTTGGTCAGAATAAGGTGCTGCAATGGTCTGGAGTGGAATTGTGCATATTCCACCATGTCGAAGGTTGATACCATCAGACCCAACAGTCGCATTGCTGCATGGACTGACATTGTCTGGGCGTGCAAGGCTTCCTGAGCCATGACCTGCACCTTGACAATCTTTTTCTCTGGTAAGAGAACTTTCTGTAGGTCTGAATCCAATATGGCCCCCAAATGAACCATCCGCTGTGACGGATTCAGAGACGACTTTTCCCAATTTATGAGCCACCCGTGTCTCTGTAAACAAACTATTGTCTGTTGAAGATGGCTCAAAAGTAAATCTTGCGAATGTGCTAAGATTAACAGGTCGTCCAGGTATGGGAATATTCTTATCCCCTATTTGCGCAGACAAGCTGCCATAACCACCATGATCTTGGTAAACATCCTGGGTGCTGTTGCTAGCCCGAAGGGCAAAGCTTGGAACTGAAAATGTTCCTGGAGGATGGCAAACCTGAGGTAACACTGATGAGACAGTGCTATAGGCACATGTAGGTAAGCATCCCGTACATCCAGAGATACCATGTAATCTCCCGATTCCATAGCCAACATTATGGAGCGTAACGTCTCCATGTGGAACTTCGGGATCCAAATGTATTTGTTCAACAGATTGAGAATTGGTCGATATGACCCATTTGGTTTCTGGATCAGAAATAGATTGGAGTAAAACCCCTGTCCCCTTTGTGATGGAGGTACTGGGACAATCACACCTGACTGCAGTAATTTTTGGACTGTTTCTTGCAGGGCATTGGCCTTCGACTCTATACGAGACGGGCTGGTGCAAAAAAATCTTTGAGGAGGCTGCCTCTTGAATGGGAACCCATACCCCTAAGATACCACCTTCTGCACCCAAGCAACTGTGGTTGACTGTTGCCATATGTGCGCAAAATGAAGGAGTCGGCCCCCAACCCTGGAATCCTCCAGGCGGAGGCCCGTCTCTTCAGGCTGATGGTTTCTGTTCAGGCTTGGAAGCTGGCTTTTTGCTAGCCCACTGCTTCCTACCCCTGGTTTTGAACTGGGGTTGCTTAGACCCCTCTTTAGCATTCGCTTTGCTTTGCCAACGAAATGAGCGAAACTTTGAACCCTTGGACTTAGGGTTATAAGTAGCCGGAAATCTGACCTTCTTTGACTCAGCCTCTGATTCTAGGATATCAGATAATGGTTTCCCAAACAATATATTACCAATGAAAGGCAATGCTTCCAATTCTTTCTTGGACTCCGCATCTGCCTTCCAGGTATGTAGCCAAACTGCTCTGCGAGCGGCTACTGTCGAGGCTGAAGCTTTAGAAGCAACTGTACCCATATCAATTGCTGCTTCTTCCAAGTATTGGGCAGATTGTCTTAAACGGCTAAAAAGATCCTCTTGCTCCCTAATAGGAGAAGAGATATCATTCTCTAGTTCCTCTATCCATTCGCCCATTGCCTTTGCTATCCAGGCCGAAGCCATAGCAGGTCTTACCACTGCTCCTACTAGAGAAAAAATTTTCAAGAAGCTATCTACCCTTCTGTCTGTGACATCATTTAGTGAGGTAGATGACAGTGGTAAAGCAGATTTATGCACAAGTCGCAGAACATATGCATCTACTTTTGGAGGAACTTCTCTTTTCGAACAATCCGCAGCTGGAAATGGATAATAAGAATTCCATCTTTTGGGAATCTTATATTACTTACTGGGCGTCGCCCAAGACTCATCCATCATTTCCGTCAGCTCATCTGACGCTGGGAATTCAGTTCTCACTGATTTTGTTCGTTTGAACACAGGTGCTTTAGATTTTAACACTGTCTTGGCTGGCTCTTCCAAGGAGAGAACAGCCTTCACAGCATTAATAAGTTCAGCTACATCTTCTGAACTAACACTCTGCGACTGATCATCATACGGAGTATTTGAATATACTGTATCATCATCTGTTGTATCATCTTGTGTAGTCTGCCACATAGACGCATCTGTCTTAGTCTTACCTGTCCCTTGGTTGCTTGTAGTGATGAGCGGGTTCGGTTCCTCGGAAACCGAACCCACCTGAACTTCACCCATTTTACACGGGTCCGAGGCATACTCGGATTCTCCCGTATGGCTCGGTTAACCCGAGCGCGCCCGAACGTCATCATCCCGCTGTCGGATTCTCGCGAGATTCGGATTCTATATAAGCAGCCGCGCGTCGCCGCCATTTTCACTCGTGCATTGGAAATGTTAGGGAGAGGACGTGGCTGGCGTCCTCTCCGTTTATTGTTGAACTTGATTGATTGTGCTTTATTGCTTAATTGTGGGGAGGACTGGGGAGCAGCTGTATAATATAGGAGGAGTACAGTGCAGAGTTTTGCTGATCAGTGACCACCAGTTTTATCCGTTTTCTGCCTGAAAAAAACGCTCCTTATCTGTGCTAAGTGTGCTGCATATATCTGTGCTCACACTGCTTAATTGTGGGGACTGGGGAGCAGCTGTATATATAGCAGGAGTACAGTGCAGAGTTTTGCCGACAGTGACCACGAGTATACGTTGTCTGCCTGAAAAACACTCCATATCTGTGCTGAGTGTGCTGCTTTATTGTGGGGACTGGGGACCACCAGTATAATATTATATAGGAGGAGTAGTACAGTGCAGAGTTTTGCTGACCAGTGACCACCAGTATACGTTGTCTGCCTGAAAAACACTCCATATCTGTGCTGCATTGTAGACAGTATATAGTAGGAGTACAGTGCATAATTTTGCTGACCACCAGTATATAATATATAGGAGTACGGTACAGAAGGACACTGCTGTACCTACCTCTGTGTCGTCAAGTATACTATCCATCCATACTTGTGGTGCATTTCAGTTTTGCACAGTTTGCTTACCACCAGTATATAATATATAGCATTACGGTACAGTAGGCCACTGCTGTACCTACCTCTGTGTCGTCAAGTATACTATCCATCCATACCTGTGGTGCATTTCAGTTTTGCACAGTTTGCTGACCACCAGTATATAATATATAGCATTACGGTACAGTAGGCCACTGCTGTACCTACCTCTGTGTCGTCAAGTATACTATCCATCCATACCTGTGGTGCATTTCAGTTTTGCACAGTTTGCTGACCACCAGTATATAATATATAGCATTACGGTACAGTAGGCCACTGCTGTACCTACCTCTGTGTCGTCAAGTATACTATCCATCCATACCTGTGGTGCATTTCAGTTTTGCACAGTTTGCTGACCACCAGTATATAATATATAGCATTACGGTACAGTAGGCCACCTCTGTACCTACCTCTGTGTCGTCAAGTATACTATCCATCCATACCTGTGGTGCATTTCAGTTTTGCACAGTTTGCTGACCACCAGTATATAATATATAGCATTACGGTATGGTAGGCCACTGCTGTACCTACCTCTGTGTCGTCAAGTATACTATCCATTAGAGATGAGCGGGTTCGGTTCCTCGGAATCCGAACCCGCCGAACTTCAGCTTTTTTTACACGGATCCGAGCGACTCGGATCTTCCCGCCTTGCTCGGTTAACCCGAGCGCGCCCGAACGTCATCATGACGCTGTCGGATTCTCGCGAGGCTCGGATTCTATCGCGAGACTCGGATTCTATATAAGGAGCCGCGCGTCGCCGCCATTTTCACACGTGCATTGAGATTGATAGGGAGAGGACGTGGCTGGCGTCCTCTCCATTTAGATTAGAAGAGAGAGAGTGAGATTGAGACAGAGACACTTGATTTACTGGAGCTTAGGAGTACTAGAGAGTGCAGAGTTTACTAGTGACTGACCACTGACCAGTGACCACCAGTGCAGTTTTATTTAATATAATCCGTTCTCTGCCTGAAAAAAACGATACACAGTGACTCAGTCACATACCATATCTGTGCTCAGCCCAGTGTGCTGCATCATCTATGTATAATATCTGACTGTGCTCACACAGCTTAATTGTGGGGGAGACTGGGGAGCAGTTATAGGTTATAGCAGGAGCCAGGAGTACATATTATTAAAATTAAACAGTGCACACTTTTGCTGCAGGAGTGCCACTGCCAGTGTGACTGACCAGTGACCTGACCACACTGACCACCAGTATAGTATACTATATTGTGATTGCCTGAAAAAGTTAAACACTCGTCGTGTGACTTGTGTGGTGTTTTTTTATTCTATAAAAAACTCATTCTGCTGACAGACAGTGTCCAGCAGGTCCGTCATTATATAATATATACCTGTCCGGCTGCAGTAGTGATATATATATATTTTTTATATCATTATTTATCATCCAGTCGCAGCAGACACAGTACGGTAGTTCACGGCTGTAGCTACCTCTGTGTCGGCACTCGGCAGTCCATCCATAATTGTATACCACCTACCCGTGTTTTTTTTTTTTATTTCTTCTTTATACATACTACATCTCATTATCATCCAGTCTATATTAGCAGCAGACACAGTACAGTACGGTAGTCCACGGCTGTAGCTACCTCTGTGTCGGCACTCGGCAGTCCATCCATAATTGTATACCACCTACCCGTGGTTTTTTTTTTCTTCTTTATACATACTACATCTCATTATCATCCAGTCTATATTAGCAGCAGACACAGTACAGTACGGTAGTCCACGGCTGTAGCTACCTCTGTGTCGGCACTCGGCAGTCCATCCATAATTGTATACCACCTACCCGTGGTTTTTTTTCTTTCTTCTTTATACATACTACATCTCATTATCAACCAGTCTATATTAGCAGCAGACACAGTACAGTACGGTAGTCCATGGCTGTAGCTACTTCTGTGTCGGCACTCGGCAGTCCGTCCATAATTGTATACCACCTACCCGTGTTTTTTTTTTCTTTCTTCTTTATACATACTACATCTCATTATCATCCAGTCTATATTAGCAGCAGACACAGTACAGTATGGTAGTCCACGGCTGTAGCTACCTCTGTGTCGGCACTCGGCAGTCCATCCATAATTGTATACCACCTACCTGTGGTTTTTTTTTTCTTTCTTCTTTATACATACTACATCTCATTATCATCCAGTCTATATTAGCAGCAGACACAGTACAGTACGGTAGTCCACGGCTGTAGCTACCTCTGTGTCGGCACTCGGAAGTCCATCCATAATTGTATACCACCTACCCGTGGTTTTTTTTTCTTTCTTCTTTATACATACATACTACATCTCTTTATCAACCAGTCTATATAGCAGCAGACACAGTACGGTAGTCCACGGCTGTAGCTACCTCTGTGTCGGCACTCGGCAGTCCGTCCATAATTGTATACCACCTACCCGTGGTTTTTTTTCTTTCTTCTTTATACATACTACATCTCATTATCATCCAGTCTATATTAGCAGCAGACACAGTACAGTACGGTAGTCCACGGCCTTAGCTACCTCTGTGTCGGCACTCGGCAGTCCATCCATAATTGTATACCACCTACCCGTGGATTTTTTTTTCTTTCTTCTTTATACATACTACATCTCATAATCATCCAGTCTATATTAACAGCAGACACAGTACAGTACGGTAGTCCACGGCTGTAGCTACCTCTGTGTCGGCACTCGGCAGTCCATCCATAATTGTATACCACCTACCCGTGGTTTTTTTTCTTTCTTCTTTATACATACTACATCTCATTATCATCCAGTCTATATTAGCAGCAGACACAGTACAGTACGGTAGTCCACGGCTGTAGCTACCTCTGTGTCGGCACTCGGCAGTCCGTCCATAATTGTATACCACCTACCCGTGGTTTTTTTTTCTTTCTTCTTTATACATACATACTACATCTCATTATCAACCAGTCTATATTAGCAGCAGACACAGTACAGTACGGTAGTCCACGGCTGTAGCTACCTCTGTGTCGGCACTCGGCAGTCCGTCCATAATTGTATACCACCTACCCGTGGTTTTTTTTCTTTCTTCTTTATACATACATACTACATCTCTTTATCAACCAGTCTATATTAGCAGCAGACACAGTACGGTAGTCCACGGCTGTAGCTACCTCTGTGTCGGCACTCGGCAGTCCGTCCATAATTGTATACCACCTACCCGTGGTTTTTTTTTCTTTCTTCTTTATACATACATACTACATCTCATTATCAACCAGTCTATATTAGCAGCAGACACAGTACAGTACGGTAGTCCACGGCTGTAGCTACCTCTGTGTCGGCACTCGGCAGTCCGTCCATAATTGTATACCACCTACCCGTGGTTTTTTTTTCTTTCTTCTTTATACATACATACTACATCTCTTTATCAACCAGTCTATATTAGCAGCAGACACAGTACAGTACGGTAGTCCACGGCTGTAGCTACCTCTGTGTCGGCACTCGGCAGTCCATCCATAATTGTATACTAGTATCCATCCATCTCCATTGTTTACCTGAGGTGCCTTTTAGTTGTGCCTATTAAAATATGGAGAACAAAAATGTTGAGGTTCCAAAATTAGGGAACGATCAAGATCCACTTCCACCTCGTGCTGAAGCTGCTGCCACTAGTCATGGCCGAGACGATGAAATGCCAGCAACGTCGTCTGCCAAGGCCGATGCCCAATGTCATAGTACAGAGCATGTCAAATCCAAAACACCAAATATCAGTAAAAAAAGGACTCCAAAACCTAAAATAAAATTGTCGGAGGAGAAGCGTAAACTTGCCAATATGCCATTTACCACACGGAGTGGCAAGGAACGGCTGAGGCCCTGGCCTATGTTCATGGCTAGTGGTTCAGATTCACATGAGGATGGAAGCACTCATCCTATCGCTAGAAAAATGAAAAGACTTAAGCTGGCAAAAGCACAGCAAAGAACTGTGCGTTCTTCGAAATCCCAAATCCACAAGGAGAGTCCAATTGTGTCGGTTGCGATGCTTGACCTTCCCAACACTGGACATGAAGAGCATGCGCCTTCCACCATTTGCACGCCCCCTGCAAGTGCTGGAAGGAGCACCCGCAGTCCAGTTCCTGATAGTCAAATTGAAGATGTCACTGTTGAAGTACACCAGGATGAGGATATGGGTGTTGCTGGCGCTGGGGAGGAAATTGACAAGGAGGATTCTGATGGTGAGGTGGTTTGTTTAAGTCAGGCACCCGGGGAGACACCTGTTGTCCGTGGGACGAATATGGCCATTGACATGCCTGGTCAAAATACAAAAAAAATCATCTCTTCGGTGTGGAATTATTTCAACACAAATGCGGTGTCAAGCCATGTGTTGCCTTTGTCAAGCTGTAATAAGTAGGGGTAAGGACGTTAACCACCTAGGAACATCCTCCCTTATACGTCACCTGGACCGCATTCATCAGAAGTCAGTGACAAGTTCAAAAACTTTGGGTGACAGCGGAAGGAGTCCACTGACAACTAAATCCCTTCCTCTTGGAGGAGCTAAAACAGAGCGATTCCGCTAGGCATGTGGGACTTGTGGATGGAGCCCTTAATTCGCTTAACCAGGATTCACGGGTGGTAAATCTGTTGAAATCAGAGCACTACATTTTGGCCACCGTGCTCGATCCTAGATTTAAAACCTACGTTGTATCTCTCTTTCCGGCAGACACAAGTCTGCAGAGGTTCAAAGACCTGCTGGTGAGAAAATTGTCAAGTCAAGCGGAACGTGACCCGTCAACATCTCCTCCTTCACATTCTCCCACAACTGGGGGTGCGAGGAAAAGGCTAAGAATTCCGAGCCCACCCGCTGGCGGTGATGCAGGGCAGTCTGGAGCGAGTGCTGACATCTGGTCCGGACTGAAGGACCTGCCAACGATTACTGACATGTCGTCTACTGTCACTGCATATGATTCTCTCACCATTGAAAGAATGGTGGAGGATTATATGAGTGACCGCATCCAAGTAGGCACGTCAGACAGTCCGTACGTATACTGGCAGGAAAGAGAGGCAATTTGGAGGCCCTTGCACAAACTGGCTTTATTCTACCTAAGTTGCCCTCCCTCCAGTGTGTACTCTGAAAGAGTGTTTAGTGCAGCCGCTCACCTTGTCAGCAATCGGCGTACGAGGTTACTTACAGAAAATGTGGAGAAGATGATGTTCATCAAAATGAATTATAATCAATTCCTCCGTGGAGACATTGACCAGCAGCAATTGCCTCCAGAAAGTAAACAGGGACCTGAGATGGTGGATTCCATTGGGGACGAATTCATAATCTGTGAGGAGGGGGATGTACACAGTGAAAGGGGTGAGGAATCGGAGGATGATGATGAGGTGGACATCTTGCCTCTGTAGAGCCAGTTTGTGCAAGGAGAGATTGATTGCTTCTTTTTTTGGTGGGGGCCCAAACCAACCAGTCATTTCAGTCACAGTCGTGTGGCAGACCCTGTCGCTGAAATGATGGGTTCGTTAAAGTGTGCATGTCCTGTTTATACAACATAAGGGTGGGTGGGAGGGCCCAAGGACAATTCCATCTTGCACCTCTTTTTTCTTTCATTTTTCTTTGCATCATGTGCTGTTTGGGGACAATTTTTTTGAAGTGCCATCCTGCCTGACACTGCAGTGCCACTCCTAGATGGGCCAGGTGTTTGTGTCGGCCACCTGGGTCGCTTAGCTTAGCCATCCAGCGACCTTGGTGCGCCTCTTTTTTTCTTTGCATCATGTGCTGTTTGGGGACAATTTTTTTGAAGTGCCATCCTGCCTGACACTGCAGTGCCACTCCTAGATGGGCCAGGTGTTTGTGTCGGCCACTTGGGTCGCTTAGCTTAGCCATCCAGCGACCTCGGTGCAAATTTTAGGACTAAAAATAATATTGTGAGGTGTTCAGAATAGACTGAAAATTAGTGGAAATTATGGTTATTGAGGTTAATAATACTATGAGATCAAAATGACCCCCAAATTCTATGAGTTAAGCTGTTTTTGAGGTTTTTTTAAAAAAAAAAAACGAATCCAAAACACACCCGAATCCGACAAAAAATTTTCAGGGAGGTTTTGCCAAAACGCGTCCGAATCCAAAACACCGCAGCGGAACCGAATCCAAAACCAAAACACAAAACCCGAAAAATGTCCGGTGCACATCACTAGTTGCTTATAGAGGCTACTGGAACAAAGCCGTAGGAAGGGAGCTGCATGTATGGGTTAATAGTGTAACCTAACCCTTGAGGTGGTGCTACCGGAGTTAACCTGTCCGCTATTGAAGATAGAGTCTTTGCGAACATATTCCATGGTGGCTCTGTTGGTGGTTGAACCAACTCCTGTTTTTTGCTTTGCTGAAAAGCAAAACAATTCGCACACAATCCCTCATAAGTGACCAATTGGTTCATACCAATTAACCCTGTCTTACAAGATAAGCATGTTAGGGATGTAGGAGTGCTTGATAAATTCTCCTTGTCACTTTTGCCACTCACAGACATGGTAATAATCTGTTAATGACTACACAATTTGTAACTGAAAATCACCTATATATGAGTATATAGAAGTGAGATCAATCTGACCACAGTGCACCTGAATTGAGGGTCAGAACAGGACTGACATTACACAGAAGTCAGCACTCATACTAGCAGTCAGTCACATGTTAAAGCATTAGACATTGTCATATGAGAATACAACCCCCATTGCAACTTATAAATAAGTAGGAAAATTGTACTTCTGTTTTAAACTGGTTCTTTTTCAACATAACATGCAGAAAACACAGTAATATACAGATCTCATATGCAATAGGTATTAAAAAATTAACAATTTATACTAACAAGTAGAGAGAATATTTAGTACTGTATACCCTTCCTCTGTAGAGCGGGATACAGGGAGACTCACCACACTTCCATATCCAAGCAAATGCGCTCGTAAGACGCTGAGTGGATTCAGACGCTACTGATGTAAATTACCACTCCTGGTAACTGATAACGGACACAGTCGCTCACTGACGGACACGGACGCTCAGCGACTTCCACGTGTATACAGACGCTAAGGCCTGCGACTCGGTCTAGGCGGGATCTCTAGTGTACACAACCACAGCGTCTAAGCTGCGACCAAGTACCCTCGTGGTAGCGTCCGAGACGGAAGTGAGGTCATTCAGTTCATGGATGGGAGACGCACGGAAACTGGTCATGAACTCGGAGGAGGGGCGGACAGGAGAGCGTCTGAATCCCCCTGTTGACTTAAACTCTAAGGATCGCGGCCTCTACCTAGTCCTGGCACCTATGATCCCTGGAGCGTAGCGCTGTCGCACTCGAGATGTTCGGCGCATCAACACACTGTTTGTAGTCTCCACCAAATCAGTGTAGCTGTGTCCGGACCCCCCTAGTAAGAGAAAATCCTTAGACTTACCGTCCCCCCATGCTCCGGCCACAGCCTGGTTACGTCTGCTGGACCTGCTAGAACATCCGACACAGACGCCCGTCGAGACAGCACTATTACCGCGAAGGTAAGCGTTGTTGCGACCCGGTGGGGAGTTGTTGGAGCGACTCTTTCCAGTATGCGTTTAAGACGCTGTTAAGAAAAGTCGCTCAAAAAAATATAGTAAGTCTATAAAAAAATAATAATAAAAGCTTGAGGCTGCTTTATCCACAGCAGCCCCGTGACCATGCAAAAAACTTATTTGACTGAGTCAGTGGGCGGGACTATATGGTGAAGGCCCCAATGCATCCTGGGAGGCCAGAAAGCTCGTGACCGTGTTGGTGCCATTTCCGCTGTCGCTCAACCATATCCCAATGTTATCCTGTGGATAATCCTGTGGACCCAGCCAGAGAAATGCGCATGCATGGCAGACGCATTGCGCACGCGTGTCATTGCCTGGCGACAATAGTCGCCGGGCAATGACGCCCCCAGCGACAAATTCGATCGCAGTGGCGATCGCATGAAGATGGACAGGCGGGAGGCGTTCCGGGGCGGATACTCACTGTTTCCAGCCATTTTCGGGGAGTGGTAAGAAAAACGCAGGCGTGTCCAGGTGAACGGAGGGCGAATGTCTGACATCAAAGCCGGGACCTGCATCGCTGGATCCGTCGCACAGGGTAAGTAGGTCTAGGGCTAGTCTTGTTTTGCAGGAAACTTTTTTAGCATAGCAGGGCTGCACAAGCGATCACAGCCCTGCTATGCTAAAATACACTCCCCCATAGGCGGAGATTAGTTGAACGCACCAGCAGCAAAAAGTTGGTTGGTGCGATCAACTCGGAATGAGGGTCAAAGTCTCTATCACCCTTGACACCAGCACATCTCCCCAATTCTCCATATCCATGCCTGGTGTCACCTTGGCTCCACCTTCAGCTTTATTCTACACATCCAGCTCTTTTTTTATTTCTTCTTTAAAAATGTTGAAAGAATAGGTCCCCTTTTTCCTCTGGATGTTACCATACCATTATTTCATCTCTTTAACTACTGCAACCTCCTCATATCTGATGCAATCCTCATCCTTCTTTCCCTACTATAATCCATATATAAAGAGTTAAACTAATATTCCGCTTTCATTACTCCACATTTAAACTCACCATAGCCTACCCTGTCCCCACCTTATACTATGCCTTATGGGTACTACAAGCTTCCATTTCAATCTATATATTGTGCTTAAATGCTCAGATTGTCTCAGCAAAGCCCTTTCATTGTAGATTGTAAACTGCCTCAAGTAAATCATAGTCAACCTCATATGTCTTTTCTTATTTGTTATTCCAAAAGCAGCCAATTTACTGGGGGGCTTCAAAATTTCGTCCATCTTACAAATATAGGATGACAAATTATAGCATGTTGTTGGCCCATAAATCTGATCACCATAGGCTCAGTAATATTATATATAATATATAAATACTTGATGAAGTCTTAGGACGAAACGCGTTAGCCTCCCTCACTGTGACCTCCTGCCTTCTAAAAAGATAAGACATACCTCCTATTTTGATATATGTTTTAAAGAAAACACACTTTTTTGTTTCTTTTATACAACCTTTTATATATATTAAACTTACTTTTAATAGGCTGATTTTTTGTCTCAGTATAGCTCCACCTACAGTCTGTTGAATTTTATGCTTTTTATATACTCTGTCCTAAATAAAGTGCTCATGTAAATTTTTAATTGAATATATTCTTTCTTGATTATTAGTACTGTAGCGACATCATTGGTCACTGATATCCCCATCATACCTGTTTACATTTTTCACCTGTTTACCTCCGCTACTTGCTTGGGGTTAGTGAACACCCTATATCACAGGGAATCTCTTTATCAGACTAATTCAATTTTGAAGTTACGTTAAGGAGTGTGAACCTCACTATATATATATATATATATATATATATATATATATACACACACACACACACATATATATATATATATATATACACGCACACACATATATATATATATATATATATATATATTACACACAGACGATTCTTAATATTTATTAGATTCAGTCCCCATTCTGCAGTCAAAAACTAAGGTAGAAAGATCATCATGTGCAGCTGACACAGGTACAGATAACCAATTAGCCATTCAATAGTCAAACTCATTCGCCAAACCATATCAGTCATCGCTGCACATATTCCAGGTACAAAGCACCTGGTCAGGCGTATCCAAGTGTGTCTAAATTGACGGACAATTGCTAGCATCCCTGTTATGACAAGATTTAGGAACTTGGCTGAAAAGATTTGATATCTGTGACACTTCCAAGGACAAAAAAATACCACTGCCAAATCTTTCTAACCATTAATTAACCCTGGATATGAACCAGGGTAACCATGCTTTTGCCAAGTAATACATTTTTTTAAACCTCAGAAATCAGCACCTTTCAATAGAAATTGATCATCAATAACTTATAAATAAACATAAACAGTCTCTTGAAGACCCATGAAGAAAATCCTACAAATGTAGGGGCAGACTTAAGAAAGAGTGATATTCTTATCACTCACTATGAATGATAAATGGTGCTCTGTCCAATCAGCTCCTGTCTTGTGTTTGAAAAATTACAGTAAGGAGCTGATAGGTTGGAGCACCATTTATTAAGAATACCATTCGTTAAATCTGCCCTGTAGTTACAAATAGGTGTTCACATGGACAAAAAAAAAAGTCATTGAACAGTTTCAGGAATGAGGAAATTTGTGGGTAGGATTGAGGAAATGCATTGTGATTGTGTGACGGTTTTATTATAGTATATCCATCAAGTGAAGGCAGCTTGGGACATCCGTTTATCTGAGAACAATGTGGTAAAGATCTCTGTGTTTGGCCTCATTGGAGACAATTAAAGCGGGTGACATATCGGACGGAAATGATAATTCATCACATTTGCTTTGTTTGAACAAGTTATGTTTATAAAACAGATAGTTTTATATTTCTCAATTGCTATCTTGCTTAAAACCGCATCCCAGCAAATATTTGCTTTAATGGAATATTTTTCTAATTAAAATAACTAAATGATTAGTGGGTTTATGATGATGGCAATTACAGTAAAATATTGTTGTAGACTTAGGAATTTGCTAATATTCAGTATGTCATTTGTATAATGCTATGCCTCAAAGAATGCTGGCAATGATATTTTGTTTAACCCTTTTTTGTAGCTGCCAAGGTTACAACAGTGGGATAAATGTAGCGTTACCAAATTATCCATGTAAATCAATACTGAAAATATACATTATCCATGGCTACATTGTATTTCATTTGCTTGCAGCGTTTACTAGTACAACACAGAAAGGTGGAAGTGCAAATATTGAAGATGTTAGAAACATAGAATTTGATGGCAGATAAGAACCACGTGGCCCATCCAGTCTGCCCCCTTTTTTTTCTTTTTCTTTTTTTTTTTTAACCCTGTGGTAACCTCAACCCTATTTGACCTTTAGTTCCTTGTAAAGATATCATATGCCTATCCCAAGAATGTTTAAAAGGCTCTACTGACAGCCTCAACCACCTCTGTGGTTCTCAGTGAGCAGTATATACTGACATCAGCATCCCGGCTATTAGAATGCCGACTGGGTACGGGGTAATTATTTCACCCCTCCCCTGTCCCTTACCCTAACCCACCTGGGGTGGCGACTAGGGCTAAGATAGGGAGGGTGACAGCTGGGGCTAAAACTCGGAGCGCTTCTACGGTTAATCCCCCTCTAGTGCCTAACCCCGATACATTACCTTCGGAATGACGTCGGTCGGTGTTCCGGCGCTGATCACATGAACGGCGGCATCCAGACTGTACAATGTTTTATATTTCTAAAAAAATCACCAGAAACACAATTGGTATACAGACAAAACATTATTGTTACTGGCATGCTCTAAATAGACCCACACGTGTGTTAAGTTGTAGCTACAGAAGTTGTAGGTACAGAAGTAGCCACGATGTGGCTACATCTATGCCAAACGAGCACTCTGCAAATGGTGCACATGCAAATCTGAGTGGTGCACCCCAGAAGTGCACGTGGTCACGCATCACGGCAAGATGTAGCCACGATGAGCGTGGCTACATCTGTATGTATGTGTGTGCTGTACGCTACCAGTCAAAAGTATTAGAACACCCACATTTTTTGCAGATTTCATGGAAATGTACACAATTTAATGTTTTAATGTACTCTGAAATCAGAGCATAGAACAGATAAACAACGGGAAAAAAATAAGTCATAGAAATCATTTTGTTAAACAAAATTTGATCACAAAGTCGCCATATTCTGCAGATATAACCACCAAACACATTCATGGCACGCTTTCTACAATGGAAATGTTGTATGGGAAGTTGTTCCCAGCACTGATGCAGAAGGTTCCACAAATGTGTTGCACTTGCAGATTGCTTTGCTCTGTCTGGGATGCAGTTAATTTGCCAGCTGTCGGGATCCCAGCGATCAGGATACCGATGCTGGAATCCCGACAGCCGACAATGCCGACAGCCGGAATTCCGGTTCACAGGGGCTGTACTGTACTGTACTGTTCACTTGTGTGTGTCTGTGACACCCATAGAGTGGGAATAGAAACCTGTGTTGAGCGAAGTGAGCCACTAAGCCCGGAAGGGGTCTCTTTGCTCTCACCACACTGCCGGCATACTGGCGGCCGGGATGCCGCTGTCGGTATACTGATGGGCGGCATCCCGGTTGCTGGTATATCCTACTGATCCCTTCTGTCCAGTTCAGCCCAAACCAGCTCAATGAGGTTTAAGGGGCCTATTTATCTCCAAGGATGCGGATGTGGTGTGATAAAATCACCCGATTCCGCACTGCGATAATTGATTACATTGTACGGATATATCAATTATCGCATGCAGGGACAGAGCTCTGTCCCCACAATGACAATCCGCAGCATTATCGAGGTATTTTTCAGGGAAAAAATACCCCGATGTCATGCTGCGCGTGCGCCGCCACTACCACCGCTGCCGTGTCAATCCCCCCATCGTAACTTCCACCCCCTCCATGATAAATATACTTACCAGTCCATGAAGCTGGTGATAGATGTTCCTGCGGGGCTACAGGGTGCTGGATCCTGTGCGCTGCCTTTTTGCAGCATCACTTTACTGCACCGGCGGTCACAGCACAGCAGATGGAGGGCCCGGCAGCCCGCACCAGAGCACCGGCTCCCTAGACTGGTAAGTTTTTTGTTTTAGCCAGTGATCAGTTTGTGTGTCCATCGGACACACATCACTGATCACACTGGCCGGTCCCCGCACAGCTTTCTCTGCCAGCTGGGCAGAAGTAAGAATCTCGCAGTGCTGCCCTGTGATTTTGCCAGCCTAAGCTCGCGTTAATATCACAGGACACACTGTGGTGTTTTTTTTTTAAATAATTTTTTCGGAAATTTGGCCATGTCACATTTCCAATTATAAGTATGGGAAATGCGATGTGGGTTACTGAAAAAAATTACAATTAAAGGGTTTGGACTTTGGAGCAGTTTTTCACGAAAACTGCTCCAAAAGCCCTTTAATATGTTTCAGTGATATTAAAATAACGTGAAAAGGGTGTGAAAACACTCTGGGCCTGATTCATGTTTTCAAGTAAAGCAAAAAAGCAAGTAACTGGGCAAAACCATGTTGCACTGCAGGTGGGGCAGATGTAACATGTTTAGAGAGAGTTAGATTTGAGTGGGGTGTGTTCAAACGGAAATCTGGATTGCAGTGTAAAAATAAAGTTTGGCGCACTGCGTAGAATTACCCTGGGTGGAATAGTCTACCCCTAGAAGATATCACACAAAATGGGGAGACTGCAGAGTCCTAAAGTTCAGAGTAGGGTCCCAACAAAACCGTCAAGTCTGTGTATTTTTCATCCCATCCACAAGTGTACCAGATGAGGCAGCCATGTTGGGCGCACTACAAAGGCCCAGTGCATACATGGGAAAACTCACACTTGTGTAATAGTAGTAGTAGTATGATGATGATGTACCCTGTATGTAGGTCACAATGGTGTGCAATCAGTGGAGGTACACATTACAGGAGAAGCACACAGTGGAGTGGAAGAGAGAAAAAAAACGAGGGGGGGGAAAAATACATTTGCAGGTAACCAGTGGCAGAATGAAAATTGGGATGACATTATTTTGATAAGATAATAGTATGGGTGGGTATGAGAATGTGAGGAACACACTCAAGTCCTGTGTGATAAACTGTAAGCCCAAAAAATTGTATTATCCTCCTCTAATCAGCTGACCAGGGACTTGGCAAATGACAAAGCATTACTTTGCTTCTTTCACACTTGCAGCCAGGAGTTCCAAAGACTCTCTCATCTATTGTTCACTTCTGAATTGCACACAGCGGAAAGCAGATGCCTGGATCCTCTGAGAGTAAGTCCACCTTTTCCTATTAACACCCTTGCTGTGGAAAATCTCTTTTTCCGATACCAAACCATTGCCTGTATACAGAGGCGCAAATGGCGCCAGAGATAAATAAAAAATATTGCCCCGTAAATTGTCATCTAAAACTCTTGCTATAGTCTCATCGCCTGTTGGTACTCAAATAAACATACATTATCATACTGTGCCCTCCCCTTTTCTGTATTCACCTCTTATTGCCACCATTTTCTGTACTCTGCTCAGTGTCCATCCTTAGCTGTACTCTCCTCAGAGTGCTCATCCTTAGCTGGACTCTCTTCAGAGTGCCCATCCTTAGCCGTACTCTCTTTATACGACAGTCACCTAATTTTCCTTTTAATACTTTTTGCCTATATGACAAATACATAACTGCACTATAGCTCCAGTATATCATCCAAATATTATAAAATCTGCATCAATATCGTGTACAGATTTAATAATGCCATTTATTGATACAGTCAGTGGCAAAACAAGGGTGGTGCAAGCTGGGCATTTGCTATGGGCGCCAATACAGAAGGGGTCAGTGAGGGAACATTTATTCAGGCAGTGTCGGGCAGGGCACGCATAGTCCCTGGTTGGCAAAGCTGTATTTGTCACATTATGATTAAAATATACTAAAAGAAAAATGCTGCCACATCTCCCATATGTACCAAGCTCCGGACGTATGGACCCAGTGGGTAATGCCATGTTTATAGGATGATCCCGGCGCAGAAGGATTCCCAGGTCCTAAACCCGTAAGTCCTTCTATCTCAAAGGACAGCTCTTATCGGGAGAGCTGTCCTTTGCACATTTCTAGGTACATACTTGCTTTATTAACATTAGTATGTACCCAATAAGAGGCGGGATGTATCACATCACAGATACGATGCTTAGTACATATGTTTCCACTTCAGCATTCTGTTTAGATTTTTCCACTTTTCGGTATTGTATGTCTGTAAATTTCCACCAATGCCACCGGATGGGCACACTTTGCATGCCTTATCAGGAGTAGTGATGAGCGGGTTCGGTTCCTCGGAAACCGAACCCCCCGAACTTCACCCATTTTACACGGGTCCGAGGCATACTCGGATTCTCCCGTATGGCTCGGTTATCCCGAGCGCGCCCGAACGTCATCATCCCGCTGTCGGATTCTCGCGAGATTCGGATTCTATATAAGCAGCCGCGCGTCACCGCCATTTTCACTCGTGCATTGGAAATGTTAGGGAGAGGATGTGGCTGGCGTCCTCTCCGTTTATTAATGTTGATGCAAATATTTGTGCTTATTGCTTAATTGTGGGGACTGGGGAGCAGCTGTATTATATAGGAGTACAGTGCAGAGTTTTGCTGACAGTGACCACCAGTATACGTTGTCTGCCTGAAAAACACTCCATATCTGTGCTCACACTGCTTAATTGTGGGGACTGGGGAGCAGCTGTATTATATAGGAGGAGTACAGTGCAGAGTTTTGCTGACAGTGACCACCAGTATACGTTGTCTGCCTGAAAACACTCCATATCTGTGCTCAGTGTGCTGCATATATCTGTGCTCACACTGCTTAATTGTGGGGACTGGGGAGCAGCTGTATTATATAGGAGGAGTACAGTGCAGAGTTTTGCTGACAGTGACCACCAGTATACGTTGTCTGCCTGAAAAACACTCCATATCTGTGCTCACACTGCTTAATTGTGGGGATTGGGGAGCAGCTGTACTATATAGGAGGAGTACAGTGCAGAGTTTTGCTGACAGTGACCACCAGTATACGTTGTCTGCCTGAAAAACACTCCATATCTGTGCTCAGTGTGCTGCATATATCTGTGCTCACACTGCTTTATTGTGGGGACTGGGGACCACCAGTATATTATATAGGAGGAGTACAGTGCAGAGTTTTGCTGACAGTGACCACCAGTATACGTAGTCTGCCTGAAAAACACTCCATATCTGTGCTCAGTGTGCTGCTTATATCTGTGCTCACACTGCTTAATTGTGGGGATTGGGAAGCAGCTGTATTATATAGGAGGAGTACAGTGCAGAGTTTTGCTGACAGTGACCACCAGTATACGTTGTCTGCCTGAAAAACACTCCATATCTATGCTCAGTGTGCTGCATATATCTGTGCTCACACTGCTTAATTGTGGGGACTGGGGAGTAGCTGTATTATATAGGAGGAGTACAGTGCAGAGTTTTGCTGACAGTGACCACCAGTATATATAGCAGTACGGTACGGAAGGCCACTGCTCTACCTACCTCTGTGTCGTCAAGTATACTATCCATCTAGATTCTATACCTGTGGTGCATTTTAGTTTTGCAGTTTGCTGACAGTGACCACCAGTATATATAGCAGTACGTTACGGAAGGCCACTGCTCTACCTACCTCTGTGTCGTCAAGTATACTATCCATCTAGATTCTATACCTGTGGTGCATTTTAGTTTTGCAGTTTGCTGACAGTGACCACCAGTATATATAGCAGTACGGTACGGAAGGCCACTGCTCTACCTACCTCTGTGTCGTCAAGTATACTATCCATCCATACCTGTGGTGCATTTCAGTTGTACGCAGTATATACAGTAGTAGGCCATTGCTATTGATACTGGCATATAATTCCACACATTAAAAAATGGAGAACAAAAATGTGGAGGTTAAAATAGGGAAAGATCAAGATCCACTTCCACCTCGTGCTGAAGCTGCTGCCACTAGTCATGGCCGAGACGATGAAATGCCATCAACGTCGTCTGCCAAGGCCGATGCCCAATGTCATAGTAGAGAGCATGTAAAATCCAAAAAACAAAAGTTCAGTAAAATGACCCAAAAATCAAAATTGAAAGCGTCTGATGAGAAGCGTAAACTTGCCAATATGCCATTAACGGCACGGAGTGGCAAGGAACGGCTGAGGCCCTGGCCTATGTTCATGGCTAGTGGTTCAGATTCACATGAGGATGGAAGCACTCATCCTCTCGCTAGAAAACTGCAGTGCTACTCCTAGATGGGCCAAGTGTTTGTGTCGGCCACTTGTGTCGCTTAGCTTAGTCACACAGCGACCTTGGTGCGCCTCTTTTTTTCTTTGCATCATGTGCTGTTTGGGGACAATTTTTTTGAAGTGCCATCCTGCCTGACACTGCAGTGCCACTCCTAGATGGGCCAGGTGTTTGTGTCGGCCACTTGTGTCGCTTAGCTTAGCCATCCAGCGACCTCGGTGCAAATTTTAGGACTAAAAATAATATTGTGAGGTGTTCAGAATGGACTGAAAATGAGTGTAAATTATGGTTATTGAGGTTAATAATACTATGGGATCAAAATGACCCCCACATTCTATGATTTAAGCTGTTTTTGAGGGTTTTTTGTAAAAAAAACACCCGAATCGAAAACACACCCGAATCCGACAAAAAATTTTCAGGGAGGTTTTGCCAAAACGCGTCCGAATCCAAAACACGGCCGCGGAACCGAATCCAAAACCAAAACACAAAAACCGAAAAATTTCCAGTGCACATCACTAATCAGGAGTAAGTGCTACCACCAGTTTATTGGTATCCTGTATGTCTGGTATGTCGGTGTAGTCCCATACGCTGAGTGTTTAACTCCTTTTTTAAATTTTACATTTTACTGGCTTTAAGAAGTGACCATTTATAGAGTACTCTGCCTGTTCTCTATTGGGAGTTTGCTCTTGGAAGCACCAGCAGTGAGACCGTTTCATACTGGAAATCTACCAGCATAATTACACTTCTTATATACTGCATCAATAGTTACCTCTCCGGTGCATGAGTCCACTTCTTTTTTGGTTCTCCAACTCTCATTTATCTAGTATATAGTATAAGATGGTTTAATGGGCAATTCCTCCATTCTTAGGCATTTCTATAATGGGTGCAGTGTGTGTGGTGCACACGGGCCCCTGGTTCCAGGGGGGCCCACACCGCACACACTGCACTCATATATTATACTTAACCCTCCAGAGTCCCGCGGCCATTTCCCAGTGATTTGTGCATGCGCACTGGAGTTGTCCCCCGGGAATAAGGCATGGGCGCCATGTTCCCGGAGACCTGCGCATGCGCAGTAGACTCAGGCATTATGTCTACTGCTGCCAGAGAGGAGGGGGCCCGCAACAGAGACTGCAAGCGGGTCCCCTCCTCTCTTAAAATGCCCCTACGGCCAATGTTCTAGAACGTTTGATAAATCACCCACTAAGCACCAATCTTATATATATATATATATATATATAAATGGATGTATGTGTGTATGTATGTTCCAGCATATCTCTGGAATACCTGGAGCAATTTACACCAAACATGGTACACATATGACTTGCAATCTGGAAAAAAATTACTGTGGGGGTAAGACTAGGGGTGGGAAGGGGGTGACATGTAAAAATCCATAGTTTTCGGGGTCGCGGAGAAGAATAGTGACACTCCCGATGACATTTAAATCCAAGTTCAGCCCCCATCAGCATGGGAAGTGAGAAGGGGTGAAAAAGAAAATGTCCAAAATGGCTGACATTAGTGTGAAATCCATAGTTTGCGGGGTCGCTAAGCTTATCGCATTGTGAACATTGATATGTTCCTTACACTGTCCGTAAACATATAGGCTATGTATCTTCACGCAGTAGCGGATCTTGCCACGGGCAAGCAGGACTTTTGCCCGGGGCGCCGCCTCCCGGAGGGCACAGGGCGCCATCCAGAGGGTGCCGCACCAGGGCAAGATCCGCTGATGCTGTGCCCCCTGCTGCCCGCTGCCCGCTGTGAAGGAAAACTAGACGCGTACGCGTCTAGTTTCCCTTCGTGGACAGGTCCTTTACTGTGCGGTGCGCGATGACGTCATCGCGCACCGCACAGCAAAGGTCCTCTCCACGAAGGGAACTAGATGCTACGCGTCTAGTTTCCCTTCGTGGAGAGGACCTTTGCTGTGCGGTGCACGATGACGTCATCGCGCACCGCACATCATTTCAGTCTGTACAGGGGGCGTAAATGACCACGCCCCCTGTACGAAGCCATGCTCCCTATTGCCGCTCGGGGCGCACAGAGCCCCAGAACCGGCCCGGTCTTCACGCTAAGGGCGGGATATACCAAGCTGTTCCGCTGTGCTATTAGCCCTCTTACCGCTCTGTTCTCATCTCCACTGCTACATTCCCCCTCACCTCCTGGTGCTGCCATTCTGTCCGATTGTTTTCCGCGGCAGTCGCCAGTATGAACTAATTGATGCTGCACTGCTCCTCTGTTGCGGTCACTTAGGGATCACCGTTGTGGATGGGAGCTGTTAGGAGCTGGGCAAAAGTGCAGTTACTGAATGATGGGAGGTTACAGGTCCCGTACGTTATTACATACGGGGCTTGCAAAGGACCAATATGCAAACTATTGGGGCAGGTAACGTAACAATAAGATCACATGATGCGGAAAACAACAGGACTGAAATACAGCGTCAGGAGGTGAGGAGGAATCTAACAGTGGAGATGAGAACGGAGCAGTAAGAGCGCACGGAACAGCTTAGTGCATCCTACCCTAATTCTTTTAGGGGTTGGGTAGTGAACTTAAACTGTGTACAGGGTACCAACAGCTCTCCAAGTGACCTTAAGTGTTGTGCAAAAATCTCTACCTTTTTACCTCAAAGGAGGAGCCCTAAGGAGAGCGAGCAGCTAAGCAGAGGAGACCTAGGGACCTTTGGAATAGAGTCAGCCTATCCCTGCAAACCTTACATATGTAACATACAGCGGGCATAGGGGGTCTGGGACTCCAGGTCGACAACAAAAAGGTCGACACACCTTAGGTCAACGCCAATTGGTCGACACACCTTAGGTCGACATGGACAAAAGGTCGACATGGACAAAAGGTCGACAGGAACAAGGTCGACGTGGAAAAAGGTCGACATGGGTTTTTTATGTTTTTTTGGTGTCGTTTTCTTCGTAGAGTGACCGGGAACCCCAATTAGTGCACCACGTCCCCTCGCATGGCTCGCTTCGGTCGCCATGCTTCGGGCATGGTGCCTTCGCTCCGCTCCGCTTCGCTCGGCACAGATTATCGTTCCAATTGTAGTCCACGTGGATCGTTAAGTATGAAAAAGTTCCAAAAAAGAAAAAAATTGTGAAAAACTCATGTCGACCTTTTTCCATGTCGACCTTGTTCCTGCCGACCTTTTGTCCATGTCGACCTAAGGTGTGTCGACCAATTGGCGTCGACCCAAGGTGTGTCGACATTTTTTGTTGTCGACCTGGAGTCCGGATACCGGCAGAGCTTGGCCTGTCGTCCCAGCATTTACAGCACTGAGCAGGGCAGCATCAGAGGCGGAACGGGGAAGAGAAGGAGGCGGATTATTCTCCTCAGCACCAGCATTTTGACAGCATCAATCCGGGGAAGCCTAGAGGTGTGGCCTGTCAAAGATTGGTATTATTCTTTACATTCCGTAGCGAAGCACGGGTATTCATCTAGTAACTTATAAAGAACATCTGTTATATATGATTCATGTTGAATTCCATCCACTAACCATGGAAGTTACAGTAAAGACCAGTTGAATATCTAGGGGCTGAATCAGAGGTGGACGCAGGGTGAATCAGTGCTGCGTCTTCAGTTGCAGCGGATCTGACTGGATATGTTAATGAGATCCACTGCTGGCTTCTCAAATCTGCTGCCTGTGTCTGAAGACACAGTATTGGATCTACAGCACAAACATCAGCCAGCCCATCAGACATCTGAGCAATCTTCAGGTTAGGGGCCAGATTAAGGGCCTGGGACAGAAAATGTTGAATGGCCTATACTGAGAAAGGGAGGAGCTGTGACCAGTGCTGTGTGGGTGTGGCCTGAGCCACATGGGTGTGTACGCCTCTTACACTGTCAGCCTCACTAAATATCAGATCTATCTGCAGACAGCCCCACCGTTGAATTAACTGTTGAAAAACCTGGGGATGTAGGCCCCATTCCCCTGGATGGAGGTCGTACCTGCTGAGGAAGTCTGCTTCCCAGTTGTCCACTCCAGGAATGAATATGGCTGAGATGGCCCTTCTGTTGGCCTCCGCTCAGAGGAGGATTTTTTACACCTCTCGCATCGCCAAACTGCTTCTTGTTCCCCCTTGTCGGTTTATGTACGCCACCGCAGTGGCGTTGTCCGATTGAACCTGGATCACCTGACCCTTCAGGAGATGGGAGGCTTGTAGAAGAGCATGTAAACTGCCCTGAGTTCCAAGATGTTTATTGGTGAAGCAGATTCCTGAACTGACCATAACCCTTGGAACTGGGCCCCTTGGTCACCGCTCCCCAACCCCGGAGGCTGGCATCCGTCGTCAGCAGAATCCACGAGTGGAAATTGAAACTTCTGCCCTCTACCAGGTGAGGAATTTGAAGCCACCACAATAGAGAAATCCGGGCATTCGGAGATAGGGTCACTTCCTGATGCATATGCAGGTGAGAACCCGACCATTTGTCCGGCAGATCCAGCTGAAACGGTCGGGAATAAAACCTGCCTTATTGGATTGCCTCATAAGCAGCCACCATCTTGCAAAGATGTGTAGACACCCTGCGAGGACTGAGTACCAGGAACTCCCCCTCCTCCAGAGCGGATACCACCGCCCTCAGAGACTCCATCTTGAATATGAACACCTGCAGATATGGATTGAGAGACTTCAGATTCAAGATGGGGCGCACCGAACCGTCTGGCTTGGGAACGACAAAAAGACTGGAGTAAAAACCCCTGTTGCATAACGGAGGAGGTACAGGAACTACCACCACTGTCTGCAAAAGTTTTTGAATAGCCTTTTGTAAGGTAACTTTTGCTGTGGATAATGCTGGTAGGTAGGAGTGTTTGAAATTCCAGCCGGTATCCATGGGAAACAAGGTCCCTCACCCAAGGATCCCGGCAGGACTCCACCCACACGTGGGCGAAGTGTTGAAGGCGAGACCCTACCTGAAAGTCGCCATGCTGCTGGGGCCAATCGTCTCGCGGAAGGCTTAGCGGTAGGGGATCCAGTGGTCTGGTCCAGGGAGACGGCAGGTGCAGGTTTACGAGACTTACCGCGATTTCCTCTGGAAGTGGTGGAGACCCCTCGGCCCCTGCCTCTGAACCTTGCCAGATGAAAGGACTGCAAGGAGGGTCCAGTGTAAGAACGTCTAGCCGGTGGTGCAGCCAACGGCAGATAGGTAGACTTACCCGCCGTTGTTTGGGAGATCCACTTATTTAATCTGTCTCCAAACAAGGCATCACCTGTAAAGGGAAGATTTTCTACACCCTTTTTGGAATTAGTGTCCTCGTCCATATCATCATCATCCACATCTGGCTGATCAGAGTCAGAATCAGACTGCAAAACCTGTGGCAGTGAGCGTGTATGGGAAGCCACTAGAGGGGGCTGAGAAGCCTTCCCGGAATCTGCTGCCTTAGTCACACAATCAATGGAGTGTTTCAACACCTGTCTCTCTCTTTTAGCTGCAGCCAGTTCAGAATTTACATTTTGAATCATGCTCTTAAAGCTATCTAACCAGTCAGGTGCTTGTGAACTGGGTCCCTGAGGAGATGAGGAACATTGCTCACACATGAGTGACCCCACTGAAGATGGGGTAGAATTACAAGCAGCATACATAACAGTCCACAGCCATTATGTAGGAAAACCACAGCGCAGCCCCCTTGTCCGACACCCCACACAGGCCCTAGAGAGCCCTTGTAGTGACACTGAGGAGCGGACCCAGCACACAAACACAGCAGCACAATGTGGGAAAATAAGTGTATGCAATATCAGTGCAGCGGCGCTACTACTGGCGTGCTACTCCCTGACTATGACCCCCTGGTACCAGTTTAAACTAGAGATGAGCGCCGGAAATTTTTCGGGTTTTGTGTTTTGGTTTTGGGTTCGGTTCCGCGGCCGTGTTTTGGGTTCGACCGCGTTTTGGCAAAACCTCACCGAATTTTTTTTGTCGGATTCGGGTGTGTTTTGGATTCGGGTGTTTTTTTCAAAAAACCCTAAAAAACAGCTTAAATCATAGAATTTGGGGGTAATTTTGATCCCAAAGTATTATTAACCTCAAAAAACATAATTTACACTCATTTTCAGCCTATTCTGAACACATCACACCTCACAATATTATTTTTAGTCCTAAAATTTGCACCGAGGTCGCTGTGTGAGTAAGATAAGCGACCCTAGTGGCCGACACAAACACCGGGCCCATCTAGGAGTGGCACTGCAGTGTCACGCAGGATGTCCCTTCCAAAAAACCCTCCCCAAACAGCACATGACGCAAAGAAAAAAAGAGGCGCAATGAGGTAGCTGTGTGAGTAAGATTAGCGACCCTAGTGGCCGACACAAACACCGGGCCCATCTAGGAGTGGCACTGCAGTGTCACGCAGGATGTCCCTTCCAAAAAACCCTCCCCAAACAGCACATGACGCAAAGAAAAAAAGAGGCGCAATGAGGTAGCTGACTGTGTGAGAAAGATAAGCGACCCTAGTGGCCGACACAAACACCGGGCCCATCTAGGAGTGGCACTGCAGTGTCACGCAGGATGTCCCTTCCAAAAAACCCTCCCCAAACAGCACATGACGCAAAGAAAAAAAGAGGCGCAATGAGGTAGCTGACTGTGTGAGAAAGATAAGCGACCCTAGTGGCCGACACAAACACCGGGCCCATCTAGGAGTGGCACTGCAGTGTCACGCAGGATGTCCCTTCCAAAAAACCCTCCCCAAACAGCACATGACGCAAAGAAAAAAAGAGGCGCAATGAGGTAGCTGACTGTGTGAGAAAGATAAGCGACCCTAGTGGCCGACACAAACACCGGGCCCATCTAGGAGTGGCACTGCAGTGTCACGCAGGATGTCCCTTCCAAAAAACCCTCCCCAAACAGCACATGACGCAAAGAAAAAAAGAGGCGCAATGAGGTAGCTGTGTGAGAAAGATAAGCGACCCTAGTGGCCGACACAAACACCGGGCCCATCTAGGAGTGGCACTGCAGTGTCACGCAGGATGTCCCTTCCAAAAAACCCTCCCCAAACAGCACATGACGCAAAGAAAAAAAGAGGCGCAATGAGGCAGCTGTGTGAGTAAGATTAGCGACCCTAGTGGCCGACACAAACACCGGGCCCATCTAGGAGTGGCACTGCAGTGTCACGCAGGATGGCCCTTCCAAAAAACCCTCCCCAAACAGCACATGACGCAAAGAAAAAAAGAGGCGCAATGAGGTAGCTGACTGTGTGAGTAAGATTAGCGACCCTAGTGGCCGACACAAACACCGGGCACATCTAGGAGTGGCACTGCAGTGTCACGCAGGATGTCCCTTCCAAAAAACCCTCCCCAAACAGCACATGACGCAAAGAAAAAAAGAGGCGCAATGAGGTAGCTGTGTGAGTAAGATTAGCGACCCTAGTGGCCGACACAAACACCGGGCCCATCTAGGAGTGGCACTGCAGTGTCACGCAGGATGTCCCTTCCAAAAAACCCTCCCCAATCAGCACATGATGCAAAGAAAAAGAAAAGAAAAAAGAGGTGCAAGATGGAATTATCCTTGGGCCCTCCCACCCACCCTTATGTTGTATAAACAAAACAGGACATGCACACTTTAACCAACCCATCATTTCAGTGACAGGGTCTGCCACACGACTGTGACTGATATGACGGGTTGGTTTGGACCCCCCCCAAAAAAGAAGCAATTAATCTCTCCTTGCACAAACTGGCTCTACAGAGGCAAGATGTCCACCTCATCTTCACCCTCCGATATATCACCGTGTACATCCCCCTCCTCACAGATTATCAATTCGTCCCCACTGGAATCCACCATCTCAGCTCCCTGTGTACTTTGTGGAGGCAATTGCTGCTGGTCAATGTCTCCGCGGAGGAATTGATTATAATTCATTTTAATGAACATCATCTTCTCCACATTTTCTGGATGTAACCTCGTACGCCGATTGCTGACAAGGTGAGCGGCGGCACTAAACACTCTTTCGGAGTACACACTTGTGGGAGGGCAACTTAGGTAGAATAAAGCCAGTTTGTGCAAGGGCCTCCAAATTGCCTCTTTTTCCTGCCAGTATAAGTACGGACTGTGTGACGTGCCTACTTGGATGCGGTCACTCATATAATCCTCCACCATTCTATCAATGTTGAGAGAATCATATGCAGTGACAGTAGACGACATGTCCGTAATCGTTGTCAGGTCCTTCAGTCCGGACCAGATGTCAGCATCAGCAGTCGCTCCAGACTGCCCTGCATCACCGCCAGCGGGTGGGCTCGGAATTCTGAGCCTTTTCCTCGCACCCCCAGTTGCGGGAGAATGTGAAGGAGGAGATGTTGACAGGTCGCGTTCCGCTTGACTTGACAATTTTGTCACCAGCAGGTCTTTCAACCCCAGCAGACCTGTGTCTGCCGGAAAGAGAGATCCAAGGTAGGCTTTAAATCTAGGATCGAGCACGGTGGCCAAAATGTAGTGCTCTGATTTCAACAGATTGACCACCCGTGAATCCTTGTTAAGCGAATTAAGGGCTGCATCCACAAGTCCCACATGCCTAGCGGAATCGCTCCGTGTTAGCTCCTTCTTCAATGCCTCCAGCTTCTTCTGCAAAAGCCTGATGAGGGGAATGACCTGACTCAGGCTGGCAGTGTCTGAACTGACTTCACGTGTGGCAAGTTCAAAGGGCATCAGAACCTTGCACAACGTTGAAATCATTCTCCACTGCACTTGAGACAGGTGCATTCCATCTCCTATATCGTGCTCAATTGTATAGGCTTGAATGGCCTTTTGCTGCTCCTCCAACCTCTGAAGCATATAGAGGGTTGAATTCCACCTCGTTACCACTTCTTGCTTCAGATGATGGCAGGGCAGGTTCAGTAGTTTTTGGTGGTGCTCCAGTCTTCTGTACGTGGTGCCTGTACGCCGAAAGTGTCCCGCAATTTTTCTGGCCACCGACAGCATCTCTTGCACGCCCCTGTCGTTTTTTAAAAAATTCTGCACCACCAAATTCAAGGTATGTGCAAAACATGGGACGTGCTGGAATTTGCCCATATTTAATGCACACACAATATTGCTGGCGTTGTCCGATGCCACAAATCCACAGGAGAGTCCAATTGGGGTAAGCCATTCCGCGATGATCTTCCTCAGTTGCCGTAAGAGGTTTTCAGCTGTGTGCGTATTCTGGAAAGCGGTGATACAAAGCGTAGCCTGCCTAGGAAAGAGTTGGCGTTTGCGAGATGCTGCTACTGGTGCCGCCGCTGCTGTTCTTGCGGCGGGAGTCCATACATCTACCCAGTGGGCTGTCACAGTCATATAGTCCTGACCCTGCCCTGCTCCACTTGTCCACATGTCCGTGGTTAAGTGGACATTGGGTACAACTGCATTTTTTAGGACACTGGTGAGTCTTTTTCTGACGTCCGTGTACATTCTCGGTATCGCCTGCCTAGAGAAGTGGAACCTAGATGGTATTTGGTAACGGGGGCACACTGCCTCAATAAATTGTCTAGTTCCCTGTGAACTAACGGCGGATACCGGACGCACGTCTAACACCAACATAGTTGTCAAGGACTCAGTTATCCGCTTTGCAGTAGGATGACTGCTGTGATATTTCATCTTCCTCGCAAAGGACTGTTGAACAGTCAATTGCTTACTGGAAGTAGTACAAGTGGGCTTACGACTTCCCCTCTGGGATGACCATCGACTCCCAGCGGCAACAACAGCAGCGCCAGCAGCAGTAGGCGTTACACGCAAGGATGCATCGGAGGAATCCCAGGCAGGAGAGGACTCGTCAGACTTGCCAGTGACATGGCCTGCAGGACTATTGGCATTCCTGGGGAAGGAGGAAATTGACACTGAGGGAGTTGGTGGGGTGGTTTGCGTGAGCTTGGTTACAAGAGGAAGGGATTTACTGGTCAGTGGACTGCTTCCGCTGTCACCCAAAGTTTTTGAACTTGTCACTGACTTATTATGAATGCGCTGCAGGTGACGTATAAGGGAGGATGTTCCGAGGTGGTTAACGTCCTTACCCCTACTTATTACAGCTTGACAAAGGGAACACACGGCTTGACACCTGTTGTCCGCATTTCTGGTGAAATACCTCCACACCGAAGAGCTGATTTTTTTGGTATTTTCACCTGGCATGTCAACGGCCATATTCCTCCCACGGACAACAGGTGTCTCCCCGGGTGCCTGACTTAAACAAACCACCTCACCATCAGAATCCTCCTGGTCAATTTCCTCCCCAGCGCCAGCAACACCCATATCCTCCTCATCCTGGTGTACTTCAACACTGACATCTTCAATCTGACTATCAGGAACTGGACTGCGGGTGCTCCTTCCAGCACTTGCAGGGGGCATGCAAATAGTGGAAGGCGCATGCTCTTCACGTCCAGTGTTGGGAAGGTCAGGCATCGCAAACGACACAATTGGACTCTCCTTGTGGATTTGGGATTTCAAAGAACGCACAGTTCTTTGCGGTGCTTTTGCCAGCTTGAGTCTTTTCAGTTTTCTAGCGAGAGGCTGAGTGCTTCCATCCTCATGTGAAGCTGAACCACTAGCCATGAACATAGGCCAGGGCCTCAGCCGTTCCTTGCCACTCCGTGTGGTAAATGGCATATTGGCAAGTTTACGCTTCTCCTCCGACAATTTTATTTTAGGTTTTGGAGTCCTTTTTTTTCTGATATTTGGTGTTTTGGATTTGACATGCTCTGTACTATGACATTGGGCATCGGCCTTGGCAGACGACGTTGCTGGCATTTCATCGTCTCGGCCATGACTAGTGGCAGCAGCTTCAGCACGAGGTGGAAGTGGATCTTGATCTTTCCCTAATTTTGGAACCTCAACTTTTTTGTTCTCTATATTTTATAGGCAGAACTAAAAGGCACCTCAGGTAAACAATGGAGATGGATGGATTGGATACTAGTATACAATTATGGACGGACTGCCACGGTTAGGTGGTATAAAAAAACCACGGTTAGGTGGTATATATTATAATAATAATACAATTATGGATGGACGGACTGCCTGCCGACTGCCGACACAGAGGTAGCCACAGCCGTGAACTACCGCACTGTACACTGGTTGATAAAGAGATAGTAGTATACTCGTAACAACTAGTATGACACTATAACGACGGTATAAAGAATGAAAAAAAAACCACGGTTAGGTGGTATATATTATAATAATAATACAATTATGGATGGACGGACTGCCTGCCGACTGCCGACACAGAGGTAGCCACAGCCGTGAACTACCGCACTGTACACTGGTTGATAAAGAGATAGTAGTATACTCGTAACAACTAGTATGACACTATGACGACGGTATAAAGAATGAAAAAAAAACCACGGTTAGGTGGTATATATTATAATAATAATACAATTATGGATGGACGGACTGCCTGCCGACTGCCGACACAGAGGTAGCCACAGCCGTGAACTACCGCACTGTACACTGGTTGATAAAGAGATAGTAGTATACTCGTAACAACTAGTATGACACTATGACGACGGTATAAAGAATGAAAAAAAAACCACGGTTAGGTGGTATATATTATAATAATAATACAATTATGGATGGACGGACTGCCTGCCGACTGCCGACACAGAGGTAGCCACAGCCGTGAACTACCGCACTGTACACTGGTTGATAAAGAGATAGTAGTATACTCGTAACAACTAGTATGACACTATGACGACGGTATAAAGAATGAAAAAAAAACCACGGTTAGGTGGTATATATTATAATAATAATACAATTATGGATGGACGGACTGCCTGCCGACTGCCGACACAGAGGTAGCCACAGCCGTGAACTACCGCACTGTACACTGGTTGATAAAGAGATAGTAGTATACTCGTAACAACTAGTATGACACTATGACGGTATAAAGAATGAAAAAAAAACCACGGTTAGGTGGTATATATTATAATAATAATACAATTATGGATGGACGGACTGCCTGCCGACTGCCGACACAGAGGTAGCCACAGCCGTGAACTACCGCACTGTACACTGGTTGATAAAGAGATAGTAGTATACTCGTAACAACTAGTATGACACTATGACGACGGTATAAAGAAAGAAAAAAAAATACCACGGTTAGGTGGTATATATTGTAATACAATTATGGATGGACGGACTGCCTGCCGAGTTCCGACTGCCGACACAGAGGTAGCCACAGCCGTGAACTACCGCACTGTACTGTGTCTGCTGCTAATATAGACTGGTTGATAAAGAGATAGTATACAATACATACAACAATATACTACTATACTGGTGGTCAGGCACTGGTCACCACTAGTCACACTGGCAGTGGCACTCCTGCAGCAAAAGTGTGCACTGTTTAATTTTAAATTAATATAATATTATGTACTCCTGGGGGCTCCTGCTATAACAACCTGCAGTGCTCCCCAGTCTCCCCCACAATTATTATAAGCTTTGCCTTTTATACATTGATGTGCAGCACACTGGGCTGAGCTGAGTGCACACAGACTGAGTCACACTGTGTGACTGGCTGCTGCTGTGTATCGTTTTTTTTCAGGCAGAGAACGGATATAGCAGAGAACGGATATATTATATTAAAATAAATAAAAGTTAACTAACAACAACTGCACTGGTCACTGTGGTAAACTCTGTCTGACTCTGCACAATCTCTCTCTCTCTTCTAATCTAATTTCTAATGGAGAGGACGCCAGCCACGTCCTCTCCCTATCAATCTCAATGCACGTGTGAAAATGGCGGCGACGCGCGGCTCCTTATATAGAATCCGAGTCTCGCGAGAATCCGACAGCGTCATGATGACGTTCGGGCGCGCTCGGGTTAACCGAGCAAGGCGGGAGGATCCGAGTCTGCTCGGACCCGTGAAAAAACCATGAAGTTCGTGCGGGTTCGGTTTCAGAGAAACCGAACCCGCTCATCTCTAGTTTAAACCGATTGTAACAGCATGGTTCCTAGAGGAGCAGCGTGCATGCAGCCTTGATGATTCGCAGCAGCTGGAAATGGCACCTTCCTACCGCTCGTCCCGCTCTGGGAAACCCCGCCCCTTGCAATAGTGCACGGTCCCTCACAAGATTGTACTGGCCACAAGTGTAAAACACATCAGAAATGTCTTCAACAGTCCACACAAAGCCTTAGATGACAGTGAGCACTGCGGGGCTAATAGCCCTGAGTCAGTTACGTCCGCGGCGGGCACCAAAGCTCAGAGTCCTTGACTGCCGCGTGACATGCCGCCAAACTGCACCAGGGACCCGCTAACCGGGGCCCGGTGTAACACTCACCACACTTGGTCTTCGGCATCTGTTATAGGCCCTACACATTTGACGATTGGCCACCGAGGTGCCCGACGGCCGATACGGCCGACGGGCGACCCGGCGGCGGGGGGGCAGTGACGGGGGGAGTGAAGTTTCTTCACTCCCCCCGTCACCCGGCTCCGTAGACTTGCAGGCAAATATGACCGATCTCGTCCATATTGGCCTGCATGCACAGCCGACATGGCACCAGCGATGAACGAGCTCGGGGCCGCGCATCGTTCATCGCTGGTGCCTCCACACTGCACGATATGAACGTTATCTCGTTCATTAATGAACGAGATCGTTCATATCGTGCAGTGATGTCGCCCAGTGTGTAGGGCCCATTAGAGGGTGGCGGCTTGCTGCTGGCATGGGCAGACATACTGACGATGAGTGATCAGCACCTCAGGAGCTCAGTGGGATTATGAACCACCAGGAAGTTGGTTCGGTCCCCCCTCTAAGTCCCACGAAGCAGGCAGTCTGTCTGCCAAGCAACTCAAGACTCAAGTCTCTGCACAACTCAAGACTTACTTAGCCGCTGCAATGATCCTGGACGGAGCGGACGTCAGGAACCCTCCCTGGAAACGGCCAGCCAAGCCTGCATTTTCCTGGACACTCCCTGAAAACGGTGAGTTGCTGCCCACGAACGTCTTCTTCCTGTCAATCTTCTTGCAATCGCTGCTGCAATCGTTTTTTTCGTAGAATCCGTCGCTGTCCAGCAACCCCCGTCGCCGGCCAGCTATGTGCCTGCGCATTGCGGACCGCACGCATGTGCTGTTCAAACCCGATCGCACGGCTGCGAAAAAGGCAGCACGCGAACGGGTCGACCCACAGAGTCCAGATCAGAGTCCGGCTCGGGACATCCCTCCAGACTCGGATCCCGAAATGAGGCAAATCATCATTATCCTGCTGTTGGAGTCTCGCAGGGTTATGGATTCTATAAAGGTTCCGGTGATTGGCACCATTTTCACTGTGCAGCCGAGCTGGACGAAAACGTTTTTTGCAGTTTCTGAGTAGGTCTGAACTTACTCAGCCCTTGTGATCACTTCACCTGTCCGATCCCGGAATTGACGTCAGACACCCGCCCTGCAAACGCTTGGACACGCCTGCGTTTTTCCAAATACTCCCAGAAAACGATCAGTTAACACCCACAAACTCGGAATGAGGGCCATTGTTCAAAACGTCCAGCGTGTACTAGAGATAAGCGGTTCTGGTTCTCAGAGAACCGGACCCACCTGAACTTTGCGTTCAGAGGGGATGATTCAGACCTGATCGCACGCAGGCTGTTTTTTGCACTGCAGCGATCAGGTAGTCACCGCCTACAGGGGATGTGGGTAATCGCTGTGCACAGGTATGAACACTTGTGCAAAGAGCTGCACAAACTAAAGTTTAGGGGTGTCCATGTCAGCTATGTGAGAGTCTAACATTTCTCACACTGTCCTCATAAATAAGCCTCTTTCACCATTTCTGCTCCATCTGCACATGTGGGGGTCAGCACAAGTAAAGATGGTGATGATGACATAATAGAAATTGAGGATTTGTGTGTGGAAGTGGGACAGGATGAGGGGGGTATGCGTGTACTATCCGACAGTGAGGATGTTGATGATAAAAAGAAGAAACGGCTGCGCAAAAAGTGGAAGAACAGCTGACAATTGCTAGTGGGGAATCTCCTATATAATAGCCCAGATCTGTGACTTTGTGACTCATTTGCTAACGCTGGGCGGAGTCACAACACTGGGCGGAGTTAGTCAAATGAGTCACAGATCTGGGCAAATCTATAGGAGACTAGGAGCAGAAGCAGATAGTATGGGCATGGCACAGGCAGGGGTGCATACCTACCAGCTTTCTTCAGGCAGGAGGGACACACATGCGGCGGAAAGGGGGCGTGGCTGATGAAATGGGGCGAGGCTTCACCGGAGGGCCCCCGTTTTCGTCAGTGAGGGGGCATGCCCAGCGCTCTGTGAGCTGCTGGCATGCCCCCAGGGGCGGATTATGAGTCCGGGGGGCCCAGGGCACTTGAGACAGGGGGGCCCTATCTCATTGCTGTGCCTGCTGTGTGTTTGGGGACGTGGCCTAATCGCGGCTGCGTGGCCACGCCCCCTTATGCAAATTCCGGGGATTTTTTTTTTCATGGGATTTTGGCCCCTCAGCTAGGAGTAAATCCAGAGGGGGTGGTCGCTCCCCCCTACACACCCGCACAGGCAGAAGAAAGCAGGGAGGCTGCTGCTTCCCTGCAACACCACAGACCTGCCAACACGCAGCAGCGTGCGCTGGCTGTAGCACAATGCTGCTGCTGTTACTGGCAGGACGGGGAGCTTAAGAGCTGGGACAGAGCTACTCCAGCCAGGGAGGCCCCTAAAACTGTGGGGCCCACGGTACGTACCCCCTGGCCCTCCCCCCTTAATCCGGCTCTGCTGCCGGAACCCCCGCTTAATCTGTACCCCCTGATGCCCCCTCTCCTCCTGTCTCCACTAAATAGACGCTGTGCGCATCTATTCACCGCTGTTCTGCTAAGCAGAACAGCGAGTTCAGGAGCTTCCCAACTGACCCCCCTTCACCGCGGGACACTGCGGGCCACGGGTGGGACGACGGGACAGAACCAAAAAAATGGGACTGTCCCTCGAAAATCGGGACAGTGGGGAGGTATGGGGTTGTGTGAGGGGGTATGCAGTACAGACAGACGGGCACCGGCTCACTGTGTGCTTGACCACCCACATCAGCAAACTCAGCAGGGGCTCTCTGGCGCGGAGGAGCGTCTCTTTCTGGCACACTCCACGCTTCTTAGCTGCAGTTTTGTGGGGCACCTGCCGCTGTGCAGGTTCCATAGTGCCTCTGTTATCTCCAGCCCCGGCAACCCCACCGCTAGCTGCAGCGCTGCCACCCGCAGTGAGGAGCTCCTTCACACACTTTAGCCGGCGGGTAGCGCTGCAGAAGTCTGCGCTGATTGCAGGCTCCGACCCCCTCCTCCCTCCAGCCGCAGCGTCTCCTGGGAGCTAACCAGTCACTCCCATTCTCCCCTTTTTTATAGTGCCGGCAGCCGCGAGGCCCGCGCCGCATGCATGCTACGACTCCCTCCTCCCTCCATCCGCAGCGTCTCCTGGGGGCTAACCAGTCACTCCCAGTCTCCCCTTACCACAGTGCCTGGCAGCTGTGTGAGGTCTGCGGTGTGTGACTGAGGAGGGGGGGAGGGATGCGGACGGGCAGAGGAAGCAGGACTCCAGCCTGAGAGAGTCAGCCATGCCAAGTCTCCACCAGCAGCAGATCCCAACAGGTTGGAGTGGAACAGCAGCAGCCAGCAGCAGTGACTCCGGTAAGACACATCTGTCTGTCACCACTGTTCTGTCCCTAATACCAATCTCTCCCGTGCCCTGTGTTCTGTCATGTCCCTGTCACCCCTGGCCTTGCCCTGTCACCCCTGGCCTTGCCCTGTCACCCTTATCCTGGCCCTTTCACCCGTATCCTGGCCCTTATCCTGGCCATTTCACCCTTATCCTGGTTCTGTCACCCTTATGCTGGCCCTGTTGCCCCTATCCTGGCCCTGTCACCCCTGTTCTTGCCCTGTCAACCCTATAATGGCCCTGTCACCCCTGTCCTGGTCCTGTCGCCCCTATCCTGTCCCTGTCAGTTCTGTCCTGGCCCCGTTGCCCCTGTCCTGGCCCCATCACCCCTGTCCTGGCCCCGTCACCCCTGTTCTGACCCTGTCACCCCTGTCCTGGCCCTGTTATTGCATACCCTCCAACTACCTTTTTGGCAGGTACAGTCCCCGCAGCACCTCCAGACCCCTCCCCAATGCACCACACCTCCGCACCTTCCCCTCCACCACATGCGGCACCCCACCCCTCCCCCATACGCAGTGCCTCCAGACCCCCTACAACACCCACGGCTCCCACTCCCCCGCTCCTCCACCACCCACAGCACCTCCAGGCCCCCTCCACCATCCACCCCCCATATATGTCTCCCCGCACACCTGCCCCCCCTCCACCCACAGCATCTGCAGACACCCTCCTCAATCCGTGGTCCCCCCCCCACACTCCTCCCCCACCCACGGCACCCCTACACCTGCCCCTCCACCACCTGCAGTGCTTCGAGACCCCCTTCCCCATCTGCCGCACCACCTGTACATGCTCCTCCCCCACCCATGGTGCCTCCAGCCGCGTTCTGAGAGAGGATGTCAGCAGCCGTGTACGGGGCCGATGCGTGGGGCTGGAAAGCCAGAAAACTCTGCAAGCAACTCACTGCCTGATCAGTGACAGTCTCCACGAAGTACTGAGAAATGTAGCTGACGGCCGTATATTGAGCCGAGATGTGCAGCCGGTGTGGAGCCGGAATGTCTGTGGCTCAGTGGGCAGCTAGAGCCAAGATGTGAGGCCGGTATGGAACCGGGATGTCTGTGGCTCAGTGGGCAGCTTGCTACCGGATAGGTAAAATGATCAAGGTGTGCAAAGAGGCGGGGTCCTGACGCGTTTCATCACAGATCATGTCACTTTGTCAAAGGTATATCCAGCCTCAGAAGTAGTCAGTATTTAAAGCATAAGTGTAACGATCAACATGTGTCAGTAATTAAATAATTAATCAATCCAATACAAAAACAGGTATACGTCAGCTCATGGGGGTTTCACTCTCTGGTAGTACAAATGATTATAAGCCCAGAGGACCTGAATTCAATAGACCTAATGTATATGGTAAAAAATAAAATCTAAAGAACAAAAGGTAAAGAAATGAGGAATAATGAATAATGAATACACAGATAATTAAAAAAATATATAAATAAAAATAGAGATAGCATGCTTGTCTGAGTGTGCATAATTAACCATCAATAATAAATTATGTATCGAATATTGATAAACATAATAATAACAATAAGGAAAAGAACGAAATACAGATAATAAGTTTCTATAACCTGTATCAAAATTGATATAACAAGGAAATATGCAGTAATAAAAAATATATATAGGAGTTTATGATGGTGTCGGGCATCGAATACCCGATCAGGCTGAAATGCATTAAAGTCTACAATCAAAGAGTCAGCCACATACCTATTGCGCCACAAGGCTCTTAGATGAATTCCACTAGAGGGAATAGTGAAAGTGATTGAAAATAACTAATATATATAGCAACTATGTGCCAAAATCTCGAAAATGAGGGATACAAAAATAATAATAATAATGAAAATAAGTATAAAAGTAAATAAAGATAACATACTTATCTGAGTGTACATGATTAACCATTAATAATGAATAATAGATTGTATATCGAGTATTGGTAAACATAATAATGACAGTAAAAGAAACGGAATACAGATACATTTCTATGACCTATGTCGGAATTATTATAACAGGAAAGTGAACAATAATAATGAATATGGAAGTTTATAATGGTGTCGGGAATCAGACACCCAGAATCGAACACCCAGTCAGACTGAAATACATGAGAATCTATGATAAGAGAATCAACCATATATACATTGCGCCACTGGCGCTCTCAGATGAATTCCACTAGAGGGAATAATAAAAGTAATTGGAATTAACTAATATATATAGCAGCTGTGTCTCAAAATTAAACTAATGATATATAGAGGATGTAAATAATTAATAATAAAAAAAATAAAAATAATAATAATAATAAGAAAAATCATAATAGTAAACACTAAATAGGAGATGAAAAGATAAGAAATAAAAAAATCTTTTTATAATAGAATAAAAATAAATACAAAAATAAAAATAAGAGATTTTTAAAAAAAATATTTTAATTTTAATAAACAGTAAGATATTAACATAGATCCATTTCAATGGATTCATTCAGTCCTTCAGGGGTAAGGGTCCTAAGTTTATGAATCCAATAATTTTCTCTAAGGCAGAGTTTCCTATATCTGTCACCACCACGAGGGGTAGGGAGTATGGTCTCAATGCCAATGAGTTTAATGTCTTCAGGATACTTATGATGTGTTTCTAAAAAATGACGGGAGACACTGTGAAAAAGAAATCCTTTGAGAATGTTACGTCTATGTTCTAGGAATCTAATACGTAGTTTGCGTGTAGTTCTACCTACATATATGAGATTACAACTGCAGACCAGCAAATAAATTACATATGTACTATTACAATTAATAAAAGAACGTATATCAAACTGTGAATGATTAGATGAAAGAAAAACCTTAGAGTTGTTCTGAATGTAAGAACAAGAAATGCATTGTTTGGCGCTATATTTAAAGCAGCCAATAATTTTAGGGAGCCACTGTGAAGATTTCTCCACAGTAGCAGTAAGTCTGGGAGTTCTATTGTCCTTAAAGAAGCTGGGGGCAAGATGTTGCTGTAAATTGTTTGACTTTCTGAAAATGACTGATGGAATGTCGCTTAATTCAGTTCTTAGGATATGATCCGTGAGGAGGATAGAGTGATTATTGTGAATGATTTTCCTAATCTTTGAGGAAGAACTATTAAACTGGGACATGAAATGTGGTTGGTCATTATCAAAATTGCGCTTTTTTTCGGACTCCTCCTTATAAGTCAGGAGGGCTGTTCTGTCTAGAGAATCCACTCCTTCTCGAGCATTATTGATAAGCGACAGGGGATAACCTCTATTATAGAAAGAAAGAGAAAGCTCATCAGCTTGTGTTTTATAATTGTCAACTTCACTACAATTATGTTTAATACGTCTCAATTGACCATAGGGGATATTATTTATCCAAGGTTTGTAGTGTGAACTGTCGTAGTGTAAGAAGTTTAGAGTATCTACTTCTTTCCTAAAGGTTTTAGTTGAGATATGACCATCAATGATAGTCAGAGATATATCCAAAAAGGAAACAGAGGATCTATTAGCAGTGCTGGTGAAAAGTAAATTAAAGGTGTTATCATTAAGGGTATTGGCAAAAGTGGAGAATAATTAAATATCCCCATCAAAGATAAAAAAAAGGTAATCTATATAACGGCCATAGTAGACGAGGTCCGCGCCAAAGTCCCGCCACCACACATGGGCCTCCTCAAAAGCACCCATGTATAGGTTGGCTAAGCTAGGCGCGAACCTCGTCCCCATGGCCATCCCAAGTATCTGTAAATAATATTGTCAAAAGGATAACATTCTCAAAGGATTTCTTTTTCACAGTGTCTCCCGTCATTTTTTAGAAACACATCATAAGAATCCTGAAGACATTAAACTCATTGGCATTGAGACCATACTCCCTACCCCTCGTGGTGGTGACAGATATAGGAAACTCTGCCTTAGAGAAAATTATTGGATTCATAAACTTAGGACCCTTACCCCTGAAGGACTGAATGAATCCATTGAAATGGATCTATGTTAATATCTTACTGTTTATTAAAATTAACATATTTGTTTTAAAAATCTCTTATTTTTATATTTATTTTTATTCTATTATTAAAAAAAATAAAAAATATTTTTATTTCTTATCTTTTCATCTCCTATTTAGTGTTTACTATTATGATTTTTCTTATTATTATTATTTTTATTTTTTCATTATTAATTATTTACATCCTCTATATATCATTAGTTTAATTTTGAGACACAGCTGCTATATATATTAGTTAATTCCAATTACTTTTATTATTCCCTCTAGTGGAATTCATCTGAGAGCGCCAGTGGCGCAATGTATATATGGTTGATTCTCTTATCATAGATTCTAATGTATTTCAGTCTGACTGGGTGTTCGATTCTGGGTGTCTGATTCCCGACACCATTATAAACTTCCATATTCATTATTATTGTTCACTTTCCTGTTATAATAATTCCGACATAGGTCATAGAAATGTATCTGTATTCCGTTTCTTTTACTGTCATTATTATGTTTACCAATACTCGATATACAATCTATTATTCATTATTAATGGTTAATCATGTACACTCAGATAAGTATGTTATCTTTATTTACTTTTATACTTATTTTCATTATTATTATATTTGTATCCCTCATTTTCGGGATTTTGGCACATAGTTGCTATATATATTAGTTATTTTCAATCACTTTCACTATTCCCTCTAGTGGAATTCATCTAAGAGCCTTGTGGCGCAATAGGTATGTGGCTGACTCTTTGATTGTAGACTTTAATGCATTTCAGCCTGATCGGGTGTTCGATGCCCGACACCATCATAAACTTCTATATATATTTTTTATTACTGCATATTTCCTTGTTATATCAATTTTGATACAGGTTATAGAAACTTATTATCTGTATTTCGTTCTTTTCCTTATTGTTATTATTATGTTTATCAATATTCGATACATAATTTATTATTGATGGTTAATTATGCACACTCAGACAAGCATGCTATCTCTATTTTTATTTATATATTTTTTAAATTATCTGTGTATTCATTATTCCTCATTTCTTTACCTTTTGTTCTTTAGATTTTATTTTTTACCATATACATTAGGTCTATTGAATTCAGGTCCACTGGGCTTATAATCATTTGTACTACCAGAGAGTGAAACCCCCATGAGCTGACGTATACCTGTTTTTGTATTGGATTGATTAATTATTTAATTACTGACACATGTTGATCGTTACACTTATGCTTTAAATACTGACTACTTCTGAGGCTGGATATACCTTTGACAAAGTCACATGATCTGTGACGAAACGCGTCAGGACCCCGCCTCTTTGCACACCTTGATCATTTTACCTATCAGGTAGCAAGCTGCCCACTGAGCCACAGACATCCCGGTTCCATACCGGCCTCACATCTTGGCTCTAGCTGCCCACTGAGCCACAGACATTCCGGCTCCACACCGGCTGCACATCTCGGCTCAATATACGGCCGTCAGCTACATTTCTCAGTACATCGTGGAGACTGTCACTGATCAGGCAGTGAGTTGCTTGAGTTTTCTGGCTTTCCAGCCCCACGCATCGGCCCCGTACACGGCTGCTGACGTCCTCTCTCAGAACGCGGCTGAAACTGCACCATTTACCGCTGGTTGCCTGGTTACTATACAGGCATCTCCTTGCCGCGCAGACGGACACTGGGCATCGCAGGACCGCAATACCGAGGACGCTCGGTACGGACCAGCCCTAGGAGAAGGTAATCCAATCTATATTTATTCAGTCGCCCACCTGCCTATGAAAATCTCCAAAGACATTCATTATCAGCCACACACCGATCGGCTGTATATTTGGAACTGTGGACATTTCTAATAGATCAATTCCGGACTCTGTGGTTCCCATTCTCAACAAGCAGATTGAGATCTGCAGCTCATATATTTCATGATCAAGGTGTTGATACATTTAAATTTTGCTTCTATGTTTTTATTGAATTTTATATTTAGACTTTAAGTGTCTTAATCAATGTTATTAATATAATAAATTTTCCTTTATTCTACGTCAGCTCTTATAATTAAGCATTCCCCACTAGCAATTGTCAGCTGTTCTTCCACTTTTTGCGCAGCCGTTTCTTCTTTTTATTACTTATTTACAACAAACACACACACACACACACACAAACACACACACAGTGTTTTACGGCAGCGCAGGTGACAGAACAATTATACAATTATATATTTTACAATTATTATATGAGGCGCTATCCAGCAGTTTTGTCTATTTCCAGGATGTTGATGATGTTGTTTGTGTAAGTCAGTCACCAGTGGCTGCAGTTGTTGCCCATGATTAAAAGAAAGCCATTGCGATGCCTGGGCATAAGACAAAAAAAGCCACCTATTGGGCTGGGATTAAGGATCCCCAAATCCTGACAATGTTTGTAAACATATCTGCTCCATTTGTGAGGCCAAAGTTAGTTTAGGTAGGAACGTTAGCCATCTAGGCAGCTCTTTCATGTTATGTCATTTGCAGTGAAGACATGAAATTTATTGTACAAGATTGTAATGTGCCGTATATACTTGAGTATAAGTCGACCCGAATATAAGCCGAGGCACCTAATTTTACCACAAAAACCTGGGAAAACTTATTGACTCGAGTATAAGCCTAGGGTGGGAAATGCAGCTCTAGCCGTACACAGCCCTCACACTGCCAGATAAACCCTCACACTGCCAGATATGCCCCCTCATAGTGCCAGATGTGCCCCCTCATAGTGCCAGATGTGCCCCCTCATAGTGCCAGATGTGCCCCCTCATAGTGCCAGATGTGCCCCCTCAGTGCCAGATATGCCCCCTCAGTGCTAGATATGCACCCCCCCAAGTGCCAAATATGCTCCCCCAGTGCCAGTTACTTCGCTCCCGCGCTGTCTTGTGAAGAAGGGACACGGAGGTCACAGCGCGCGCCTCTCCTGTGTCCCTCCTGTGTCTCCGGTGGCCGCGGTGAGTCTGTTAAATGAAGTCAACAGTCACAGAACTGTGGTTGAGACACAAGTCATAGGAACAAATTTCAACAAACCCTGAGGGTGGGCCCACCACAGCTGCAAAAGGAGATGTAACAATGACAAAAATGGCTCTCAGTAGTGTAATATAAACCAGGCATATTCACAGAAGGGAATGCATATGTTTTACCGGCATGATCTCGACAGCGGGATCCCAGCCACCAGTATACTGGCAGCAGGGCGAGCGCTAGAAAGCTCCTTGCGGGCTTGCTTCACTGTCACAGTTTCAATTCTCCCTGTACGAGTATCGTGGACATCCATAGAGGGAGAAAAGCCTGTGATGTCTGGATTCCTGCTTCGGCATTGTGACCACCGGGATCCCAACAGGCAGTCTCCCGATTGCCTCCCCCCAGAAGATCTGTAGGCATATGTGCATTGATTGCATCATAGTACAGCTTCCAGTGACAAATGGGAAGCTCTATAGAAGGAACCAGCGGAGGAAAATGTGTTAAAGAAACAGATAAAGACTATGGCCAGGATGTAATGAAGTCAGAGTTCAGCGGCCCTGAGGGATGCCTGCGGAATTTGGATGTTCTTTTTAAAGGGGCAATGGTTTAGCCTTGTAAATGATTGGCTCTTTTAAAATGAAACATCCGAGTTCGGCCGGCATCACGCGTGGTCGCCGAACTCAGACTTGATTACATCCCACCCCAGAAGAAGGGTGACTTGCAAAGGAAAACCATGTGTATTCCATAATTAAGGACTGTTGAAACCAGCCCAATAGGTGCATGCATAACAATGGATGGCAGGATTGAGTCCCCACATTAATTAAATAAATCCTGGTCACTTGGGAACAATGTTGAACAGAGACCATTGTGTCACGGAGCAGTGTTTAGGCCATAAATGATGCCACAAGAAACTCCAAACAGGCAGCTCAGGAATTAGTATCAGGTCTGACTCTGTTCCCCTGGAAGGAGGACAGTCTCCTAATTTCAATGAATTACTACAGCAGACAAATATATGTACGCAATAGAACAGCATAGGGTGCAGCTACTGTAAGGTTGGAAACTGGGGAGGGGAATTGCCGTCCTGTCAAACCCTCATGTGTGTATTAGTGATGGGGTTTTTTCACACTTTTGGGCGATACATTGAGGATCTTGGGAACATTTTGCAATAGGGCCTAAAAATGTCCAAGCACGCCCCTGACAGCAGAGATTTTGAAATCGCCATTGTACAATCACTTATGGCAAGCACAATAATATACATTTTCAATGCTCTGTACTGTAAGTCGCATTTTTCTTGTTTTGTTCATACTGTTTCTGTTGATGTACTTTGTAAGGTGCTGCGGACCTCTTGTTGTGCCATATAAAGGGTAACAAAGCTAATAATAGCATTTTGGTTACCTATCTGTAAATCCTTTTCTCGTAGTCCGTAGAGGATGCTGGGGTCCACATTAGTACCATGGGGTATAGACGGGTCCACCAGGAGCCATTGGCACGTTAAGAGTTTGAGAGTGTGGGATGGCTCCTCCCTCTATGCCCCTCCTACCAGACTCAGTCTAGAAACTGTGCCCGAGGAGACCGACATCTTCGAGAGAAGGATTTAACACATAGTGGCGAGATTCATACCAGCTCACACATACAAGGCACATCAAGCTAGCTTAGCTTGTGAACTCAGCAAGCGCTGAAACAGTACTTACCAAGTAACAATGCAGTACTTAACTAAAAACAAAGTTGTACTGAACCAGATAACAATTGCAGGAAAACGAAGCGCTGGGCGGGCGCCCAGCATCCTCTACGGACTACGAGAAAAGGATTTACTGGTAGGTACCCAAAATCCTATTTTCTCTTACGTCCTAGAGGATGCTGGGGTCCACATTAGTACCATGGGGATGTACCAAAGCTCCCAGAACGTGAGGGATAGCGCGGAGGCTCCTGCAGAACTGATTGACTGAACTTCAGATCATCAGAGGCCAAAGTATCGAACTTGTAGAACTTTGCAAATGTGTTCAACCTAGACCAAGTTGCAGCTCGGCAAAGTTGGAACGCCCAGGAAGACCACACCTTACGAGTGGAGTGGGCCTTGACAGACATAGGACACGGCAAGCCTGCCGTAGAATACCCATGCTGGATAGTGAACCTGATCCAGCGAGAGATCATCTGCTTAGAAGCAGGACACCCAATTTTCTTGGGCTCATGCAGGACAAACAGAGAGTCTGATTTCCTGTGACGAGGAGTCCTCTCCACATATATTTTCAGAGCCCTTACAACATCCAAGGACCTTGATGAAATTGAGGAGTCAGTAGCCACTGGCAACACAATAGGTTGCTTGATATGAAATGCTGACACAACCTTCGGAAGAAACTGCTGACGTGTCCGGAGCACAGCTCTATCTTCGTGGAAGATCAAGTATGGGCTTTTACAGGACAAAGCCCCCAACTCCGACACACATCTAGCAGAAGCTAAAGCCAACAATGTGACAGCCTTCCACGTAAGAAATTTCACCTCAACCTCCTGTAGAGGCTCGAACCAGTCCGATTGGAGGAAATGCAACACCACGTTAAGGTCCCAAGGCACCGTAGGCGGTACAAAGGGAGGTTGGATGTGCAGAACTCCCTTCAAAAAGGTCTGAACCTCAGGGAGGGAAGCCAATTGTTTCTGGAAGAAAATTGATAGGGCCGAAATCTGGACCTTCACAGGCCCATATCCACACCAGCTTGTAGCAAGAGGAGAAACCGTCCCTGTTGAAACTCCATCGCAGGAAATTTCTTGGACTCACACCAAGATACATATTTTTTCCAAATTCGATGGTAATGTTTAGACGTTACTCCTTTCCTAGCCTGTATCAGGAATAATCTTGTTCGGAATGCCCTTCCTAGCTAGTATCAGGCGTTCAACCTCCTTGCCGTCAAACGTAGCCGCGGTAAGTCTTGATAGGCGAACGGCCCCTGCTGCAGTAGGTCCTCACGAAGAGGAAGAGGCCTCGGCTCTTCTTGCAGTAGATCCAGAAGATCTGCATACCAAGCTCTTCTTGGCCAGTCTGGAGCAATGAGGATCGCTTGAACCCTTGTTCTCCTTATGAGCTTTAGAACTCTTCGGATGAGTGGAAGTGGAGGAAACACGTACACCGACTGGAACACCCACAGAGTCACTAGGGCGTCCACTGCCACTGCTTGCGGGTTCCTTGACCTGGAACAATACCGCCAAAGCTTCTTGTTAAGATGAGAGGCCATCATGTCGATCTGGGGTACGCCCCAAAGATCTGTTACCTCCTTGAACACCTCTGGATGGAGACCCCACTCCCCTGGATGGAGATCGTGTCTGCTGAGGAAGTCCGCTTCCCAGTTGTCTACTCCCGGAATGAAGATTGCTGACAGCGCCAACACGTGCTTTTCTGCCCAGAGGATGATTCTGGTTACCTCTGCCATTGCAGCTCTGCTCTTCATTCCGCCCTGTCAGTTTATGTAAGCCACTGTTGTCACATTGTCCGACTGCACTTGAATGGCCTGATTTCTCAGAAGATGGGCCGCTTGGAGAATACCGTTGTAGACGGCTCTTAGTTCCAGAATGTTTATCGGCAGGCCGGATTCTAGACTTAACCACCGTCCTTGGAAGGTTACCCCTTGAGTGACTGTGCCCCAGCCCCAGAGACTTGCATCCGTGGTCAGAAGGATCCAGTCCTGAATCCCGAACCTGCGGCCCTCCAGTAGGTGAGGTAAATGCTGCCACCAGGGGAGTGAAATCCTGGACTTGGCGATAGACGTATTCTCTGGTTCATGTGTAGATGGGATCCCAACCACTTGTCCAGGAGATCCAGTTGGAAGGACAGAGCGTGAAACCTTCCATACTGCAGAGCTTTGTAAGAGGCCACCATCTTGCCCAGAAGGCGAATGCACTGATGAACTGACACCCGAGCTGGATTCAGGACATCCCGGACCATCGTTTGAATCACCAACGCCTTTTCCTCTGGGAGAAACACCCTCTGCACCTCCGTGTCGAGGATCATTCCCAGAAAGGACAACCTCCTGGTTGGTTCCAAATGTGATTTTGGAAGATTCAGGATCCAACCATGTTCCCTGAGAAGCTGGGTCGTGAGTGCTATGGACCGCAACAGCTTCTCCTTGGACGATGCCTTTATCAGCAGATCGTCCAGATACGGAATTATGTTCACCCCCTGTCTGCGGAGGAGAATCATAATTTCCGCCATCACCTTGGTGAATACCCTCGGTGCTGTGGAGAGGCCGAATGGGAGGGCCTGGAACTGAAAATGATAGTCCAACAGCGCGAATCGAAGCTAAGCTTGATGCGGCAGCCAAATCGGAATGTGGAGGTATGCATCCTTGATATCCAGGGATACTAGGAATTCCTCCTCCTCCAGACCGGATATCACTGCCCTTAGAGACTCCATTTTGAACTTGAACTCCCTCAGAAAGGGGTTTAGTGATTTTAAGTTCAGAATGGGCCTGACCGAACCATCCTGTTTCGGTACCACGAAAAGGTTCGAATAGTAACCTTTGTTTTGCATATGAGGTGGTACTGGCACAGTGACTTGTGCCTCCACCAACTTCTGGACGGCTTCTTGCAGGACAGTCCTGTCTGCCAGCAGAGCTGGCAAGCCTGATCTGAAAAATCGGTGAGAAGGGAGATTTTGAAATTCCAGCCTGTACCCCTGGTACACAATATCTTGCACCCAGGCAGGGCCGGCTCCAGGACTGCTAGCACCCTGAGCGAGAAAATTTAAAAGCACCCCCCCAACTCCCATGCGCGCACCGAAGGAGCGCGCGCTCCTGGAAAAGTGGGCGCGGCCTCGTAACTTCATATCATCAAACTATAAACTAATATTTTCACACCCCCTCTATGCACACAATTAGCAGCCTTACACATAACAGCCACAGTAGTCTTCCTTACACACGTCTCCAGTATAGTGTCAGCTACACATAATCTCTCCAGTATAGTGCCAGATACACACGTCTCCAGTATAGTGTCAGCTACACATAATCTCTCCAGTATAGTGCCAGATACACACAATGTCTCCAGTATAGTGCCAGATACACATAATGTCTCCAGTATAGTGCCAGATACACATAATGTGCAGTGCCAGACAGACATGATATGCCCTCCAGCAGTGCCAGATAGACATGATATGCCCCCCAGCAGTGCCAGCTACACATGACATGCCCCCCAGCAGTGCCAGCTACACATGACATGCCCCCCAGCAGTGCCAGCTACACGTGACATGACTCCCAGCAGTGCCAGCTACACATGATAGTGTTCACTTTTTAGGGCAGGTTGCTGATCACAGGGAGGGCACATTTTGAAGTTAGGTGGGCAAAATGATGTACATACTGTAATGCTTGTTGTTCCCATTTCCACACGCTAAAGCATGGACAGTGCGCGCCTAAGGCGCGCAGCAAAAATGTAGGGGAGTTACTTCGTGGGGAAGGTGCGTGGCCACATTATAGTGGCAATTAACATTGCACCACACAGTAGTGCAGCTAATACACATTGCACCAGGTGGAACCTCCTATACACTTTGCGCCAGGTAGAGCACTGAGACACACTGCCCAGCCACAGATGCCTAGCGGGAACACTACATGATATGCCCCCCAGCAGTGCCAGCTACACGTGACATGCCCCCCAGCAGTGCCAGCTACACGTGACATGCCCCCCAGCAGTGCCAGCTACACATGACATGCCCCCCAGCAGTGACAGCTACATAAATGGCCACACAGTTCCAGATGGATAAATGCCCCCACAGCGCAGATATGCCCCCACAGTGCCAGATACATTAATGCCCTCACAGTGCAGATATGCCCCCACAGTGCCAGATACATAAATGCCCCCACAGTGCAGATATGCACCCAAAATTCCAGATACATAATTACCCCCACAGTGCAAGATTACTCCATGATACCTGCGGTGGTGGTGGCGGGAGGGGGAGTGCCGCTGAGTACGCGGGCGGCTCTTCTAAAACTCACCCCCTCAGTGCCAGATATGCCCCCACAATGCCAGATACATAAATGCCCCCACAGTCAGAGGCGTAACTAGGGTTTTTGGAGCCCAGGGCAAGATCAATAATGGCGCCCCCCCCCCCAAAAAAAAAAAAAAAATTCTAATAAAAAGAATAAATTAATAAAATGCTAATAATAAAAAAAAAAAATACAAAAGGAAAGTATGTGCAGACGCCACCGGTGTCACTGCATATAAAGATGTCAGGGTGTGTATGTATGTGTATGTAGGTGCAGTGGTCGAAGTAGAATTTTGAAGGTGGAATGAAAGAGTTTAGATAGCAATTATGCGCGCGCCGAAGGCGCGTGCGCTCCGGAAAAGGGGCGCGGTCACTCAAAAGGGGCGTGTCCTTCAGTGTATTATGACCCCTTGTACTATCTAGTACTGGTGCCCCTTTCACATTATAGCACACGGTATGAGCCGAAATTCACATTATAGCACACAGTATGAGCCGAAATTCACATTGCCCCACACGGCATGAGCTGAAATTCACATTATGGCACACAGTATGAGCCGAAATTCACATTACCCCACATGGTATGAGCCAAAATTCACATTACTCCACATGGTATGAGCCAAAATTCACATTACCCCACATGGTATGAGCCGAAATTCACATTACAGCACACGGTATGAGCCGTAATTCACATTACAGCACACGGAATGAGCCAAAATTCACATTACCCCACATAGTATGAGCCGAAATTCACATTATAGCACACGGTATGAGCCAAAATTCACGTTACAGCACATGATATGAGCCAAAATTCCCATTATAGAGTTAGGGGATCCTACCCCCAGAATTAACATGGCCTGTGGGGCACTATGATGAGGGAGCCCACCCCCTTAATAGACTAATTGCAGAGTTTAGCAGCGGAAGGGCTGCAGCGGTTTCTCACCCCAAGCTGCGGCGCTTCTGCCACCTCCGACACTCCACATCTTCGGCACGACCCGGGATGCAGAGCACCGCACCGGGTATGCACCCTTTTCAGTGTGGTCTGCTGCGCTCTGAAGGGGTTCTTGTTTCATGCTGCAGGATTCCGATGTGCACCTTCCTCCCCGCTGTTACTGTCACGGTAAGCATTAGTATCGATTACCGCAGAGGCCATTTTCTGAGGCATATGTGTTAAACCTCAGGAACTGAGATGCCCTTCTCACCATACAGCTGTGTGGCCGAGCCGGGCGGGGGGACAACCAGCAGCAGCATGCCGGATATCAGCAGCAGAGGGTGCGGGCTGTACATACTTGAGGTAGCTGGATATTCAACAGTGCTGAAAGCCTCCGGAGCCCGCACCCCCGGAGCTGCAGTACACCGGCAGAGGACACCCATCCCCCGAACCCTGCGTAGCCCAAAGCCGGACATCAGCAGCATGCTGAACGCGGAAGCAGAAGCTGCTTATTGCCGGTCAACGTGCTGCTGATCTCCGGCTTTGGGCTCCGCACGTGCATTACAGCCCCCCACCCTCGGCTGCTGATATCCGGCATACTGCCCCTGCTGCTGGCTTTCCACCCGCCCGGCTCGCCCACCCAGCTGGATGGTGAGTGAGAAGGGCATCTCAGTGCCCGTGGTTTAATACATATCTCTCTTCGGTAAATGGCCATTAGTACATCCCACACACACTGATTACACACACACACAGACTGGCCACCCCCAAATCCTACACACACCCACTCAGACTACACACACACACACACACATTCTCATACTTTCCTCTCCCCCACACACACACACTGGACTGCAAAAATTTACACACACTGACACTGTTCCACACACACACACTCACACTGTCCCACACACACAATTAACACACACGCACACTGTCCCACACACACAATTAACACACACGCACACTGTCCCACACACCAGTGGCGTGCGGTGAGGTCAGTGGCGTGCGGTGAGGCACTACAGCATAATGTCTGCCGAATCCTGCCAATGAGCCCTACCGCCACCGAGCCAATGCCCGCCACTGCCTCTGAGCCGATGCCCACTGCCACCACCAATGGCTTACAAACTGGCCCACCATCAACTGACCCAGCCCTCCGCCACTAATTTGCAACTCAGTCCAAAGCCGCCAATGCCCGCTGCATGCCTGCTCATCATACTTGTGATATATTGTACAATTTTATAGAAAAAAATAATAATTAGTGTTTGGGACTGGGAAGGGAGTGGGAGGAGGACATGAATGCAATTTTGTTGTCCAGGGCTTCCATTAACTTAATGGAGAAGGGTCTGAATGGGTTAAAAATGTCCAAAAAAAACTGCGTGAGGTCCCCCCTCCTAAGTATAACCAGCCTCGGGCTCTTTGAGCCGGTCCTGGTTGTTTAAATACTGGGAAAAAATTGGACAGGGGTTCCCCGTATTTAGACAACCAGCATCGGGCTCTTAGTCTGGTCCTGGTCCCAAAAATACGGGGGACAAAATATGTAGGGGTCCCCCCGTATTTTTAAAACCAGCACCGGGCTCCACTAGCCAGGGACATAATGCCACAGCCGGGGGACACATTTATGTAGGTCCCTGCGGCCATGGCATTACCCCCCCAACTAGTCACCACTGGCCGGGGTTCCCTGGAGGAGTGGGGACCCCTTAAATCAAGGGGTCACCCCCCCTCCAGGCACCCAAGGGCCAGGGGTGAAGCCCGAGGCTGTCCCCCCCATCCGTGGGCTGTGGATGGGAGGCTGATAGCCATGTAAGTAAAAAAGAATATTGTTTTTTGTTGTGGAACTACAAGGCCCAGAAAGCCTCCCCCGCTTGCTGGTACTTGGAGAACCTCAAGTACCAACATGCAGGGAAATAACGGGCCCGCCGGTACCTGCAGTTCTACAACAGAAAAAATACCCAAATAAAAACACAACTCACACACCGTGACAGTAAAAATTTATTAAAACACACTGACACACTCACACATACTTACCTATATCCCACGCCGGTCACGTCCACTTGTCCAGTAGAATCCAATAGGGGTAGCTGTAAAAATGAGAGACACATTACTTACCTACATCCCACGCCGGTCACGTCCACTTGTCCAGTAGAATCCAATAGGGGTACCTGTAAAAATGAGAGAGAGATTACTTACCTACATCCCACGCCGGTCACGTCCACTTGTCAGTAGAATCCAATAGGGGTACCTGTAAAAATGAGAGAGAGATTACTTACCTACATCCCACGCCGGTCACGTCCACTTGTCAGTAGAATCCAATAGGGGCACCTGTAAAAATGAGAGACAGATTACTTACCTACATCCCACGCCGGTCACGTCCACTTGTCAGTAGAATCCAATAGGGGTACCTGTAAAAATGAGAGAGAGATTACTTACCTACATCCCACGCCGGTCACGTCCACTTGTCCAGTAGAATTCAATAGGGGTACCTGTAAAAATGAGAGACAGATTACTTACCTACATCCCACGCCGGTCACGTCCACTTGTCCAGTAGAATCCAATAGGGGTACCTGTAAAAATGAGAGACAGATTACTTACCTACATCCCACGCCGGTCACGTCCACTTGTCAGTAGAATCCAATAGGGGTACCTGTAAAAATGAGAGACAGATTACTTACCTACATCCCACGCCGGTCACGTCCACTTGTCAGTAGAATCCAATAGGGGTACCTGTAAAAAATAAGAATTTACTTACCGATAATTCTATTTCTCGGAGTCCGTAGTGGATGCTGGGGTTCCTGAAAGGACCATGGGGAATAGCGGCTCCGCAGGAGACAGGGCACAAAAAGTAAAGCTTTAGGATCAGGTGGTGTGCACTGGCTCCTCCCCCTATGACCCTCCTCCAAGCCTCAGTTAGGTACTGTGCCCGGACGAGCGTACACAATAAGGAAGGATTTATGAATCCCGGGTAAGACTCATACCAGCCACACCAATCACACTGTACAACCTGTGATCTGAACCCAGTTAACAGTATGATAACAGCGGAGCCTCTGAAAAGATGGCTCACAACAATAACAACCCGATTTTTGTAACTATGTACAAGTAATGCAGATAATCCGCACTTGGGATGGGCGCCCAGCATCCACTACGGACTCCGAGAAATAGAATTATCGGTAAGTAAATTCTTATTTTCTCTATCGTCCTAGTGGATGCTGGGGTTCCTGAAAGGACCATGGGGATTATACCAAAGCTCCCAAACGGGCGGGAGAGTGCGGATGACTCTGCAGCACCGAATGAGAGAACTCCAGGTCCTCCTTAGCCAGGGTATCAAATTTGTAGGATTTTACAAACGTGTTTGCCCCTGACTAAATAGCCGCTCGGCAAAGTTGTAAAGCCGAGACCCCTCGGGCAGCCGCCCAAGATGAGCCCACCTTCCTTGTGGAATGGGCATTTACATATTTTGGCTGCAGCATGCCGGATATCAGCAGCAGAGGGTGCGGGCTGTACATACTTGAGGTAGCTGGATATTCAACAGTGCTGAAAGCCTCCGGAGCCCGCACCCCCGGAGCTGCAGTACACCGGCAGAGGACACCCATCCCCCGAACCCTGCGTAGCCCAAAGCCGGACATCAGCAGCATGCTGAACGCGGAAGCAGAAGCTGCTTATTGCCGGTCAACGTGCTGCTGATCTCCGGCTTTGGGCTCCGCACGTGCATTACAGCCCCCCACCCTCGGCTGCTGATATCCGGCATACTGCCCCTGCTGCTGGCTTTCCACCCGCCCGGCTCGCCCACCCAGCTGGATGGTGAGTGAGAAGGGCATCTCAGTGCCCGTGGTTTAATACATATCTCTCTTCGGTAAATGGCCATTAGTACATCCCACACACACTGATTACACACACACACAGACTGGCCACCCCCAAATCCTACACACACCCACTCAGACTACACACACACACACACACACACACATTCTCATACTTTCCTCTCCCCCACACACACACACTGGACTGCAAAAATTTACACACACTGACACTGTTCCACACACACACACTCACACTGTCCCACACACACAATTAACACACACGCACACTGTCCCACACACACAATTAACACACACGCACACTGTCCCACACACCAGTGGCGTGCGGTGAGGTCAGTGGCGTGCGGTGAGGCACTACAGCATAATGTCTGCCGAATCCTGCCAATGAGCCCTACCGCCACCGAGCCAATGCCCGCCACTGCCTCTGAGCCGATGCCCACTGCCACCACCAATGGCTTACAAACTGGCCCACCATCAACTGACCCAGCCCTCCGCCACTAATTTGCAACTCAGTCCAAAGCCGCCAATGCCCGCTGCATGCCTGCTCATCATACTTGTGATATATTGTACAATTTTATAGAAAAAAATAATAATTAGTGTTTGGGACTGGGAAGGGAGTGGGAGGAGGACATGAATGCAATTTTGTTGTCAAGGGCTTCCATTAACTTAATGGAGAAGGGTCTGAATGGGTTAAAAATGTCCAAAAAAAACTGCGTGAGGTCCCCCCTCCTAAGTATAACCAGCCTCGGGCTCTTTGAGCCGGTCCTGGTTGTTTAAATACTGGGAAAAAATTGGACAGGGGTTCCCCGTATTTAGACAACCAGCATCGGGCTCTTAGTCCGGTCCTGGTCCCAAAAATACGGGGGACAAAATATGTAGGGGTCCCCCCGTATTTTTAAAACCAGCACCGGGCTCCACTAGCCAGGGACATAATGCCACAGCCGGGGGACACATTTATGTAGGTCCCTGCGGCCATGGCATTACCCCCCCAACTAGTCACCACTGGCCGGGGTTCCCTGGAGGAGTGGGGACCCCTTAAATCAAGGGGTCACCCCCCCTCCAGGCACCCAAGGGCCAGGGGTGAAGCCCGAGGCTGTCCCCCCCATCCGTGGGCTGTGGATGGGAGGCTGATAGCCATGTAAGTAAAAAAGAATATTGTTTTTTGTTGTGGAACTACAAGGCCCAGAAAGCCTCCCCCGCTTGCTGGTACTTGGAGAACCTCAAGTACCAACATGCAGGGAAATAACGGGACCGCCGGTACCTGCAGTTCTACAACAGAAAAAATACCCAAATAAAAACACAACTCACACACCGTGACAGTAAAAATTTATTAAAACACACTGACACACTCACACATACTTACCTATATCCCACGCCGGTCACGTCCACTTGTCCAGTAGAATCCAATAGGGGTAGCTGTAAAAATGAGAGACACATTACTTACCTACATCCCACGCCGGTCACGTCCACTTGTCCAGTAGAATCCAATAGGGGTACCTGTAAAAATGAGAGAGAGATTACTTACCTACATCCCACGCCGGTCACGTCCACTTGTCAGTAGAATCCAATAGGGGTACCTGTAAAAATGAGAGAGAGATTACTTACCTACATCCCACGCCGGTCACGTCCACTTGTCAGTAGAATCCAATAGGGGAATCTGTAAAAATGAGAGACAGATTACTTACCTACATCCCACGCCGGTCATGTCCACTTGTCCAGTAGAATCCAATAGGGGTACCTGTAAAAATGAGAGACAGATTACTTACCTACATCCCACGCCGGTCACGTCCACTTGTCAGTAGAATCCAATAGGGGCACCTGTAAAAATGAGAGACAGATTACTTACCTACATCCCACGCCGGTCACGTCCACTTGTCAGTAGAATCCAATAGGGGTACCTGTAAAAATGAGAGAGAGATTACTTACCTACATCCCACGCCGGTCACGTCCACTTGTCCAGTAGAATTCAATAGGGGTACCTGTAAAAATGAGAGACAGATTACTTACCTACATCCCACGCCGGTCACGTCCACTTGTCCAGTAGAATCCAATAGGGGTACCTGTAAAAATGAGAGACAGATTACTTACCTACATCCCACGCCGGTCACGTCCACTTGTCAGTAGAATCCAATAGGGGTACCTGTAAAAATGAGAGACAGATTACTTACCTACATCCCACGCCGGTCACGTCCACTTGTCAGTAGAATCCAATAGGGGTACCTGTAAAAAATAAGAATTTACTTACCGATAATTCTATTTCTCGGAGTCCGTAGTGGATGCTGGGGTTCCTGAAAGGACCATGGGGAATAGCGGCTCCGCAGGAGACAGGGCACAAAAAGTAAAGCTTTAGGATCAGGTGGTGTGCACTGGCTCCTCCCCCTATGACCCTCCTCCAAGCCTCAGTTAGGTACTGTGCCCGGACGAGCGTACACAATAAGGAAGGATTTATGAATCCCGGGTAAGACTCATACCAGCCACACCAATCACTTTGTACAACCTGTGATCTGAACCCAGTTAACAGTATGATAACAGCGGAGCCTCTGAAAAGATGGCTCACAACAATAACAACCCGATTTTTGTAACTATGTACAAGTAATGCAGATAATCCGCACTTGGGATGGGCGCCCAGCATCCACTACGGACTCAGAGAAATAGAATTATCGGTAAGTAAATTCTTATTTTCTCTATCGTCCTAGTGGATGCTGGGGTTCCTGAAAGGACCATGGGGATTATACCAAAGCTCCCAAACGGGCGGGAGAGTGCGGATGACTCTGCAGCACCGAATGAGAGAACTCCAGGTCCTCCTTAGCCAGGGTATCAAATTTGTAGGATTTTACAAACGTGTTTGCCCCTGACTAAATAGCCGCTCGGCAAAGTTGTAAAGCCGAGACCCCTCGGGCAGCCGCCCAAGATGAGCCCACCTTCCTTGTGGAATGGTCATTTACATATTTTGGCTGTGGCAGGCCTGCCACAGAATGTGCAAGCTGAATTGTATTACACATCCAACTAGCAAAAGTCTGCTTAAAAGCAAGAGCACCCAGTTTGTTGGGTGCATACAGGATAACAGCAAGTCAGTTTTCCTGACTCCAGCCGTCCTGGAACCTATATTTTCAGGGCCCTGACCACATCTAGCAACTTGGAGTCCTCCAAGTCCCTAGTAGGCGCAAGACACCACAATAAGCTGGTTCAGGTGAAACACTGACACCACCTTAGGGAGAGAACTGGGGACGAGTCCGCAGCTCTGCCCTGTCCGAATGGACAAACAGATATGGGCTTTTTTGAGAAAAAAACCACCAATTTGACACTCGCCTGGTCCAGGCCAGGTCCAAGAGCATGTTCACTTTTCATGTGAGATGCTTCAAATCCACAGATTTGACTGGTTTTAAACCAATGTGTTTTGAGGAATCCCAGAACTACGTTGAGATCCCACAGTGCCACTGGAGGCACAAAAGGGGGTTGTATATGCAATACTCCCTTGACAAACTTCTGGACTTCAGGAACTGAAGCCAATTCTTTCTGGAAGAAAAATCGACAGGGCCGAAATTTGAACCTTAATGGACCCCAATTTGAGGCCCATAGACACTCCTGTTTGCAAGAAATGCAGGAATCGACCGAGTTGAAATTTCTTCGTGGGGCCTTCCTGGCCTCACACCACGCAACATATTTTCGCCACATGTGGTGATAATGTTGTGCGGTCACCTCCTTTCTGGCTTTGACCAGGGTAGGAATGACCTCTTCCTGAATGCCTTTTCCCTTAGGATCCGGCGTTCCACCGCCATGCCGTCAAACGCAGCTGCGGTAAGTCTTGGAACAGACATGGTACTTGCTGAAACAAGTACCTTCTTAGCGGCAGAGGCCATAAGTCCTCTGTGAGCATCTCTTGAAGTTCCGGGTACCAAGTCCTTCTTGGCCAATCCGGAGCCATGAGTATAGTTCTTACTCCTCTACGTCTTGTAATTCTCAGTACCTTAGGTATGAAAAGCAGAGGATGGAACACATACACCGACTGGTACACCCACGGTGTTACCAGAACGTCCACAGCTATTGCCTGAGGGTCTCTTAACCTGGCGCAATACCTGTCCCGTTTTTTGTTCAGACGGGACGCCATCATGTCCACCTTTGGTAATTCCCAACGGTTTACAATTATGTGGAAAACTTCCCCATGAAGTTCCCACTCTGCCGGGTGGAGGTCGTGCCTACTGAGGAAGTCTGCTTCCCAGTTTCCATTCCCGGAATGAAACACTGCTGACAGTGCTATCACATGATTTTCCGCCCAGCGAAAAGTCCTTGCAGTTTTTGCCACTGCCCTCCTGCTTCTTGTGCCGCCCTGTCTATTTACGTGGGCGACTGCCGTGATGTTTTATCCCACTGGATCAATACCGGCTGACCTTGAAGCAGAGGTCTTGCTAAGCTTAGAGCATTATAAATTTACCCTTAGCTATATTTATGTGGAGAAAAATCTCCAGACTTGATCACACTCCCTGGAAATTTTTTCCTTGTGTGACTGCTCCCCAGCCTCTCGGGCTGGCCTCCGTGGTCACCAACATCCAAAACTGAATGCCGAATCTGCGGCCCTCTAGAAGATGAGCACTCTGTAACCACCACAGGAGAGACACCCTTGTCCTTGGATATAGGGTTATCCGCTGATGCATCTGAAGATGCGATCCGGACCATTTGTCCAGCAGATCCCACTGAAAAGTTCTTGCATGAAATCTGCCGACTGGAATTGCTTCGAAGGAAGTCACCATTTTTTTACCATGGCCCTTGTGCAATGATGCACTGATTTTAGGAGGTTCCTGACTAGCTCGGATAACTCCCTGGCTTTCTCTTCCGGGAGAAACACCTTTTTCTGGACTGTGTCCAGAATCATCCCTAAGCACAGGAGACTTGTTGTCGGGATCAGCTGCGATTTTGGAATATTTAGAATCCACCCCTGCTGTTGTAACAGTATCCGAGATAGTGCTACTCCGACCTCCAACTGTTCCCTGGACTTTGCCCTTATCAGGAGATCGTCCAAGTAAGGGATAATTAAGACGCCTTTTCTTCGAAGAAGAACCATCATTTCGGCCATTACCTTGGTAAAGACACGGGGTGCCGTAGACAATCCAAACGGCAGCGTCTGAAACTGATAGTGACAGTTCTGTACCACGAACCTGAGGTACCCTTAGTGATAAGGGCAAATTTGGGACATGGAGGTAAGCATCCCTGATGTCTCGGGACACCAGATAGTCCCCTTCTTCCCGGTTCGTTATCACTGCTCTGAGTGACTCCATCTTGATTTGAACCTTTGTAAGTGTTCAAATTTTTTTAGATTTAGAATAGGTCTCACCTAGCCTTCTGGCTTCAGTACCACAATATAGTGTGGAATAATACCCCCTTTTCTTGTTGTAGGAGGGGTAATTTAATTATCACCTGCTGGGAATACAGCTCGTGAATTTTTTCCCATACTGCCTCCTTGTCGGAGGGAGACCTTGGTAAAGCAGACTTCAGGAGCCTGCGCAGGGGAAACGTCTCGACATTCCAAACTGTACCCCTGGGATACTACTTGTAGGATCCAGGGGTCCTGTACGGTCTCAGCGTCATGCTGAGAGCTTGTCAGAAGCGGTGGAACGCTTCTGTTCCTGGGAATGGGCTGCCTGCTGCAGTCTTTTTCCCTTTCCTCTATCCCTGGGCAGATATGACTCTTATAGGGACGAAAGGACTGAAGCTGAAAAGACGGTGTCTTTTTCTGCAGAGATGTGACTTAGGGTAAAAACGGTGGATTTTCCAGCAGTTGCCGTGGCCACCAGGTCCGATGGACCGACCCCAAATAACTCCTCTTCCTTTATACGGCAATACACCTTTGTGCCGTTTGGAATCTGCATCACCTGACCACTGTCGTGTCCATAAACATCTTCTGGCAGATATGGACATCGCACTTACTCTTGATGCCAGAGTGCAAATATCCCTCTGTGCATCTCGCATATATAGAAATACATCCTTTAAATGCTCTATAGTCAATAAAATACTGTCCCTGTCAAGGGTATCAATATTTTTAGTCAGGGAATCCGACCAAGCCACCCCAGCTCTGCACATCCAGGCTGAGGCGATCGCTGGTCGCAGTATAACACCAGTATGTGTGTATATACTTTTTATGATATTTTTCCAGCCTCCTGTCAGCTGGCTCCTTGAGGACGGCCCTATCTATAGACGGTACCGCCACTTGTTCTGATAAGCGTGTGAGCGCCTTATCCACCCTAAGGGGTGTTTCCCAACGCGCCCAGACTTCTGGCGGGAAAGGGTATACCGCCCATATTTTCTATCGGGGGGAACCCACGCATCATCACACACTTCATTTAATTTATCTGATTCAGGAAAAACTACGGTAGTTTTTTCACATCCCACATAATACCCTCTTTTGTGGTACTTGTAGTATCAGAAATATGTAACACCTCCTTCATTGCCCTTAACGTGTGGCCCTAATAAGGAATACGTTTGTTTATTCACCGTCGACACTGGATTCAGTGTCCCTGTCTGTGTCTGTGTCGACCGACTAAAGTAAACGGGCGTTTTAAAACCCCTGACGGTGTTTTTGAGACGTCTGGACCGGTACTAATTGTTTGCCGGCCGTCTCATGTCGTCAACCGACCTTGGCGCGTGTTGACATTATCACGTAATTCCCTAAATAAGCCATCCATTCCGGTGTCTACTCCCTAGAGAGTGACATCACCATTTCAGGCAATTGCTCCGCCTCCTCACCAACATCGTCCTCATACATGTCGACACACACGTACCGACACACAGCACACACACAGGGAATGCTCTGATAGAGGACAGGACCCACTTGCCCTTTGGAGAGACAGAGGGAGAGTTTGCCAGCACACACCAAAAACGCTATAATTATATAGGGACAACCTTATATAAGTGTTTTCCCTTATAGCATCTTTTTTATATATTTCTAACGCCAAATTAGTGCCCCCCCTCTCTGTTTTAACCCTGTTTCTGTAGTGCAGTGCAGGGGAGAGCCTGGGAGCCTTCCCTCCAGCCTTTCTGTGAGGGAAAAATGGCGCTGTGTGCTGAGGAGATAGGCCCCGCCCCTTTTTTGGCGGCCTCGTCTCCCGCTCTTAACGGATTCTGGCAGGGGTTAAATATCTCCATATAGCCCCCGGAGGCTATATGTGAGGTATTTTTAGCCAAAAAAGGTTTTCATTTTGCCTCCCAGGGCGCCCCCCTCCCAGCGCCCTGCACCCTCAGTGACTGCCGTGTGAAGTGTGCTGAGAGGAAAATGGCGCACAGCTGCAGTGCTGTGCGCTACCTTAAGAAGACTGAGGAGTCTTCTGCCGCCGATTCTGGACCTCTTCTCGTTTCAGCATCTGCAAGGGGGCCGGCGGCGAGGCTCCGGTGACCATCCAGGCTGTACCTGTGATCGTCCCTCTGGAGCTAATGTCCAGTAGCCAAGAAGCCAATCCATCCTGCACGCAGGTGAGTTCACTTCTTCTCCCCTAAGTCCCTCGTTGCAGTGATCCTGTTGCCAGCAGGACTCACTGTAAAATAAAAAACCTAAGCTAAACTTTTCTAAGCAGCTCTTTAGGAGAGCCACCTAGATTGCACCCTTCTCGGCCGGGCACAAAAATCTAACTGAGGCTTGGAGGAGGGTCATAGGGGGAGGAGCCAGTGCACACCACCTGATCCTAAAGCTTTACTTTTTGTGCCCTGTCTCCTGCGGAGCCGCTATTCCCCATGGTCCTTTCAGGAACCCCAGCATCCACTAGGACGATAGAGAAATGAGAGAGAGATTACTTACCTACATCCCACGCCGGTCACGTCCACTTGTCAGTAGAATCCAATAGGGGTACCTGTAAAAATGAGAGACAGATTACTTACCTACATCCCACGCCGGTCACGTCCACTTGTCCAGTAGAATCCAATAGGGGTACCTGTAAAAATGAGAGACAGATTACTTACCTACATCCCACGCCGGTCATGTCCACTTGTCCAGTAGAATCCAATAGGGGTACCTGTAAAAATGAGAGACAGATTACTTACCTACATCCCACGCCGGTCACGTCCACTTGTCCAGTAGAATCCAATAGGGGCACCTGTAAAAATGAGAGACACATTACTTACCTACATCCCACGCCGGTCACGTCCACTTGTCCAGTAGAATCCAATAGGGGCACCTGTAAAAATGAAAATGATACTTACAAACTTCAATCCACAGGAGGAGAGAGAGAGAGAGAGAGAGAGAGAGGGGGGGGGGGGTAGGAGAGAGAGACTAACCTGCTGCTGCTGCTGCTGGGGAGACCGGCACACACTGCAGGGCCACGACGGGAGGACGGAGCCGGCGGAGCAGGGGGAGAGCCGCACAACACCGCTCCTGTCAGCAGCAGCGGAGGAGGACGGGGGCGCACACTGCAGACACCAATCACCGCCGGGACAATTAACACACGCACACTGTCCCACACACGCACAATTAACACGCACACTGTCACACACACACACACACGCACTGTCCCACACACACGCACACTGTCTCACACACACACACGCACACTGTCCTACACACACAATTAACACACACGCACACTGTCACACACACACAATTAACACACACACACACTGTCACACACACGCACACTGTCACACACACACATACAATTAACACACACACACGCACACTGTCCCACACACACACACAATTAACACACACACTGTCCCACACACGCACAATTAACACACTCACACAATTAACACTCACACTGTCCCACACACACACAATTAACACACTCACACAATTAACACACACTCACACACACTGTCCCGCAACCCCCTCTCCCGACAGAAAAAAAACTAAAGTCCACTCCGCTCACCTGGCTGTTAAACCCGCTCACTGAAGCCGCGCAGGCGCGCGCGTACCGTCGCGGTCGCGCGCGCGCGCACGCGCGATCGCGCACAGTACAATGTGTAGGGAGACGGAGAGAGGGGGAGGGCCGGGGGAGATGAGCGGAGGCTCCTAGCTGCCGCTGCCTGTCCAGTGTGACAGGCACAGCAGCCGGGAAGACAGGGAGAGCGCCGCAGGTAGCGTCGGCGGAATCCCTGTTGCATGGGGTGAGCGGGCCGTGCCGGTGGCGCCCCCTCTGTTGGGGCTTCCACAGCGCCAAGGGCACGTGCCCTGCTCGCCCCGTGCTAGATACGCCTCTGCCCACAGTGCAGATATGCACCCACAGTGCCAGATACATTAATGCCCTCACAGTGCAGATATACCCCCACAGTGCCAGATACATAAATGCCCCCACAGTGCCAGATACATAAATGCCCCAATGGTGCCAGATACATAAATGCCCCAACGGTGCCAGATACATAAATGCCCCAACGGTGCCAGATACATAAATGCCCCAACGGTACCAGATACATAAATGCCCCCACGGTGCCAGATACATAAATGCCCCCACAGTGCCAGATACATAAATGCCCCCACGGTGCCAGATACATAAATGCCCCCACAGTGCCAGATACATAAATGCCCCCACAGTGCCAGATACATAAATGCCCCCACGGTGCCTGATACATTAATGCCCCCACGGTGCCAGATACATAAATGCACCCACAGTGCCAGATACATTAATGCCCTCACAGTGCAGATATACCCCCACAGTGCCAGATACATAAATGCCCCCACGGTGCCAGATACATAAATGCCCCAACGGTGCCAGATACATAAATGCCCCCACGGTGCCAGATACATAAATGCCCCAATGGTGCCAGATACATAAATGCCCCCATGGTGCCAGATACATAAATGCCCCCATGGTGCCAGATACATAAATGCCCCCACGGTGCCTGATACATAAATGCCCCCACGGTGCCAGATACATAAATGCACCCACAGTGCCAGATACATTAATGCCCTCACAGTGCCAGATACATTAATGCCCTCACAGTGCAGATATACCCCCACAGTGCCAGATACATAAATGCCCCCACAGTGCCAGATACATAAATGCCCCCACGGTGCCAGATACATAAATGCCCCAACGGTGCCAGATACATAAATGCCCCCACGGTGCCAGATACATAAATGCCCCAATGGTGCCAGATACATAAATGCCCCCATGGTGCCAGATACATAAATGCCCCCACGGTGCCAGATACATAAATGCCCCCACGGTGCCAGATACATAAATGCCCCCACAGTGCCAGATACATAAATGCCCCCACAGTGCCAGATACATAAATGCCCCCACGGTGCCTGATACATAAATGCCCCCACGGTGCCTGATACATAAATGCCCCCACAGTGCCAGATACATAAATGCACCCACAGTGCAGATATGCACCCACAATTCCAAATACATAATTACTCCCACAGTGCAAGATATGCCCCCACAGTGCAAGATATGCAGTGCAAGATATACCCCCACAGTGCAAGATATGCCCCCACAGTGCAAGATATACCCCCACAGTGCAAGATATGCCCCCACAGTGCAAGATATTCCCCCACAGTGCAAGATATGCCCCCACAGTGCAAGATATGCAGTGCAAGATATACCCCCACAGTGCAAGGTATGCCCCCACAGTGCAAGACATGCCCCCACAGTGCAAGATATGCCCCCTCAGTGCAAGATATGCCCCCACAGTGCAAGATATGCCGCCACAATGTGCCCGATCCATAAAGTACTCCATTATACCTGTGGTGGTGGCGGGAGGGTGAGTGCCGCCGAGGACGCGGGTGGCTCTTCTAAAACTCCTGTGTGCGCTGCCCGGTGCCGGCGTCTAACGTCAGACTCCGGCGCCACACAGCCGCGTACACAGGAGTTAAAGGTCAGGCCTGGAAGCACTGCAGGCTGGCTCCAGGCACAAAGATGGCGGTGCCAGCGCGCGGCGCCCATTAAGGGTGGCGCCCCGCGCGGCCGCTCTAGTCGAACGTGCCTGGAGCCGGCCCTGCACCCAGGGGTCCAGGCCGAAGGACACCCAGACATGACTGAAATGTCTGAGTCTCGCTCCCACCGGCCCCACCTCCGGGGCGTGCAGTCCACCGTCATGCAGAGGACTTTTGTGTACCTGAAGCAGGTTTCTGTTCCTGGGAACCAGCAGCCGCAGGTTTCTTGGACTTGGGCCGACCTCCCCGAAAGAAGGTGTTGGACGGCTTGACCTTTCTGGGCTTGGTAGACCAAAAGGGCTGTGATGTAACTGAAGAAAAGGGTTTCTTTGGAGCAGGTGTAGCTGAGGGAAGAAAGGGTGACTTACCAGCCGTAGCCGTGGAGATCCACGCATCTAACGCTTCCCCAAAGAGAGCCTGACCTGTGTAGTGTAGGGTCTCCACACTTCTCCTGGATTCCGCATCAGCAGACCACTGGCGCAACCACAGTCCTCAACGAGCTGATACTGACATGGAGGAAATCCCCGCAGCCATGGAACCCAGGTCCTTCATGGATTCTACCAGAAATCCTGCCGAATCCTGAATGTTACGTAAAAACAATTCAACATCACATTTCTCCATAGTATCCAAGTACTCAAGTAATGTGCCTGACCACTTTACTATAGCTTTGGCAATCCAAGCACTGGCAATAGTGGGACGTAGTATTGCCCCAGAAGCCGTGTACATGGATTTGAGCGTATTAGCAATTTTACGATCAGGCGGCTCTTTCAAGGCGGTAGATCCTGGAACAGGTAAAACCACCTTTTTTGAGAGTCTGGATACTGACGTGTCAACAATAGGCGGGTTTTCCCATTTTATCCTATCCTCTACCGGGAAAGAAAACGCTACCAGAACCCTTTTAGGTATCTGGAATTTTTTATCCGGGTTTTCCCAAGCCTTATTAAATATAGCATTTAATTTGACGCAGGGAAGGTTAGCAAGGCTTTCTTATTTTCAGTGAAGTAAGCCTCCTCAACCCGCTCGGGTGTTGTATCAATAATATTCAACACATCCCTAATAGCCTCTATCATCAACTGCACCCCTTTTGCAAGAGATGCTGCCCCCTGCAACACATCCCCGTCACTGTCTGCAGTATCAGAATCAGTATCATCCTACATGATCTGTGCAAGAGCACGTTTATGTGACTATACAGCGGGGAGCCCTGATGTACCAGAACTGGGACAGACTGCCATAGAGTTCTGTAAAGCCTGAGTTGCAAATTAATTTTGTGCAACCCTTTTTGAAATCTGAGAAATCATAGATTTGATAGAGGATAACCACTTAGGCTCCCTTGCTGGAATCTGTGCTAAACCAGTGCAATCCTGATTACATGGATATATCCTCTGCAGCATATGACACAGACTAGAGTCCCTAGATATTGCTTAATGGAGACCACAGACACTCCACACACACACAGGGGAGGGCAGACAGAGTTTCACCCCCAAGAATGGCAAGAGAGACACAGAGATTGGAGCCAACCCACATGCAGCGCTTTTAATATAAAGGGAGACCCCCTATCAGCGCTGACTGTGCACCTTAATAGGTTACACAGTCGTTTTGCAGCCTCCCCCTTCCTTCTATAACCCCCTGGTACCGTGAGAGATAGCTGGAGTTGCTGTGGAGGGACTTGCTCTTCACTGACAGCGTTGTGCAGGCAGGAAAATGGCGCTGAACGCTGCTGGGTCCACTCTGAGAAGCTCCGCCCCCAAAATGGCACTGTCTTCCCGATCTTCATAGGATTATACTGGCCTGAGGATTTATGCTGGCTGAGATCCCGGGACCCCGACAGGCTGTGTGACCAGTGTAGGGTGTAGGCGCTGGCTCAGGGAGCCCCTCATAGCGCCGCACTATGTACCGCTGAGCCTCCGGAGCGCAGTTAATACTGCGCTCCTACCCTGATGCCGCCATCTTCACACCGGCCCCCCACTTGCTAGGGGGGTCGGTGACTCACTCGCCACTGATCTTCAGCTCTGTAAGGGGGTGGCGGCATGCTGCTGGGGTGAGCGATCCCCTGTGGTGGGGAACAAGCTATCCCCTCAGGAGCTCAGTGTCCTGTCAGCGGAGATAGTGGCTCAGACCTCGCAGGGCGGACACTACTCCCCCCCCTTAGTCCCAGGAAGCAGGGAGGCTGTTGCCAGCAGCCTCACTGTAAAATAATAAACTCTAAAATAAACTTACTTACTTACTAGAGAAACTCTGGAGAGCTCCCCTAGCTGTGACCGGCTCCTCCGGGCACATTTTCTAAACTGAGTCTGGTAGGATTGGCATAGAGGGAGGAGCCAGCCCATACTCTCAAACTCAAAGTGCCAATGGCTCCTGGTGGACCCATCTATACCCCATGGTACTAATGTGGACCCCAGCATCATCTAGGACGCAAGAGAAAATGAAAGTCTTTTGGGGGTGCGGGCACCAGCATGCTATCTCCTGTGAGCCATAGAGCACCAAAGTTGAAAGTGCAGGATGATTCACTAGGTCTAATTCAATTGTGGCACACTGGCACGTGCCACCTGCTGGCCACCTGAAGGAATGGACATCTATCAGAGCTATTCAATTGTTTCTCCAATAGACGTGGCAGTCCCTTTTTTTCTGCAGGTGCGAGAAAAAAAATGTGTTAAAAAGACCATAGTTTGGGCGCCCAAACCCGGACTTTGGATGCCCATTCATGCATTTTAGATGTGTTTAGCTCAGTGTTTCCCAACCGCAGTCCTCAAGGCACACTAACAGTCCTGGTTTTAGTGATATCCAGGCTTGGACACAGGTGACTTAATTAGTACCTCAGTTATTTTGATTTAACCATCTGTGCTGAAGCCTGGATATCACTAAAACCTGCACTGTTGGTGTGCCTTGAGGACCGCGGTTGGGAATGCCTGGTTTAGCCGCTTTGCATGGCTAAACCCAGAGCTGTTTTAAGAAAAAAGAGGAAGAAGGGATTCTGTATTGTCGACGCACAGAAAAAAACTAATTCTAAAATATAGCCTTTATTAGATATGTATTAAAATATGAATATGGTTAATTCATTCCCAACTACAGTGAAACATAGAATTAAAATCACAGACAAACAGGTAAGTGAATCTAGACGAAAGATTGAAAATTTGTGAATAAAGATTTTAAAAAGCGTGTCCACGTGTGTTTGTAAGTATATCTTAGTATTCGGGGTTACTATATTGGTACAGATACCATCAATGTTTCTACATCCATCCAAAATTATTCGACTACTGTCAACATCAACAGTGTCGGTACATACATATAATGTCGACCACTATTAGAATCTATGATGTCTATATCAAATATTCTGAGTTCAAAACACTTGGGGATCGTATATAATATGAAACTTCAGGTTCCTCAATTTTATTAATTATGGTGACTAAAAATCATCTGTAGGTATACTCACAGATCTGATTCCCTTTAAATCTGTTTCTGATATATTGAGAGCCTCTCACACTGGCTGTCAATATTATTGGAGTATCCGTTTATGCATGGAAACATGTAGCTTCAGAGGGTATAATATTCCCTGCTTACATAGAAAACAACTGTCTTATACAGTGATGTTGTTTATATATATGGTGTCCAACTGTATTACACAGATTTCAAGGATACTGCTTATATTAGGGGTATTGCAGCCCCAGTTGTACTTCCAAAGCAGACCGTTTATCAATACGGTTTATTCCTTATACATCAAATATTAGCCATGGTGTCCAGCTGTATTGCACAGATTTCACAGATACTGCTTATATTGGGGGTATTGCAGCCCCAATTATACTTCCAAAGCAGGCCGTTTATCAATACGGTTTATTCCTTATACATCAGATATTAGCCATACCATTATAGTTGGCTAGTGATGTTGTTTATACTGTGTAATGGTCTCAGTTTTTAAACAAGGTGATTCTCATGCATAGTACTCTCAATTAACAGTGAGGGATAGATCCTATTTACTTATATAAGTCAAGGAGTAGTCAGAAATTATCAGAAAATAGTCAGAAAATATAGTAACCCATATACATGTTCATTAGATCCAAATTTATTAGACTCAGAATAATGTGTGTTTTGTTACAGATATTTATTGATGTTTATTATTGGATAGAGTTTTGGATTTACACTGTTCCCAAATTCTAAGATATCTATTGTTGTTGGTAGTTATTGCATCACAATATATTTAATATATATTAATAAAATTTGTGAGCTTCTCATACACTGCTTTTAACAGTAGTCACTTCAGACTATTGAGTCTGTCTATTGATATGACAGACTTTTTTGCTACAATGTGTGGCACTTAATGTATCTTATTCAGAGCATGCAGCTGCTATGCTCCTGAATGTTGCCAATTGTTGCAATGTAATACTTTGTAACATAGACTGCTTTGCCAGTACTTGCTTCAGATTGCTATTAGGATCTGTGTTTTAAAGTGGCTGACTACTTTGCTGCAACATATAAGCTTTGATATATCTTAATTAAAACATGTAGTTGCTACACTGCTGGATGTTATCAATTGTTGCAGTATAGTGCTTATTGCTATTTCGAAATAGCAATAAGCACTATACTGCAACAATTGATAACATCCAGCAGTGTAGCAACTACATGTTTTAATTAAGATATATCAAAGCTTATATGTTGCAGCAAAGTAGTCAGCCACTTTAAAACACAGATCCTAATAGCAATCTGAAGCAAGTACTGGCAAAGCAGTCTATGTTACAAAGTATTACATTGCAACAATTGGCAACATTCAGGAGCATAGCAGCTGCATGCTCTGAATAAGATACATTAAGTGCCACACATTGTAGCAAAAAAGTCTGTCATATCAATAGACAGACTCAATAGTCTGAAGTGACTACTGTTAAAAGCAGTGTATGAGAAGCTCACAAATTTTATTAATATATATTAAATATATTGTGATGCAATAACTACCAACAACAATAGATATCTTAGAATTTGGGAACAGTGTAAATCCAAAACTCTATCCAATAATAAACATCAATAAATATCTGTAACAAAACACACATTATTCTGAGTCTAATAAATTTGGATCTAATGAACATGTATATGGGTTACTATATTTTCTGACTATTTTCTGATAATTTCTGACTACTCCTTGACTTATATAAGTAAATAGGATCTATCCCTCACTGTTAATTGAGAGTACTATGCATGAGAATCACCTTGTTTAAAAACTGAGACCATTACACAGTATAAACAACATCACTAGCCAACTATAATGGTATGGCTAATATCTGATGTATAAGGAATAAACCGTATTGATAAACGGCCTGCTTTGGAAGTATAATTGGGGCTGCAATACCCCCAATATAAGCAGTATCTGTGAAATCTGTGCAATACAGCTGGACACCATGGCTAATATTTGATGTATAAGGAATAAACCGTATTGATAAACGGTCTGCTTTGGAAGTACAACTGGGGCTGCAATACCCCTAATATAAGCAGTATCCTTGAAATCTGTGTAATACAGTTGGACACCATATATATAAACAACATCACTGTATAAGACAGTTGTTTTCTATGTAAGCAGGGAATATTATACCCTCTGAAGCTACATGTTTCCATGCATAAACGGATACTCCAATAATATTGACAGCCAGTGTGAGAGGCTCTCAATATATCAGAAACAGATTTAAAGGGAATCAGATCTGTGAGTATACCTACAGATGATTTTTAGTCACCATAATTAATAAAATTGAGGAACCTGAAGTTTCATATTATATACGATCCCCAAGTGTTTTGAACTCAGAATATTTGATATAGACATCATAGATTCTAATAGTGGTCGACATTATATGTATGTACCGACACTGTTGATGTTGACAGTAGTCGAATAATTTTGGATGGATGTAGAAACATTGATGGTATCTGTACCAATATAGTAACCCCGAATACTAAGATATACTTACAAACACACGTGGACACGCTTTTTAAAATCTTTATTCACAAATTTTCAATCTTTCGTCTAGATTCACTTACCTGTTTGTCTGTGATTTTAATTCTATGTTTCACTGTAGTTGGGAATGAATTAACCATATTCATATTTTAATACATATCTAATAAAGGCTATATTTTAGAATTAGTTTTTTTCTGTGCGTCGACAATACAGAATCCCTTCTTCCTCTTTTTTCTTAAAACAGTCTTGACACACTGTAGTTGACTGCACCCCCTAAATTAGATTAACATTGTGTATAATATAAAATAGGGGTCATACAGGTGAATGTATGGTGATGAATCATATACATTCACCTAAGATCATTACAATACTGATTGTTTGAGTGTGCAGATATCCAGTTCTGTGTAAACCCAGAGCTGTCAAGCGTCTTAACTATCAATGGCCGTCTGATCAGAGCAACAATTGAATACCTCCAATAGACGGCCATTGCTCTAGACGCCCAGCGGGGGCACAGAAAAGTAACTGAATCTGCCACAATCGGTCCAGTCATCTAAAATGTGTGGGGTATACTGCAAGTACCCAACTGACTGGATGGATTGAGTTATCCCAAATCATGATCTTCAGGACAATATGTATCCCAGAAATTCCTGCCCTCAACATAACAAAAAACGTGCATGCATTGAGGCCCTTTACGACAGAAGCATCTAGGAAATGACAAGAACGTAGATTACTAAATCAGGAAATGTACTATGAAAAGTTCAATGTGAAGCATCATGTTGCATTATATATTACTCACTGGGGAACTACAGCAGGTGCCTGTGGAGTTAGCTCAGCCAGTACAATACAAAGGCAAGTGCAGGAGGCTTCTGATGCCCATACGCTAGGACAATATCGCGTACAAATGCACCATTTCGACGCGTCGTTTAATGCATCATGTGCACATCATGCATGTTTTGGGTATGATTACGATGCAATGCGTGGTCCCGCGGGTTGAATGTCGCAAACTCTGATCATATGTGCAGCCCATATTATCCACCATAATCGTATGCACATCGTACCATGTTTAATACACATACGATGCATCGTTCAATGGAACATTCGATAAGCGTCATTTTGAGTGGCATTTTTTTCATAGTGATCACGTGCTTTTTGTGAGGCATATGATCGCTCAATGGATCGTATGCGTCACAGTCACTGTATGCTCATCGTGTGTCCAAAAACACCCAAATTGTGTGTCCAGCGCTCCCAGGGGAATTAAAGGAAAATCGTGGGCAGCATTACACAGTTATTGATTTTGCAAACATGTCATTAGGGACAAATGTGAGCACTACAGTTTGAGTATGCATTAAACCAATAATCTCCTATATAATAGCCCAGATCTGTGACTTTGTGACTCATTTGCTAACGCTGGGCGGAGTCACAACACTGGGCGGAGTTAGTCAAATGAGTCACAGATCTGGGCAAATCTATAGGAGACTAGGAGCAGAAGCAGATAGTATGGGCATGGCACAGGCAGGGGTGCATACCTCCCAGCTTTCTTCAGGCAGGAGGGACACACGCGTGGCAAAAAGGGGGCGTGGTCAACAAGTGGGCGTGGCTTCACGGGAGGGCCCCATTTTCATCAGTGAGGGGGCATGCCCAGCGCTCTGTGAGCTGCTGGCATACCTCCAGGGGCGGATTATGAGTCCGGGGGGCACAGGGCACTTGAGACATGGGAGCCCTATCTCATTGCTGTGCCTGCTGTGGGGCTGGGCACGTGGCCTAATCGCGGCTCACGTGGCCACGCCCCCTTATGCAAATTCCAGGATTTTTTATATATATGGAATTTTGGCCCCTCGGCTAGGGCTAAATCCAGAGGAGGTGGTCGCTCCCCCCTACACACCCGCACAGGCAGAAGAAAGCAGGGAGACTGCTGCCTCCCTGCAACACCACAGACCTGCCTGTAGCACAATGCTGCCGCTGTTGCTGGCAGGACGGGGGAGCTTCTGAGCTGGGACAGAGCTACTCCAGCCGGGGGGCCCCCTAAAACTGTGGGGCCCACGGTCCGTACCCCCTGGCCCCCCCTTAATCCGGCTCTGCTGCCGGAACCCCGGAACAGTTGGGAGGTATGGGGGTGTGTGAGGGGGTATGCCATACAGACAGACGGGCACCGGCTCACTGTGTGCTTGACCCCCCACATCAGCATACTCAGCAGGGTCTTACTGGCGCGGAGAAGCGTCACTTTCTAGCACACTCCACGCTTCTTAGCTGCAGTTTTGTGGGGCACCTGCTGCTGTGCAGGTTCCGTACTGCCTCTGTTATCTCCAGCCCCGGCAACCCCACCGCTAGCTGCACTGCTGCCGCCCTCAGTGAGGTGCGCCCAGCTCCTTCACACACTTTAGCCAGCGGGTAGCGCTGCAGAAGTCCGAGCTGCTTGCAGGCTCCGACCCCCTCCTCCCTCCAGCCGCAGTGTCTCCTGGGAGCTAACCAGTCACTCCCAGTCTCCCCTTACCACACAGTGCCCAGCAGCCGCGAGGTCCGCGCCGTGTGCATGCTATGACCCCCTCCTCCCTCCAGTCGCAGCGTCTCCTGGGGGCTAACCAGTCACTCCCAGTCTCCCCTTACCACACAGTGCCCAGCAGCCGCGAGGTCCACGCCGTGTGCATGCTAGGACCCCCTCCTCCCTCCAGTCGCAGCGTCTCCTGGGGGCTAACCAGTCACTCCCAGTCTCCCCTTACCACAGTGCCCGGCAGCTGCGCGAGGTCTGCGGTGTGTGACTGAGGAGGGGGGGAGGGATGCTGATGGGCAGAGGAAGCAGGACTCCAGCCTGAGAGAGTCAGCCATGCCAAGTCTCCACCAGCAGCAGATCCCAACAGGTTGGAGTGGAACAGCAGCAGCCAGCAGCAGTGAGACACATCTGTCTGTCACCAATGTTTTGTCCCTGTTACCCCTATCCTGGCCCTGTTACTCCATGCCCTCCAACTACCTTTTTGGCAGGTACAGTACCCGCAGCGCCTCCAGACCCCTCCTCAATGCACCACACCTCCGCACCTTCCCCTCCACCACATGCAGCACTCCACCCCTCCCTCACACGCTGTGCCTCCAGACCCCCTACACCACCCGTGGCTCCCACTCCTCCGCCCCTCCACCACCCACAGCACCTCCAGACCCCCTCCAGCATCCACCCCCCATATATGTCTCCCCCCACACCTGCCCCCCTTCACCCGCAGCATCTGCAGACACCCTCCTCCATCTGCGGTCCCACCCCTCCCCCACCCATGGCACCCCCGCACCTGCCCCTCCACCACCTGCAGCGCCTCCGGACCCCCTTCCCCATCCGCCGCACCACCCGTACCTGCACCTCCCCTACCCACGGCGCCTCCGGACCCCCTACCCCACCCCCGGCACCTCCGCCCCTTCCCATCCCACAGCACCTACGGAACCCTTCACCCATCCGCAACATCCCCGCACCTGCTCCTCTCCCACCCGTGGCACCCCTGCCACTCCCCCACCTACAGTGCCTCTGGACCCCTCCCCCATCTGCAGCCCCCACTCCTCTGCCCTCCCCCACCACCTACCGACCCTTCCCCATCCGGGCCCCCCCCCCACTTCCGCCCCCCTCCACCCGCAGCATCTACAGACACCCTCCCCCATCCGCAGTCCCCCCCGCACCCGCTACATTGTGCCCTGCAGGTGCTGTTCACGCTGTCGCAAGGGGCTGTGCCTCCTTCACCATCGCACGCCCTTTCATTGTGCAATATTTAACCACTAACAAAGGAATGCAGGTAATACTCCATATAATACAAATATTGAACCCCAGAAAGGCATGCAAGGGTTAAGGGGGCGTAGCCCCTTGCGACGGTGTGAAGAGCGCCCGTAGGGCGCGATGAAGCACCTAGTACACTACATAAATACTTACTATATATAGCAGACATGGTGTGACTGTAGAGCAGCACAGTGGTTCAGTGGTTATGTTCTCGGGTGTTGGAATGGGTTTTCTCCAAATGTTCCAGTTTCTTCCCACACACCAAAAACATTTTAGCTTAATTGGCTAATTACAATGAACCCTAGTGTGTGCCAGAGAATTTAGACTGCAAGCTCCAGTGGGGCAGACAGTGCCGTAACAGCCATTTGCAGAAACTTGTGTCGAACACACCTCCTAATCGCATAACTTCATGATGAGGGGGGCAAGAAGACCAGCATCAGGAAAAACAGGAGCAACACGGGAGCATCCTCAGATACTGTGTGGTGTTGTGCAGGCTGCATGTCTGGAGGGTCCAAAGGATGCTCCGGTGGTTCTGCAGCAGTGACACCCTGCTAGCCAGATGCAGGAACTTTGGGATACAAAAGTGCTGCTCACAGAGCCCTGTGCGATCACACAGCTTGCAACCCCCTAATTATGGCCCTGGGGGCAAAGACTGATGTGAGTTTTATGAACACGCTGTGTAAAACACAGTGGCACTATTATAAACAAATAATACTAATAGGTCAGAGTTTCATTTCTCAGCCTGTGGGAATTTATCAGACAGTTAAAGGGATACTTTGATGGCATAAATTACACTCCAAACAATAAATTAATATATAACAATGCATTAAACATTCAAAATGTAGGTTTCTTTCAAGCATTTACACATTTGGGAATAAATGTTTTTAAAGGATACCCAAGTGATGCCAAAGAGTACTTTGTAAACGTTTTTGCTCTTGAGGGGGAACATGACAAAAAGTTTGAGAAACCCAACATAAATTTATGCATTGTACTCCCCCTAGTGGTCAATTTTCCTAACTACACATCAAATAGTGTTTAAAACACATTTTCCAATTTCCCATATACCCTTTCTGCTTCCTAGAGAAAGACTAACACACTTCCATAGAATGTTTGAGTGGAATGCAGGTTCTGGCTTCTCTAATCTCATGGAAGCTATATTGGATTATAATGTGCAATCACTAGGAAAAAATGCCCGTCAACCCAGATTGCCCGTACACACTGCAGCGATGTTAATGAAGGTCAGAACGATCATGTTCAGTCCTTCATTAGCATAACCAAGGAGGCTAGCGATATCGCTAGGTCTGATGTGCAGCACATCAACCCAAGCAACTGTTGCAAGCGCTCATGGGAGTGCGCAATTCTGCATACACACTGGGCGATGTAAGCGATGTCGTTCCAAACTGGCAGTGTGTACCCAGCTTAAAAATATATATTACACTATAACATGATATACTATGACAATGCGAGAACCTGCAGTACCCCACAGCAAAACCGTAACCCAGAGTACATAATAACAGAAGTACAGCATAGCTAATGCTTTTTAGTAAAATAAGACTATTCGAGGGATGTGTACAAAATAAGGTTTGCAAGATAGTGAAGAAAACACATGCTCACCCATCCTTCCTTCCTTATTATTTATTCACAACTGTAGCAGTATGCAGCTATCAGTACTGTTTCTATGTTGCAATATACACGTTATGGTAAGAACTTACCGTTGATTACGGTATTTCTTCTACGTTCACAGTATCCACAGGATAACATTAGGATATGATGAAGCGACAGCAGATTTGCACCAATCGGTCAAAGCTTTTCAGCCTCCCAGCATACAACAGGCCTGTCCATATATCCCCACCTCCTGGCTCAGACAAATCAGTAGTTTTCCCAAAGCTTAAGAAAGGAGCATCATAGATGGCCCTAATCAGACGAAAAGAACACACATGCACACCCTTCCGTACAAGAAGCAAGAGTTTAGTGAGTAAAAGGATCCTCAAATCAGGTGCGTGAGGGTGGGATCCCTGTGGACTTAGGAGAAATACCGTTATCAATGGTAACTTCTTACCATAACGTATATTTCTTCGGCAGGGTCCACAGAATAACATTGGGATTTCCCAAAGCAATTTAGTGGTGGGGACGCTCCTGATTGGACAGTAGAATCCTTCGCCTGAATTCAGCGTCCTGAGAGGCAAAGGCATCCATGGCATAATGTCTAATGAATGTGTTAATGGAAGACCATGTGGCTGCCTTACATATCTGTTCTGCTGAAGCACCATGTTGTGCTGCCCATGATGGACCTACCTTACGAGTAGAGTGAGCAGAGACATTATCCGGAACAGGGAGATCAGTGTGAGAATATGCTTCTGAAATAGTCATCCAAAGCCACCTTGCTAGTGTCTGCTTATCAGCAGGCCATCTTCTCTGGTGAAATCCGTAGAGAATGAAGAGAGAATCTGTCTTTCTGATGGCACTGGTATGATCCACATATGATCCTAAGGCACGGACCACGTTCAAATATACATTTCCCGCAGAAAGGCCCGGTTCCTGGAAAGTCGGGATTACAATGTCTTCGCTAAGGTGAAATTTAGATACCACCTTGGGAAGATGCCCAAGATTTAGTCCTGAGAACCGCTCTATCTGGATAAAAGATCAGAAGTGGAGGACGACATAACAATGCCCCTAAATCTGATACTCTTCTAGCTGATGCCATGGCCAGTAGAAAGAGAACTTTAGCTGTCAACCATTTAAGAATCACTTTATTAAGTGGTTCAAATGGGGCAACTTGAAGGGCCTTTAGGACTAAACTTAAGTCCCAAGGCACCGTAGGAGGTACAAAAGGAGGTTGAATGCGCAGCATCTCCTGGAAAAGAGTGCGAACATCCTGTAAGTTGGCAATTTTCTTTTGGAACCATACAGTCAATGCTGACACTTGCACTCTCAAGGAAGCCACCTTCAAACCTTCATCCATTCCTGCCTGAAGGAATGCTAAGACCCTGGAAACTCTGAAAGACCTAGGGTCCATTATCCATTCACTGCACCAATGAATATAGGTTTTCTATATTCAGTGATTAATTCAAGCTGAGGAAGGTTTCCTTGCTCTGAGCATCGTTTGAATTACCTGTTGAGAATCCTCTGACTTCAGGATAGAGGTCTCAAGAGCCACACCATCAAAGACAGTCAATTCAGATGTCTGTGATAACAAGGACCCTGCATCAGTAGATCTGGGCGTTGAGGGAGCAGGCATGGAGCATCCATCGACATTCTCTGCAGATCTGTGTACCAATGTCTTCTGGGCCAAGCCAGAGCTATTAGTATCATGGCACCCTTTCCCTTGCTTTATCTTTCTCACCACCCTGGGTAATAAGGTGATTGGAGGAAACACATAGGCCAGATGAAAGTCCCATCTCACCAACAGGGCATCCACAAAGTGTAGAGCCTGAATGGCGTGTCGACTGAAAAAAATCCGCTTCCCAGTTTAGGACTACTGGAACGAATACTGCGGACAAGGCTGGATGATGAAGTTCTGCCCACTTTAGTGTGCGACTAACCTCCTTCATAGCTTTTTGGCTGCGAGTTCCTCCCTGATGGTTGAGGTACGCTACTGCCATCACATTGTCCGAGCGGATCAGAACTGGTTTTCACCGAAGGATATCTTTTGCCTGAATCAGTGCCATGTATATGGCCCAAAGTTCCAATATATTTATTGGCAGGCAACCTTCTTCCTTGGTCCATTGCCCCTGGAAACAGAACCTTCCCGACACTGCTCTCCAGCCATGGAGACTGGCATCTGTTGTCAGAATTTCCCAATATGATATCCAAAAGGGTCTCCCTTTGTCCAGATGGGATGTCTGTAACCACCAGGCTAACGACCTCCCTACTTCCACCGTAAGGACCATAGTCTGCGTTTTTATTATCTGATGAAACCCACTCCATTTGGCAAGGATCAGATACTGCAGAGGCCTCGAGTGGAACTGAGCATACTCCATGTCAAATGTTGACACCATCAATTCCATCACACTCATTGCTGCGTGAATGGATACCATTCGACTGAGTAGCAGCTCCTGAATCCTTGACTGAACTTTGGATATCTTGTTCAGCGGTAAAAATACTCTTTGAAGGCTCGAATCCAGTACAGCCCCCAAGTGAGACATCCGCTGTGATGGAACCAGAGACGATTTTGCCCAATTTATGAGCCACCCATGCTTCTGCAAACACGTTATTGTCTGTTGCAGATGACACAGGAGCAATTCCTGAGACTGTGCCAGGATTAAAAGATCGTCGAAGTATGGAAAAAGTCTTATCCCCTGCTGGCGGAGATAAGCTGCCATTACCACCATAATATTGGTAAATACTCTGGGGGCTGTGGCTAACCCAAAAGGTAGGGCCTGGAACTGAAAATGCTGTTGGAGGATAGCGAACCTGAGATAGCACTGATGGGACAGTGCTATAGGAACATGTAGGTAAGCATCCTGGATATCCAGGGACACCATATAATCTCTTGACTCCATGGCCAAAATGATGGAATGTAAAGTCTCCATATGAAACCAAGGTACTCAAATGTACTTGTTCAGAACTTTGAGATTGAGTATGGGCTGGAATGATCCATTTGGCTTCTGAACTAGAAACAAGTTGGAGTAAAACCCCTGTCCTCGTTGTGCAGGAGGAACTGGAAGGATTATCCCTGACTGAAGCAATTTCTGAACTGCCTCTTGCAAAGCCCTGGCCTTTGTCTCTATCCGAGACGGGCTGGTACAAAAAAACCTTCGAGGAGGGTGTTTCTTGAAGGCAAATGCATAACCGAGAGATACCGCTTCCTGCACCCAGGCATCTGTTGTAGACTGCTGCCAGATCTGAGCAAACTGAAGAAGACGGCCCCCCACCCTGGAATCTCCCAGGTGGAGACCTGCACCATCAGGCTGATGGCTTAATTTCTGTTTTACCAACCGTTCCTCTGGTAGCCCAATGCTTTTTAGTCTTAACAGACTTGTTGTATTGGGGCTGTTTGCCATCACTTTTCCTTGTAGCTTTTCCTTGAGACCGAAAGGGCCGAAAAGTTGGAATTTTAAGTTTGAATTTGTATGTGGAAGGAAACTTTACTTTCTTGGAGTCTGCTTCTGACTCCAAAATATCTGTCAATTCTTTACCAAAAAGAATATCTCCAGAGAAAGGTAAAGACTCCAAAACCTTTTTAGATTCTGAATCAGCTCTCCATGTACGTAGCCAAACTGCTCTGCGAGCGGCTACTGTTGAAGATGATGCCCTGGAGCCATTGTACCCATATCCAAAGCTGCTTCTTCCAAGAACGTTGCAGCCTCTTTTATATGTGCCATATAGGATTCTTGCTCTCTAGATGCCATTGAAAGATCTCCTTCCAATGCACCTGCCCAGGCAGCCACTGCTTTTGCCATCCAAGCTGAAGCCATGGCTGGTCTAATGACTGCCCCAGACAGGGAAAGAATGTTTTTTTAAAACTTCGTATGCAGAAACAGAGCTTAATGAGCCTTCATCCTCCGATGAATCCTCATCTGAAACATGTGTAGACTGTGAAGATGTAGATTTACTTACCACTGGCTTTTCAGCCTGTTTCTTTTGAGAGGCTGCTGCTGGAAGTGAGAAACCGCAAGTGGGAAGCTGCATGTAAGGGTTAATCATGTAACCTATTCCTGGTACAGAAGTTGGAATTATCCACTCAGTTATACTGAATAATGTTTGTGCAAACATAGCCCAAGGGGGATCAACTTGCACCTGTATCTGCCTTGTACTATTCAAGTGACCTTGGTGAAAGCTAAAACAATTTGCACACAAACCATCCAGCCAGATCCTGAGAGGTTAAGCCAGCTTTGCAAGACAAACATGATATGAGTGTTGGTGTTGCTGTGAGTGTATCTTCCTCCCCTTTGCTGCTCTTAGACATGATAAATAAATCAACACTTACACAGTGTACTACCCAATTTATGACTAATCACTTTAAGACTCGTTAAAGTGACAATCAGACCCTACCCTGCTATACACCTGCATTGAGTATCAGGATAGAAAAAAACTGACAGAATTATAGTAGTCAGCAATCACACTAGCAGTCAGTCACATGTTATACATTGGTATAATAAGCAATATGAGCACATAATCATCTACAGATACATTTCAAGTATGTAGGAGAAACATATTACTGCATTACTTTATAAGTTTTAACCGTATTCAGACGCATAGCGAAAGAAACCACAGTAATATTATAAGACTCATATGCATTATGCACTTATCCAACTATTCATACTCAAAAGGTAGAGACTTAGTGCTGTATAACTCATACTCAGAGTGGGATACAAGGAGACTTACCCCGCTTCCAGGATCGATCAATACATCTGCGAACGCTGAGTGGATCCAGACACTATTAGTGTACACCGCCTCTCCGTGAACCTATAGTGAACACAGACGCCCAAGTGAACACTGACGCACCAGTCACAAAGCTGCCTTTGCTGCGACTGGGTCCCTTAGTACACAGTGTCTCAGACGGATGCGTGAAAACAGTTCATGGCGGGAAACTTGGAGGAAAATGGTCATGAAAAGGGGGGAGGGGCAACCTAGAGAGCGTCTGACTCCTCACTGCTGACATCAACCCTAGGGATCATGGCCTCATACTACTCCTGGAGCCTATGATCCCTAAGGGCTAGCGCTGGTGCACCCGAGGTAGCAGCCGCGTCAGCGACTGTTTGGTAGTCTCCTCCCAAAGCAGTGCGGCTGTGTCCGTATTCCCCCTCTAAACAGAACCGATGCCTTACCTTTTCCCCGTACTCCGGCCACAGCCCGGTAATGTCTGCTGGACCTGCTAGTATATCTGACACAGACGCCTGCCGAAACAGTACTGTACTTGTGGGTAAGCGCTGTCGCGGCCTGGCGGGGAGTTGTCGGAGCGACTATAAGGTACGTATAAGACGCTTTTTGGAAAGATCACTCAAAAAAATAGTAAAACTATAAAAATAAAATAAGAAAGCTTATGGCTGCTAAAAACCAGCAGCTATTGACCATGGTCCGCCTTCTGCCACACCAAACAAAAAACTGATTTGTCTGAGCAAGGAGGCGGGGATATATGGACAGGCCCGTTGCATGCTGGGAGGCCGAAAAGCTTTGACCGATTGGGATATGATGAAGCGATTTGCACCAATGTTATCCCGTGGATAACCTTTGGACCCTGCAGGAGAAAAAGTTGATGCACTACATACTTTCTAACACTTCCTGATTGTCAGGGAGACTCGAGAAATAGTAGCAATCTCCCTGACTCCTTGTAGAGTCTACCAATCTCGATTATACCCTTAGCTGTTAAATTCTCGGGGGGGGGGGGGGGGGGGGGAGTGGGGGGAATTCAGAATATAAATATATATCTTTTAAATTTCTCTTAATTTTTCTTTTCAAATGGGATCATAATTGCCACATAAAGCACAATGATCCCTATGGTACATACATTTTTAAATAAGGTTTCTTGTGGCCACTTATATGGAACCAGTAAAATAAATTAAATATAGAAAACACAGCGCTTATGCTAAACCACCAAAAATGTTTTTAATTATTAACAATCTTAAAACATCAAATTCCTGCTGCTCCCACCGGTGGTACTGTTCCACCAATTAATAGAAAGCACAAATGGATTTAATCAAGGGAGCGCTGAAACCAAAGTCAATTTATATCACAGATTTATTACAGTCCACATACAAAACAACAGTTAAAACAAATTAAAGGATAATATCCGGATATTTAAAACAATTTTGTGCACTCAATAATCCATCCCATGCCCTGAGCTCAGATTTAATGAATGTCCGTTTATTTATAAAGGTCCGTTCAAACCCCGCTAGATAAATTTAATTGTATCTGACTGTAGCCACGTTGTGATGGTGATTAGCGCTCCCTTGATTAAATCCATTTGTGCTTTATATGGAACCACTTGTACATCAAAATACACAAGCAAGCCCTGAAAATATCAGTATCATTTTATCAACCAGTAGATCTTAGTGCTTTGGGGCTAATTTACAATTGGATGACACAGCTCTCAGATGTAGCAGTACACATCCGCGCTTATAGGTGTTACTTTCACAATCTCCCTGAAACGCTTTTTCAAAAGTAGGCACATATGCTGAACTAGGCTATTGCAGTACAGTTTATTCTTAGGAAAACAGATGGTATGCGCTTATATGTGGTGCATGGCCTTGTGAACCAAAACATTAGTGGTTTAAAGAGATGCCAAAGTCAGGAAACAAAATCTAAGAGTGTCTGCTATGAACATGCTCTAACTATACATTGCTTTCCGTTTCCGCTGTACTGTTATACTCCCAAACACTACACGTGTCTACAACATTGTATGTATATAGGTGTAAATGAAAGAGGGAGGAAGATGACCACAAGACGGTCATCTGCCAAAGAAAGCTTACTTTGTGGTGCACTCTTTTATTGAATTTAAATATGTAATGGTTATTTAATTAAAACTTAACATTTAATGAATCTTTTTATAATATTGTGATCAAAGTCAGACATAGACAACATGGATTAGTCAATAATGACCTATGGTGATCCCAAAAAAATTTTTTTGGGAGGGAGGGGAAATTTCTTTCGTATATAGAAAGTGTATATATAACATAATACAGCATATATAAGCGATTACGGGTTAACAAATATAAACACTTTAGTGTCAATTTGGAATTACTTTGGTGTGTAACCCCACTTATACTGTATAGCGATAAAAATGTAGAACAAAAAGTGAAAATATAATATCGAACACTTTTTAACGGGTTGTAATATATTCAAAGAAACCCTTCAAAATTAATAATTGGGTCTCTACATAAATACCCGATTGCGGTACTCGTTTACCTCAGCTGAAGCATTTCTCCCTTATTTGAACAAATGTAACAGAATGTCCTCTAAGAAGGCAGGAGTCGTGGGTATTAATTAAATCACAGTACGTGTTAATTACCAACACACCGTAGAGCCTTAGAGTATTGATTAGATCATTAGACTGCATTGTAACATCACAGATATGAATCGTGGATGTAAAAATACCATAATAACATCCCCAAAATGTGCAATCATTTGTCAGTATGGATACTGTGTCCTTCTCAAAATATCTTAACCTTCATATACTGTTAAACAATAATATGTAGACATATGATTAATCTTAGAGGCATAGGACTGATAAAAATTGGTGAGTGCCAGTTAATTTACTGGCCAAAGTGTAGCACCCTAATTGCAAATCATAGATGTAAGTACACCATAATAATCACCCTGAGGATATTCTGACTTTTGTCAACGTGAGCACTGTGCCCTTTCCTCTCAATGTCTTAGCCTATACGTACCCAATACCTAATTGATCAGACTAAATGGGTGAAATACAGGAGATCGAAAGACACACAGATCAATAATCTAAGAGGCATGCATCCTGGTGACATATATTAAAATCTGGACATTTGTTATATATCCGTAAATATTTGCAAGTCATATTTGACCATAGACATAGAAGGAAAATATAAAAATGTCACTTTGAGAAGGTGAGGACGTCCCAGCAATTAAAGGTCGGTTACCCTTTCTGCTGTCGTCCCATGTGCAGTTTTGCAGTGAATGGGAACGATGAGAGTTCGGGTAACACCTGTTGCTGGGACAGAAGGAAGAAGTGCGAGTTGCTTCTGCTGTCCCCAAGTCGGACTCCCCCTCCTCTGTTGTGTCGCCACAGCGCAGAGGCAGCAGGTGACCTTTTGAGGATGAGAGAGCCGCTCTGAATTACATACAGAGCGGGTGTGTTTGCATGAATGTGTGCACGCTGGGTGCCGAGAACCGCTCACGTGACCAGACGCCGGGTCGGGTTTGACGATTCCACGCTCCCGGAGACTGTGTACATCTGGTATGCCGATGACGTACGTTTCACTACAGGCTTGTTCACATCGGTCACCACAAAGTAAGCTTTCTTTGGCAGATGACCGTCTTGTGGTCATCTTCCTCCCTCTTTCATTTAGATACTGTAAAACGCTTACAGGTGCACCTCCAGCTTAGCTACATATAGGTAATGGCACTTTGTCTTTCCGATATAATTTCAAAGACTGTTTTTTTATTAATAAACTTTCTCTTTAATTACCATCTACACTGATTAAGCCTGTGCATAGCCCTATAGACTATACGTCTTTCCTTCTTCCATGTATATAGGTGTGCCAGTGGCATCTCTAATATGGGTGCAGAGTGTGTGGTGCACATAAGCCCATGGTTAGAGATGGGCAGTGCACACAATGCACCCAGGACATCACAGCAGATAGAGTCTGTGCTAACACTGTGCTTTGGCACTTTGCTGTCTTATGCACATAGCTGGGGCACCATATGCCATGATGCAGGGTCTTTCCCGGGTACAAGGTGTGGGACTCCTTTTGCCTCCTGGGTCAGTGTACCCTTCTGAATGCAAGTAAAAAATGGGTAGAGATGTCATCGGGCCTAATTCAGACCTGATCGCTAGCAGTTTTTTCCAGCGCTGCGATCAGATAGTCGCAGCCCACCGAGGAGTGTATTTTAGCTGTGCAAGTGTGCGAACGCATGTGCAGCCGAGCAGCACAAAAAGATCTTTTGCAGTTTCTGAGTAGCCCAGGACTTACTCAGCCGCTGTGATCACTTCAGTCTGTCTGGGACCGGAATTGATGTCAGAAACCCGCCCTGCAAATGCTTGGACACGCAAGCATTTTTCCAACCACTCCCAGAAAACAGTAGACACCCACAAACGCCTTCTCTCTGTCAATCTCCTTGCGATCAGCTGTGCAAATGGATTCTTCGTAAAACCCATCACACAGCAACAATCCGCTTTGTACCAGAGCGATGCGCCTGTTCTTACCTGATCGCAGTGAAAAAAGCTAGCGTGCGATCAGGTCTGAGTTACCCCCATTGTAAGCATTAATCAGACCCATTGTAATAACATCAAAAACGCTCTTACAATGCATAAAACAACTCAGTGGGAAAGACGCTGTAATTGTTGTCATCACCCTCATGCTGCTTACACTTTGTTTTTCCTTAAACTTGAGCTGTTTCAGGGTGTCATTTATTAAGTACTTTATACATGGAAATTGTTCAGTCCAGAGGTTCTCAAACAAGGTCCTCAAGGCATTCCATTGGTCCAGGTTTTAAGTATATCTGTGATTGGCCACAGGTGCCTTAATTCAGTAGCGGATCTTGCCACGGGCAAGCAGTACTTTTGCCCGGGGCGCCGCCTTCCGGAGGGCGCCGCACCGTGGCAAGATCCGCCACTGCTGCCCGCTGTGTCCCCCGTCCGCCTCCGCTGCCGTCCCCGTCCGCCTCCTGTGAAGGGAACTAGACGCTATGCGTCTAGTTTCCCTTCGTGGAGAATAACTTTGCTGAGCGGTGCGCGATTACGTCATCACGCACCGCACAGCAAAGGTCCTATCCACGAAGGGAACCAGACGCATAGCGTCTAGTTTCCCTTCGTGGAGAGGACCTTTTGCTGTGCGGTGCGCGATGACGTCATCGCGCACCGCTCAGCATTCAAGCGGCGCTAGCAATGTACAGGGGGCGTAACTGACCACGCCCCCTGTATTAGGCCACGCTCCCTTTCCTGCCCGGGGGGCAGAGCGCCCTTGAACCGGCCCTGCCTTAATTAGCACCTCAGCAATACCCATCTCCACCTTCCTTAGTAGATAGTCAGCCCCAGAGGTGTATCTAGGGTAGGGCGAGTGGGGCACGTGCCCTGGGCACCTTGGCAGGCCCAGGAGAGGGGGGCGCCACCGGCGGCCAGGGCATCATGCCCCACTCGCCCCCATGACGCCGAAATGTGAGGGGAGGAGGGAGCTGCGTCTCTCCCTCCCCTCACCGCCGCTGCCAGCACTAGCAGCGCTGCGTGTGTCCGGTCTCCGGCGTTAGCCAATCAGAGCTTGCGGACCGGCTCCTGATTGGCTGCCGTTCCGTGAGCTCTGATTGGCTGGCGAACCGGCGCCACACAGCCGCCGGAGACCTGGAGCGGTGAGGGGAAGGAGAGGCGCTGCGCTCTCCCCTCACATAGACACAACAGGCGCCGGTGAGTGACCAGGGGGGGACGGACTCGGGGGAGCACAGTGGGGCATGTATCTGGCACTCAGGGGAGCACAGTGGGGCATGTATCTGGTACTCGGGGGAGCACAGTGGGGCATGTATCTGGCACTCAGGGGAGCACAGTGGGGCATGTATCTAGCACAATGGGGCATGTATCTGGCACAGTGGGGCATGCAACTGGCACAGTGGGGCATGTATCTGGCACAGTGGGGCATGTATCTGGCACTGTGGGGCAATGTATCTGGCACTGAGGGGCAATGTATCTGGCACTGAGGGGCAATGTATCTGGCACTGTGGGGCAATGTATCTGGCACTGTGGGGCAATGTATCTGGCACTGTGGGACATGTAACTGGCACTGTGGGGCATGTAACTGGCACTGTGGGGCATGTAACTGGCACTGTGGGGCATGTAACCGGCACTGTGGGGCAATGTATTCGGCACTGTGGGGCATGTATCCGGCACAGTGGGGCATGTAACCGGCACAGTGCGGCATGTATCTGGCACAGTGGGGCAATGTAACTGGCACTGTGGGGCAATGTATCTGGCACTGTGGGGCAGTGTATCTGGCACTGTGGGGCAGTGTATCTGGCACTGTGGGGCAATGTATCTGGCACTGTGGGGCAATGTATCTGGCACTGTGGGGCAATGTATCTGGCACTGTGGGGCAATGTGTCTGGCACAGTGGGGCAATGTATCTGGCACTGTGGGACATGTAACTGGCACTGTGGGGCATGTAACTGGCACTGTGGGGCATGTAACCGGCACTGTGGGGCAATGTATTCGGCACTGTGGGGCATGTATCCGGCACTGTGGGGCATGTAACCGGGCACTGTGGGGCATGTATCTGGCACAGTGGGGCAATGTATCTGGCACTGTGGGGCAGTGTATCTGGCACTGTGGGGCAGTGTATCTGGCACTGTGGGGCAATGTATCTGGCACTGTGGGGCAATGTATCTGGCACGGTGGGGCAATGTGTCTGGCACTGTGGGGCAATGTGTCTGGCACTGTGGGGCAATGTGTCTGGCAATGTATCTGGCACGGTGGGGCATGTATCCGGCATGGTGGGGCATGTATCCGGCACTGTGGGGCATGTATCTGGCACAGTGGGGCATGTATCTGGCACAGTGGGGCATGTATCCGGCACAGTGGGGCATTGTATCTGGCACTGTGGGGCAATGTAACTGGCACTGTGGGCCATTTTCAGTGGCCACACCCCTTCTGGTGCGTGGTCACACCCCTTCTGGAGTGTGGCAACACCCCTTCTGGTGTGTGGCCACACCCCTTTTTGTGTGTGGCCACACCCATTTTCTCAACACATGCTTCTTTTCCTGTGTTTTTTTTTTGGGGGGGGGGGGCTGTCAGGTGGCGCATAGCACATAGGCGCTCCATTATATTCAATGGTGGGTACTTTGCGGTCAGCGGTTGACCACGAGTAACCTCAACCGCTGACGCAAAGTTCCCACCATTGGATACAATGGAGCGCCTATGTGCTACATTGTATCTCGAGTGCGCCGCCTGACAGCTCAGACGCGCACAGCTAATCAGGAGAGTGCCACGACGTGGCGCTCCCTGATTGGCTGAAGGGACCCTCTTTGACAGCAGTCACGGGGGGGTCCCGCCAGTCGGGAAAAGGGGTCCCATGCGTAAACATGGGACCCCTTTCAGTGTGTGGATCGGGTTTTGCGTTTTATTATTTTGCCAAGTACGTGGATTACAAGCAGAAGAAAACAGATCTACACAGGATTTTTGTGAGTATAATTTTATTTACAGGTAACCCGTGGATTCTACTGGTGAAGAGGGCCGAGCCTCGTGTCAACATAGGTAAGTATGTGTGTGTCGGTGTGCATGTATGTAATAAAGTTATACTATCACGGTATGTGTGTACTGTTTTTATTTGTGTATTTTTTTTGCAGTAGAACTACAGGTACCAGCGGGCCCCGTTTCCCCCCGCATGCTGGTACTTGTGGTTCTCCAAGTACCAGTTTGCGGGGGAGGCTTGCTGGGACTTGTAGTTCTGCTACAAAAAACAATATTTTTTTTAACACTTGGCTATCAGCCTCCCATCTGCCGCCCTTGGATGGGGGAAGGGGGGGGGGGGGGACAGCCTCGGGCTCCACCTCAGACCCTTGGGTGGCTGGAGGGGGGGACCCCTTGATTTAAGGGGTCCCCACTCCTCCAGGGTACCCCGCCCAGGGGTGACTAGTTGGGGATTTAATGCCACGGCCACAGGGACCGGTATAAAAGTGTCCCCCAGCTGTGGCATTATCTCTCTAGCTAGTAGAGCCCGGTGCTGGTGTGAAAAATACGGGGGACCCCTACGTGTTTTGTCCCCCATATTTTTTGCACCAGGACCGGATGCAGAGCCCGGTGCTGGTTGTTAAAATACGGGGGATCCCCTGTCATTTTCCCCCCCGTATTTTTACAACCAGGACTGGCTCAAAGAGCCAGAGGCTGGTTATGCTTAGGAGGGGGGACCCCATGCATTTTTTCAGGGTTTTTTAAACACTTTTATGCCGTCCATGAAGTCGAATCCAGGCAGTGGTGCAAGTGGGCGGGTACGGGTGGGTACGGCGTACCCGTAAAAATTTAGCCATGGGTACGCCGTACCCACACCGACGGGCCGCCGCTCCTCGCACCGCCGCTGATGTGAGGGAAGGAGAGCGCAGCCTGTGCCTCTCCTTCCCCTCAGTCTCCGGCGGGTGTCATAGTTTAATTCAGCGCCGATCCGTGAGCCAATCAGAGCTCGCGGTGCGAGCTCTGATTGGCTCACGGATCGGCGCTGAATTAAACTGTGAGACACCCGCCGGAGACTGAGGGGAAGGAGAGGCACAGGCTGCGCTCTCCTTCCCTCACACAGGACGGCAGCGGCCAGCGGCAGCGGTGAGCAGGGGAGGGGGGAGGGAGGCATGTTATACCTGGCACTGGGGGATATCTGGCACTGGGGGGGGCATTTCTATCTGGCACTGGGGGATATCTGGCACTGGGGGGGCATTTCTATCTGGCACTGGGGGATATCTGGCACTGGGGGGCATATATACCTGGCACTGGGGGATATCTGGCATTGGGGGGCATATATACCTGGCACTGGGGGATATCTGGCACAGGGGGGCATGTATACCTGGCACTGGGGGATATCTGGCACAGGGGGGCATGTATACCTGGCACTGGGGGATATCTGGCACTGGGGGGGCATGTTATACCTGGCACTGGGGGATATCTGGCACTGGGGGGGCATTTCTATCTGGCACTGGGGGATATCTGGCACTGGGGGGCATATATACCTGGCACTGGGGGGGCATTTCTCTCTGGCACTGGGGGATATCTGGCACTGGGGGGCATATATACCTGGCACTGGGGGATATCTGGCACTGGGGGGCATATATACCTGGCACTGGGGGATATCTGGCACAGGGGGGCATGTATACCTGGCACTGGGGGATATCTGGCACAGGGGGGCATGTATACCTGGCACTGGGGGATATCTGGCACTGGGGGGGCATGTATACCTGGCACTGGGGGATATCTGGCACTGGGGGCATATCTGGCACTGGGGGCATATCTGGCACTGTAGGGGTATTTCTGTATCTGGCACGGGGGGCAATGTATATCTGACACAGTGGGAGCATTTGTGTATCTGGCACTGTGGGGCAATGTGTATCTGGCACTGTGGGGCAATGTATATCTGGCACTGTGGGGCAACGTGTATCTGACACTGCGAGGCAATGTATATCTGTCACTCTGGGGGCATTTCTGTATCTGGCACTGTGGGGCAATGTGTATCTGGCACTGTGGGGCAATGTGTATCTGGCACTGTTAGTCAATGTGTATCTGGCACTGTGGGGCAATGTATATCTGGCACTATTGGGGTCATACGTGTATCTGCCCCTCCCCCATATGTGTATCACGCCCCCATTTCCATTGGCCACGCCCCATGTGGCATTTGGCCACACCCATTTTTTTGCGCCCGCGCCTTCGGCGCGCGCACACAGTACCCGTAAGACATTTTTTCTACTTGCACCACTGAATCCAGGACGCACACTATCGTCAATTGGTCCGTTTTTCGACAGCGTGACTGTCGAATCTGTTTTTTACTGAATATGTCAAATTCGGGTCCCGGCGGGAGGGTGTCTGACTGTCGAATTAAAAAAGGGTAGAATTCCAGCCGGAATTCGACCGCAATTGCATATACCCCCAAAACAGCATTTAAATATAAAGTTTGTTCCCCCAATACATTCTATGGGATACATACTGTCAAACACAGAGTATGTCCACTGCATAATGTCAACAGGTACTGTATGTTTAATGTTGACAGAGTAAATGGGAACATGTTCATCATGCACAATTTCAACCATTTTAACCATCTGCAGCAGTTTGGGGGCGCTGATGTTTCCCAAAACTAAGGCTTGTCATCTCAGTTTTGGGGGCCAGGATCTCAGCCGGAAGACAGTAGATTTCCTGACTTCTTGGTCAGAGCTGTGGCAGCCGGCTTCGGCCAATGGTGTTGCAGGTGATCAGATACTGCGTCCGATAGCTACTAGATGCAGGAGGCATCTACTTCTACTAGGTGCCTCTTGCTGCATTATCACATTAGAGCCTCAGAGCAATGCTCACTCCAACTACATTTGAATCAGGCCCATGGCAACATCTAACCATAACTGTAATGTCAACAATTTCACTGTGTAAATATATTGTCCATGCCAACATTTTCCAGATGTGGACATTTTAACCATGTAATAACATTCAACATTTTGGTGTCTACCTTATGAAGGTCTGCTTCATAAATGCATACCCATTCTATAATATTATACTGCAGCACGGGCTATATTGCATGCACAACACAACAGACCATACGGTGGAAGTACATGCATGAAAAGCTCATTGAAAAGGCGTTAAGTCGTCAAGGGTGTATTCGTTTTCATGCAGTTGTGACGGAACCATGAAGATGTATTGTGGTTGCTACAAGAGGAGAATAGTAAAACAGAGGTCTCAGTTGATTATAGAAGCACAGTCTTACATGGAACGGGAAGAATTCTAACAAGATAATCTGTGCATAACACTCCAAAGATGTCACCAACAGGAATGCTGCTATTAATGAGGACAAATAGCATTTACTCAGTTTGTGTGCATGACCTGAACTGGATGACTTCATAGTATATGTCTCACTTATAAACCATGATAAAGGAAATATATGGAAGCCAAACACTTTAGTTCTATCTGGGCAATTCCTGCTTTAAGATCTACCAGGCTTATTGCATTTTCTGGATCACTCCGTGGGATCGGAAGCTTTATGAAGTCATGAGAAATATTTGAAATGTAGAATTCACGCTGAGGCAGGAAGGTTCATTCACAGTTGGAGACATGTGATGAGGTTCACGAAGCATACTAGATAGAGAGACACTGTTCTCCATGTGTGTTTAATGTAAAAACGGTAAGCACGGTAGCTAACCAACAACTCACTGAACAGGACACATTTCTGTTATTACCAAAAAATTAAAATGCTCCCAAAGGTATTTTCTATCTTCTATTTTTATTTTTCTAAACAGAGAACCAAAGATGCCGAAGGCAAGTTATTTTAAAATGGAGACAAATGATACTGCATTGGATGCTGGGCCATCATTGTAGACCTTGGGCAAACCAATGCACTGATGCCCCTATCCACAGGAATAAAAAAAATAATCACAACTTAGCCCTCCGCTGGTCCCGTGCTTTCATACAGTGAATGGATCCCTGCACTCTGACTGGTGGAAAGCTCCAGCCATCCACTAACTAGCATTCCTTTGGCCTTTCACTGTCTGGCTGTACTCTGGTGGATAGCCCTAGCCATCCACCAGTTAAAATTTGAAAAAACTATTCACTCCCTTAATGCTTTGTGTGTAATTCACAATAAGAATTGCCAGGAAGCATTCTCTACCTGCCTGCCAAGAAGCTCTAGAAACATCAGCCCTGTGGGCAGATATCCCCTGCTTGAAGGCCCCTAGAATTGAGGTTCCCTGGGCAATTGTGCAGTGTGCCTATATGTTAAGATGGCCCTGACTAGACAATAAGTTTGGTTTGCAAAATCATGCTTTTCAGATTTAAAAAAGGTGCCAATCACCCACAGTAGTTCAGTATTACCTAACTAATCCCTAAGAAGATTCTGTACTGGAAAAAGATTTAGGTGTTGACATAGATAACAAACTTAGCAGTAGTAAGAATGCAGCAAAAAACCGCAAACAAGGTATTATCATGCATAAAGCGGGGAATTGATGCAAGGGATGAGTGTGTTATATTCCAATTATATAAATCACTAGTGAGGCCACATCTCGAATACTGTGCACAACTATGGGCACCATACTACAAAAAGGATATCCTGAAACTAGAAAAGGTTCAGAGACGGGCGTCCAAATTGATTAAGGGGATGGAGACGCTAGAATGCGAGGAAAGGCTTGCTAGGCCAGGCATGTTTACACTGGAGTAAAGGAGATTAAGAGGGGACCTGATATATATACGGGGTCTATACACTGAGCTAGAGGCTCATTTGTTTTTGGTAAGATCATCACAAAGGACACGGTGATACCCGGTTAGGTTAGAGATTTCACACAGAGATGGATAGGTTTCTTCACAGTAAGGGCAATACGTATTTGGAATTCCCTGCGTGAGAGAATAGTAATGGCAGACTCTTTCATTACCTTTAAGAATGGGTTAGATAAATTCCTAATGGATAAAGGACATACAGGGTTATGGGGGGTAAATCATGCACTATAAAAATAAATAAAAAAGGAATTGACATAACGGCTAAACATTCACCACAGTTAAAATTAGTTTTAAAAATATTACGGTGAAGGAAATCACTAAATGGTTGAACTCGATGGACAAATTGTCTTTTTTCAACCTCAAAAACTATGTTACTATGTTAACTCCAGTCCTTGGGGAAACCTAACTGCATATTTTTATAGGCCATTGCTTGAGTACATTACATTACCAACACATTTTAAATACTAATCAGGTGGCATCAATTTTTTCACTAACAAGTAACCTGGAAAACAAGTACTTTTAGGGTTTCCTGAGGATAGGCATTTTTAAACACTGGTCTAGTCCTATTCCAACTGATTGAAAACCAGAGATTGATGCAACCATTGCTGAGAGGTGCATCATTAAAATTTTAAATACTTTAGATAAGTGGCTCTCAAACTTTGTCTTCAAGGCACCCTAACAGTCCAAGTTTTAAGAATATCCATGCTTAAGAACAGATTAATAAATCAAATTGACTGAGGTACTAATTTAGCCACCTGTGCTCAAGCATATTCTTAAAACCTGAACTATCAGGGTGCTTAGAGGACAGAGTTTGGGGGGTGGTATTCATGTGACCGCCGGTCAGCTGACCGACACAGTCACATGACCTCCTCCATGAGCCTGACGGCTCACTATCTCGATGGTCGGCATGCCGACCAACAGGGACTATTTCCACTCGTGGGTGTCCACGACACCCATAGAGTGGGAATAGAACCCGTGGCGACCGCAGGTCGCCACCGAGCCCGCAGCGTGGCGAGCCCGCAAGGGGCTTGCTGCACTCGCCCCTCCCTGCCGGGATCCCGACGTCGGTAAGCTGACCGGCGGTCTCCTGACCGCCGGTCAGCAGTACTACACCCAGTTTGGGAACCACTGCTCTAGTTACAGTCTGTCTGCCTTGACATTTTCCCTTGCTGTACACACATAGATATGTACAGTCATATTACGAAACTGCAACCTGTAGACTTATTTAAGGTTCACTGTGCACATTTATAAACACAATTAAAATTAAAAACTACCGACTCCAGTTACATTTGAATTCACAAAATAAAGGCAAATAATAGCCTACCTATTTTGATGTTTTAGTGCCTGTAAACTGCATTAATTTTTTTATGTTTAGTTAATATTAAAAATAGTCAGTACTAGTCACCAAGTATTTCATAACCCTTTCTTTAAGGACATGATTTGTTCTATTCTTAAAAATACACTGCTCAAAAAAATAAAGGGAACACTTAAACAACACAATGTAACTCCAAGTCAATCACACTTCTGTGAAATCATACTGTCCACTTAGGAAGCAACACTGATTGACAATCAATTTCACATGCTGTTGTGCAAATGGAATAGACAACAGGTGGAAATTATAGGCAATTAGCAAGACACTCCCAATAAAGGAGTTGTTCTGCAGGTGGTGACCACAGACCACTTCTCAGCTCCTATGCTTTCTGGCTGATGTTTTGGTCACTTTTGAAAGCTGGCGGTGCTTTCACTCTAGTGGTAGCATGAGACGGAGTCTACAACCCACACAAGTGGCTCAGGTAGTGCAGCTCATCCAGGATGGCACATCAATGCGAGCTGTGGCAAGGTTTGCTGTGTCTGTCAGCGTAGTGTCCAGAGCATTGGGGCGCTACCAGGAGACAGGCCAGTACATCAGGAGATGTGGAGAAGGCCGTAGGAGGGCAACAACCCAGCAGCAGGACCGCTACCTCCGCCTTTGTGCAAGGAGGAACAGGAGGAGCACTGCCAGAGCCCTGCAAAATGACCTCCAGCAAGCCACAAATGTGCATGTGTCTACTTAAACGATCAGAAACAGACTCCATGAGGGTGGTATGAGGGCCTGACGTCCACAGGTGGGGGTTGTGCTTACAGCCCAACACCGTACAGGACGTTTGGCATTTGCCAGAGAACACAAAGATTGGCAAATTCGCCACTGTCGCCCTGTTCTCTTCACAGATGAAAGCAGGTTCTCACTGAGCACATGTGACAGACGTGACAGAGTCTGGAGATGCCAAGGTGAACGTTCTGCTGCCTGCAACATCCTCCAGCATGACCGGTTTGGCAGTGGGTCAGTAATGGTGTGGGGTGGCATTTCTTTGGGGGGCCGCACAGCCCTCCATGTGCTCGCCAGAGGTAGCCTGACTGCCATTAGGTACCGAGATGAGATCCTCAGACCCCTTGCGAGACCATATGCTGGTGCGGCTGGCCCTGGGTTCCTCCTAATGCAAGACAATGCTAGACCTCATGTGGCTGGAGTGTGTCAGCAGTTCCTGTAAGACGAAGGCATTGATGCTATGGACTGGCCCGCCCGTTCCCCAGACCTGAATCCAATTGAGCACATCTGGGACATCATGTCTCGCTCCATCCTCCAACGCCACGTTGCATCACAGACTGTCCTCATCAGGCGTTGTAGGGAGGTCATACAGGCACGTGGAGGCCACCCACACTACTGAGCCTCATTTTGACTTGTTTTAAGGACATTACATCAAAGTTGGGTCAGCCTGTAGTGTGTTTTTCCACTTTAATTTTGAGTGTGACTCCAAATCCAGACCTCCATGGGTTAATAAATTTGATTTCCATTGATAATTTGTGTGATTTTGTTGTTGTCAGCACATTCAACTATGTAAGAACAAAGTATTTAATAAGAATATTTCATTCAGATCTAGGATGTGTTATTTTAGTGTTCCCTTTATTTTTTTGAGCAGTGTAGTTTTCCCATAAAAGAATGTTTAGAATGTTTTGGAAGGACAGACAGGTGCGGCCATCAAAGCCCTGCCCAGTAGTCACAGGCTTCATTTTTTAAGCTTCTTACCCAACCATCAATTCTGATCTTTCCTTCAGGAACTTTGGATGATTCTTACATTTATTTACATCAGCAATACCATCAGGGAGGCGTCTAATTGGCTCCAAATTTATTCTGCAGCAGAACATGGGTCGTTGGGTCGACTCAACTTAGGTCAACCGTCATTAGGTCAACCATATTAGGTCGACAGGGACAATAGGTCGACATGGTCATTGGGTTGACATGTACTAGGTCGACAGGTCAAAAGGTCGACATGGGTTTTTGGACTTTTTTTGGTGTTGTTTTCTTCGTAAAGTGACGAGGAACCCCAATTAGTGCACCATGTCCCCTCGCATGGCTCGCTTCTCTCGCCATGCTTCGGGCAAGGTGCCTCGCTTCGCTACCGCTGCACACGGCACAGGTTACCTTTCCCAATTGTAGTCCACGTGGATTGTCAAGTTTGAAAAAGTCCAAAAAATTAAAAAGTGGAAAACTCATGTCGACCTTTTGACCTGTCGACCTAGTACATATCGACCTTCAGTGGTCGACCTAATGACCGTATCCCATGTATTATTAACTGGAGATTACAGAAAAGAGGGTAAGACAACCTATATTTCTGCTGCGGGGTACACTGGACTCCACAAGGATTGGACAATGGGTGTAGAGTAGGATCATGATCCGAGGCACCAACAGGCTCAAAGCTTTGACTGTTCCCAGAATGCACAGCGCCGCCTCCTATATCACCCCGCCTCCCAGCACAGGAGCTCAGTTTTGTAAGTTGGTGCTGCAGTAAGCAGGCACTGAACAGAGGGGCTGCTCCAAGCAGCCCTAAGAAAAGCTTTTTATGAGGTAAAAAGTGAAGACTTCAAGGGCAGCAGCGGTGGTAAATGTCTTGTGACATTCACTGCTGCAGCTCCAGCTCTCCCCAGCGGCGCTGTACACTCCCGAGCCCTGGTTGCCGGGTACCTATAGCGGAGGCTCCGGTTTTCTTCACGTTAGACACACACGGCTGGGGCTCTCCTGGATCGCGTGGCCACGCTTCGGGAGGTGGTAAGTGGGTCCCGCTTGCGGGACCCGGTCTTTATCGCAATCCGGCGCGGTCAGTGGGAGGCAGACGCGCGCGCTGGCGGTGGACACTATGGCAGTACAGGCGATCCCACTAGATCACCAGGGCATGGGCGCAGGTTAGGTTCTCTAAACAAATTCTTATATCGCCCACAGTACCCGGTGGTTTTGCCAGCAGAGGGGATAAGGCTTAGACCTGAAGCCCCTCCCCGAGCCCCAGGGCGCCATTTCTAGCAAGTGTTCCCGCCCTGGAGCTGCATATCTGTCTTTTCCTCACTCCCTGTCAGTGTCTGCGGCGCCATTATCCCTCAGCTCACTGTTCCTGGGACTGCTTGGGCAAATCCTCCTATGTAATTGTAAAGCCGCCTGGTTGTCAGCGCTGTGCCTTTACATGACACTTAAGTATTCTACCTGCCTTTTTAGACAGTGATAGTTAAGAAAGAGTGCACTTAGGGTTTTATAGTACAATTACCATGTGATATACATCCAGTTCTTACTGTGTACTGTTATATCTATCTCCTATATAATAGCCCAGATCTGTGACTTTGTGACTCATTTGCTAATGCTGGGCAGAGTCACAACACTGGGCGGAGTTAGTCAAATGAGTCACAGATCTGGGCAAATCTATAGGAGACTAGGAGCAGAAGCAGATAGTATGGGCATGGCACAGGCAGGGGTGCATACCTCCCAGCTTTCTTCAGGCAGGAGGGACACACGCGCTGCAAAAAGGGGGCGTGGTCAACGAAAAGTGGACGTGGCTTCACGGGAGGGCCCCGTTTTCATCAGTGAGGGGGCATGCCCAGCGCTCTGTGAGCTGCTGGCATGCCTCCAGGGGCGGATTATGAGTCCGGGGGGCACAGGGCACTTGAGACAGGAGAGCCCTATCTCATTGCTGTGCCTGCTGTGGGGCGTGGCCTAATCGCGGGACACGTGGCCACGCCCCCTTATGCAAATTCAGGGATTTTTTTTTTTATATATATATATGGAATTTTGGCCCCTCAGCTAGGGCTAAATCCAGAGGAGGTGGTCGCTCCCCCCTACACACCCGCACAGGCAGAAGAAAGCAGGGAGACTACTGCCTCCCTGCAACACCACAGACCTGCCAACACGCAGCAGCGTGTGCTGCCTGTAGCCAGGCCCGGCGCTACCCGCTCAGCGAAGGGATGCAGTGCATGGAGGCGCTGGGACGGATAGGCGCTTCCACTGCTCTGCATCCCTTCCCTGCTGCGCCGTCCTGTCCCCACTGCTGCTGCTGCCACTGCTGTGTCTGTCACTGTATGACAGGCACTGGCAGCGGGCACCTGCAGCATGAAAATCCTCCTCCCTCCCCTCACCTCATCTGTGTGACTGTGAGAGCGCCGAGTACGGGACAGAAGGGGGCGGAGCTACACGGCCCTGTAGGGGGCGTGGCTAAACGGGCCATAAGGGGGCGGAGCTACACGGACCTGGCACCTGTACAGAGGGAGACTGGATTAGGTAAGTGGAGGGTGAGAGAGAAGTGTGTGTGTGTGGTGGGTGTGTATGTGTGTGTATATATATGTGTGTGTGTGTGTGTGTGTGTGTGTGTGTGTGTGAAGTATGTCTGTGCGCGCGCTCTATGGACGCCACTACTGGGGGGGCATTACGTATAAGGACGCTATTACTACAGGGGGGCATTACGTGTAACAACGCTACTACTGGGGAGGCCATTACGTGTAAGGACGCTAATACTACTGGGGGTGCACTACGTATAAGGACGCTACTACTATTGGGGGGTATTACGTATAAGGACGTGTCTACTACTGGGGGTGCACTACGTATAAGGACGCTACTACTACTGGGGGGTATTATGTATAAGAATGCTACTACTACTCGGGGGGCATTATTTATAAGGATGCTACTACTACTGGAGGGGCATTATGTATAAGGATGCTACTACTACTGGGGTGCATTACATATAAGGACGCTACTACTACGGGTGGGGCATTACGTATAAGGACGCTACTACTACGGGTGGGGCATTACGTATAAGATTAATAAGATTGTGCTACATTGTGGCGTAATTTTAAATGGGGGTACTACTGTGTGGCCATGCCCCTTACTTGTGAGACCACACCCCTTTTCCCGGCGCGCGCCAAAGGAATATGGGAGGGCGCAAATTTATAGTTTGCAGGGGGGCGCCGAACACCCTAGCACCGGCCCTGCCTGTAGCACAATTCTGCCGCTGTTGCTGGCAGGACGGGGGAGCTTCTGAGCTGGGATAGAGCTATTCCAGCCGGGGGGCCCCCTAAAACTGTGGGGCCCACGGTCCGTACCCCCTGGCCCCCCCCTTAATCCGGCTCTGCTGCCGGAACCCCGGGACAGTTGGGAGGTATGGGGGGGTATGCCATACAGACAGACGGGCACCGGCTCACTGTGTGCTTGACCCCCCACATCAGCATACTCAGCAGGGTCTTACTGGCGCGGAGGAGCGTCACTTTCTAGCACACTCCACGCTTCTTAGCTGCAGTTTTGTGGGGCACCTGCTGCTGTGCAGGTTCCGTACTGCCTCTGTTATCTCCAGCCCCGGAAACCCCACCGCTAGCTGCAGCGCTGCCGCCCGCAGTGAGGTGCGCCCAGCTCCTTCACAAACTTTAGCCAGCGGGTAGCGCTGCAGAAGTCCGAGCTGCTTGCAGGCTCCGACCCCCTCCACCCTCCAGCCGCAGCGTCTCCTGGGAGCTAACCAGTCACTCCCAGTCTCCCCTTACCACATAGTGCCCAGCAGCCGCGAGGTCCGCGCCGTGTGCATGCTATGACCCCCTCCTCCCTCCAGTCGCAGCGTCTCCTGGGGGCTAACCAGTCACTCCCAGTCTCCCCTTACCACACAGTGCCCAGCAGCCGCGAGGTCCGCGCCGTGTGCATGCTATGACCCCCTCCTCCCTCCAGTCGCAGCGTCTCCTGGGGGCTAACCAGTCACTCCCAGTCTCCCCTTACCACAGTGCCCGGCAGCCGTGAGGTCCACGCCGTGTGCATGCTATGACCCCCTCCTCCCTCCAGTCGCAGCGTCTCCTGGGGGCTAACCAGTCACTCCCAGTCTCCCCTTACCACAGTGCCCGGCAGCTGCGCGAGGTCTGCGGTGTGTGACTGAGGAGGGGGGGAGGGATGCTGATGGGCAGAGGAAGCACGACTCCAGCCTGAGAGAGTCAGCCATGCCAAGTCTCCACCAGCAGCACATCCCAACAGGTTGGAGTGGAACAGCAGCAGCCAGCAGCAGTGACTCCGGTAAGACACATCTGTCTGTCACCAATGTTTTGTCCCTAATACCAATCTTTCCCGTGCCCTGTGTTCTGTCTTGTCCCTGTCACCCCTGGCCTTGCCCTGTCACCCTTATGCTGGCCCTGTTACCCCTATCCTGGCCCCGTTACTCCATGCCCTCCAACTACCTTTTTGGCAGGTACAGTACCCGCAGCGCCTCCAGACCCCTCCTCAATGCACCACACCTCCGCACCTTCCCCTCCCCCACATGCAGCACTCCACCCCTCCCCCACACGCTGTGCCTCCAGACCCCCTACACCACCCGTGGCTCCCACTCCTCCGCCCCTCCACCACCCACAGCACCTCCAGACCCCCTCCACCATCCACCCCCCATATATGTCTCCCCCCACACCTGCCCCCCTTCACCCGCAGCATCTGCAGACACCCTCCTCCATCTGCGGTCCCACCCCTCCCCCACCCATGGCACTCCCGCACCTGCCCCTCCACCACCTGCAGCGCCTCCGGACCCCCTTCCCCATCCGCCGCACCACCCGTACCTGCACCTCCCCTACCCACGGCGCCTCCGGACCCCCTACCCCACCCCCGGCACCCCCGCCCCTTCCCATCCCACAGCACCTACGAAACCCTTCACCCATCCGCAACATCCCCGCACCTGCTCCTCTCCCACCCCTGCCACTCCCCCACCTACAGTGCCTCTGGACCCCTCCCCCATCTGCAGCCCCCTCTCCTCTGCCCCTCCCCCACCCGCAGCACCTCCCGACCATTCCCCATCCGGGCCCCCCCGCTTCTGCCCCCTCCACCCGCAGCATCTACAGACACCCTCCCCCATCCGCAGTCCCCCCCGCACCCGCTACATTCTGTACATCGTGCCCTGCAGGTGCTGTTCACGCTGTCGCAAGGGGCTGCGCCTCCTTCACCATCGCACGCCCTTTCATTGTGCAATATTTAACCACTAACAAAGGAATGCAGGTAATACTCCATATAATACAAATATTGAACCCCAGAAAGGCATGCAAGGGTTAAGGGGGCGTAGCCCCTTGCGACGGTGTGAAGAGCGCCCGTAGGGCGCGATGAAGCACCTAGTTGTTATATAGCTGTGTAAGCTGCTGATAATTGTACTGTGTTAACCTCATACTGCAAGTTATATCATGTCTGCTTCTGAGGGTAACGGTTCTGGGGCTGAACACACTGCCGGTGTTGCTGATGCCACGGAGCCATATGAGGAGAATATAGCAGCTGTGGGCTCTGGTTCTGGGGGCTCCTTGCCCCCCAGTGGGACTGTGGCAACGGAGGCACATACTGACCCACCGTGGGCCGCTTTTTACACGCTTCTGCATACGCTAGTTCATAAACTAACTCCCCCTATGGGACCACAAATGCCGGTAGAACCGTATGTGGTCCCTGCAGCTAACCCGCCGTGGGCGGACGATTTATCTGCTCAATTAAAGAAGTTGAACCAGTCCTTGACTAGTAAAAAGTCTGACCAACGCTCGCCTAAGTCCAAGAGGTCCTCTAAGCGAGCGCTTATCTCCTCAAAATCCACTACTGTCACGGACACCTCATCTGATGAAGACGGCATATATACAGACCCCTCAGGTTCTGACTCGGATACGGCTGATGGGGAGGGTAGTTCACATGTGGATGTTCCTGATCTTGTGGAGGCTATTAAATTAATTCTGCAGATTACGGATGATCCCGAGCCATCCGTCCCTCCTAAGAAACCAGATAGGTTCAAGAGTCAGAAGGTGGTTAAGCAAGTTTTACCTCACTCTGAACACCTAGTGGATATACGTCAGGAACCCTGGGAAAACCCGGGTACGAAGTTTGTGCCTCAAAAGAAGATGCTGGCTCGCTATCCCCTCGCGCCAGACCTGTCTAAAAATTGGGAAACGCCTCCTCCAGTGGACTCACATGTGGCTAGGATGGTGGTTTCCTCAGCTCTACCTGTCACTACCGTCACGTCTCTAAAAGAGCATACGGATAAACGTGTGGAGGGTTGTCTGAAAGCAATTTAAACCCTCACGGGTGCTGCACAAAGGCCCACTATTGCAGCTACATGGGCTGCAGAGGCTATTGAAGCATGGGCCTTGGAGTTAAAAGCTGAAATCTCTTCTGACCATGCTAGACAATGCTTGTCATATATTGTCACAGCTTCTCGATATATTAAAGAGGCGGCTTCTGATGCTGGTATCCTAGCAGCCAAGGCCTCTACTACGTCAGTCCTGGCTCGCCGGATATTGTGGCTGAGATCCTGGTCTGTGGATCTGGACTCTAGAAAAACCCTGGAGGTACTCCCTTTCAAGGGAGATATTCTGTTTGGGGAGGACTTAAATAAGATTGTGGATGACTTGGCTACTGCCAAAACTGCCTGTCTGCCTAATACCGCTCCTTCTGTGTCGAAGGCTAAAGGTACGTCCTTTCGCTCCTTTCGTCCTTCAGGTAAAGCAAAAGGTCAGGTGTACCATGGGGGTCATTCCGAGTTGTTCGCTCGCAAGCCGTTTTTAGCAGCTTTGCACACGCTAAGCCTACGCCTACTGGGAGTGAATCTTAGCATAGTAAAATTGCGAACGAAAGATTCGCAATATTGCGAAAAGACATCTCTGTGCAGTTTCTGAGTAGCTCCAGACTTACTCGGCATCTGCGATCAGTTCAGTGCTTGTCGTTCCTGGTTTGACGTCACAAACACACCCAGCGTTCGCCCAGCCACTCCTCCGTTTCTCCAGCCACTCCCGCGTTTTTCCCAGAAATGGTAGCGTTTTTTCCCACACGCCCATAAAACGGCCTGTTTCCGCCCAGAAACACCCACTTCCTGTCAATCACATTACGATCGCCTGAACGAAGAAAAAGCCGTGAGTAAAATTCCTAACTTCATAGCAAATTTACTTGGCGCAGTCGCAGTGCGAACATTGCGCATGCGCACTAAGCGGAAAATCGCTGTGATGCGATGAAATTTACCGAACGAACAACTCGGAATGACCCCCCATAAGCAGGCCCGCACTTCCAAGCCTGGTAAGCCGAAGCCCAAAAGAGCCTGGGCGGCCCGTCAGCCAGCTGCCAAGACTGATAAGCCTGCCGCATGACGGGGCGGGCCTCCCCCTGGGGGATCCCAGGGTGGGGGGCCGGCTTCTAGGGTATACCCAGGAATGGTTGGAGACCACTTCAGATGCCTGGGTATGGGAAGTAGTCACTCGAGGTTACGCCATAGCCTTCAAAAACCGACCCCCTCATCGATTTTGCCAGACAGACGTCCCTTTGGACCAGAAAAAGGCAAAAACTCTACACTCGGTGGTACAGACCCTCCTGGATACAGGAGTCGTCGTACAGGTGCCTCTTGCTCAGAGGGGCCGGGGGTACTATTCTCCGCTGTTTCTAGTCCCGAAACCGAATGGGTCCTCCCGGCCCATTCTCAACCTCAAGGCATTGAACAGGTTTGTGAAGGTTTCCAAGTTCCGTATGGAAACCCTTCGCTCTATAGTTCTGGCCTTGGAACCTGGGGACTACATGGTCTCCCTGGACATACAGGATGCTTACCTGCATACTCCTATAGCAGTGTCACATCAACAATACCTGAGGTTCGCTATTGGCAACCTACATTACCAGTTTTGGGCATTACCTTTTGGTTTAACAACGGCTCCACGAGTTTTCACCAAAGTTATGGCGGTGATGACGGTGGTACTCCGTCGTCAAGGGGTCAGGATACTGCCGTATCTGGATGACTTGTTAATCCTGGCAAATTCCCCAGATCTTCTCCTGCGTCATCTGGATATGACGGTCCGGTTTCTACAAGCCCATGGGTGGCTCATCAACTGGAAGAAATCCTCCCTGGTCCCTGCTCAGAGCATGGTGCACCTGGGAGCGTTGTTGGACACTCACAACCAGAGGTTGTTCTTGTCTCAGGAGAAAGTCCTGAAGATTCAGGACAGGATTAGTTGCTTCCTTTCTCGTCCGCAAGTGTCGATACATTCGGCAATGCAGGTGCTGGGCCTAATGGTATCAGCATTCGACATGGTGGAGTATGCTCAATTCCATTCTTGCCCCCTCCAGAGGCTGATTCTTGCCAAGTGGGACGGCCTGCCTCACCGGATCAGATCTCAAATGATCTTCTGGACTCCGGAGGTCCGTCTGTTGTTACACTGGTGGCTCCGGGACCAACAATTGTGCAGGGGTCGTCCCTTCTGGATATCCAACTGGGTCCTGTTGACGACAGATGCCAGTCTAAGAGGGTTGGGGCGCGGTGCTGGAGCAACACTCCCTTCAGGGTCGGTGTACCAAGGAGGAATCTCTCCTCTCGATCAACATTCTGGAATTGCGGGCGGTCTTCAATGCGTTGAATCTTGCCCAGCATTTAATTCAGAACCGTCCTGTTCAAGTACAGTCGGACAACGCCACCACAGTGGCTTACATAAATCAACAAGGCGGCACTCGAAGCCGTTTGGCAATGAAAGAAGTCTCACGGATTTTACGTTGGGCGGAATGCCATCTATCGGCTATATCGGCAATATTCATTCCGGGAGTCCTGAATTGGGAAGCGGACTTTCTCAGTCGTCAGGACGTGCATGTCGGCGAGTGGGGCCTCCATCCAGAAGTGTTTCAACTCCTCGTGGAAAAGTGGGGTCTTCCAGACGTGGATCTGATGGCGTCTCGACACAATCACAAGGTTCCAGTCTTCGGAGCAAGGACAAGGGATCCTCAAGCAGCATTCGTGGATGTGCTAGCGGTACCGTGGAGATTTCGGCTGCCGTATATGTTCCCTCCGGTGCCACTCCTGCCCAGGGTAATTCGGAAGTTCAAGCAAGAAAAAGTAAATCTGCTTCTCATAGCTCCAGCGTGGCCCAGATGGCACTGGTTCTCAGACCTGCAGGGCTTATCGTCAGAGCGTCCAATTCTACTTCCACAACGCCCAGACCTCCTCGTTCAGGGCCCCTGTGTCTACCAGGACCTAGCCCGGCTGTCTTTGACGGCGTGGCTCTTGAAGCTTCCGTCTTAAGGGCTAAGGGTTTTTCTGAAGAGGTCATTAAAACTATGTTGCGGGCCCGGAAACTGGCTTCTGCTCGGATTTACCATAGGGTCTGGCATTCCTACTTTGTTTGGTGCGCATCTAACAATTATGATGCTTCCAAGTTTAGTACAGCCAAGCTTTTGGCTTTTCTGCAGCAAGGCCTAGAGTTGGGCCTGCATCTGGCCTCCCTAAAGGTTCATATTTCTGCCTTGTCGGTGTGGTTTCAGAGAAAAATTGCGACTTTGCCTGATGTTCATACTTTCACTCAGGGTGTGTTGCGTATCCAACCTCCCTATGTCCCGCCTGTGGCTCCTTGGGACTTGTCGGTGGTTTTGGAGGCGTTGCAGGAGCCTCCATTTGAACCCCTTGATTCAGCTGACCTTAAGTGGCTTTCCTTTAAGGTGGTGTTCTTGCTGGCTATTGCCCCTGCTAGAAGAGTGTCTGATCTGGGTGCCTTGTCTTGTAGTTCCCCATATCTGATTTTTCACCGTGATCGGGCGGTTCTTAGGACTCGTCCCGGATATTTACCTAAGGTGGTTTCTTCGTTTCACCTAATCAGGAGATTGTGGTTCCGGCCTTTGTCTCTCTTGATTTGTCTCCCAAAGAGCGGTCTTTGGATGTGGTACGGGCTCTCCGTATCTATGTGAAGAGAACTGCTTCTATCCGAAAATCTGATTCTCTCTTTGTTTTGTTTGGATTTCACAAACGTGGCTGGCCTGCTCACAAGCAGACCCTGGCAAGATGGATTAGAATGGTGATTGCACATGCTTATGTGAAGGCTGGTCTCTCTGCTCCTGTTCACATTAAGGCCCATTCTACTCGGTCTGTTGGACCTTCTTGGGCGGCCCAACGTGGGGCAACCCTTGAACAATTGTGCAAGGCGGCTACGTGGTCTTCCAGGAACACGTTCATAAGGTTCTATGCCTTCGATACTGCCGCTTCCCAGGATGCTTCCTTTGGACGCTGGGCTCTTGTGCCCGCTACAGTGCGTCCCCTCCCATAAGGAACTGCTTTAGGACATCCCCATTGACCAATCCTTGTGGAGCCCAGTGTACCCCGCAGCAGAAAACGAGTTTTATGGTAAGAACTTACCTTTGTTAAAACTCTTTCTGCGAGGTACACTGGGCTCCACAAGGCGCCCACCCTGACGCACTTAGCTTCTTGGGTTGGTATAGCATTAGCCGCTGACACTTCTCTTGTCGTGAGAGTGTGGTGTATGTGGCTACTAACTGTTGTCGTCTCTTTTCCTGCTACTGCATTGGGCTGGTTAACTAAAAACTGAGCTCCTGTGCTGGGAGGCAGGGTGATATAGGAGGCGGCGCTGTGCATTCTAGGAACAGTCAAAGCTTTGAGCCTGTTGGTGCCTTGGATCAAGATCCTACTCTACACCCATTGTCCAATCCTTGTGGAGCCCAGTGTACCTCGCAGAAAGAGTTTTAACAAAGGTAAGTTCTTACCATAAAACTCGTTATACACTCAGCGGGTATGTAAGGCCCATGGGTATGACGCGGGAGTGCATCCAACCTATAAAGGATGTTGTGCTAATATCTTCTGGTCTCTCACGCCTACTTTTTCTCTGGCTTATCAGCCGAACACATTTAATCACCAAAACGATAATAATGATGACACCACAAAGACACAGGAGCAGCTTCCCTATGCTGGATATCATTTTCTGAGCCCATTCTCCTAAACCAGAAAACCATTTAAGCGGATTCAACCAGGAAGTCCATACCACAATCTTCTCGCCCACGGTCGATAAAGTAAGATTGTGCCTCCTCCTAAACTCCAATTTGAGTTGTAAGATCTTGTCCATTTTGTGGTCAATCACCTCCCTTGGGTCCTCAGTACTATTCGTGATGTATATGCAACTTTTGGCTCCAAACTGTGTTGCCAATGTTACACAATGGGGGTAATTCTGAGTTGATCGCAGCAGGGACTTTGTTAGCAGTTGGGCAAAACCATGTGCACTGCAGGGGAGGCAGATATAACATGTGCAGAGAGAGTTAGATTTGGGTGTGGTGTGTTCAAGCTGCAATCTAAATTGCAGTGTAAAAATAAAGCAGCCAGTATTTACCCTGCACAGAAACAAAATAACCCACCCAAATCTAACTCTCTCTGCACATGTTATATCTGCCTCTCCTGCAGTGCACATGGTTTTGCCCAACTGCTAACAAAGTTCCTGCTGCGATCAACTCTGAATTTCCCCCAATATCCGCCAGTACCAGCTGTTACATAATTCAGAACAATGCATTGCTGCACCAGGTCTTTCTTATATGCTTGTAACTCCCTGCCCGTATATCTGAAGATGTCATCATACATTTCAGTTATGTTATCTATCAAATTCGCCAACGCTTGGATGTACTTATAATTAACGATTCCTATGGCAGTTTGAGTTATATCTAATGCCATCAGAATCTGAATCCCTGTGGATTCTTGGATCAAATTAGACGCCATCGGTTCTACTCCATCTTATGAATGTGTTCGTACTGGGTGTGAGTGTAAGGAGAAGGAATACTTTTGTGAATATTTACCATATTGTCATGCGTAAGGGTCATTACCTCTGGCAGTATTCTCCCAAGGTAGCATAACCCTTTGGAGTTCGGAGAGAGACACTCATATGCTTTTCTACTACAGATAAAATAGATCATCTGGGAGTACATAGGGAACAGAGTGAATCATTATCATGTCACACAAAATTCTGACAAATAACCCTGTCCCCATTTCTTTCATTTGGGTATAACAAGTTTCTGGCTTTATGATTTTCATACAATAGTCTTCTACCGCTTTGCCGACCATTATCTTGCTATACCCTCTCGTATACCTATACCTGTAGTGTTTTCCACTACTGTGATCCCTCTTGCTGTTTCTGTATCAAGCTTGATGCGAGTTGGTCATTGTCTGATTGTTCCATATTATCTACCAATTTCCTGGTTTCTGGGAATTGGTGAAATCTAAATATATCAGGGATTTATCTACATGGTACTGGTGGAGTCTTAGGCTAGGGGACTCAGTTATATTTTATTTTTTATCCAACGGTCTACCTCCCATCAATTCAAGTACCTCAGATAACTTTAGTGGGTATGGGACTAAGCCTACATTATTTTGTCCTTGAGGTACCTGTGAGCACACCCAACATTCTGTTTGGTTTAAGACCTTACTCACTAGTGAGTGGTAATCACTCAAGGGATGTCTGTCAAATTCTGCCTTATTGCTAGACTGACATCTTTGGATGCACTCATCTTCAATTAGAAGGTTACAATACTTACAAATACAGTATTCCTCAGACAATAACCCCTCACATTGTCTTCGAACTCCGTACTCTCCAGACCTCTTACTCACTCCTGCTTTGAGCAAAGTATCAGGCTGTGCCTGGGATTCTATCAAGTCATCGCAGTTTCCTGAAAAGCTTGTCCCAGGCCCCCACTCAATTCTTTCTGAACCTTCGCAAAAATAAACAGTCCTGAGAAAAAATAAGATTTTAAACCTACCGGTAAATCTTTTTCTCGTAATCCGTAGAGGATACTGGGGACTCCGTAAGGACCATGGGGGGATAGACGGGCTCCGCAGGAGACATGGGCACTTTAAGAAAGATTTTAGGATTTGGGTGTGCACTGGCTCCTCCCTCTATGCCCCTCCTCCAGACCTCAGTTAGAGAAACTGTGCCCAGAGGAGACGGACAGTACAAGGAAAGGATTTTTGTTAAACCAAGGGCAAGATTCATACCAGCCCACACCAATCACACCGTATAACTTGTGATAAACTAACCAGTTAACAGTATGAAATTCAACATAGCTTCAGTCGGAAACTGAAAGCAACCATAACATAACCCTTATGTAAGCAAAACTATATACAAGTCTTGCAGAAGTAGTCCGCACTTGGGACGGGCGCCCAGCATCCTCTACGGACTACGAGAAAAAGATTTACCGGTAGGTTTAAAATCTTATTTTCTCTTACGTCCTAGTGGATGCTGGGGACTCCGTAAGGACCATGGGTATTATACAAAAGCTCCCAAACGGGCGGGAGAGTGCGGATGACTCTGCAGCACCGATTGAGCAAACAGGAGGTCCTCCTCAGCCAGGGTATCAAATTTGTAGAATTTCGCAAACGTGTTTGCCCCTGACCAAGTAGCCGCTCGGTACAGCTGTAGTGCCGAGACCCCTCGAGCAGCCGCCCAAGAAGAGCCCACTTTCCTAGTGGATTGGGCCTTGACTGATTTAGGTAACGGCAATCTAGCCATCGTATGCGCCTGCTGAATCGTGGTACAGATCCAGCGAGCAATAGTCTGCTTTGAAGCAGGAGCGCCAACCTTGGTGGCTGCATACAGGATAAACAGCGCTTCAGTTTTTCTGACTTTGGCCGTCCTGGCCACGTAAATTTTCAAAGCCCTGACTACATCCAGATACTCGGTATCCTCCAAGTCTCGTGTAGCCACCGGCACCACAATAGGTTGGTTCATATGAAAGGATGACACCACCTTAGGCAAGAATTGAGGATGGGTCCGCAATTCCGCCCTATCCATATGGAAAACTAGATAGGGGCTTTTGTGAGACAAAGCCGCCAATTCTGACACTCGCCTAGCCGAAGCAAAGGCCAACAACATGACCACCTTCCAAGTGAGATATTTTAACTCTACTGTCTGAAGTGGTTCAAACCAGTGCGACTTAAGGAAACTCAAAACCACGTTAAGGTCCCAAGGCGCCACCGGAGGTACAAAAGGAGGCTGAATATGAAGCACTCCCTTTACAAAAGTTTGTATTTCTGGAAGTGAAGCCAATTCTTTTTGAAAGAAAATGTTTGTAGAAAGTGAAGGAAACGGCCCAGATGGAATTCTTCCGTAGGAGCATTCCTGGCCTCACATCAAGCAACATATTTACGCCATATACGGTGATAATGTTTAGCTGTCACAACCTTCGTAGCCTTTATCAGAGTAGGAATGACCTCATCCGGAATGCCCTTTTCCGCTAGGATCCGGCGTTCAACCGCCATGCCGTCAAACGCAGCCGCGGTAAGTCTTGGAACAGACAGGGCCCCTGTTGCAACAGGTCCTGTCTTAGAGGAAGAGGCCACGGATCTTCTGTGAGCATCTCCTGCAATTCCGGGTACCAGGCCCTTTGTGGCCAATCTGGAACAATGAGAATTGTCCGAACTCCTCCTTTTCTTATTATTCTCAACACCTTTGGGATGAGAGGAAGAGGAGGAAAAACATATACTGAGTGGAACACCCACGGTGTCACTAGTGCATCCACCGCTACCGCCTGAGGGTCTCTTGACCTGGCGCAATACCTTTGCAGTTTTTTGTTTAGGCGGGACGCCATCATGTCTATCTAAAGGCAGGCCCCACTGGCTTGCAATCTGTGTGAAGACTTCCTGATGAAGTCCCCACTCTCCCGGATGCAGGTCGTGCCTGCTGAGGAAGTCTGCTTCCCAGTTGTCCACTCCCGGAATGAACACTGCTGATAGGGCGCTTACATGGTTTTCCGCCCAGCGTAGAATCTTTGTGGCTTCCGCCATTGCCACTCTGCTCTTTGTGCCGCCCTGGCGGTTTACTTGAGCTACTGCGGTGATGTTGTCTGACTGGATCAGAACTGGTAAGTCGCAAAGCAAAGTCTCCGCTTGACGAAGGGCGTTGAATATGGCCCTTGTCTTCACATCAACGTCCTGGAGCGAAGTCTCCTGACTTGACCAAAGACCCTGGAAGTTCCTTCCTTGTGTGACTGCACCCCAACCTCGGAGGCTCGCGTCCGTGGTCACCAGGACCCAATCCTGAATGCCGAATCTGCGGCCCTCTAGAAGGTGAGCACTCTGCAGCCACCACAGGAGAGACACCCTGGCCCTGGGGGACAGGGTGATCAACCGATGCATTTGTAGATGCGACCCGGACCATTTGTCCAGATGGTCCCATTGGAAGTTCCGTGCATGGAACCTGCCGAATGGAATGGTCTCGTAAGATGCCACCACTTTCCCAGGACTCGCGTGCAGTGATGCACTGACACCTGTTTTGGTTTCAATAGGTTCCTGACCCAAGTCACAAGTTCTTGAGCCTTTTCTATCGGCAGATACACCCTTTTCTGGTCCGTATCCAGAATCATGCCCAAGAAGGGTAGACGAGTCGTAGGAACCAACTGCGACTTCGGGATATTGAGAATCCAGCCGTGTTGCACCTTCAGTGAAAGTGACACGCTGTTCAGTAATTGTTCTCTTGATCTCGCTTTTATGAGGAGATCGTCCAAGTACGGGATAATTGTGACACCTTGCTTGCGCAGGAGCACCATCATTTCCGCCATTACCTTGGTGAAAATTCTCGGGCCCGTGGAAAGCCCAAACAGCAACGTCTGAAATTGGTAATGACAATCCTGTACCGCAAATCTCAGGTACGCCTGATGAGGTGGATATATGGGAACATGAAGGTATGCATCATTTATGTCCAGAGATACCATAAAATCTCCCCCTTCCAGGCTGGCGATGACCGCCCTGAGCAATTCCATCTTGAATTTGAACCTTTTCAAGTATAGGTTCAGGGATTTTAAATTTAAAATGGGTCTGACCGAACCGTCCGGTTTCGGGACCACAAACAGGGTTGAGTAATATCCCCTGCCCTGTTGAAGCGGGGGAACCTTGACCACCACCTGTTGAAGATACAATTTGTCGATTGCATTTAACACTATCTCCCGTTCTTGAGGAGACGTTGGCAGAGCCGATTTGAAAAACTGTCGAGGAGGCACCTCTTCGAATTCCAGTTTGTAACCTAGGGAAACAATTTCTATTGCCCTCGGATCCACCTGTGAGTGGGCCCAGATGTGGCTGAAAATTCGAAGACGTGCCCCCACTGGGGCGGACTCCCTTAGTGGAGCCTCAGCGTCATGCGGTGGATTTTGCAGAGGCCTGGTAGGACTTCTGTTCCTGGGAACTAGCTGTGTTGTGCAGCTTTTTCCCTCTGCCCTTACCTCTGGCAAGAAAGGACGATCCACGGCCTTTCTTGTTTCTATTTGATCGAAAGGAGTGCATTTGATAATGCGGTGCTTTTTTAGGTTGTGAGGGAATATAAGGTAAAAAATTAGATTTGCCTGCCGTAGCAGTGGAGACGAGGTCCGAGAGACCTTCCCCAAACAATTCCTCACCCTTGTAAGGTAAAACCTCCATATGCCTTTTTGAGTCGGCATCACCTGTCCATTGTCGGGTCCAAAGGACTCTTCTAGCCGAGATCGACATAGCGTTGATTCTCGAACCCAATAAACCAATGTCTCTTTGTGCATCTCTCATATATAAGACAGCATCTTTTATATGTCCTAGGGTCAATAGGATGGTATCCTTATCCAGGGTATCAATTTCTGCTGATAAGGTATCTGTCCATGCTGCTACAGCGCTACACACCCATGCCGACGCAATAGCCGGTCTGAGTAAGGTACCTGAATGTGTATAAATGGACTTCAGGGTAACCTCCTGCTTGCGATCAGCTAGATCCCTGAGGGTAGCCGTATCTTGGGAAGGCAGTGCTACCTTTTTGGATAAGCGTGTCAAAGCTTTGTCCACCCTAGGGGATGATTCCCACCGTATCCTGTCCGTTGGCGGGAAAGGATACGCCATAAGAATCCTTTTGGGAATCTGCAGTTTCTTGTCTGGAGATTCCCAAGCTTTTTCACATAACTCGTTCAGCTCATGTGAGGGGGGAAAATTTATCTCAGTTTTCTTTCCCTTATACATGTGTACCCGCGTGTCAGGGCAGGGGGTTCCTATGTGATATGCAAAACATCTTTGATTGCAATAATCATATATCGAATACATTTAGGCACCTTTGGCTGTAATTTTGCATCATCATATTCGACACTGGAGTCAGAATCCGTGTCGGTATCCGTGTCAACTATTTGGGATAGTGGGTGCTTTTGGGACCCCGAAGGTCCCTGCGACATAGGTACAGGCATGGGTTGACTCCCTGACTGTTCCCTAGCTTCAGCTTTATCCAATCTTTTGTGCAATAAATTTACATTGGCACTTAAAACATTACACATATCCATCCAGTCAGGTGTCGGCGCCATCGACGGCGACACCATTCATTTGCTCCTCCTCCCTCGAAAAGCCTTCTACCTCAGACATGTCGACACACACGTACCGACACACCACACACTCAGGGAACCCTCTTATCTGAGGACAGTTCTTCCACAAGGCCCTTAGGAGAGACAGAGAGAGTATGCCAACACACACCCAGTGCTATAATAACCCAGGACAAAAACACAATATTTATGTTTACCCAGATAGCGCTTTTATACTCAATTCGCCAATTATGTGCCCCCCCCTCTACTTTAAAACCCTCTTGTCACTGTGATCTAAGCAGGGGAGAGTCCGGGGAGCTTCCTCTCAGCGGTGCTGTGGAGAAAAAATGGCGCTGGTGAGTGCTGAGGCAGAAGCCCCGCCCCCTCGGCGGCGGGCTTCTGTCCCGCTCTAAAATACAAAACTTTGGCGGGGGCTTGTAGGTATATACAGTGGCCGGCTGTATATACCCATCTTTTGCCAGGAGAGGTTTATTTGCTCACTTTTTTGTGCACTCACAGGCGCCTGAGAAGGTCCGCAAAAGTTGCACACCTCCACGTGCGTCCGTGTCTGCACAATCTACGGGTGCAAAAATAAATTGTATCAGCAGGTGTCTTGATTTTTCAATCCCAATACACTGTACTAATCACTAGCTGTTAGAACCAGCTGCTCTCACTTAATAGTCTGAAGTGAACTATATTTATGGAACAATAAAATATCTATAAAGAGCGCATATATTCCAATATATTATATAAAAAAATATTTTTACTTCTAAAAAATTAGCATAAATAATGCATATATACACATAATATCACTTATTAGGCTAGGAAACACTGCATTATCTGATAATCAGAATCACAGCTCCAACATGATGTCAAAATTCATGCATATAATGGCAGTCCAAAGTCAGGTGTATTAAAGAGTCTCTTTTTATGCTCCTATATCCGGAGATAATTTTGAGGACCGCTGTTATTATATTGGTCCACTTTACTCCTATGGCTAGAAGAATTTCATTTGGTGACCAAAATGATGTAGGCTTTAGATCTGGACGTTTTTAAATATGATTTGTAGTGCAATTTCTAAATCATTAGGACCTATTGCATATTCACCAGGAGCCCGCTGTGCCCAGCCGCCGCTCTGATTCACTTTTCTATTGTCAGCGTACAGTGCGGTCCGAACAGGTGCAATGACCGGATAGGTCAAATGCAAAGTTTCTCACCTCACTTCTCCGCTGCCCGCATAGTGAATCCTCTTACGGGATGGAGCGGCCAGCAACCGTGATGACACAGGCAAAACGTCCCTCTGTCGGAGGGGCCCCCGGATCAGCGATCTCTCGTCTCTCCGGTCCAACGGACCTGCTGGTGGACGTCATAGTCCGCTGTGTTGATCTGCCAGGTGAATTGATCACTCGTAGCCAATTAGGATATGGCGGCCAGAATAGCAGAATTTAGGAGCCAGCAGAAGTTTCCTAGAGCGGTGTCTGATCCTTAACGCGTTTCTCCGTTATAGCATTTAGAACGGTTTCCTCAGAAGGTATACACCAGTTGTCCACACTCTGATATTTAAACATACTGTCGTCCAATCGTATACTGACAATCATTATAGCATCCAGGTGTGCTAAAGTGTTCTCAGCATGAATGTCATTATAACACCCAGCAGATCTCGTCTATACATGCATTATAGGGAACATATCCCCTGTTCACATTACAATACTGTGCAATTTTCAACTTATAATTTTATTAATATACATATCCAATAAAACCAATAAAAAGTTATATTTAAAAAAAAAAAACACCATTTCATAGCTATAGCAACACGTAGGATTATTGGAGAAAAACAAAAAGAAATATATTGTGGAGATCAATATTAGAGATATATGGATGTGAGGCATCACTAATAATTTATGGCTACCATAGCCAAACGGTTAGAGCTTTTGCCTAGTAATCTCCAGCCCTAGGTTCGAGACTCACTCCCCACCGCTTTCCAGTATATTTTTTCTTTAATAAACTTACATTTAAATACATTCTTTAGTTATATATATATATATATATATATATATATAGGTAGCGTGCCTATCCCACCTGTGGCTCAGGTATATCTGGAAAGGACAGAGGCGGCACTCCAAGGACTTTTGAAAAATGATTTATGTGCAAAGCATAGCAACTCAAAAAAATGTGCAAACAATCAAAAAAACATGGTGGTCTTACGTCTTATGCATGCATTATACTGGCCGATAACACGGTGTTTCTCTTTAAATTCTTTTTTCTTCTTTTGTTTTTGTCTCTTTTTTTATGCTATATTCCCTGTTTTGCATCGTCAGCGGAGCTTCAGTTTTTTAACCTCTTAAATATTTTTAAATGGTTTCTCACAGTCACTCTTATTGTTCACCCTCTTTGGGTGTCGTACACTGCTGCCCAGCATCACTTCTTTTTTCATTTCTCCTAGACACGACGGGTCTCCCCGGCGCCTGTGCGCATTCTCGTTGCCTAGCAACGATGACGTCAGCTATGCGCCACTCGGGCGCCGCACCCGGAAGTCCCGGACACGGACGCCGGGAACACCTGTCCCAGCATGTCCTTAAAAGGTGAGTTTTTCTCTTGGTTTGTTTGGTTTTCGCTTCTTCTCACTACACTCTCCACATGGGTCTCCTTACCTGAAGAAAAGGCTTGCTGCCTTGAAACGTAGTAAGACGTAAGACCACCATGTTTTTTTGATTGTTTGCACATTTTTTTGAGTTGCTATGCTTTGCACATAAATCATTTTTCAAAAGTCCTTGGAGTGCCGCCTCTGTCCTTTCCAGATATACCTGAGCCACAGGTGGGATAGGCACGCTACCTGAATTAATCTAAGGAAGGCACCCAGGCATATGCTTTTTCCAAATTGAGTGCCGGATGTATACATTGATATATATATATATATCTCCTATATAATAGCCCAGATCTGTGACTTTGTGACTCATTTGCTAACGCTGGGCGGAGTCACAACACTGGGCGGAGTTAGTCAAATGAGTCACAGATCTGGGCAAATCTATAGGAGACTAGGAGCAGAAGCAGATGGTATGGGCATGGCACAGGCAGGGGTGCATACCTCCCAGCTTTCTTCAGGCAGAAGGAGGGACACACAGGTGGCGTGACCAACGAAAAGGGGCGTGGCTTCATGGGAGGGCCCCCGTTTTCGTCAGTGAGGGGGCATGCCCAGCGCTCTGTGAGCTGCTGGCATGCCCCCAGGGGCGGATTATGAGTCCGGGGGGCCCAGAGCACTTGAGACAGAAGGGCCCTATCTCATTGCTGTGTCTGCTGTGGGTTTGGGGGCGTGGCCTAATTGAGGGACGCGTGTCCCCGCCCCCTTATGCAAATTCCGGAGATTTTATTTTATTTTTATGGGATTTTGGCCCCTCAGCTAGGGGTAAATCCAGAGAGGGTGGTCACTCCCCCCTACACACCCGCACAGGCAGAAGAAAGCAGGGAGGCTGCTGCCTACCTGCAACACCACAGACCTGCCAACATGCAGCAGCGTGTGCTGACTGTAGCACAATGCTGCTGCTGGCAGAACGGGGGAGCTTCTGAGCTGGGACAGAGCTACTCCAGCCGGGGGGCCCCCTAAAACTGTGGGGCCCACGGTATGTACCCCCTGGCCCCCCCTTAATCCGGCTCTGCTGCCGGAACCCCCCCTTAATCTGTACCCCCTGATGCCCCCTCTCCTCCTGTCTCCTCTAAATAGACGCTGTGCGCATCTATTCACCGCTGCTCTGCTAAGCAGAACAGCGAGTACAGGAGCTTCCCAACTCCCCCCCCCCCCCTTCACCGGGGGACACTGCGGCCCACGGGTGGGACAGCAGGACAGTTGGGAGGTATGGGGGGGTGTGAGGGGGTATGCCGTACAGACAGACGGGCACCGGCTCACTGTGTGCTTGACCCCCCCCCCCCACATCAGCAAACTCAGCAGGGGCTCTCTGGCGCTGAGGAGCGTCACTTTCTGGCACACTCCACGCTTCTTAGCTGCAGTTTTGTGGGGCACCTGCCGCTGTGCAGGTTCCATACTGCCTCTGTTATCTCCAGTCCCGGCAACCCCACCGCTAGCTGCAGCGCTGCCGCCCGCAGTGAGGTGCGCCCAGCTCCTTCACACACTTTAGCCGGCGGGTAGCGCTGCAGAAGTCCGCGCTGTTTGCAGGCTCCGACCCCCTCCTCCCTCCAGCCGCAGCGTCTCCTGGGAGCTAACCAGTCACTCCCAGTCTCCCCTTTCCACAGTGCCCGGCAGCCGCGAGGTCCGCGCCGCGTGCATGCTATGACCCCCTCCTCCCTCCAGCCGCAGCGTCTCCAGGGGGCTAACCAGTCACTCCCAGTCTCCCCTTACCACAGTGCCCGGCAGCTGTGCGAGGTCCGTGGTGTGTGACTGAGGAGTGGGGGAGGGATGCGGACGGGCAGGGGAAGCAGAACTCCAGCCTGAGAGAGTCAGCCATGCCAAGTCTCCACCAGCAGCAGATCCCAACAGCAGCAGTGACTCCGGTAAGACACATCTGTCTGTCACCACTGTTTTGTCCCTAATACCAATCTCTCCCGTGCCCTGTGTTCTGTCATGTCCCTGTCACCCCTGGCCTTGCCCTGTCACCCTCATCCTGGCCCTTTCACCCGTATCCTGGCCCTGTCATCCTTATCCTGGCCCTGTCACCCTTATGCTGGCCCTGTTACCCCTATCCTGGCTATGTCACCCCTGTGCTTGCTCTGTCAACCCTATACTGGCCCTGTCACCCCTGTCCTGGTCCTGCCGCCCCTACCCTGGCCATGTCACCCCTATCCTGTCCCTGTCATTTCTGTCCCGGACCCGTCACCCCTGTACTGGCCCCGCCACCGCTGTCCTGGCCCCGTCACCCCTGTTCGGACCCTGTCACCCCTGTCCTGGCCCTCTCACCCCTGTTCTGACCCTGTCACCCCTGTCCTGACCCTGTTACTGCATACCCTCCAACTACCTTTTAGGCAGGTACAGTACCCGCAGCGCCTCCAGACCCCTCCCCAATGCACCAAACCTCCATACCTTCCCCTCCCCCACACGCTGTGCCTCCAGACCCCCTAAACCACCCGCGGCTCCCACTCCCCCGCCCCTCCACCACCCACAGCACCTCCAGGCCCCCTCTACCATCCACCCCCCATATATGTCTCCCCCCACACCTGCCCCCCCTCTACCCACAGCATCTGCAGACACCCTCCTCAATCCGTGGCCCCACCTCACCCACCCACGGCACCCCCACACCTGCCCCTCCACCACCTGCAGCGCCTCAAGACCCCCATACACCGCACCACCTGTACCTGCTCCTCCCCCACCCATGGAGCCTCCGGTCCCCCTACCCCACCCCCGGCACCCCCGCCCCTTCCCATCCCACAGGACCTCCAAAACCCTTCACCCATCCGTAACATCCCCGCACCTGCCCCTCTCCCACCCATGGCACCCCTGCCCCTCCCCCACCTGCAGTGCCTCCTGACCCCTCCCCCATCTGCAGCCCCCACTCTTCTGACCCTCCCACATCCGCAACACCTCCCGACCCTTCCCCATCCGCCCCCCCCCCGCAGCAGCTACAAATACCCTCCCCCATCCGCAGTCCCCCCCACACCCGCTACATTCTGTACATCATGCCCTGCAGGTGCTGTTCATGCCGTCGCAAGGGGCTGCGCCTCCTTCACCATCGCACGCCCTTTCATTGTGCAATATTTAACCACTAACAAAGGAATGCAGGTAATACTCCATATAACACAAATATTGAACCCCAGAGAGGCATGCAAGGGTTAAGGGGGCATAGCCCCTTGCGACGGTGTGAAGAGCGCCCGTAGGGCGCGGTGAAGCACCTAGTATATATATATATACACACAGCTTTATTTCATAACTGGTTCTTCTCACTTCCATAGTTACTCCATATATCCTCCACTATATATTACAACCCTATCTATACAACTCAAATGAGTATGTGTTATCATTGCATATACTGATTTAACTCTTTAGCAACCCAGTACAGCTTTAGAAAGCTATTTCTACAGAATATACTAACTAAAAGGATCTTATGGAATAATCAGTTCCCCATTAATACTATGACACTCAGTTCTGACTTCAGACCATAGATTTGTATTGACAACCTTTCATAATTTAAAATAAACCCAGAGACCCAAAATCAAATACTATAGAGCCCAACCCCATCGGCTATTAGTACAGATTTTTTACCTATAAACTAGACTAATTTATCTTTAACTTTACAGTCTTATATATTGTTCATTTCTATATTATCATTGAGTCCTAAAGGAGATAGGGAACCCAATGAAAAGATCCAAAAGGCCTCTCTTTTACTTAATTTGTTGTATCTATCCCCTCCTCTATCTGTATTGGGTATATGCTCAATCCCCTGTAGCATCAGACCATCCATGTTACCCTCATGTTTGTTTTTAATATGCGCTGACAGACTGTGTGTTCTAATCCCTTTCATTATGTTACGTCTATGTTCTAAAAACCTAGTGTTAAGCTTCCAAGTCGTTCGTCCTACATATTGAGCTCCACATCTACAGGTGATCAAATAGACCACATATGTTGTGTTGCAATCAATATGTCCTTTAATCTCAAACTCAGTATTATATGTAGTAGAACGAAAATGTATGCTATTATGTGCCATATGTTTACACGTCATGCATTTTACACGGCCACACCTAAAACAACCCTTTTTCAAGGGGAGAGTAGTAAGCCACGTGTTGTTCATTGTTCTATGTGACGAAGAACCAACATAATGACTAGGGGTAAGATAACTGTAGCTTTCTAGCTTTTTAAAAAACAATCTGTAGTTCTGCTTCAGGTAAAGGTGCTAACAGTTTATCTGCCTTTAAAATAGACATGTTGTTTCTTAACACAGTCTTAATTTCTCTTGAGCTGGAATTAAATTTTGTTATAAATCTGAGTGGGGTGTTTCCTTTAGAGGGGATAGAGGCAGTTTTCTTAGTGGTGAGTAATGTCTTTCTATCTACTTTTCTAGCATGTTCCCTTGCTTCCTCTAAAATTTTCTCCGGATATTCTTGTTCCAGAAGTGCAAGAGTGAGATCCTGAGCTTGTCGATCATATTCCACTATATCCGTACAATTTCGTCTATGTCTCATATACTGGCTTTTTGGTATATTTCTAAGCCAAGGCAAGTAGTGGCAGCTTGAATAATGTAGAAATTTATTACAATCTACCTCTTTCTTAAATGTGGACGTAACTAAACTGCCATTCTTCACTTCTAGGGCGATGTCCAGAAAGGAAACTCTAGTGTCGTGAATAGTGCTAGTGAGTTTTAACCCATATTCATTACAGTTCAAATAGTCTACAAATGCTTTAGCCGAACTTATACTACCTTCCCAAATAAAAATCATATCGTCTATGTATCTGCCATAGAGCACCAAGCCCGCCCCAGTAGCACATGGCCAGATGAGCGTATTCTCAAAACTGCCCATGTACAGGTTGGCAAAACTAGGGGCGAACTTGGTGCCCATGGCAGTACCATGTGTCTGTAAATAAAATTGTGCATTAAAGGTGAAATAATTGTGAGTTAAAGTGAAAGTGATTGCCTCTAAAATAAATTTAAACCTGGCCTTACTCAGATCATCAGAGAGGAGGAAGCTCTCAACCGCCTCCACTCCTTCCTCCTGTGTCATCACGGTTGCCGGCCGCTCCATCCCGTAAGAGGATTCACTATGCGGGCAGCGGAGAAGTGAGGTGAGAAACTTTGCATTTGACCTATCCGGTCATTGCACCTGTTCGGACCGCACTGTACGCTGAATAGAAAAGTGAATCAGAGCGGCGCCTGGGCACAGCGGGCTCCTGGTGATTATGCAATAGGTCCTAATGATTTAGAAATTGCACTACAAATCATATTTAAAAACATCCGGATCTAAAGCCTACATCATTTTGGTCACCAAATGAAATTCTTCTAGCCATAGGAGTAAAGTGGACCAATATAATAACAGCGGTCCTCAAAATTATCCCCCGGATATAGGAGCATAAAAAGAGACTCTTTAATACACCTGACTTTGGACTGCCATTATATGCATGAATTTTGACATCATGTTGGAGCTGTGATTCTGATTATCAGATAATGCAGTGTTTCCTAGCCTAATAAGTGATATTATGTGTATATATGCATTATTTATGCTAATTTTTTAGAAGTAAAAATATTTTTTTATATAATAAATGATATTGGAATATATGCGCTCTTTATAGATATTTTATTGAGGTTTATTTGCTGCCCAGGGCGCCCGCCCCCGCGCCCTGCACCCTTACAGTGACACAGTATGTGAGGTGAATAGGAGCAATGGCGCACAGCTGCAGTGCTGTGCATTACCTCAGTGAAGAATAGTGAAGTCTTCTGCCGCCTCTGATGTCTTCTAACTTCTCATACTCACGTGGCTTCTACCTTCAGGCTCTGTGAGGAGGACGGCGGCGCGGCTCCGGGACGGACGGCGAGGATGAGACCTGCGTACCGATCCCTCTGGAGCTAATGGTGTCCAGTAGCCTAAGAAGCAGAGCCTTTCAACTCACAGAAGTAGATCTGCTTCTCTCCCCTCAGTCCCACGATGCAGGGAGTCTGTTGCCAGCAGGCTCCCTGAAAATAAAAAACCTAACAAAATACTTTCTGTCAGAAACTCAGGAGAGCCTCTGAAAAGCACCCAGTCTCCTCTGGGCACAGTAATCAACTGAGGTCTGGAGGAGGGGAATAGAGGGAGGAGCCTGTGCACACCAAAATCTTAAAGTCTTTCTTAAAGTGCCCATGTCTCCTGCGGAGCCCGTCTATCGCCCCATGGTCCTTACGGAGTCCCCAGCATCCTCTAGGACGTAAGAGAAATAAAGGCAAAAAGGAAAAAAAAAAAGAATAGAAAAAAAAAGTTGATTGCCGACGATCTTCCATCTCTCAACAGAAAAGTCCTATGTGTCCACTTAATATGCTCGGGGGGGGGGGGGGGGGGGGGGGGTGTCCACTGTTATTGCATCTCAGTTCTCCCGGAATAGGTACTCTAGTGATATCTCCTCTGTTTCACTCCTTTCCCGAGCTTTTTCCGGGTTACTGGCTTTTTTGCAATGCGACAAATGGACCCAAGTCTCTCTCTCTCTGCTTCCTTCAATGAAGTGGGGCTGGTCAACAAAACTTGGTAGGGTCCCTCCCAACGGTCTATCAAACAACCCGAGCGTAAAAAATGTCAAATTATCACATAGTTCTTAAAAAAAAAAAAAAAAAGGTTTCTCAGGCGCTGACAATCAACGCTCCGGCAGCTGAATAGAGTTAGGGCTGCGGCTTCATTCACAGGAGGTCACTGCACCTCTTATATCGGTGAGACGACCAATAACCACTACCTAGGAAGCGTGAGAACCGGAGGCTTATGGAAGGGGTGAGACGTCACCCAATACACTAATAGCCGTACACCGGATTGCTACACGCCGTGGAGTGGATCACCTCCAATACATGTGGCCATGCAAGTATAAATTGCACATGGACTTTCATTCATGAACAGTAGTTGTAAGCTTGTAAAACAAACATATTAACATCAATATAAGCTATGATGGATACAATATAACATGGTCATGTTGGATGAATGGACACAAACTAACAATCACTAATCCATTACTGATGCGCTTTATGCTGGCATCACATAGTTCCCTGGTTCAGTACCATGGCAGTTTGAACTTGGCATATCTGGAATCAACAGTTTTAAGTTCTTTTGCTGTTCTCTCAAGTGCATATTCATTTTTATGAGGTATTGAACTGTCACCTCATTCTGGCATTTCAAATCGTCCTGGGGGTCTATCATCACATGAGGTTGCCTTCCAAAAAGAATTTCAACAGGAGATAAATTGAGGGGAGCCCTGGGAGTGGTCCTGATGCTATACAGCACCAGTGGCAGCGCCTCTGGCCACAGTAGTCCAGTTTCAGTCATCACTTTGCTCAAATTGTTCTCGATAGTACTATTCACTCTCTCCACCTTTGCACTGGCTATCAATCCCCAGGAGTTTGCACATGACCTGAGAGACCTCCCCTGTGAAGTGGGTACCCCTATCACTTTCAATAGTCCTAGGGATATCATATCTACATACAAATTCTTGGACTATCTTCTTGGCAGTGAAGACAGCGGTGTTAGAGGCAGCTGGGAATGCCTCTACCCAATTGGAAAACATCGATACAAACACGTTTCACATTTCTACAGGGTGGTAGACGTATAAAGTAAATTTGTATTACCTGAAAAGGACCATCTGTAGGAGGGATAGGGGATGGCTCTGTTGGTACTGTCTTACCAATGGTCTTCCTCAGGCAAGTAAGACAAAACATGGCTTTCCTTCTTGCCTGAGAAGAGAATCCTGGTGCACCCCAGTAGGCTCTCACTAGTCTGCATATTCCTTCCTTGCCCAAGTGAGTCAGACTGTGTGCTGCTTCAGCTAGGCTGGGGAGATATGCTTTGGGAGCCACTGGCTTACCTTGTCCATCTCTCCAGAGTCCGGATGACTCTTGACCATATCCCTTCGCCTTCCAGACCGCTTTTTCCTGTGGGGAACACAAATTTAGCATTTTGATTAATTTCTGGGTGTTCGAAGGCGGGTCCAGGTATACTGTACACCTCTATGGGAGAAGGCAAACAGATACTGGCTGTTAGGGTGAAGTGGGACAGAAAAGAAAGCAGAACAGAGGTCAATTACAGTAAAGCGAGTAGAATGAGGAGGAATTTGCATAAGGATGACAGCTGGATTAGGCACTATGGGGAATTGGCTCTCAACTACTTTGTTTACCCCTCTTAAATCCTGCACTAGCCTAAAGCCGCTCCCCCCACTTTTCTTTACTGGAAAGATGGGACTATTGGCTGTGCTGGAAGTTGTGATTATAATTCCCTGTTGGAGCAGCCTTTTAATGACAGGATACACCCCTACTTCCACTTCTGGCTTCAGGGGGTACTGTGGTATTCTTGTAGCTGTCCTACAGTCTCTTAAATTGGATTACTATGGCAGCTATATTCTCCATTAATCCAGCGTCCTGTCCATATTTGGTCCAAAGGGAACCCGGTATTTGCGAGATCATTTCCTCTACCTGAGATGGATGCAAATCTAGAACGGGAGAATGCAACACTAGTATTTGGGGAGTGTCCAACATGTCCTGTACTTCCTGAGCGAAGTTTCCTGGGGTGTCTAAAAATACACCATCAGGGGTACAATAAATCACACATCCCATTTTACAAAGCAAATCTCTTCCCAGTAAGTTAGTAGGGGCTGCTGCAGGCAGGAAAAAAGAGTGTTTGGTGTGTAGCGGACCAAAAGGTAACCTCTGCTTGCTTAAAGGGTAATGTTGCACAGTACCCGTTACTCCCATTGCCGAAAGTTTTCCCAGTCATTTTTTTTAAAACTAAGTGGAGAAGTCAATACTGATCTGGCCGCCCCTGTATCTACAAAAGAGGTTTGCTCTGTACCATTTATGTCAACCGTCACTTGGGGTTTTGTTAAGATCATTAGTTAACCTAACTGGTTGTAGGATACAGGTGTGACCTTCTCCCTATTGACTTCCTTGGTTGTGCCTCATAGCGTTAGTTGCTATGATGTGTGCAGGTATACTTGGAGACACTTCTGAATCTCGCCAATCTCCTCTGGGGGCGGGTTTCTATGTGCTCCCCTGTTAGGTGGACTTTGGTTACCCCTATGTGAATCATAATCCCTTCTATGTGTGTCATAACTCCTAGTGTTCCTATGTCCTGGGCAGTCTGGAATAGTGCCCATCTCTCCCATACGTGTAGCATCCGATAAGTCTTTTATGTGGTACCCAGTGCGTATTAATCTGTATTGGTCTTGTTGTGGTGTTCTCTAATGCCTGGATACTTACCATCATTAGCTTCTCATTTTGTCTTTCTTTGTACTTACCTATGTTCCTATCGTGTTCTAGTGCAGATTCCCTGAGGGCATCTACAGTTATCCCATGCCAGTGGTAAGGATGTTTGCACTCTTACTTTAAACTTTGCTTTAGGCCATCCATAAGCACTGAGACAGCCACCTCCCTATGGTGCGCGTCATCTTTGATATCAGTAATTCCTGTGTATTTCAGACATTGCTAGCAAACTTCTAGCAAAATAATCCACGGCCGCTTCATTGTCTGTTTGTTTTATGGAAAAAATTTTGCTCCAGTCAACTACTACTGGAAAGTATATTCCTAATTGGGTAGTTATATGGGTCACATTTAATTGGTTGTCGGCATCTGATAAGGTCTTATCTTCCTCCAATTGACAATCTTTGATAAATTTCAAGCTATCAATGTAAGGAGGCAAACAGGACCTCAATACTACCCACCAGTCCTTTTTAGGGTCTGGAAACTCATAATGGTCCTTAACTCAGCTCTGGTCCATGTGCAATGCATGGCGATATTATTAATGGGAATTACTCCTTCTCTGTTTGCTTTCCCACTAGGGACAGCCAGAGTACGTATGGGGTACATTCCTGCCACTTCACTACTTCCTGACTCAGTTTTTTAAAATTACTGTTTCAGTGCTATGGCCCGTCTCATACTCCCCGCTTTCACTGATCTCAGCCGTCTCCTCTGTTTGAGTTGAGAAGCAGCCCCTCCTCTTGCTTGTTGGGTTTGTCCCTACTGCAGGCTGTTAATCGCATGAGAGACAGCCGAGATCAGGGTAGCTTCGTCCACCTCTCCTGCTCCGTTACCTTGGAACTTACTTAAGACAGGATATAAATTGCAAGGGTCAGTCTCATCAGTTTTTGTATTGGTTGTTACCTTTTCCCCATCCACATATGGTGGTGGTGCAGTTGACCCTATTTGTGTTACTATACTTGCATTTGCTGCATACCCCATTTCTCTCTGTTTCACCTTCATGCTGCCACAAATTTAAACAGTCATTTGGGTATATTTACTAAGCTCCCGGTTTTGTGGGTTTTTTTCAGTGTCATCTCGGGAATTTACCATACTCAAATCTCGGCAGTGATGAGGGCATTCATATATTTTTTTTAAGTCAGAGAAAAAAAAAATACGAATGAATACACGATCGGTCACACACGCCTGTTATTTGATACAACTCGGTAATTTACTAAAAAATCGTATTCACAAATCACTGCCGGCAAAAGCCAAACACTGCCGTGAAAGACCTGCTTTTCCCCCCCGTATTCTGATAAACATGCACGGATCTCACTGATCTGTGCATGCCTATCAGTGGGAAGGGGTGTGAAATGGTTAAAAATAAAAATTGCGTGGGGTCCCCACTCCTAAGCATAACCAGCCTCGAGCTCTTTGAGCCGGTCCTGGTTGTAAAAATACAGGGTAAAAATGACTGGGGTTCCCCCATATTTAAACAACCAGCACCGGGCTCTGCGCCTGGTCCTGGTGCCGAAAATACGGGGGACAAAAAACATAGGGGTCCCCCATATTTTTAACACCAGCACCGGGCTCCACTAGTCAGAGAGTTAATACCACAGCCGGGGGACACTTTTAAATTGGTCCCTGCGGCCCTGGCATTAAATCCCCAACTACTCACCCCTGGTAGGGGTACCCTGGAGGAGTGGGGACCCCTTACATCAAGGGGTCCCCCCCTCCAGCCACCCAAGGACCAAGGGTGAAGCCTGAGGCTGTCCCACCCATCTGTGGGCGGTGGATAGGCTGATAGCCTTTTGTGTAAAAAGAAAGAATATTGTTTTTTGTAGCAGAACTACAAGTCCCCGCAAGCCTCCCCCGCAAGCTGGTACTTGGACAACCACAAGTACCAGCATGCAGTGGGAAACGGGCCTGCTGGTACTTGTAGTTCTACTACAAAAAAAATACCCAAATAAAAACAAAACACAGACACCGTGAATGTAAGTTTAATGAACATACATGCACACTTATATACATACATACTTACCTATGTTGACCCGAAGCACTCGGTCCCCTTGTCCAGTAGAATCCAGTGGTACCTGTAAATAAAATTCTACTTACAAAGAATCCTGTGTAGATCGGTCCTCTTCTTAAAAGTTATAATCCAGGGACATGGCAAAAAAACAAACCGCTCACCCGACCCACGAACTGAAAGGGGATCCATGTTTACACATGGAGCCCCTTTCCCCGAATGTCGGGACCCCCCGTGACTCCTGTCAAAGAGGGTCCCTTCAGCCAATCAGGGAGCGCCACATCATGGCACTCTCCTGATTGGCTGTGCGCTCCTGCACTGTCAGTCAGGTGGTGCACTGCGGATACAATGTAGCGTAGCGGCGCTACATTATATGCAATGGTGGGAACTTTGCAGTCTGCGGTAGACCGCGAGGTTAAGTGGGGACACCCACAAGAGTGACCCCACTTAACCTCATGGTCTACCGCAGACCGCAAAGTTCCCATCTTTGGATATAATGTAGCTGCGCTACGCTACGCTACATTGTATCCAAAGTGCACCCACCGCCTGACTGACATTGCAGGAGCGCACAGCCAATCAGGAGAGTGCCATGACGTGGCGCTCCCTGATTGGCTGAAGGGACCCTCTTTGACAGGAGTCACGGGGGGTCCCGACATTAGGGGAAAGGGGATCCATGTGTAAACATGGATCCCCTTTCAGTTCGTGGGTCGGGTGAGCGGTTTGTTTTTTCCTGGATTATAACTTTTAAGAGAGGACCGATCTACACAGGATTCTTTGAAAGTATAATTTTATTTACAGGTACCCCTGGATTCTGCTAGACAAGGGGACAGAGTGCTTCGGGTCAACATAGGTAAGTAGGTATGTATGTATGTGTATATATATATATATATATATATATAAGTGTGCATGTATGTTCATTAAACTTTTACTTTCACGGTGTCTGTGTTTTGTTTTTATTTGGGTATTTTTTTTGTAGTAGAACTACAGGTACCAGCGGGCCCGTTTCCCCCCGCATGCTGGTACTTGTGGTTCTCCAAGCACCAGCTTGCGGGGGAGGCTTGCTGGGACTTGTAGTTCTGCTACAAAACACAATATTCTTTCTTTTTACACAAAAGGCTATCAGCCTCCCATCCACCGCCCACGGATGGGGGAGGGACACACAGCCTCAGGCTTCACCCCTGGTCCTTGGGTGGCTGGAGGGGGGGACCCCTTGATTTAAGGGGTCCCCACTCCTCCAGGGTACCCTGGCCAGGAGTGACTAGTTGGGGATTTAATGCCAGGGCCGCTGGGACCAATATAAAAAAGTGTCCTCTGGCTGTAGCATTATCTCTCTGACTAGTGGAGCCCGGTGCTGGTGTTAAAAATACGGGGGACCCCTACTTTTTTGTCCCCCGTATTTTTGGCACCAGGACCAGGCGCAGAGCCCGGTGCTGGTTGTTTAAATATGGGGGAACCCCAGTTATTTTTCCCTGTATTTTTACAACCAGGACCGGCTCAAAGAGCCCAAGGCTGGTTATGCATAGGAGGGGGGACCCCACGCAAATTTTTTGGGGGATTTTTAACTCTTTCTTCACTTCTCTGAATGCACACAATGAAGCCCTGCACGGATCTCACTTCCGTAAAACACTGCCTGACATTACGAATGACATCGACATCGGAAAAAACGAAAATGCAGAATACGACGGCATAGTAAATGAGATGTAAAAAAAACAAAAAGTTGCAAATACACACTACTGATGTCATTCGTGTTTAATTTCCCACCAAATCCCGACAATTACAAATCTTAGTAAATATACCCCATTATGTCTTATCCTCAGTTTATGAAATTTTATAAGACATATTCTATGTTTTTTTTGTTTTTTTTTTACAGTATGTAATACCTCTGGGTCAAAACTACCAATAATAGGAAATTATGTTTTACCTTTCTCATTCATACGTATTCTTTCACGAAAGCCAGTGTCTACCTACCATATTTCTGCATCATTATAGATATCGCTGACCCTTTTGGCCCGATATTTCCCGCAACCTGCACCTGAGTTGCAACAACGGCCATTCCACGTGAACCTTTAGCTCCCATTGCGGCTTTCTGCAATCCTTAAAGGTTTCTCTGAGAAATTCCTGTAGGGGATTACTGAGCTGCCCTCACACACTCCCTCCAACAGAGGAACAACTAACAATCAAGTAAGTAGTTGACGTAACCAGTGGAGTCGCCTACGTCGGCCACTTGTTACTAGGATGCTGGATATAGATTGTGCTTTACAGTGTCTCACATCAGCGGACCCATTTGCATGACTGGTCTGATTCTTTTGATCCGTTTCTTTCACTCCTTATCTCCCCCTTAGTAGAAGCTATAACTTAGAAGAAGTTATGCGGCCTGTACTCTGTTGTGAGAGGACAACAGATTTCCTCACAGTATCTCACACTAGCGGAGCCGTTTGTACGACTGGTCTGGATCTTTTGACCTGCTTTCTTTACACAAATCACGTTTGCGTTTAATACACAATGCAAATGACAGTGTCTAACACCAGCGGAGTAGTTTGCACAACAGGTCTGGTTCTTTTGACCTGACAATAAATAGGATTTTGGTTACCTACCTGTAAATCCTTTTCTCGTAGTCCGTAGAAGATGCTGGGGTCCACATTAGTACCATGGGGTATAGACTGGTCCACCAGGAGCCATTGGCACTTTAAGAGTCTGAGAGTGTGGGCTGGCTCCTCCCTCTATGCCCCTCATACCAGACTCAGTCAAGAAACTGTGCCCGAGGAGACGGACATCTTTGAGAGAAGGATTTAACACAGATAGTGGCAAGATTCATACCAGCTCACACATACAAGGCACATTAAGCTAACTTAGCTTGAAAACTCAGCAACTGCTGAAACATTACTTACCAAGTAACAATGCAGTACTTAACTAAAACGAAGTTGTACTGAACCAAATAACGATAGCAGGAAAACAAAGCGGTGGGCGGGCACCCAGCATCCTCTACGGACTACAAGAAAAGGATTTACCGGTAGGTAACCAAAATCCTATTTACTCTTACATCCTAGAGGATGCTGGGGTCCACATTAGTACCATGGGGATGTACCAAAGCTCCCAGAACGGGAGGGAGAGCGTGGAGGCTCCTGCAGAACTGATTGGCCTCTGATGATCTGAAGTTCAGTCAAAGTATGGAACTTGTAGAACTTTGCAAACATGTTCGACCCAGACCAAGTTGCAGCTCGGCAAAGTTGTAAAGCCGAGACACCCCGGGCAGCCGCCCAGGAAGACCCCACCTTACGAGTAGATTGGGCCTTGACAGTCGTAGGACACGGCAATCCTGCTGTAAAACACGCATGCTGGATAGTGAACCCGATCCAGTGAGAGAAGCAGGACACCAAATTTTCTTGGGATCATACATGACAAAGAGTCCGATTTTCTGTGATGAGCAGTCCTCTTCACATAGATTTTCAGAGCCCTTACAACATCTAAGGACTTTGATGAAATTGAGGAGTCAGTAGCCACTGGCACCACAATAGGTTGGTTGATATGAAATGCCGACACAACATTCGGAAGAAGCTGCTGACGTGTCCGGAGCTCATCTCTATCTTCGTGGAAGATCAAGTATGGGCTTTTACAGGACAAAGCCCCCCAACTCCGACACACATCTAGCAGAAGCTAAGGCCAACAACGTGACAGCATTCCATGTAAGAAATTTGACCTCAACCTCCTGTAGAGGCTCGAACCAGTCCGATTGGATGAACTGCAACACCACGTTAAGGTCCCAAGGCGCCGTAGGCGGTACAAAGGGAGGTTGGATGTGCAGAACTCCCTTCAAAAAAGTCTGAACCTCAGGGAGGGCAGCCAACTGTTTCTGGAAGAAAATATATAGGGCCGAAATCTGGACCTTCACAGATCCAAACCTCAGGCCCATATCCACACCGGCTTGTAGGCAGAGAAACCGTCCCAGTTGAAACTCCACCGCAGGAAATTTCTTGGACTCACACCAAGATACATATTTTTTCCAAATTCGATGGTAATGTTTAGACGTTACTCCTTTCCTAGCCTGTATCAGGGTAGGAATAACATTGTTCGGAATGCCCTTTTGAGCTAGTATAAGGCGTTCAACCTCCATGCCATCAAACGTAGCCGCAGTAAGTCTTGATAGGCGAACGGCCCCCGGCTGCAGCAGGTCCTCCCGAAGAGGAAGAGGCCTCGGCTCTTCTTGCAGTAGATCCAGAAGATCCGCGTACCAAGCCCTTCTTGGCCAGTCTGGAGCAATAAGGATCGCTTGAACCATTGTTCTCCTTATGAGCTTTAGAACTCTTCGGATGAAAGTGGAGGAAACACGTACACCGAATGGAACACCCACGGAGTCACTAGGGCGTCCACTGCAACTGATTGCGGGTCCCTCGACCTGGAACAATAGCTTCTTGTTGATACGAGATGCCATCATATTACGTTCCAAGGTTACTATATATATTCTACCTAAGATACATAAGGATCCACTCCACCCCCCGGGAAGACCAATCATATCAGGTTGCAATGGCATAACTGCCAATCTTTCAGCATTTATTGATTCCTTCCTGCAGCCTTTAGTGGCTAAAAGTAAATCATATTTGAAAGATACAGGAGATACATTAAGAAAATTACAACTTATTGATTGGGATACAGACTGTTTTTTATGTACAGCTGATGTGAGTACTCTGTACACCATAATTAAACCGACACAAGGTTTAGAGGCGGTATCATATTTTTTTAGATAGAAGTGATATGGAGGATTCATTGAAGGAATTTGTATTGGAAGGTATAGCTTTCATCCTGAAAAATAATTACTTTTATTTTAATGGAGATTATTATCTCCAACAGGTTGGCACTGCCATGGGCACCAGGTTTGCCCCTAGTTATGCCAACTTGTTCATGTCATACTGGGAAGAGTTGGCGGTGTGGCAGGACGAGTTGGCAGGGGCAGGCCTGGTGTCCTGGCATTGTTTTATTGATGACATTCTCTTCGTATGGAGAGGAAGCGAAGAGAGCCTTAATTCCTTTTGTGAAAAATTGAATCATAATGATAAAAATATTAAGCTAGTTTATACTATGAGTAAAAAGGAAATAAACTTTTTAGACTTAAATATATATATTAAAAATAACAAGTTGGAAACACAAATTTACAAAAAACCAAAAGACTCAAATTCCCTTATTGAGAAGGATAGCCAGCATCATGCAAACTGGTTGGAGGGAATACCCTTCAGCCAGTTTGTAAGAGTCAAACGAAATTGCTCTGAAATACAGGTGTGTAATACACAAATAGATCAAATTTCAAACTGCCTTGAAAATAAGGGCTATTAAAAGGAAAAATTACAGGTTGTTAAAGAAAGAGTTGAATCTATGTCGAGACAAGAATTACTGACTGAAAAACCCAAAAAACCTCCTTTGAAAAACCTGGAATGGTCTTTTATTTCTGGTTATAGTTTCTTACATCGAGAGATAGAAAAGATTTTTTCTAAAAATTGGAAACTTTTGGAACAAGACCATGTTCTAAAAGGGAATATACCTACAAGACCATCCTTTATTTATAGGAAGTCTAAATCGCTTAAGGATAAATTAGTTAAAAGTGCATTGAGTGATAATAAAAGGAGTAGTGAACGTGTACATGGTTTTCACAGATGTGGGTCCTGCTTGGTATGTCGAACTGTTAAAACCACAACTTCAAAATACAAAGAGGTTACTCAATTCATTACATGTACAACGAAAAATGTGATCTACGTAGTAGAGTGTAAATGTGGCCTATTGTATGTAGGCAAGACCACTAGAATGTTAAGTGAGACTTTGTGAGCATATTTATAACATCAGAAAAGGTCTTGAAACACACACTCTCTCAATGCACTTTAAACAATGTCACAAATCCAAAGAATGTGACATAAAAAATTTCTGGGGATTAGAGCAGGTTGTAGGAAATTGGAAAAATAAAAATATAGAAACAAGATTAGCTAAAACAGAAATGAAGTGGATATTTGATTTAAAAACATTGGTACCACGTGGGCTTAATGGTGAATTTGAATTGAGGTGGTTTTTAAATGAATAAGTTATTTTTATTGCTTATTTTAATATATTGTCTTTATTTATTTATTTATTGGATTTGAGCCCCTCGCCTTTATCTTTGATATATGAATGGACTTCCGCTATTATAAAAGAGTTGGAATGCACGTGAACCGCATACATAAGGAGATAGAACTGTGTCTGATGAACTTCCGCCATCACGGCGCTTTGACACGCTCGTGAACCGCACAGACAGGAAGACGGAAGTGAAACTAGACCTCCGGCGGTGGAACACAAAATCACGTGACCGGAAGCTACGAGAAGCCGGAATATCTCTAATGAATTTTTTAAACATTGTACAGCTGTTTGTTATTAAATGGGAGGATCTTGGGGTATATAAAGGAGGGATTGTTTAGTGTAGCATCATCCGCTTTTGAAAAAGGGAAACCGAAACGCGTTAAGCGGGTGTGCACCACTGTCCCGCTGTTTGCCTGAATATCATCGCTGTCCCCTGGAATAGGTGAGCTACATGCTTCCCGGGACTGTAGCCTACCAGCTGTTTATTGTGATCTCAGCATTACGGTGGGATTACTTTGGCATCTGTGGGAAGTGATATAGAGATTCTACATGCTTTTAAACATTTATGTGATGTAAGTGCAAACTTGTCAAAATAAAAATCTGTATACTTTTAAAGGAAGTCTGCACTATAAGCCTCTTTTTGCTTTATGTGTGTGAGATATTGTGTTCTACCTTTGTGGTAGACACATACACACTACATTTAGGTTGGAATTATGGAGAAAGAAGATTAATCCTTCTGGAAGCCAGCATAAGAGAAAGAAATTGTGATGAGCTCATTTTTTCAAGTTGCTTTGTGATTGTACATTTGTCTTTTAAAGACACATTCCTTTAAAAAAAAAAAAGGTCTCTGCACTATATGTTTTTTTTCTTTGTAAACTACATCCTTTTTATTAAATTGGTACACTTAGGTTCTAAGGATATGAAGATATTCCTTTACATGTAAGCCTAGTGAAGTGCCAGAGTGGAATATTACTTGTTTGTAATGAGATGCCATCATGTCGATCTGGGGTACACCCCAAAGATCTGTTATCTTCTTTCCAATGTGATTTTGGAAGATTAAGGATCCAGCCATGTTCCCTGAAAAGCTGGGTCGTGAGAGCTATGGACCGTAACAGCTTCTCCTTGGACGATACTTTTATCAGCAGATCGTCCAGATATGGAATTATGCTCAACCCCTGTCTGCGGAGGAGAATCATTTCCACCATCACCTTGGTGAATACCCTCTGTGCTGTGGAGAGGCCGAACGGCAGGGCCTGGAACTGAAAATGATAGTCCAACAGTGCGAATCGAAGATAAGCTTGATGCGGCAGCCAAATCGGAATGTGGAGGTACGCATCCTTGATATCCAGGGATACCAGGAATTCCCCCTCCTCCAGACCTGATCTCACTGCCCTTAGAGAATCCATTTTGAACTTGAACTCCCTCAGAAAGGGGTTTAGTGATTTTAAGTTGAGAATGGGCCTGACCGAACCATCCGGTTTGGGTACCACGAAAAGGTTTGAATAGTAACCTTTGTTTCGCATATGACTTGTGCCTCCACCAATTTCTGGATGGCTTTATGCAGGACAGTCCTGTCCGCCAGCAGAGCTGGCAAGCCCGATTTGAAAAATTGGTGAGGGAGATTTTGAAATTCCAGCCTGTTCCCCTGAGACACAATATCTTGCACCCAGGGGTCTAGGCCGGATGACACCCAGACGTGACTGAAATGCCTTAGTCTCGCTCCCACCGGCCCCACCTCTGGGGCGTGCAGTCCACCGTCATACGGAGGACTTTGGTGTACCTGAAGCAGGTTTCTGTTCTTGGGAACCTGCAGCCACAGGTTTCTTGGACTTGGACCGACCTCCCCGAAAGAAGGTGTTGTACGGCTTGGCCTTTCTGGGCTTGGTAGACCGAAAGGGCTGTGATGTAGCTGAAGAAAAGGGTTTCTTCGGAGCAGGTGTAGCTGAGGGAAGAAAGGGTGACTTACCAGCCATAGCCATGGAGATCCACGCATCGAACGCTTCCCCAAAGAGAGCCTTACCTGTGTAGGGTAGGGTCTCCACACTTCTCCTGGATTCTGCGTCAGCAGACCACTGGTGCAACCACAGTCCTCGACGAGCTGATACAGACATGGAAGAAATTCCCGCAGCCATGGAACCCAGGTCTTTCATGGATTCTACCAGAATTCCTGCCGAATCCTGAATGTTACGTAAAAACAATTAAACATCACATTTCTCCATAGTATCCAAGTCTTCAAGTAACGTGCCTGACCACTTTACTATGTCTTTGGCAATCAAAGCACTTGTAATAGTGGGACGTAGTATTGCCCCAGAAGCCGTGTATATGGATTTGAGCGTATTAGCAATTTTACGATCAGCCGGTGCTTTCAAGGCGGTAGATCCTGGAACAGGTAAAACCACCTTTTTTTGAGAGTCTGGACACTGACGCGTCAACAATAGACGGGTTTTCCCATTTTTCCTATCCTCTACCAGGAAAGGAAATGCCACCAGAACCCTTTTAGGTATCTGGAATTTTTTTCCGGGTTTTCCCAAGCGTTTTTAAAAAATAGCATTTAATTCCTTTGACGCAGGGAAGGTTAGCGAGGCTTTCTTATTTTCAGTAAAGTAAGCCTCCTCAACCTGTTCGGGTGTTGTATCAGCAATATTCAACACATCTCTAATAGCCTCTATCATCAACTGCACCACTTTAGCAAGAGATGCTGCCGCCCGCAACACATCTCCGTCACCGTCTGCAGTGTCAGAATTGGTATCCGTATCATCCTGCATGATCTGCGCAAGAGCACGTTTATGTGAATATACAGCGGGGAGCCCTGAGGTACCAGAACTGGGCCAGACTGCCATAGAGTTCTGTAAAGCCCGAGTTGCAGATTCATTTTGTGCAACCCTATTTGAAATCTGAGAAATCATAGATCTGATAGAGAATAACCACTCAGGCTCCCTTGCTGGTATCTGTGCTAAACCAGTGCAATCCTGATTACATGGAATGGGATCATCCTGAAAGAACATATCCTCTGCAGCATATGTGACAGAGTCTCTGGACATTGCTTAATGGAGACCACAGACACTACACACACACACGCACGAAAGGACAGAGATTCACCCCCAAGAATGGCGAGAGAGACACAGATTGGAGCAAACCCACACACAGCGCTTTTAATATAAAGGGACACCTTACTAGGTTACATAGTCTTAAAGCAGCCTCCGCCTCCTTCTACAACCCCCTGGTACCATGAGAGATAGCTGGAGTTGCTGGGGAGGGACTTGCTCTTCCTGGACAGCGCTGTGCAGGCAGGAAAATGGTGCTGAATGCTGCTGAATCCGCTCTGAGAAGCTCCGCCCCCAAAATGGCGCTGTCTTCCCGCTCTTCACAAGGATTATACTGGCCTGAGGTAAAATGCTGGCTGAGATCCACGGACCCCGACAGGTTTGCTGACCAGTGCAGGGTTCAGGCACTGACTCAGGGCGCCCCTCACAGCGCCGCACTAAGTACCGATGAGCCTCCGGAGCGCCGTTAGTACTGCGCTCCTACCCTGTTGCCGCCATCTTTACACCGGCCACCCGCTTGCTAGGGGGATCAGTGATTCACTCGCCACTGATCTTCAGCTCTGTAAGGGGGTGGCGGCATGCTGCAGGGGTGAGCGATCACCTGTGGCGGGGAACGATCTATCCCCTCAGGAGCTCAGTGTCCTGTCAGCGGAAATAGTGGCTGAGACCCCGCAGGGTGGGTCACTACTCCCCCCCTTAGTCCCACGAAGCAGGGAGGCTGTTGCAGCAGCCTCCCTGTAAAATAATAAACTCAAAAAAAAAAAAAAAATGACTAAAGAAGCTTTTTAGAGCTCCCCTAGCTGTGACCGGCTCCTCCTTTCTAAACTGAGTCTGGTAGGAGGGGCATAGAGGGAGGAGCCAGCCCACACTCTCAAACTATTAAAGTGCCAATGGCTCCTGGTGGACCCATCTATACCCCATGGTACTAATGTGGACCCCAGCATCCTCTAGGACGTAAGAGAAATGCGGGTTGACACACAGACGCATGGTCCGGCTATAAAACACACAAGTACTTGTTATCTGTATGTCTTATGGCTATGGAGACGTTTGGTGAAGGTACGCCTCTCCTAACCCTGCCTATCAGTCCTTCGTATTGTCGCTAATCGTACCTTCTACGAATCTACCTCATCCGTAGGCTATACACAAATCAATTTAACATACGGTATAAGGCTCATATGCCGCTGGGTCTCTCTACCCTGGCGTCACCTTGGTATACCCTTTTCTGGTTCACTCCACACACACTTTACTTTCAACCCACACAAATACACAATATTTTTCTGTACAGAAAAGAATCACTTCCCAAAACTGGTAATGTCCCAGAGGTCTTACTATACCCTTGTAAGATGTACACTAGTAATAGCCCATTTCAGGTTGGATTGTTATATTGCACCCTATACACTTCGCACGTATATACTTTTTTTCGCGTCCGGGTTCCGATTTCCAGCAACAATTTACACAATGCATTTCTTATACGCTTACCTAACTCTATGACTCAGTACAACTACTTGCGTACTTTTACTTAAAGCAACTTATATCTATTATTACTCAATTTAAACTGTGTTTCCTATAGCGTGCGTCGGAGGCTTCAGCCGCAAAGGCGCTCCAAATATGGTGTGATTACACAGCGTATTTTAGAACTCACCGGAGTGTACTTTAGCAATCGCAAAAGCGTACTTTAGCGCTCGCCAAGGATTACCTTAGTTGCTTGCAAAAGCATACTATAGTGCTCCCCGCAGGCACAGAGTGTCTTATTGTGAAAACACTCGCTGTTTGCAGATGAATCTCCGCTCAGCCGCGTGTTAACTGCGACCAAGTTTTGATTACAGGCTTATGATTTTACTATAGGTTTTAAACTTTTAGCAAACAAACAATCCAACTTGAATTAAGCCCTAAATGATTTGTATAAACCTGTGGCAGTGGCGCACCCAGGGGGGGTTCTGAGTACCAAGAAACCCCCCCTGATGGACCAAATAAATTTTATTGCTAATCACGGCTTGCGAATGTAGCTCCGCCCACTCACGGCATTAGACTCCGCCCACTCGCAGCATTCCCGTGATTTTCGGACGCTCTGGGTAGAGCTACACACACTGACTTCTCTCAGCCAGCGACAGGTGAACCAGAGCTAATGGTCACAAGTCTTGTGAGGCTGCCTAATCTGAATGTGACCACCACACAGACTGATCCCTTCCTAGCTGACCTCAGTAAGGAACCTCTGTCTTCAATCATCCATTGCTTCATATTCTTAAGGGCTTTAAACACAGTATACCAACATTTTTGTACATGTGCACTAATTTATTAGCTTTATGCATTGTGTGTGTGTGTGTGTGTGTGTGTGTGTGTGTATATGTCTTTTTCAAGCCAAATTAACAAGGTTAATAGCACCAGGAAAAACAAATGGGAACATAACTAATTGAATACATTAAATATAAAGAGTAAATAATAATATAAAAAATAAGAATTTACTTACCGATAATTCTATTTCTCGGAGTCCGTAGTGGATGCTGGGGTTCCTGAAAGGACCATGGGGAATAGCGGCTCCGCAGGAGACAGGGCACAAAAAGTAAAGCTTTAGGATCAGGTGGTGTGCACTGGCTCCTCCCCCTATGACCCTCCTCCAAGCCTCAGTTAGGATACTGTGCCCGGACGAGCGTACACAATAAGGAAGGATTTTGAATCCCGGGTAAGACTCATACCAGCCACACCAATCACACTGTACAACCTGTGATCTGAACCCAGTTAACAGTATGATAACAGCGGAGCCTCTGAAAAGATGGCTCACAACAATAATAACCCGATTTTTGTAACTATGTACAAGTAATGCAGATAATCCGCACTTGGGATGGGCGCCCAGCATCCACTACGGACTCCGAGAAATAGAATTATCGGTAAGTAAATTCTTATTTTCTCTATCGTCCTAGTGGATGCTGGGGTTCCTGAAAGGACCATGGGGATTATACCAAAGCTCCCAAACGGGCGGGAGAGTGCGGATGACTCTGCAGCACCGAATGAGAGAACTCCAGGTCCTCCTTAGCCAGGGTATCAAATTTGTAGGATTTTACAAACGTGTTTGCCCCTGACTAAATAGCCGCTCGGCAAAGTTGTAAAGCCGAGACCCCTCGGGCAGCCGCCCAAGATGAGCCCACCTTCCTTGTGGAATGGGCATTTACATATTTTGGCTGTGGCAGGCCTGCCACAGAATGTGCAAGCTGAATTGTATTACACATCCAACTAGCAATAGTCTGCTTAGAAGCAAGAGCACCCAGTTTGTTGGGTGCATACAGGATAACAGCAAGTCAGTTTTCCTGACTCCAGCCGTCCTGGAAACATATTTTTCAGGGCCCTGACAACATCCAGCAACTTGGAGTCCTCCAAGTCCCTAGTAGGCGCAAGGCACCACAATAAGCTGGTTCAGGTGAAACACTGACACCACCTTAGGGAGAGAACTGGGGACGAGTCCGCAGCTCTGCCCTGTCCGAATGGACAAACAGATATGGGCTTTTTTGAGAAAAAACCCACCAATTTGACACTCGCCTGGCCCAGGCCAGGGCCAAGAGCATGGTCACTTTTCATGTGAGATGCTTCAAATCCACAGATTTGACTGGTTTTAAACCAATGTGATTTGAGGAATCCCAGAACTACGTTGAGATCCCACAGTGCCACTGGAGGCACAAAAGGGGGTTGTATATGCAATACTCCCTTGACAAACTTCTGGACTTCAGGAACTGAAGCCAATTCTTTCTGGAAGAAAATCGACAGGGCCGAAATTTGAACCTTAATGGGCCCCAATTTGAGGCCCATAGACACTCCTGTTTGCAGGAAATGCAGGAATCGACCGAGTTGAAATTTCTTCGTGGGGCCTTCCTGGCCTCACACCACGCAACATATTTTCGCCACATGTGGTGATAATGTTGTGCGGTCACCTCCTTCCTGGCTTTGACCAGGGTAGGAATGACCTCTTCCGGAATGCCTTTTTCCCTTAGGATCCGGCGTTCCACCGCCATGCCGTCAAACGCAGCTGCGGTAAGTCTTGGAACAGACATGGTACTTGCTGAAGCAAGTCCCTTCTTAGCGGCAGAGGCCATAAGTCCTCTGTGAGCATCTCTTGAAGTTCCGGGTACCAAGTCCTTCTTGGCCAATCCGGAGCCATGAGTATAGTTCTTACTCCTCTACGTCTTATAATTCTCAGTACCTTAGGTATGAGAAGCAGAGGAGGGAACACATACACCGACTGGTACACCCACGGTGTTACCAGAACGTCCACAGCTATTGCCTGAGGGTCTCTTGACCTGGCGCAATACCTGTCCCGTTTTTTGTTCAGACGGGACGCCATCATGTCCACCTTTGGTATTTCCCAACGGTTCACCATCATGTGGAAAAACTTCCCGATGAAGTTTCCACTCTCCCGGGTGGAGGTCGTGCCTGCTGAGGAAGTCTGCTTCCCAGTTTCCACTCCCGGAATGAAACACTGCTGACAGTGCTATCACATGATTTTCCGCCCAGCGAAAAGTCCTTGCAGTTTTTTCCATTGCCCTCCTGCTTCTTGTGCCGCCCTGTCTATTTACGTGGGCGACTGCCGTGATGTTTTTCCCACTGGATCAATACCGGCTGACCTTGAAGCAGAGGTCTTGCTAAGCTTAGAGCATTATAAATTTACCCTTAGCTCCAGTATATTTATGTGGAGAAAAGTCTCCAGACTTGATCACACTCCCTGGAAATTTTTTCCTTGTGTGACTGCTCCCCAGCCTCTCGGGCTGGCCTCCGTGGTCACCAGCATCCAATCCTGAATGCCGAATCTGCGGCCCTCTAGAAGATGAGCACTCTGTAACCACCACAGGAGAGACACCCTTGTCCTTGGATATAGGGTTATCCGCTGATGCATCTGAAGATGCGATCCGGACCATTTGTCCAGCAGATCCCACTGAAAAGTTCTTGCGTGAAATCTGCCGAATGGAATTGCTTCGTAGGAAGCCACCATTTTTACCAGGACCCTTGTGCAATGATGCACTGACACTTTTCCTGGTTTTAGGAGGTTCTTGACTAGCTCGGATAACTCCCTGGCTTTCTCATCCGGGAGAAACACCTTTTTCTGGACTGTGTCCAGAATCATCCCTAGGCACAGCAGACGTGTCGTCAGGATCAGCTGCGATTTTGGAATATTTAGAATCCCTCCGTGCTGTTGTAGCAGTATCCGAGATAGTGCTACTCCGACCTCCAACTGTTCCCTGGACTTTGCCCTTATCAGGAGATCGTCCAAGTAAGGGGTAATTAAGACGCCTTTTCTTCGAAGAAGAATCATCATTTCGGCCATTACCTTGGTAAGGACCCGGGGTGCCGTGGACAATCCAAACGGCAGCGTCTGAAACTGACAGTGACAGTTCTATACCACGAACCTGAGGTACCCTTAGTGAGAAGGGCAAATTTGGGACATGGAGGTAAGCATCCCTGATGTCCCGGGACACTATATAGTCCCCTTCTTCCTGGTTCGTTATCACTGCTCTGAGTGACTCCATCTTGATTTGAACCTGTGTAAGTGTTCAAATTTTTTTAGATTTAGAATAGGTCTCACCTAGCCTTCTGGCTTCAGTACCACAATATAGTGTGGAATAATACCCCTTTCCTTGTTGTAGGAGGGGTAATTTGATTATCACCTGCTGGGAATACAGCTTGTGAATTTTTTCCCATACTGCCTCCTTGTCGGAGGGATACCTTGGTAAAGCAGACTTCAGGAGCCTGCGAGGGGGAAACGTTTCGACATTCCAATCTGTACCCCTGGGATACTACTTGTAGGATCCAGGGGTCCTGTACGGTCCCAGCGTCATGCTGAGAGCTTGGCAGAAGCGGTGGAAGGCTTCTGTTCCTGGGAATGGGCTGCCTGCTGCAGTCTTCTTCCCTTTCCTCTATCCCTGGGCAAATATGACTCTTATAGGGACGAAAGGACTGAGGCTGAAAAGACGGTGTCTTTTTCTGCAGAGATGTGACTTAGGGTAAAAACGGTGGATTTTCCAGCAGTTGCCGTGGCCACCAGGTCCGATGGACCGACCCCAAATAACTCCTCTTCCTTTATACGGCAATACACCTTTGTGCCGTTTGGAATCTGCATCACCTGACCACTGTCGTGTCCATAAACATCTTCTGGCAGATATGGACATCGCACTTACTCTTGATGCCAGAGTGCAAATATCCCTCTGTGCATCTCGCATATATAGAAATGCATCCTTTAAATGCTCTATAGTCAATAAAATACTGTCCCTGTCAAGGGTATCAATATTTTTAGTCAGGGAATCCGACCAAGCCACCCCAGCTCTGCACATCCAGGCTGAGGCGATCGCTGGTCGCAGTATAACACCAGTATGTGTGTATATACTTTTATATGATATTTTCCAGCCTCCTGTCAGCTGGCTCCTTGAGGACGGCCCTATCTATAGACGGTACCGCCACTTGTTTTGATAAGCGTGTGAGCGCCTTATCCACCCTAAGGGGTGTTTCCCAACGCGCCCTAACTTCTGGCGGGAAAGGGTATACCGCCAATAATTTTCTATCGGGGGGAACCCACGCATCATCACACACTTCATTTAATTTATCTGATTCAGGAAAAACTACAGGTAGTTTTTTCACATCCCACATAATACCCTCTTTTGTGGTACTTGTAGTATCAGAAATATGTAACACCTCCTTCATTGCCCTTAACGTGTGGCCCTAATAAGGAATACGTTTGTTTATTCACCGTCGACACTGGATTCAGTGTCCGTGTCTGTGTCGACCGACTAAGGTAAACGGGCGTTTTAAAACCCCTGACGGTGTTTTTGAGACGTCTGGACCGTACTAATTGTTTGTCGGCCGTCTCATGTCGTCAACCGACCTTGCAGCGTGTTGACATTATCACGTAATTCCCTAAATAAGCCATCCATTCCGGTGTCGACTCCCTAGAGAGTGACATCACCATTACAGGCAATTGCTCCGCCTCCTCACCAACATCGTCCTCATACATGTCGACACACACGTACCGACACACAGCACACACACAGGGAATGCTCTGATAGAGGACAGGACCCACTAGCCCTTTGGAGAGACAGAGGGAGAGTTTGCCAGCACACACCAAAAAACGCTATAAATATATAGGGACAACCTTATATAAGTGTTTTCCCTTATAGCATCTTTTTATATATTTCTAACGCCAAATTAGTGCCCCCCCTCTCTGTTTTAACCCTGTTTCTGTAGTGCAGTGCAGGGGAGAGCCTGGGAGCCTTCCCTCCAGCCTTTCTGTGAGGGAAAATGGCGCTGTGTGCTGAGGAGATAGGCCCCGCCCCTTTTTCGGCGGGCTCGTCTCCCGCTCTTCAACGGATTCTGGCAGGGGTTAAATATCTCCATATAGCCCCCGGAGGCTATATGTGAGGTATTTTTTGCCAAAAAATAGGTTTACATTGCCTCCCAGGGCGCCCCCCTCCCAGCGCCCTGCACCCTCAGTGACTGCCGTGTGAAGTGTGCTGAGAGCAATGGCGCACAGCTGCAGTGCTGTGCGCTACCTTAAGAAGACTGAGGAGTCTTCTGCCGCCGATTCTGGACCTTCTTCTCTTTTCAGCATCTGCAAGGGGGCCGGCGGCGAGGCTCCGGTGACCATCCAGGCTGTACCTGTGATCGTCCCTCTGGAGCTAATGTCCAGTAGCCAAAGAAGCCAATCCATCCTGCACGCAGGTGAGTTCACTTCTTCTCCCCTAAGTCCCTCGTTGCAGTGATCCTGTTGCCAGCAGGACTCACTGTAAAATAAAAAACCTAAGCTAAACTTTTCTAAGCAGCTCTTTAGGAGAGCCACCTAGATTGCACCCTTCTCGGCCGGGCACAAAAATCTAACTGAGGCTTGGAGGAGGGTCATAGGGGGAGGAGCCAGTGCACACCACCTGATCCTAAAGCTTTACTTTTTGTGCCCTGTCTCCTGCGGAGCCGCTATTCCCCATGGTCCTTTCAGGAACCCCAGCATCCACTAGGACGATAGAGAAATTATGTATATATAAAACTACTGAAGGCTACTTGATTGAGGGGGTAATTCAGACCTGATCGCTCGCAAGTGTTTTTTTGCTGTCTTGCATTCAGATAGTCGCCGCCCATAGGGGAGTGTATTTTCGCTGTGCAAGTGTGCGATCACATATGTTGCAGAGCTGCACAAACTGATTTTGTGCAATCTCTGAGTAGCCCAGAACTTACTCAGCTGCTGCGATCACTTCAGCCTGTCCGGGACCGTATTTGACGTCAGACACCCGCCCTGCAAACGCTCAGTTACGCCTGTGTTTTCACAGGCACTCCCAGAAAAATAAGAATTTACTTACCGATAATTCTATTTCTCGTAGTCCGTAGTGGATGCTGGGAACTCCGTAAGGACCATGGGGAATAGCGGCTCCGCAGGAGACTGGGCACAAAAGTAAAAGCTTTAGGACTACCTGGTGTGCACTGGCTCCTCCCCCTATGACCCTCCTCCAAGCCTCAGTTAGGATACTGTGCCCGGACGAGCGTACACAATAAGGAAGGATTTTGAATCCCGGGTAAGACTCATACCAGCCACACCAATCACACCGTACAACCTGCGATCTGAACCCAGTTAACAGCATGATAACAGCGGAGCCTCTGAAAAGATGGCTCACAACAATAATAACCCGATTTTTGTAACAATAACTATGTACAAGTATTGCAGACAATCCGCACTTGGGATGGGCGCCCAGCATCCACTACGGACTACGAGAAATAGAATTATCGGTAAGTAAATTCTTATTTTCTCTGACGTCCTAGTGGATGCTGGGAACTCCGTAAGGACCATGGGGATTATACCAAAGCTCCCAAACGGGCGGGAGAGTGCGGATGACTCTGCAGCACCGAATGAGAGAACTCCAGGTCCTCCTCAGCCAGGGTATCAAATTTGTAGAATTTTGCAAACGTGTTTGCCCCTGACCAAGTAGCTGCTCGGCAAAGTTGTAAAGCCGAGACCCCTCGGGCAGCCGCCCAAGATGAGCCCACCTTCCTTGTGGAATGGGCTTTTACAGATTTTGGCTGTGGCCGGCCTGCCACAGAATGTGCAAGCTGAATTGTACTACAAATCCAACGAGCAATAGTCTGCCTAGAAGCAGGAGCACCCAGCTTGTTGGGTGCATACAGGATAAACAGCGAGTCAGATTTTCTGACTCCAGCCGTCCTGGAAACATATACTTTCAGGGCCCTGACTACGTCCAGCAACTTGGAGTCCTCCAAGTCCCTAGTAGCCGCAGGTACCACAATAGGCTGGTTCAAGTGAAACGCTGAAACCACCTTAGGGAGAAATTGAGGACGAGTCCTCAATTTTGCCCTGTCCGTATGAAAAATTAGGTAAGGGCTTTTATAGGATAAAGCCGCCAATTCTGAGACACGCCTGGCTGAAGCCAGGGCTAACAGCATTACCACTTTCCATGTGAGATATTTTAAGTCCACAGTGGTGAGTGGTTCAAACCAATGTGATTTTAGGAACCCCAAAACTACCTTGAGATCCCAAGGTGCAACTGGAGGCACAAAAGGAGGCAGTATATGCAGTACCCCCTTGACAAACGTCTGAACTTCAGGAACTGAAGCCAGTTCTTTCTGGAGGAAAATCGACAGGGCCGAAATCTGAACCTTAATGGACCCTAATTTTAGGCCCATAGACAGTCCTGTTTGCAGGAAATGCAGGAAACGACCCAGTTGAAATTCCTCTGTAGGGGCCTTCCTGGCCTCACACCACGCAACATATTTACGCCAAATACGGTGATAATGTTGCACGGTTACATCCTTCCTGGCTTTGATCAGGGTAGGGATGACTTCATCAGGAATGCCTTTTTCCTTCAGGATCCGGCGTTCAACCGCCATGCCGTCAAACGCAGCCGCGGTAAGTCTTGGAACAGACAGGGTCCCTGCTGGAGCAGGTCCCTTCTTAGAGGTAGAGGCCATGGGTCCTCCGTGAGCATCTCTTGAAGTTCCGGGTACCAAGTCCTTCTTGGCCAATCCGGAGCCACGAGTATAGTCCTTACTCCTCTCCTTCTTATGATTCTCAGTACCTTGGGTATGAGAGGCAGAGGAGGGAACACATACACTGACTGGTACACCCACGGTGTTGCGTCCACAGCTATTGCCTGAGGGTCCCTTGACCTGGCGCAATATCTGTCTAGTTTTTTGTTGAGGCGGGACGCCATCATGTCCACCTTTGGTTTTTCCCAACAGTTCACAATCATGTGGAAGACTTCTGGGTGAAGTCCCCACTCCCCCGGGTGGAGGTCTGTCTGCTGAGGAAGTCTGCTTCCCAGTTGTCCACTCCCGGAATGAACACTGCTGACAGTGCTATCACATGATTTTCCGCCCAGCGAAGAATCCTTGCAACTTCTGCCATTGCCCTCCTGCTTCTTGTGCCGCCCTGTCTGTTTACGTGGGCGACTGCCGTGATGTTGTCCGACTGGATCAACACCGGCTGACCCTGAAGCAGAGGCCTTGCTTGACTTAGGGCATTGTAAATGGCCCTTAGTTCCAGGATATTTATGTGAAATTACGTTTCCATGCTTGACCACAAGCCCTGGAAATTTCTTCCCTGTGTGACTGCTCCCCAGCCTCTCAGGCTGGCATCCGTGGTCACCAGGACCCAGTCCTGAATGCCGAATCTGCGGCCCTCTAGAAGATGAGCACTCTGCAACCACCACAGGAGAGACACCCTTGTCCTTGGAGACAGGGTTATCCGCTGATGCATCTGAAGATGCGATCCGGACCATTTGTCCAGCAGATCCCACTGAAAAGTTCTTGCGTGGAATCTGCCGAATGGAATCGCTTCGTAAGAAGCCACCATTTTTCCCAGGACCCTTGTGCATTGATGCACTGACACTTGGCCTGGTTTTAGGAGGTTCCTGACTAGTCGGATAACTCCCTGGCTTTCTCCTCCGGGAGAAACACCTTTTTCTGGACTGTGTCCAGAATCATCCCTAGGAACAGCAGACGTGTCGTCGGAATCAGCTGCGATTTTGGAATATTTAGAATCCACCCGTGCTGTCGTAGTACTACTTGAGATAGTGCTACTCCGACCTCTAACTGTTCCCTGGACCTTGCCCTTATCAGGAGATCGTCCAAGTAAGGGATAATTAAGACGCCTTTTCTTCGAAGAAGAATCCTCTTCCAGGTTCGCTATCACTGCTCTGAGTGACTCCATCTTGAATTTGAACCTTTGTATGTAAGTGTTCAAGGATTTCAGATTTAAAATAGGTCTCACCGAGCCGTCCGGCTTCGGTACCACAAACAGCGTGGAATAATACCCCTTTCCCTGTTGTAGGAGGGGTACCTTGATTATCACCTGCTGGGAATACAGCTTGTGAATGGCTTCCAATACCGCCTCCCTGTCGGAGGGAGACGTTGGTAAAGCAGACTTCAGGAACCGGCGAGGGGGAGACGTCTCGAATTCCAATTTGTACCCCTGAGATACTACCTGCAGGATCCAGGGGTCCACTTGCGAGTGAGCCCACTGCGCGCTGAAATTCTTGAGACGACCCCCCACCGTACCTGAGTCCGCTTGTAAGGCCCCAGCGTCATGCTGAGGACTTGGCAGAAGCGGGGGAGGGCTTCTGTTCCTGGGAAGAGGCTGCCTGCTGCAGTCTTTTTCCCCTTCCTCTGCCCCGGGGCAGAAATGAGTGGCCTTTTGCCCGCTTGCCCTTATGGGGACGAAAGGACTGAGCCTGAAAAGACGGTGTCTTTTTCTGCTGAGAGGTGACCTGGGGTAAAAAGGTGGATTTCCCAGCCGTTGCCGTGGCCACCAGGTCCGATAGACCGACCCCAAATAACTAGACCGACCCCAAATAACTCCTCCCCTTATTACGGCAATACTTCCATATGCCGTTTGGAATCCGCATCACCTGACCACTGTCGCGTCCATAACCCTCTTCTGGCAGAAATGGACAGCGCACTTACTCTTGATGCCAGAGTGCAAATATCCCTCTGTGCATCTCGCATATATAGAAATGCATCCTTTAAATGCTCTATAGTCAATAATATACTGTCCCTGTCCAGGGTATCAATATTTTCAGTCAGGGAATCCGACCAAGCCACCCCAGCACTGCACATCAAGACTGAGGCGATTGCTGGTCGCAGTATAACACCAGTATGTGTGTATATACTTTTTAGGATATTTTCCAGCTTCCTATCAGATGGCTCCTTGAGGGCGGCCGTATCAGGAGACGGTAACGCCACTTGTTTTGATAAGCGTGTGAGCGCCTTATCTACCCTAGGGGGTGTTTCCCAACGCGCCCTAACCTCTGGCGGGAAAGGGTATAATGCCAATAACTTTTTAGAAATTAGCAGTTTTTTATCGGGGGAAACCCACGCTTCATCACACACCTCATTTAATTCATCTGATTCAGGAAAAACTACGGGTAGTTTTTTCACACCCCACATAATACCCTTTTTTGTGGTACTTGTAGTATCAGAAATGTTCAAAACCTCCTTCATTGCCGTGATCATGTAACGTGTGGCCCTACTGGAAATCACGTTTGTTTCCTCACCGTCGACACTGGAGTCAGTGTCCGTGTCTGTGTCGACCATCTGAGGTAACGGGCGCTTTAGAGCCCCTGACGGTGTTTGAGACGCCTGGACAGGTACTAACTGATTTTCCGGCTGTCTCATGTCGTCAACAGTCTTTTGTAAAGTGCTGACGCTATCACGTAATTCCTTCCATAAGACCATCCAGTCAGGTGTCGACTCCCTAGGGGGTGACATCACTATTACAGGCAATTGCTCCGCCTCCATACCATTTTCCTCCTCATACATGTCGACACAAACGTACCGACACACAGCACACACACAGGGAATGCTCTGATAGAGGACAGGACCCCACTAGCCCTTTGGGGAGACAGAGGGAGAGTTTGCCAGCACACACCAGAGCGCTATATATATACAGGGATAACCTTATATAAGTGTTTTTCCCTTATATAGCTGCTGTATTGATTAATCTGCCAAATTAGTGCCCCCCCTCTCTTGTTTTACCCTGTTTCTGTAGTGCAGGACTGCAGGGGAGAGTCAGGGAGACGTCCTTCCAGCGGAGCTGTGAGGGAAAATGGCGCTTGTGTGCTGAGGAGATAGGCTCCGCCCCCTTCTCGGCGGCCTTTCTCCCGCTTTTATAAGGAAAACTGGCAGGGGTTAAATGCATCCATATAGCCCAGGAGCTATATGTGATGTATTTTTCGCCATCTAAGGTGTTTTTATTGCGTCTCAGGGCGCCCCCCCCCAGCGCCCTGCACCCTCAGTGACCGGAGTGTGAAGTGTGCTGAGAGCAATGGCGCACAGCTGCGGTGCTGTGCGCTACCTTATTGAAGACAGGACGTCTTCTGCCGCCGATTTCTCTGGCTCTGTAAGGGGGCGGGCGGCGCGGCTCTGGGACCCATCCATGGCTGGGCCTGTGATCGTCCCTCTGGAGCTAATGTCCAGTAGCCTAAGAAGCCCAATCCACTCTGCACGCAGGTGAGTTCGCTTCTTCTCCCCTTAGTTGTGTACGCTCGTCCGGGCACAGTATCCTAACTGAGGCTTGGAGGAGGGTCATAGGGGGAGGAGCCAGTGCACACCAGGTAGTCCTAAAGCTTTTACTTTTGTGCCCAGTCTCCTGCGGAGCCGCTATTCCCCATGGTCCTTACGGAGTTCCCAGCATCCACTAGGACGTCAGAGAAATAAGATTTTACTTACCGGTAAATCTATTTCTCGTAGTCCGTAGTGGATGCTGGGGACTCCGTAAGGACCATGGGGAATAGACGGGCTCCGCAGGAGACATGGACACTTTAAGAAAGAATTTAGATTATGGTGTGCTCTGGCTCCTCCCTCTATGTCCCTCCTCCAGACCTCAGTTAGAGAAACTGTGCCCGGAAGAGCTGACAGTACAAGGAAAGGATTTTGGTAATCCAGGGCAAGATACATACCAGCCACACCAATCACACCGTATAACTTGTGATAAACTTACCCAGTCAACAGTATGAACAACAACAGAGCATCAGTGCAACCCTGATGCAACAATAACATAGCCCTTATTGCAGCAATAACTATATACAAGTATTGCAGAAGAAGTCCACACTTGGGACGGGCGCCCAGCATCCTCTACGGACTACGAGAAATAGATTTACCGGTAAGTAAAATCTTATATTCTCTAACGTCCTAGTGGATGCTGGGGACTCCGTAAGGACCATGGGGATTATACCAAAGCTCCCAAACGGGCGGGAGAGTGCGGATGACTCTGCAGCACCGAATGAGCAAACACACGGTCCTCCTCAGCCAGGGTATCAAACTTGTAGAACTTTGCAAAAGTGTTTGAACCTGACCAAGTAGCCGCTCGGCACAGCTGTAATGCCGAGACCCCTTGGGCAGCCGCCCAAGAAGAGCCCACCTTCCTAGTGGAATGGGCCTTAACTGATTTTGGCAGCGGCAATCCAGCCGCAGAATGATCCTGCTGAATCGTGTTACAGATCCAGCGAGCAATAGTCTGCTTTGAAGCACCAAGCTTGTTGGAAGCATACAGGAGAAACAAAGATTCTGTTTTCCTGACCCTAGCCGTTCTGGCTACATAAACCTTCAAAGCCCTGACCACATCAAGCCACTCGGAATCCTCTAAGTCAGTAGTAGCCACAGGCACCACAATAGGTTGGTTTATATGAAAAGATGAAACCACTTTTGGCAGGAATTGTGGACGGGTCCGCAACTCTGCTCTATCCGCATGGAAAACCAGATAGGGGCTTTTATGTGACAAAGCCGCCAATTCTGACACACGCCTAACCGAAGCCAAGGCCAGTAGCATGACCACCTTCCACGTGAGATATTTCAATTCCACCGTTTTGAGTGGTTCAAACCAGTGGGATTTCAGGAAACTCAACACCACGTTAAGATCCCAAGGTGCCACTGGGGGCACAAAAGGGGGCTGAATATGCAGCACTCCCTTCACAAACGTCTGAACTTCAGGTAGAGAAGCCAGCTCTTTTTGAAAGAAAATGGATAGGGCCGAAATCTGGACCTTAATGGAACCCAATTTTAGGCCCAAAGTCACTCCTGACTGTAGGAAGTGAAGGAAACGGCCCAGCTGGAATTCCTCCGTAGGGGCATTCCTGGCCTCACACCAAGCAACATGTTTTCGCCAAATACGGTGATAATGTTGAGCCGTCACGTCCTTCCTAGCCTTTATCAGCGTAGGAATGACCTCATCCGGAATGCCTTTTTCCGCTAGGATCCGGCGTTCAACCGCCATGCCGTCAAACGCAGCCGCGGTAAGTCTTGGAACAGACAAGGCCCTTGTTGCAACAAGTCCTGTCTTAGAGGAAGAGGCCACGGGTCCTCCGTGAGCATTTCTTGCAGATCTGGATACCAAGTCCTTCTTGGCCAATCCGGAACAATGAGTATTGTTCTCACTCCTCTTTTTCTTACGATTCGCAACACCTTTGGTATGAGAGGAAGAGGAGGGAATACATAGACCGACTGGAACACCCACGGTGTTACCAGGGCGTCTACAGCTATCGCCTGAGGGTTCCTTGACCTGGCGCAATACCTCTGTAGTTTTTTGTTGAGGCGGGATGCCATCATGTCCACCTGTGGCAGTTCCCACCGACTTGCAATCTGTGCGAAGACTTCTTGATGAAGTCCCTACTCCCCCGGGTGAAGGTCGTGCCTGCTGAGGAAGTCTGCTTCCCAGTTGTCCACTCCCGGGATGAACACTACTGACAGTGCACTGACGTGATTCTCCGCCCAGCGAAGAATTCTGGTGGCTTCCACCATCGCCACCCTGCTCCTTGTGCCGCCTTGTCGGTTTACATGAGCCACAGCGGTGATGTTGTCTGACTGAATCAGAACCGGTTGACCGCGAAGCAGGGTCTCTGCTTGACGTAGGGCGTTGTATATGGCCCTTAGTTCCAGGATGTTGATGTGAAGGCAAGTCTCCTGACTTGACCACAGACCTTGGAAATTTCTTCCCTGTGTGACTGCTCCCCACCCTCTGAGGCTTGCATCCGTGGTCACCAGGACCCAGTCCTGAATGCCGAATCTGCGGCCCTCGAGAAGGTGAGCACTCCGCAGCCACCACAGGAGAGACACCCTGGCCCTCGGGGATAGGGTGATTAACCGATGCTTCTGAAGATGTGATCCGGACCATTTGTCCAGTAAGTCCCATTGAAAGGTCCTCGCATGGAACCTGCCGAAGGGAATGGCCTCGTATGATGCCACCATCTTTCCCAGGACTCAAGTGCAGTGATGCACTGACACCTGTTTTGGTTTTAATAGGCCCCTGACCAGTGTCATGAGTTCCTGAGCTTTCTCTATCGGGAGATAAACCCTTTTCTGGTCTGTGTCCAGAATCATGCCCAGGAAAAACAGACAAATCGTAGGAACCAACTGCGACTTTGGAATATTTAGAATCCAGCCGTGTTGCCGTAACACTTCCAGAGAACGTGCTGATCAGCAACTGCTCTCTTGACCTCGCTTTTATGAGAAGATCGTCCAAGTATGGGATGATTGTGACCCCCTGCTTCCGCAGGAGCACCATCATTTCCGCCATTACCTTGGTAAATATTCTCGGAGCCGTGGAGAGACCAAACGGCAACATCTGAAATTGGTAATGACAATCCTGTACCACAAATCTGAGGTACGCCTGATGAGGTGGATAAATGGGGACATGAAGGTATGCATCCTTTATGTCCAGAGACACCATAAAATCCCCCCCTTCCAGGCTTGCAATGACCGCTCTCAGCGATTCCATCTTGAACCGGAACCTTTTCAGGTACATGTTCAGGGATTTTAAATTCAATATGGGTCTGACCGAATCGTCCGGTTTCGGTACTACAAACATGGTCGAATAATAACCCTTTCCTTGTTGAAGGAGGGAAACCTTGACCACCACCTGTTGAAGATACAATTTGTGAATTGCAGTTAACACTATTTCCCTCTCTAAGGGGGAAGCTGGCAGGGCCGATTTGAGGTATTGGTGAGGGGGCATCTCTTCGAATTCCAGCTTGTATCCCTGAGACACAATATCTATTGCCCAAGGATCCAACTGGGAGTGAACCCACTTGTGGCTGAAATTTCGGAGACGCGCCCCCACCGGGCCTAGCTCCGCCTGTGGAACCCCAGCGTCATGCGGTGGATTTAGTGGAAGCCGGGGAGGACTTCTGTTCCTGGGAACTAGCTGTGTTGTGCAGCTTCTTTCCTCTGCCCCTGCCCCTGGCAAGAAAGGACGCACCTCGGACTTTCTTGTTTTTCTGTGATCGAAAGGACTGCATTTGGTAATACGGTGCTTTCTTAGGCTGTGAGGAAACATAGGGCAAAAAATTTGACTTTCCAGCCGTAGCTGTGGAGACCAGGTCCGAGAGACCCTCCCCAGACAATTCCTCACCCTTGTAAGGTAAAACCTCCATGTGCCTTTTTGAGTCGGCATCACCTGTCCATTGCCGAGTCCACAGGACCCTTCTGGCAGAAATTGACATAGCATTTATTCTAGAACCTAGTAGGCTAATGTCTCTCTGAGCATCTCTCATATAAAGGACAGTGTCTTTAATATGCCCCAGGGTCATTAATATAGTATCCTTGTCTAAGGTATCAAGTTCCTCAGATAAGGTATCCGTCCATGCTGCTACAGCACTACACACCCAAGCCGACGCGATTGCCGGCCTCAGTAAGGTACCTGAATGTGTATAAATGGACTTCAGGGTACCCTCCTGTTTTCTATCCGCAGCATCTTTGAGGGTAGCCGTATCCTGTGACGGCAGGGCTACCTTCTTGGATAAGCGTGTCAAAGCTTTGTCCACCCTAGGGGAGGATTCCCAGCGTAACCTGTCCGTTGGCGAGAAAGGATACGCCATAAGAATCCTTTTGGAAATCTGCAGTTTTTTATCTGGAGATTCTCAAGCCTTTTCACATAACTCATTTAGCTCGTGTGAGGGGGGAAAGGTTACCTCCGGCTTCTTTTCCCCATACATATGAACCCTCTTGTCAGGGACTGGGGTTTCCTCTGTGATGTGCAACACATCCTTAATTGCTATAATCATATAACGGATGGATTTAGCCAATTTTGACTGTAACCTTGCATCATCGTAATCGACACTGGAGTCAGAATCCATGTCGGTATCCGTGTCAATAATTTGGGATAGTGGGTGCTTCTGAGACCCTGTCGGCCTCTGCGACATAGGATCAGGCATGGGTTGGGACCCTGACTGTCCTGAGGCTTCAGCTTTTTCCAACCTTTTATGTAAGGAATTAACATTATCATTTAAAACCTTCCACATATCCATCCAATCAGGTGTCGGTGCCGTCGGCAGAGACACCACATTCATTTGCTCCCGCTCTGCTTCCACATAGCCTTCCTCATCAGACATGTCGACACAAGCGTACCGACACACCACACACACAGGGAATGCCCTTTTTGAAGACAGTTCCCCCACAAGGCCCTTTGGTGAGAGAGAGTATGCCAGCACACACCCCAGCGCTATATAACCCAGGAATAACACACTAACTTAATGTTAACCCAGTAGCTGCTGTATTTGTGTTTTTAGCGCCTAATTATGTGCCCCCCCCTCTCTTTTTACCCTTTTTCTACCGTGATCTGCAGGGGAGAGCCTGGGGAGCTGTGGAGAAAAAAATGGCGCTGGTGAGTGCTGAGGGAAAAGCCCCGCCCCCTCGACGGCGGGCTTCTGTCCCGCTAAAATACTTATCTTTTTGGCGGGGGCTCATACATATATACAGTGCCCAACTGTATATATGTTTACTTTTGCCAACAGAGGTCCATATGCTGCCCAGGGCGCCCCCCTGCGCCCTTGCAGTGACCGGAGTATGTGAGGTGTGTATGGAGCAATGGCGCACAGCTGCAGTGCTGTGCGTTACCTCATGTGAAGAACGGAGTCTTCTGCCGCCGATTTCGAAGTCTTCTTTGCTTCTCATACTCACCCGGCTTCTGTCTTCCGGCTCTGCGAGGGGGGGCGGCGGCGCGGCTCTGGGATCGGACGACGAGGGTGAGATCCTGTGTACGATCCCTCTGGAGCTAATGGTGTCCAGTAGCCCAAGAAGCAGGACCTATCTTCAGAGAGTAGGTCTGCTTCTCTCCCCTCTGTCCCACGATGCAGGGAGTCTGTTGCCAGCAGAGCTCCCTGAAAATAAGAAACCTAACAAAATACTTTCTTATAGCAAGCTCAGGAGAGCTCACTGAACAGCACCCAGCTCGTCCGGGCACAGATTCAAACTGAGGTCTGGAGGAGGGACATAGAGGGAGGAGCCAGAGCACACCAGAATCTAAATTCTTTCTTAAAGTGCCCATGTCTCCTGCGGAGCCCGTCTATTCCCCATGGTCCTTACGAAGTCCCCAGCATCCACTAGGACGTTAGAGAAAATGGTCAGTTGACACCCACAAATGCCCTCTTCCTGTCAATCTCCTTGTGATCGCCCGTGCGATCGCTTTTTTCGCACCATCCCGTCGCTATGCACCAATGCCCGATGCAGTTGTCTGACGAGCCTGCGCATTGCGGTGCATACGCATGCGCGGTTCAGACCTGATTGCAGGCTGTGAGAAAACGTAGGTCTGATCGCAGGCTGTGAGAAAATGATCAGGTCTGAATTACTCCCTGAGATACCAATATATTAATAGCACCTGAAGTCTAAAATCATAGCATATAGCAAGTGAGGTGTAGAAAGGGGTTTGGTATTTATTACCGGCTGATGCGTTGCCGGCTGTCAGGATCCTGACAGCGGCATCCCGTCCTCCAGAATGCCGGCAGCGGGGTGAGCGCTGAGTCCCCTTGCGGGCTTGCTGCGCTCGCCACTCTGTGGGCATCCACGAGTGGAATAGCCCTGTTGCGCAGGGATTCCGACTGACGGCATTGTTTGTTGTCAGGATTCCGGAGTCGCTATCCTGACCGCCGGGATCCCGACAGCCAGCAAATTAAACAAATCCCATAGAAAGTCCTAAAATCTCATTGTATGATTTGACGTTGCTGCTGAAGAAGACATGGGGAAATTTGTCTGATGGAAACCCCCCTTTACAAATCCTGTGTTTGCCCCTGCTGTGGCAACCATACAGCTACCCACAAAAGAGAGACGACAATACATATTTAACACAGATAATACAGTAAAACTAATTGCACCCAGTACAGATAAGGAAATAAATGTTCCTTATCGTCCCTGGATTCACTTTAATACTTTGCAGACTTACACAAAACAGCAGACGTGGTTTGTCAGCATTGGATGAAAAAGAGACAAAAAAAACAAAAAACTAAACAATTTTGTTAGCCTTAAAATGACGCGTCCTCCACCCTTTGGTGACAAACCAAAGTCTGCCGCTGTTTCTGCGCAAAATCAGCAAAAAAATAAGATTTTACTCACCGGTAAATCTATTTCTCGTAGTCCGTAGTGGATGCTGGGACTCCGTAAGGACCATGGGGAATAGCGGCTCCGCAGGAGACTGGGCACAACTAAAGAAAGCTTTAGGACTACCTGGTGTGCACTGGCTCCTTCCACCATGACCCTCCTCCAGACCTCAGTTAGGATACTGTGCCCGGAAGAGCTGACACAATAAGGAAGGATTTTGAATCCCGGGTAAGACTCATACCAGCCACACCAATCACACCGTATAACTCGTGATACTATACCCAGTTAACAGTATGAAATATAACTGAGCCTCTGAACAGATGGCTTAACAATAACCCTTTAGTTAGGCAATAACTATAAACAAGTATTGCAGACAATCCGCACTTGGGATGGGCGCCCAGCATCCACTACGGACTACGAGAAATAGATTTACCGGTGAGTAAAATCTTATTTTCTCTGACGTCCTAAGTGGATGCTGGGACTCCGTAAGTACCATGGGGATTATACCAAAGCTCCCAAACGGGCGGGAGAGTGCGGATGACTCTGCAGCACCGATTGAGCAAACAGGAGGTCCTCCTCAGCCAGGGTATCAAACTTGTAGACTCTTGCAAAAATGTTTGAACCCGACCAAGTAACAGCTCGGCAAATTTGTAAAGCCGAGACCCCTCGGGCAGCCGCCCAAGAAGAGCCCACTTTCCTCGTGGAATGGGCTTTTACAGATTTAGGGTGCGGCAGTCCAGCCGCAGAATGTGCAAGTTGAATCGTGCTACAGATCCAGCGAGCAATAGTCTGCTTAGAAGCAGGAACACCCAGCTTGTTGGGTGCATACAGGATAAATAGCGAGTCAGTTTTCCTGACTCCAGCCGTCCTGGAAACATATACTTTTCAGGGCCCTGACTACGTCCAGTAACTTGGAATCCTCCAAGTCCCAAGTAGCCGCAGGCACCACAATAGGTTGGTTCACATGAAAAACTGATACCACCTTAGGAAGGAATTGGGAACGAGTCCTCAATTCCGCCTTATCCATATAAAATACAGATAAGGGCCTTTGCATGACAAAACCGCCAATTCTGATCACGCCTGGCCGACGCCAAGGCCCACAGCATGACCACTTTCCACGTGAGGTATTGTAGCTCCACGGATTTAAGTGGCTCAACCCAATGCGACTTCAGGAAATCCAACACCACGTTGAGATCCCACGGTGCCACTGGAGGCACAAACGGGGGCTGACTATGCAGCACTCCCTTAACAAAAGTCTGAACTTCAGGCAGTGAAGCCAGTTCTATTTTGGAAGAAAATCGATAGAGCCTAAATCTGGACCTTAATGGAACCCAATTTTAGGCCCGTAGTCACCTCTGACTGTAGGAAGTGCAGAAATCGACCTAGCTGAAATTCCTCCTTTGGGGCCTTCCTGGCCTCACAGCACGCAACATATTTCCGCCATATGCGGTGATAATGGTTTGCGTTCACTTCTTTCCTAGCTTTAATTAGCGTAGGGATAACTTCCTCCGGAATGCCCTTTTCCTTCAGGATCCGGCGTTCAACCGCCATGCCGCCAACGCAGCCGCGGTACGTCTTGGAACAGACAGGCCCCCTGCTACAGCAGGTCCTGTCTGAGCGGCAGAGGCCATGGGTCCTCTGAGATCATTTCTTGGAGTTCTGGGTACCAAGCTCTTCTTGGCCAATCCGGAACAATGAGTATAGTTCTTACTCCTCTCCTTCTTATTATTCTCATTACCCTGGGTAAGAGAGGCAGAGAAGGGAACACATACACCGACTGGTACACCAACGGTGTTACCAGAGCGTCCACAGCTATCGCCTGAGGGTCCCTTGACCTGGCGCAATATCTTTGTAGCTTTTTGTTCAGGCGGGATACCATCATGTCCACCTGTGGCCTTTCCCAACGGTGTACAATCATTTGGAAGACTTCTGGATGAAGTCCCCACTCTCCCGGGTGGAGGTCGTGTCTGCTGAGAAAGTCTGCTTCTCAGTTGTCCACTCCGGGAATGAACACTGCTGACAGTGCTAACACATGATTTTCCGCCCATCGGAGAATCCTTGTGGCTTCTGCCATTGCCATCCTGCTTCTTGTGCTGCCCTGTCGGTTTACATGAGCGACCGCCGTGATGTTGTCTGACTGGATCAGCACCGGCCGGTGTTGAAGCAGGGGTCTAGCCTGACTTAGGGCATTGTAAATGGCCCTTAGTTCCAGAATATTAATGTGTAGGGAAGTCTCCTGACTTTTCTTGAAAGTTTCTTCCCTGTGTGACTGCCCCCCAGCCTCGAAGGCTGGCATCGGTGGTCACCAGGACCCAGTCCTGTATGCCGAAACTGCGGCCCCCTGGAAGATGAGCACTCTGCAGCCACCACAACAGCGACACCCTGGCCCTTGGAGACAGGGTTATCCGCCGATGCATCTGAAGATGCGACCCGGACCACTTGTCCAACAGATCCCACTGGAAGATCCTTGCATGGGACCTGGCGAATGGAATTTCTTCGTAAGAAGCTACCATCTTTCCCAGGGCTCGCGTGCATTGATGCACCGACACCTGTATTTGTATTAGGAGGTCTCTGTCTAGAGACGACAACTCCTTGGACTTCTCCTCCGGGAGAAACCCTTTTTATCCTGTTCTGTGTCCAGAACCATACCCAGGAACAGTAGACGCGTCGTAGGAACCAGCTGCGACTTTGGAATATTCAGAATCCAGCCGTGCTGTTGTAGCACTTCCCGAGATAGTGCTACTCCGACGAACAACTGCTCCCTGGACCTCGCCTTTATAAGGAGATCGTCCAAGTACGGGATAATTATTTCGGCCATTACCTTGGTAAATACCCTCGGTGCCGGGGACAGACCAACGGCAACGTCTGGAATTGGTAATGACAATCCTGTACCACAATTTTGAGGTACTCCTGGTGAAGAGGGTAAATAGGGACATGCAGGTAAGCATCCTTTCAGTGATACCATGAAATTCTCCAGGCTTGCAATAATCGCCCTGAGCGATTCCATTTTGAACTTGAACCTTCGTATATAAGTGTTCAAGGATTTCAATTTTAGAATGGGTCTCACCGAACCGTCTGGTTTCGGTACCACAACATTTTGGAATAGTAACCCCGGCCTTGTTGAAGGAGGGGTACCTTGATTTCACCTGCTGGAAGTACAGCTTGTGAATTGCCGCCAGTACTACCTTTCTCCGAGGGCAGCAGGCAAGGCTGATGTGAGGTAACGGCGAGGGGGAGTCGCCTCGAACTCCAGCCTGTATCCCTGTGATACTACTTGCAGAACCTAGGGATCCACCTGTGGGCAAGCCCACTGGTCCCTGAAGTTCCCGAGACGCGCCCACACCGCACCTGTCTCCACCTGTGGAGCCCCAGCGTCATGCGGTGGACTCAGAGGAAGCGGGGGAAGATTTTTGATTCTGGGAACTGGCTGTCTGGTGCAGCTTTTTCCTTCTTCCCTTGTCTCTATGCAGAAAGGAAGCGCCTTTGACCCGCTTGCTTTTCTGAAGCCGAAAGGACTGTACCTGAAAATACGGTGCTTTCTTAGGCTGTGAGGAAACCTGAGGTAAAAATTTTTCTTCCCAGCTGTTGCTGTGGATACGAGGTCCCAGAGACGTTCCCCCAACAATTCCTCACCCTTATAAGGCAGAATCTCCATGTGCCTTTTAAAGGCAGCATCACCTGTCCACTGCCGGGTCTCTAATACCCTCCTGGCAGAATGGACATTGCATTAATTCTGGATGCCAGCCGGCAAATATCCCTCTGTGCATCCTTCATATATAAGACGACGTCTTTAATATGCTCTATGTTAGCAAAATATTATCCCTGTCTAGGGTATTAATATTATCTGACAGGGTATCAGACCACGCTGCAGCAGCACTATTTATGCTGAGGCAATTGCAGGTCTCATTATAGAACCTGAGTGTGTATATACAGACTTCAGGATAGCCTCCTGCTTTTTATCAGCAGACTCCTTCAAGGTGGCCGTATCCTAAGACGGCAGTGCCACCTTTTTTGACAAACGTGTGAGCGCCTTATCCACCTTAGGGGATATCTCCCAACGTGACCTATCCTCTGGCGGGAAAGGGTACGCCATCAGTAACTTTTTAGAAATTACCAGTTTCTTATCAGGGGAACCCACGCTTCTTTACACACTTCATTCACTCATCTGATGGGGTAACAAAACACTGGCTGCTTTTTCTCCCCAAAAATAAAACCCCTTTTATGTGGTACTTGGGTTCATGTCAGAAATGTGTAACACATTTTTCATTGCCGAGATCATGTAACGGATGTTCCTAGTGGATTGTGTATATATCTCAACCTCGTCGACACTGGAGTCCGACTCCGTGTCGACCTCTGTGTCTGCCATCTGAGGTAACGGGCGTTTTTTGAGCCCCTGATGGCCTTTGAGACGCCTGGGCAGGCGCGGGCTGAGAAGCCGGCTGTCCCACAGCTGTTACGTCATCCAGCCTTTTATGTAAGGAGTTGACATTGTCGGTTAATACCTTCCACCTATCCATCCACTCTGGTTTCGGCCCCACAGGGGGCGACATCCCATTTATCGGCCTCTGCTCCGCCTCCACGTAACCTTCCTCATCCAACATGTCGACACAGCCGTACCGACACACCGCACACACACAGGGAATGCTCTGACTGAGGACAGGACCCCACAAAGTCCTTTGGGGAGACAGAGAGAGAGTATGCCAGCACACACCAGAGCGCTATATAATGCAGGGATTAACACTATAACTGAGTGATTTTTCCCCCAATAGCTGCTTGTATACACATATTTCGCCTAAATTTAGTGCCCCCCCTCTCTTTTTAACCCTTTGAGCCTGAAAACTACAGGGGAGAGCCTGGGGAGCTATCTTCCAGCTGCACTGTGAAGATAAAATGGCGCCAGTGTGCTGAGGGAGATAGCCCCGCCCCTTTTTCGGCTGACTTTTCTCCCGCTTTTTCATGGATTCTGGCAGGGGTAATTTATCACATATATAGCCCTGGGACTATATATTGTGATGATTTGCCAGCCAAGGTGTATTATATTGCCCTCAGGGCGCCCCCCCCCCAGCGCCCTGCACCCATCAGTGACCGGAGTGTGAGGTGTGCATGAGGAGCAATGGCGCACAGCTGCAGTGCTGTGCGCTACCTTGTTGAAGACAGAAGTCTTCTGCCGACGATTTTCCGGAACACTTCTTGCTTCTGGCTCTGTAAGGGGGACGGCGGCGCGGCTCCGGGACCGAACACCAAGGTCGGGTCCTGCGGTCGATCCCTCTGGAGCTAATGGTGTCCAGTAGCCTAAGAAGCCCAAACTACCACCAGTTAGGTAGGTTCGCTTCTTCTCCCCTTAGTCCCTCGCTGCAGTGAGTCTGTTGCCAGCAGATCTCACTGTAAAATAAAAAAACCTAAATTATACTTTCTTTCTAGGAGCTCAGGAGAGCCCCTAGTGTGCATCCAGCTCAGCCGGGCACAAGATTCTAAATGAGGTCTGGAGGAGGGTCATGGTGGGAGGAGCCAGTGCACACCAGGTAGTCCTAAAGCTTTCTTTAGTTGTGCCCAGTCTCCTGCGGAGCCGCTATTCCCCATGGTCCTTACGGAGTCCCAGCATCCACTTAGGACGTCAGAGAAATATAGAAGAGCCCCCAAACTGTGAAAGTTGACAATCTTCAAAAACCAGTGCAATCATTAATGTAACCGGACACAACTCTGCGCCAATTAGCATACGGCACCTCCGGTGCTAGGAATACGCAAGCTCAAACCTGTGAGCGTATGGACGTAACTCCGATGAGAAGTGCAACACTTTACCTTAAATAAACACGTTACAAGTGTACTGCGCTCCAACCCGCAAACATTTAATAAAGAGAAAAGGAGAAAACAGAATGCAGTAACAATTGATCAAACATTAAAACACAGGTATACAGAGAAATGCAATTACAATATATTACACCAATAGGGACTTACAGGTAACAGACCAAATACATACGCAGGCGCCCCTGGATCCAGGCCACAGTTGTCAGCAGATAACCGCGATGATTTGAGTTAGGAGAGCTAATGCTTACTATGGCTTGTCCTACAGGATTTCCAAGCCCCACCGTGCAGTGGGGGATGCACTGCTACAATTGGTCAGTAAAGTACACAGTTTCAAATCTTGATAGTACATTGGTCCCCTTCAAAGGTATTGTCTTCAGGAATGCGACTGTTACTGTCCTAAGGGTTTCACCAGATAACCAGTTTCTGTGTACCTAATTACTTATTCATATTATGGTCACATATCTGATACTTGCTAATATCTTGCGAATGCCACGGTCTTTTTGCTACTACCGGATATTTGCTAATGAACTGACGATCATATTGATAACAGACATGGGGAGATAATATGTCCCTGTGTGTCTATAAGCGTAATTGTGCAATTGTCAATATTATACACACACACACACACACATTATATTATATATATATATACATATATACATATATATATATATATATATATATACACTGCAACAACGGCTTGGCACTCTGGACAATATAGGAATAAATGTGGTGCCCTCCCCACATGCATAGACAGTTCCTTGGTTCTTATAAATAAGAATAAAGGGCGGCACTCCAAATTCTTCAATATAAATAAATTCCTTTAGTGAAATTCCATATTAAATAATCGTCAACGTTTCAAGGCCCTCCGGCCTTTTCGTCAGGACGTAGTTACAAACGTGCAGAATAGTGAATATACAGCATTGCAAACAGATGTACTTTAACATACCTTTTATAAGATGCAGGTGTGCCACAGGTGTTGGCGTCCGTCGTCCTCCCGTTCGGCCAGCGTGACGTCCTCCCGGATCTGACATCATCTCAGCGCCCGTCCGTCCGGCCACCAGGGTTTCCATAGCAACCAGTCGCGGCTCTCTCTCTGCCTCCCGGGAGTGCGGTGTGCGCCCTCCTGTGGTCACTGCAAAAATACATAATCATATCATATGTAGTGTCAAACAAACTTAAATCAAGTGAAAAAACTGTACTCAAATCGGTGAAACAAAAGTGTGACACAAAATAGTGATGATATGGTAGTGCATATTGTTAGTCTAAAAACAAAAGATTAAAAACAATGCCAGAGATATAATCGATGTTATAATTAATGCACAATCTCCCTCTACTCCAATGCATGAAATCAAGAAATTCTTGTGTCATTATATCTAAACCTCTTTATGTCATAATCTCCCATCAAGGAAACATTGAATAAGGCCGTCTGGAGAGCCTAAGCTAAATGGGATCCACTTCACTATTCTATTTCATAGGAATATACTCCACGAGATCTTCTCATTGAGACCCCTTGGAGCTATAGTGTCCAAAATGTGAATCCACTTGGATTCACATTGACTCAACCGTCTCTTTCTATCACCTCCTCTAACATCGAGGGGGACGTGGTCGATGATCTTATATTTCAAAGAAGTCAGTGGATGGTGCACTTTCTTAAAGTGGCGTGTCACCGGTTGGTCGCAGTCTTTATCTTCTAATGCGGCCTTAATGGCCGATCGATGTAGGGCCATCCTTTCCCTGAAGATTCTTGTCGTTTGTCCTACATAATAAAGCCCACAAGGGCATATTATGATGTACACTACATACTGGGTTGTACATGTCAATACATGATTGTTCTTATATTTATGTCCAGTGTGTGGGTGTTTAAAGTATGGCCCTGAATCAAGATAATTACATGTAGTACATGATATACACCTGTAACATCCCATTTTCTTTTTCTGAACAAGAAAGGATGTCTTACCAGTGTTAGGAGTGTATTCTACTCTAGATTTAACAAGTATGTCTCTCAGGTTCTTGCCTCTTTTGTAACAAGGCATCAACTGTTTATCTTTAAAGATAGGTAACTCACTATCCCCACTCACTATCGGCCACAAAGCTTTCATTGCCCGGGGCATAACTTGACTAGCTAGAGTGTACTCCGATATTAATGGGATCTTATCTGGTTTAGTCTTGGGGGTATCAGGTCTCAAAAGAGCCTCCCTCGGTGTATTTAACACCTTTCGCTTAGATTCTTCCAAAAGTGATCTTAGATATCCCCTGTGTGTAAATTTATCTTGAACGAGATCTAAGACCGGTTCCAATGTGTTTACATCACTTGTAATTCTAGCTGCTCTTAACATCTGTGTTCTAGGTAGAGCTTTTTTCAAAGGAGGTGAGTGGCAACTGCTATAGTGTAATAACGTATTTCGGTCAGTACTCTTATGGTACAACTCCGTGGCGACAATACCATCTACCACCTTTACCTTCACATCTAAATAATTAATTGTTTCACAACTATATTGAAATGTAAATTTTACAGGATGATCAAGAGCATTGATTTGCGAAATCCATTGGGTCAATTCACTCTCTGATCCCGTCCAGATCATAAAGAGATCATCTATGTATCTCGTATACATCATGATCTTCTGGTGAATATTCTGATCTGAAAAGAAAAAATTGCGTTCCTGTTCAAACATAAATACATTGGCGTACGATGGGGAAACATTCGTCCCCATCGCACAACCAGTGCACTGTAGGTAAAATTTACCGTTGTGAACGAAAAAAATTTCGTGTTCGTATAAATTCCAACAACCGTAAAAATAGTGGGATATCAAGATCACAAAACTGATTAGAATATAGAAAACTCCTCATGCATTCTAAACCCATGGAGTGTGGTATAATCTTATACAGATTCTTTACATCCAAGGTGCACATCAAGGCACCTGCTGGAATCTGCCCTATTTTTTCAAGTTTCAACAAAAATTGTGTGGTATCTTTCAAAAAAGTTTCCTGTTTCATCACTAACGGCTGTAACAGAAAATCTAAAAAATTTATTTATGTTTGAACAGGAACGCAATTTTTTCTTTTCAGATCAGAATATTCACCAGAAGATCATGATGTATACGAGATACATAGATGATCTCTTTATGATCTGGACGGGATCAGAGAGTGACCGAAATACGCTATTATACTATAGCAGTTGCCACCCACCTCCTTCAGGGAAAGGATGGCCCTACATCGATCGGCCATTAAGGCCGCATTAGAAGATAAAGACTGCGACCAACCGGTGGCACGCCACTTTAAGAAAGCGCACCATCCACTGACTTCTTTGAAATATAAGATCATCGACCACGTCCCCCTCGATGTTAGAGGAGGTGATAGAAAGAGACGGTTGAGTCAATGTGAATCCAAGTGGATTCACATTTTGGACACTATAGCTCCAAGGGGTCTCAATGAGAAGATCTCGTGGAGTATATTCCTATGAAATAGAATAGTGGAATGGATCCCATTTAGCTTAGGCTCTCCAGACGGCCTTATTCAATGTTTCCTTGATGGGAGATTATGACATAAAGAGGTTTAGATATAATGACATAAGAATTTCTTGATTTCATGCATTGGAGTAGAGGGAGATTGTGCATTAATTATAACATCGATTATATCTCTGGCATTGTTTTTAATCTTTTGTTTTTAGACTAACAATATGCACTACCATATCATCACTATTTTGTGTCACACTTTTGTTTCACCGATTTGAGTACAGTTTTTTCACTTGATTTAAGTTTGTTTGACACTACATAGGATATGATTATGTATTTTTGCAGTGACCACAGGAGGGCGCACACCACACTCCCGGGAGGCAGTGAGAGAGCCGCGACTGGTTGCTATGGAAACCCTGGTGACCGGACGGACGGGCGCTGAGATGACGTCAGATCCGGGAGGACGTCATGCTGGCCGAACGGGAGGACGACGGACGCCAACACCTGTGGTACACCTGCATCTTATAAAAGGTATGTTAAAGCACATCTGTTTGCAATGCTGTATATTCCCTATTCTGCACGTTTGTAACTACGTCCTGACGAAAAGGCCGGAGGACCTTGAAACGTTGACTATTATTTAATATGGAATTTCACTAAAGGAATTTATTTATATTGAAGAATTTGGAGTGCTGCCCTTTATTCTTATTTATAAGAACCAAGGAACTATATATATATATATATATATATATATAGCGTGTTGGGCAGATGGTGCCTATATGTATATTATTTGTAAGTAAGAAGTATTTGCTATGTGTTACAGTATATTAACAAATGCGTCTTCTACCATATTGTGCACAGTAAGTCGCCGTTACGGTCATTCGCGCCCTACCGTATTACTTATAGAATGCGTATTTGACGCATGTGTCATGGGCGCGCCCATTAGTAAATGCCATAGTGTATTCTAAATATCGAAATATGCAATTTGACTTTGACAAACGGAATCGGAGGAAATAGGTAGATCAGCTGGTAAGGCCAAGGCAAAGTCAGTGCATCCACTGCCCTCGCCTGAGGGTCCCTGGTTCGTGAGCAAATACCATGGAAGTTTCTTGTTGAGATGAAACGTCATCATGTCGATTTGCTGGCAGCCCCACCGGTTGATGACCTGCTGGAAGACCTGCTGGTGGAGTCCCCACTCCCCCGGGTGAGATCGCGACAACTCAGGAAGTCCGCTTCCCAGTTGTCCACACCCGGAATGAAGATTTCTAACATTGCTCTTGCATTTTTTTTCCACCCAGAGGAGTATCTTTGACACCTCTCGCATGCAAGCTCTGCTTTTTGTCCCTCCTTGTGGACAAAGCTGTGGCGTTGTCTGACTGTACCTGGATCGCGTGATAGGCCTGAAGCAGAGCATTGTAGATCGCCCGAAATTCCAAAAAGTTGATCGGAAGGAGGCTTTCGTGGGCTGACCACCTGCCCTGGAACTGCGCCCCTTGGGAGACAGCTCCCCATCCTTGTAGACTCGCATCTGTCGTGAGGAGGGTCCAATCCTGAATTCCGAAACTCCGCCCCTCCAGTAGATTGGAGGACTGCAGCCACCACAGGAGGGAAATCCTGGCCTGAGGCGACAGCTGTATCATCCGGTGCATCTGAAGATGTGAACCGGACCATTTTCTCAGGAGATCCAGCTGAAAAAGTTCTGGCATGGAACATGCCATATTGGATCACCTCGTAGGAGGCGACCATCTTCCCCAACAATCTTATGCAAAGATGGATGGACACTCGAGCAGGTCGGAGTACCATGCTGACCATCTCCTGAAGTGTTCTCGCCTTGTTCTCTGGTTAGAACACCTTCTGTGCCACAGTATCCATCAACATCCCCAGGAACAGAAGCTGCTGATTCGGCTCCAGGTGGGACTTCTGTAAGTTGAGGATGCACCCATGGTGTGACAGAAGTTGGATAGTGCGGTCGATATGGAGCAACAAAAGCTCCCTGGATCTTGCTTTGATCAGACGGTCATCCAGGTAAGGTACAATGTTGACTCCCTGGACCTGAGCTGGAACATCATCTCCGCCATCACCTTTGTGAACACCCTCGGAGCTGTGGACAGGCCGAAGGGCAGTGCCTGGAATTGGAAGTGATTGTCCAGCAGTGCAAACCGCAGGTACGCCTGATGAGGTAGCCAAATCGGAATATGGAGGTAGGCATCAATGATATCCAAGGAGACCATGAATTCCTGTTCTTCCAGGCCCGCAAATCACTGCTCGCGGATTCAACGATTTTAGATTCAAAATGGGTCTTACCGAACCATCCGGTTTTGGTACCACAAACAGGTTTGAGTAAAACCCTTTGCAGCACTGCGATATTGGTACTGGAACAATGACGAGGGACTGGACCAACTTTAGGATGGCCTGTTGCAACGTAACTGGCACATCCTCCAAAGATGGTAAGCTTGATTTGAAAAATCGTTGGGGAGAAGTACTGTCGAACTCAATCTTATTGCCCTGAGAAACGAGATCTCTGACCCAGGTATCCTTGCAGGAAGCCTACCAGACGCGGCTGAAGTGACGCAGTCGAGCTCCCACCTCGAGATCCCCTCAGGGTTGGTAGGCACCATCATGCGGAGGCCTTAGCGAAAGCAGAACTGGTAGTCTGTTCCTGAGAGCTGGTGCTTGCAGGCTTTTTGGACTTACCTCTGGTGCCTCTAGTCACATTGGAGGAACCTCTGGCCTTAGATCGAAATCTGTGAGACCGAAAGAACTGGACAGATGGCCCCGGGTAGGAGCGTGTCGCTGGTGGGGCCCCAGAGGGGAGAAACATGGATTTCCCAGCCGTAATTTTGGAAATCCAGGTATCCAATTCAACCCCAAAGAGCCATTCCCTAGAAAAGGTGTGGGAATCCACACTGCATTTGAATTCTGCGTCCGCAATCCACTGACGCAACCACAAGGCTCTGCGCGCCGACACTGCCATGGCAGAAGTCCTAGCATTAATGTTCCCCATCTCCTTGAGCGAATCACAGAGGAAACATGTAGTGTCCTGAATGTGTTTTAGGAGGGTCACCATAGTGACCAAGGGCATATCCCCCCCAGAGGCCCCCCTGAATTTGAGTGGCCCAGGAATGAATGGCATGCATCATCCAGCAACCCGCAATGACCATCCTTTGCGATACACCTGCTGCCATGTAAATAGATTTGAGTGTAGTCTCTATTTTCCTATCCCCAGGATCCTTTATGGTAAAGGAGCCCGGGGCAGGCAGCACCGCCATTTTGGACAGTCGAGAGACTGATACATCAACCCCTGGGGGTTCCTCCCAAAATATCCTACCTTCAGGAGCAAATGGGATAGTGCGCAAAAATTTTTTGGACACTTGGAATTTTTTGTCTGGATTTTTCCAGGCCAGCTTCAATAGGTCATCTAACTCTGCAGAATCAGGGAAAGAGATATTAGGCTTGTTTTGTACAAAGAAAAATGACTGCTGTGACGCAGCGTCCTCTAGAGGGAGCTTTACAAAGTCCCGTATAGCCTGAATTAGGGGTTCAATACCCTGAGCAGAATCGGGATCCCGAAGTAACACAACTAAAGAGAATTCTTCTGCGCACTCTAGGAGCTGCAGTCTACGACTGTGTTAATGGTGTGTCACCATCCACACACCGATAGAGAACTCTGAATGCAATATGTAAACACAACCACAAATAGCGCTCACTATAACCAAAATATGAAGTCACCACACATAATATGGACCAGTGGTCACGTGATGTTATAAAGTCCTAGGGGTGCCGACCACTTTAATGGTGAGGCGATGACGGTCTCTTCGTAATAAATGTAAGTCCTGATCCCACGTGGTTCGATCTCCCAATTGGAAAGGGAATAAGAAAAAAAATAAGAATTTACTTACCGATAATTCTATTTCTCATAGTCCGTAGTGGATGCTGGGAACTCCGTAAAGACCATGGGGAATAGCGGCTCCGCAGGAGACTGGGCACAAATAGAAAGCTTTAGTACTACCTGGTGTGCACTGGCTCCTCCCCCTATGACCCTCCTCCAAGCCTCAGTTAGGATACTGTGCCCGGACGAGCGTACACAATAAGGAAGGATTTTGAATCCCGGGTAAGACTCATACCAGCCACACCAATCACACCGTATAACTTGTGACCTGAACCCAGTTAACAGTATGATAAACAGAGGAGCCTCTAGAAAAGATGGCTCACTACAACAATAACCCGATTTAGTTAACAATAACTATGTACAAGTATTGCAGACAATCCGCACTTGGGATGGGCGCCCAGCATCCACTACGGACTATGAGAAATAGAATTATCGGTAAGTAAATTCTTATTTTCTCTGACGTCCTAGTGGATGCTGGGAACTCCGTAAGGACCATGGGGATTATACCAAAGCTCCCAAACGGGCGGGAGAGTGCGGGTGACTCTGCAGCACCGAATGAGAGAACTCCAGGTCCTCCTCAGCCAGGGTATCAAATTTGTAGAATTTAGCAAACGTGTTTGCCCCTGACCAAGTAGCTGCTCGGCAAAGTTGTAAAGCCGAGACCCCTCGGGCGGCTGCCCAAGATGAGCCCACTTTCCGTGTGGAATGGGCTTTTACAGATTTTGGCTGTGGCAGGCCTGCCACAGAATGTGCAAGCTGAATTGTACTACAAATCCAACGAGCAATAGTCTGCTTAGAAGCAGGAGCACCCAGCTTGTTGGGTTCATACAGGATAAACAGCGAGTCAGATTTTCTGACTCCAGCCGTCCTGGAAACGTATATTTTCAGGGCCCTGACTACGTCCAGTAACTTGGAGTCCTCCAAGTCCCTAGTAGCCGCAGGTACCACAATAGGCTGGTTCAGGTGAAACGCTGAAACCACCTTAGGGAGAAATTGAGGACGAGTCCTCAATTCTGCCCTGTCCGTATGAAAAATTAGGTAAGGGCTTTTATAGGATAAAGCCGCCATTTCTGACACGCGCCTGGCTGAAGCCAGGGCCAATAGCATTACCACTTTCCATGTGAGATACTTTAAGTCCACAGTGGTGAGTGGTTCAAACCAATGTGATTTCAGGAACCCCAAAACCACATTGAGATCCCAAGGTGCCACTGGAGGCACAAAAGGAGGCTGTATATGCAGCACCCCTTTGACAAACGTCTGAACTTCAGGAACTGAAGCCAGTTCTTTTTGGAAGAAGATCGACAGGGCCGAAATTTGAACCTTAATGGACCCTAATTTTAGGCCCATAGATAGTCCTGTTTGCAGGAAATGCAGGAAACGACCCAGTTGAAATTCCTCTGTAGGGGCCTTCCTGGCCTCGCACCACGCAACATATTTACGCCAAATACGGTGATAATGCTGCGCGGTTACATCCTTCCTGGCTTTTATCAGGATAGGGATGACCTCATCCGGAATGCCTTTTTCCTTCAGGATCCAGCGTTCAACCGCCATGCCGTCAAACGCAGCCGCGGTAAGTCTTGGAACAGACAGGGTCCCTGCTGGAGCAGGTCCCTTCGTAGAGGTAGAGGCCACGGGTCCTCCGTGAGCATCTCTTGAAGTTCCGGGTACCAAGTCCTTCTTGGCCAATCCGGAGCCACGAGTATAGTCCTTACTCCTCTCCTTCTTATGATTCTCAGTACCTTGGGTATGAGAGGCAGAGGAGGGAACACATACACTGACTGGTACACCCACGGTGTTACCAGAGCGTCCACAGCTATTGCCTGAGGGTCCCGTGACCTGGCGCAATACCTGTCTAGTTTTTTGTTGAGGCGTGACGCCATCATGTCCACCTTTGGTTTTTCCCAACGGTTCACAATCATGTGGAAGACTTCTGGGTGAAGTCCCCACTCTCCCGGGTGGAGGTCGTGCCTGCTGAGGAAGTCTGCTTCCCAGTTGTCCACTCCCGGAATGAACACTGCTGACAGTGCTATCACATGATTTTCCGCCCAGCGAAGAATCCTTGCAACTTCTGCCATTGCCCTCCTGCTTCTTGTGCCGCCCTGTCTGTTTACGTGGGCGACTGCCGTGATGTTGTCTGACTGAATCAGCACCGGCTGACCTTGAAGCAGAGGTCGTGCTAGGCTTAGAGCATTGTAGATGGCCCTTAGCTCCAGGATATTTATGTGAAGTGATGTCTCCAGGCTTGACCACAAGCCCTGGAAATTTCTTCCTTGTGTGACTGCTCCCCAGCCTTTCAGGCTGGCATCCGTAGTCACCAGGACCCAGTCCTGAATGCCGAATCTGCGGCCCTCTAGAAGATGAGCCCTCTGCAACCACCACAGAAGAGACACCCTTGTCCTTGGAGACAGGGTTATCCGCTGATGCATCTGAAGATACGATCCGGACCATTTGTCCAGCAGATCCCACTGGAACGTTCTTGCGTGGAATCTGCCGAATGGAATCGCTTCGTAGGAAGCTACCATCTTTCCCAAGACTCTTGTGCATTGATGCACTGAGACTTGCCCCGGTTTCAGGAGGTTTCTGACCAGTTCGGATAACTCCCTGGCTTTCTCCTCCGGAAGGAACACCTTTTTCTGGACTGTGTCCAGAATCATCCCTAGGAATAGAAGACGTGTTGTCGGAACCAGCTGCGATTTTGGGATATTTAGAATCCAGCCGTGCTGCCGTAGCACTACCTGAGATAGGGCTACTCCGACTACTAACTGTTCTCTGGATCTTGCTCTTATCAGGAGATCGTCCAAGTAAGGGATAATTAAAATGCCTTTTCTTCGAAGAAGAATCATCATTTCGGCCATTACCTTGGTAAAGACCCGAGGTGCCGTGGATAATCCAAACGGCAGCGTCTGAAACTGATAGTGACAGTTTTGTACTACAAACCTGAGGTACCCTTGATGAGAAGGGTAAATGGGGACATGGAGGTAGGCATCTTTGATGTCCAGAGACACCATATAGTCCCCCTCTTCCAGGTTCGCGATCACTGCTCTGAGTGACTCCATCTTGAATTAGAACCTCTGTATGTAAGTGTTCAAAGACTTCAGATTTAAAATTGGTCTCACCGAGCCGTCCGGCTTCGGTACCACAAACAGCGTGGAATAATACCCCTTCCCTTGTTGCAGGAGGGGTACCTTGATTATCACCTGCTGGGAATACAGCTTGTGAACTGCCTCCAATACTGCCTCCCTGTCGGAGGGAGACGTTGGTAAAGCAGACTTCAGGAACCGGCGAGGGGGGAGACGTCTCGAACTCCAATTTGTACCCCTGAGATACTACTTGCAGGATCCAGGGGTCCACTTGCGAGTGAGCCCACTGCGCGCTGAAATTCTTGAGACGGGCCCCCACCGTACCTGAGTCCGCTTGTAAGGACCCAGCGTCATGCTGAGGACTTGGCAGAAGCGGGGGAGGGCTTTTGTTCCTGGGAAGTGGCTGTCTGTTGCAGTCTTTTTCCCCTTCCTCTGCCCCGGGGCAGAAAAGAGGAACCTTTTGCCCGCTTGCCCTTATGGGGACGAAAGGACTGAGCCGGATAAGATGGCGTCTTCTTATGTTGAGAGGTTACCTGGGGTAAAAATGTGGATTTCCCAGCAGTTGCCGTGGCCACCAGGTCCGATAGACCGACCCCAAATAACTCCTCCCCTTTATAAGGCAATATTTCCATATGCCGTTTAGAGTCCGCATCACCTGACCACTGTCGCGTCCATAATCCTCTTCTGGCAGAAATGGACAGCGCACTCACTCTTGAAGCCAGAGTGGAAATATCCCTCTGTGCATCTCGCATATATAGAAATGCATCTTTTAAATGCTCTATAGTCAACAATATACTGTCCCTATCCAGGGTATCAATATTTTCAGTCAGGGAATCCGACCAAGCCACCCCAGCGCTGCACATCCAGGCTGAGGCGATTGCTGGTCGCAGTATAACACCAGTATGTGTGTATATACTTTTAAGGATATTCTCCAGTTTTCTGTCACCTGGTTCCTTGAGGGCGGCCGTATCAGGAGACGGTAACGCCACTTGTTTTGATAAGCGTGTGAGCGCTTTATCCACTCTAGGGGGTGTTTCCCAACGCGCCCTAACCTCTGGCGGGAAAGGGTATAATGCCAATAACTTTTTTGAAATTATCAGTTTTTTATCGGGGAAAACCCACGCTTCATCACACACCTCATTTAATTCGTCTGATTCAGGAAAAACTACAGGTAGTTTTTTCACACCCCACATAATACCCTTTTTAGTGGTACTTGCAGTATCAGAAATGTTTAACACCTCTCTCATTGCCGTGATCATGTAACGTGTGGCCCTACTGGAAGTCACGTTTGTCTCCTCACCGTCGACACTGGAGTCAGTATCCGTGTCGACGTCAGTATCCACCACCTGAGGTAACGGCCTTTTTAGAGACCCTGATGGTTTTTGAGACGCCTGGACAGGGACCAGCTGATTAGTCGGCTGTCTCATGTCATCAACCGTCTTTTGTAAGGAGCTGACACTGTCACGTAAATCCTTCCATAAAGCCATCCACTCAGGTGTCGACTCCTTAGGGGGTGACATCTCTATTATAGGCAATTGCCCCGCCTCCACATCATTTTCCTCCTCATACATGTCGACACAAACGTACCGACACACAGCACACGCACAGGGAATGCTCTGACAGAGGACAGGACCCCACTAGCCCTTTGGGGAGACAGAGGGAGAGTATGCCAGCACACACCAGAGCGCTATATATAGATATAGGGACAACCTTATATAAGTGTTTCTCCCTTATAGCTGCTGTATTGTTAATCACCCGCCAATTAGTGCCCCCCTCTCTTTTTTACCCTGTTTCTGTAGTGCAGGACTGCAGGGGAGAGTCAGGGAGACGTCCTTCCAGCGGAGCTGTGAGGGAAAATGGCGCCTGTGTGCTGAGGAGATAGGCTCCGCCCCCTTCTCGGCGGCCTTTCTCCCGCTTTTTTGTGAAAATCTGGCAGGGGTTAAAATTCATCCATATAGCCCAGGAGCTATATGTGATGTATTTTTAGCCAGCCAAGGTGTTTCTATTGCTGCTCAGGGCGCCCCCCCCTAGCGCCCTGCACCCTCAGTGACCGGAGTGTGAAGTGTGCTGAGAAGCAATGGCGCACAGCTGCAGTGCTGTGCGCTACCTTGTGGAAGACAGGATGTCTTCTGCCGCCAATTTTCCGGACTCTTCTTGCTTCTGGCTCTGTAAGGGGGCCGGCGGCACGGCTCCGGGACCGAGCTCCAAGACTGGGCCTGTGAGCTGTCCCTCTGGAGCTAATGGTGTCCAGTAGCCAAGAAGCCCAATCCACTCTGCACGCAGGTGAGTTCGCTTCTTCTCCCCTTAGTCCCTCGATGCAGTGAGCCTGTTGCCAGCAGGTCTCACTGAAAATAAAAAACCTAAACTAAAACTTTCACTAAGAAGCTCAGGAGTGCCCCTAGTGTGCACCCTTCTCGTTCGGGCACAAAAATCTAACAGGCTTGGAGGAGGGTCATAGGGGGAGTAGCCAGTGCACACCAGGTAGTACTAAAGCTTTCTATTTGTGCCCAGTCTCCTGCGGAGCCGCTATTCCCCATGGTCCTTACGGAGTTCCCAGCATCCACTAGGACGTCAGAGAAATAGGATTTTAATACCTACCGGTAAATCCTTTTAGTCCGTAGAGGATGCTGGGGACACCATAAGAACCATGGGGTATAGACGGGATCCGCAGGAGACATGGGCACTTTAAGACTTTAAAAGGGGTGTGAACTGGCTCCTCCCTCTATGCCCCTCCTCCAGACTCCAGTTATAGGAACTGTGCCCATGGAGACTGACATTTCGAGGAAAAGGATTTATTGTTAACTAAGGTGAGACACATACCAACTCACACCTCAAACGCGCCGTACAACATGGTATTTAACAGAACTCCAGTCAACGGCATGAACAACGTCAGCAACAGGCTAACTATAACATAACACAACCCGTGTGTAAACATAACTAATAACTGCAGATAGAGTCCGCACAGGGACGGGCGCCTAGCATCCTCTACGGACTAAGAGAAAAGGATTTACCGGTAGGTATTAAAATCCTATTTTCTCATACGTCCTAGAGGATGCTGAGGACACCATAAGAACCATGGGGTTTATACCAAAGCTCTAGAACGGGTGGGAGTGTGAGGATGACTCTGCAGCACCGATTGACCAAACACGAGGTCCTCATCAGCCAGGGTATCAAACTTGTAAAATTTCGCAAAAGTGTTTGAACCCGACCAAGTAGCTGCTTGGCAGAGTTGTAATGCCGAGACCCCCTGGGTAGCCGCCCAGGATGAGCCCACCTTTCTGGTAGAGTGGGCCTTCACTGATTTCGGGAACGGCAATCCAGCCGTAGACTGAGCATGCTGAATCGTATTACAGATCCAGCACGCAATAGTCTGCTTGGAAGCAGGCGCCCCAATCTTGTTAGCAGCATACAGGACAAACAGAGCTTCCATTTTCCTAAGTTGAGCCGTTCTGGTGACATAAATCTTTAAGGCCCTGACAACATCGAGAGATTTTGACTCCGTGAAGGCGTCAGTAGCCACCGGTACCACAATAGGCTGGTTCATGTGGAACGATGAAACCACCTTCGGCAGAAATTGTTGACGAGTCCTCAACTCCGCTCTATCTTCATGGAAGATTAAATAAGGACTCTTGTGAGACAAAGCCGCTAACTCAGACACCCGCCTTGCGGATGCTAAGGCCAATAGCATGACCACTTTCCAAGTGAGAAATTTCAACTCTACCTTCTGTAAAGGTTCAAACCAATATGATTGAAGGAAATGCAACACCACGTTAAGATCCCATGGTGCCACTGGGGGCACAAATGGAGGTTGGATGTGCAAAAATTCTTTCACGAAAGTCTGAACTTCTGGGAGGCCAATTGTTTTTGAAAGAAAACCGATAAGGCCGAAATTTGTACTTTAATCGAGCCTAACTTTAGGCCCGCATCCACACCTGCTTGCAGGAAATGGAGAAAACGCCCTAGCTGAAATTCTTCCGTAAGAGCCTTCTTGGATTCACACCAAGACACATATTTTCTCCAAATACGGTGATAATGATTAGACGTTACTCCTTTTCTAGCCTGAAGAAGTGTGGGAATAACTACACTGGGAATACCCTTTCTGGCTAGGATCCGGTGTTCAACCGCCAAGCCGTCAAACGTAGCCGCGGTAAGTCATGATACACGCACGGCCCCTGCTGTAACAGATCCTCTCGTAAAGGAAGAGGCCAGGGATCTCTTATGAGAAATTCCAGAAGATCTGGATACCAAGCCCTCCTTGGCCAGTCCGGAACAATGAGGATCGCCTGAACCTTTGTTCTTCTTATGATCTTCATCACCTTTGGAATGAGTGGAAGCGGAGGGAACACGTACACCGACTGAAACACCCATGGTGTCACCAGTGCATCCACTGCTATTGCTTGAGGGTCCCTCGACCTGGAATATCTCTGAAGTTTCTTGTTGAGGCGAGAAGCCATCATGTCTATTTGAGGAATTCCCCCAAAGACTTGTCACTTCTGTGAAGACCTCACTCTCCTGGATGGAGATCGTGTCTGCTGAGGAAGTCTGCTTCCCAGTTGTCCACTCCTGGAATGAAGATCGCCGACAGAGCGCTTGTGTTCATTGTGAGAGGCGTGCATTATAAAGTGAGGCGTGCATTATAAAGTGAGGCTTGGCTTATTAAGTGAGTTTGAAACAGCAGCAGGTGAGTTAGAATATAGCAACAGGTGAGTTTTATAATACACCAAAGTGACACACAAATTTGCAATAACATTAACATCTGATACAATGTTTGGCCTTGTGCAGTGCAATGGATGTAAAGCATTTGTTTGGAAAGAGGCAGCGTGGAGACTCAGCTGCTGTCCAATCTGTGAGCAATTTTCTCTGCTGAAGGAGGAGATAGCAAAACTGCATGCTGAGATTTGTAGGATGTCTGTGTCTTTGAAGCCTCCACTGCCTCAGAGAGCCACCAGAAGACATTCTGCCTGGACTACTGTGGGCTCTCAAGGGCAGAGATTTCTAGAGGGACACAGACACCTCCCGCAAGCGGTGACACTGCAAAACTCGTATGCTACTCTTGCAGGGCTGGAAGATACAACTAATAGAGGCACTACAGAACAGGAGGATATGGGGACTTCTACCAACTATAGGAACAGGAAATGGAACAGGAAAATTGCATCTCCAAAAAGGACTGCACTTCTCTTGGGAGATTCCATTATTAGAGGAATACATCTGGGAAATGCAAATGAAGTAGAGAAACAAGTAAGGTGCTTACCTGGAGCCACAGCTCCAAGGGATAAAGAGCGCATGCTAAGAATTGTAAAGGCAGCAAGAAAAGATGGGGAGGTGGATGTCATTGTCCACCTAGGGACAAATGACCTGGCAAATGCTGAACTCATGGCTGTAAAAGATAAATTTAGGAAGTTAGGGACTGCTCTGAAGCAGGTGGCAACCACTATCTTTTTCAGAAGTATTGCCAGTACACAGAGGGGAAGACAGAACTCATTGCATCAGAAACTTCAAATGTTTGGCTAAGGACATGGTGCAATGAGGAGAGATTTGGATTTATAGGCCACAGTCACACCATCTGGCAAGATAGGAGCTTATACAAAAGTGACGGTCTGCACCCATCTTCAAGGGGAACAAGAATACTAACTGAACAGTTTGGATGCTTCATCAAGAACTATTTAAACTAACAAAGGGGGGCAGTGAACCAAACAGGAATAAAGAAATCTGCTCCCCCAACACAGAGGTATTGTTTCTGCAGGCAAAGGGAATAGGAAGCATATCCACAGCAACAGAAGATAATTCAGATCAAAACCAAATAAAAATAGGCAGAGAGAAGAACATAGCTAGGAACAGAAAAAGCACAAACAAAACTCTAAAAGCTATGTGTGCAAATGCTAGGAGCTTAGGAAATAAAATCCCAGAACTAACTGCAATAATGACAAGGGATGATCTAGACATTGTGGCAATTACAGAGTCATGGTACAATGAAAATCATGACTGGGACATAGCTATACCGGGATATACTTTATTTAGGAAGGACAGAATTGGAAAAATCGGAGGAGGGGTAGCAATGTATGTAAAAAATGCCATAAATACTACATTAATACAAAGTATTGAAGAAAAAACTGAGGCCCTTTGGGTGACCATAGAAACAGGGGAAAAGTTGATTATTCGTATTGGCGTGATATACAGGCCACCAGGTCAGGAAGAGGAACTTGACAAGAACCTATTGCAGGACATAACTAAAATGGCATTAAAAGGAGAGGTAATAATCATGGGAAACTTTAATCTTCCTGATGTAAACTGGGAGGTGTCTGTTGCTAGTTCCACTAGAAGTAGGAACATTTTAAATTCCCTTCAGGGAGCATCCCTCCACCAATTGGTGAGGGAGCCCACTCGGAAAGACGCAATATTAGACTTAATACTTACAAATGGAGACAGATTATCGGATGTAAAAGTGGGTGAAAACCTGGGATCCAGTGATCATCAAGCAGTATGGTTCAGCATTAAGACAGACTGACTCGTCCCATACAAAAACAAAGGTGTTGGATTTTAGGAAGGCTGATTTTGTAGGGATGGGAAAATGTGTAAGCGATTCTTTGGCAGAGTGGAGGAACTTGGAAACAGTGCAGGAGAGGTGGGAAACAATAAAATGTGCAATATTGAAGGCAACAGACCTTTGTATCAAAACGGTTAGGAAAAACACAAGGAAAAGGAAGGCAGTGTGGTTTGCAAAAGAAGTAGCAAATATTGTGAGAGCAAAAAAGATGGCTTTTAGGAAATATAAGCAGACACAAAATAATGAAGACAAAAAGATATATATCTTGTTAGACAGAAGGAGACAAAGAAGGTAATCAGATGTGCAAAGGCACAAGCTGAGGAGAAAATGGCCCAATCAGTGGGTAAAGGAGGCAAAACTTTTTTTTAGGTATATAAGCGAAAGGAGAAAAACAAAAGGCGGAATTATAAAACTAAAGACGGACACTGGGAGTCTTGTTGAAGGAGACAATTTAATAGCAGATCATCTTAATGATTATTTTTGCTCAGTATTTACTACTGAAAGAGAGGGGAAGGGGCCACAGTTAAGTTGCAGGGATATTCAGGAAAATGAAACAAGTACATTTACAGAGGAAAAAAGGTCCTAACAGAACTCTCAAAGCTGAAAGTGGACAAATCTATGGGGCCAAATGGGATACATCCAAGGATACTAAAAGAACTTAAAGAGGTGCTGGTAGCACCATTGACAGAATTATTCAACCAGTCATTAGCTACAGGAGTAATTCCAGGGGACTGGAAAAGAGCAAACGTAGTCCCACTGCACAAAAGTGGAAGCAAGGAAGAGGCAAACAACTACAGACCAGTGAGTCTTACATCAGTAGTAGGGAAATTGATGGAAACACTCTTAAAAGAAAGAGTTGTAGATTATCTCAAATCCGGCAATTTACTGGATCCCAAATAGCATGGATTCACTGGGGGGAGATCATATCAAACAAATCTTATTGACTTTTTTGATTGTGTGACTAAAGTGATGGATAAAGGTGGAGCCATGGATATAGCTTATCTAGACTTTAGTAAGGCTTTTGACAGTTCCACATCTCAGATTGCTAAATAAACTTGAAAGTTTGGGATTGGATATTAGGATTATTGAATGGATAAGATCTTGGTTGAAGGATAGAAAACAGAGAGTTGTGGTAAATGGAGTGCATTCACAGGAGGGAAATGTTACCAGTGGAGTACCCCAGGGATCTGTACTTGGACCAGTGCTTTTTAATATCTTTATTGGGGACATTGCAAATGGCATTAAAGGGAAAGTATGCCTTTTTGCAGATGACACAAAGGTATGCAACAGGGTAGACACACCAGGTGGGGTAAAACAAATGATTGAGGATCTAGGTAGACTAGAGGAATGGTCAAGAGTCTGGCAATTACAGTTTAATGCCAAAAAATGCAAAATCATGCACTTGGGTCTCAAAAATCCTAAAGCTAAATACAGTATTAATGGCACTATACTGGAAACTACTGAGGAGGAAAGGGATCTAGGAGTCACTATTTCAGATGACTTAAAGGCAGGTAAGCAATGTAACAAGGCAATGAGGAAGGCTAGTCAGATGCTCGGCTGCATTGGGAGAGGAATCAGCAGCAGAAAGAAAGAAGTAATAATGCCACTGTATAGGTCATTGGTACGGCCTCATCTAGAATACTGTATTCAGTTCTGGAGGCCATATCTTCAAAAGGATATTAATACATTAGAAACTGTACAAAGGAGGGCAACTAAAATGGTGCATGGCCTACATCACAAAACATACCCAGAAAGACTAAGAAATCTCAATATGTATAGTTTGGAGCAGAGAAGGGAAAGGGGGGACATGATAGAAACTTTCAAATATATCAAGGGTTTTAACAAAGTCCAGGAGGGAAACATTCTCCAAATGAAGAGAAGCAATAGGACACGAGGACATGCACTGAGACTGGAGGGGGGGAGGTTCAGGGGAAATTTGCGGAAAAATTATTTCACAGAAAGGGTAGTGGACAAGTGGAATAGCCTCCCATCAGAGGTGGTAGAGGCTAAGACAGTAGAGCAATTTAAACATGCATGGGATAGACATAAGGATATCCTTACAAAGAAATAAGGATCAAATAAGGTTAGAGATAAAAATAATATAAAAAAAAAAAAAAGGGGCAGACTAGATGGGCCAAGTGGTTCTTATCTGCCGACAAATTCTATGTTTCTATGTATGTCTTTCCGCCCAGCTGAGAACTTTTGTGGTCTCTGCCATTGCTGCCCTGCTCTTTGTTCCGCCCTGGCGGTTTATGTGCGCTACTGCTGTCATATTGTCCGACTGTATTAGGATGGGCAGGTTGCTAAGAAGACGTTCCGCTTGAAGGAGGCCGTTGTAAATGGCCCTTAACTCTAGGATGTTTATGTGTAGACAAACTTCCTGGCTTGACCATTTTCCCTGGAAGGTTTCCCCCTGTGTGACTGCTCCCCAGCCTCAGAGACTCGCATCCGTGGTTACTAGGATCCAGTCCTGGATCCCGAACCTGCGTCCCTCTAGGAGGTGAGAGCTGTGCAGCCATCACAGGAGTGAGATTCTGGTCTTGGAGGACAGGATTCTCCGGTGCATGTGCATGTCCAATAGGTCCCACTGAAACACTCTGGCATGGAATCTGCCAAACTGAATGGCCTCGTAGGCCGCCACCATCTTTCCCAGCAATCGAGTGCACTGATGAATTGATACTCTCGCTGGTTTCAGAATTTGTTTGACCAAACTCTGAATTTCCAGAGCCTACTCTTCTGGAAGAAAAACTCTAATTCCGTAGAAAATACAAAAAATCTTCCTAAGGCGCTGCAATATGGAGCAGCAGTAGACAGTATAGATAGGTCACCAACCTACAAAGACAATATGTAACAAAAAAATACAGTCTCACTTTCTGCGCTCCAAATGTCCCCTTGTTTTAAACAGTCCTCACAGCGATGTCATATTGTACATAAAAAAAGAGAAACAAAAAATACAATAGTGTAATCCTGTATGGGCACTAAAGTTCTTTCCACTGTGTTAAGGGAGAACTAGGTGATGAAGATGGTCCCAGAAAAGAAAAAAGACGTCCAACTTCTTATGGGGTCACCCAAAGTGATGCCGTGAAGATACGGTAATAGATCCTTACGTGTATGCTTACTTGAAAATAGAAGGTAGAAAGCACATAAAGGTTTCTTTTCCGTGTGTATTATTTCCTCTGTGGCCCATATGCCGAGTATAGATATCACTCATATGGTGGGTATGAAATTTAAAAAGGGAAACCAATTAGGGCAAAGAGAACCCTTTCTTTATTAAAATTGACAAATAAAACACAAATGGACAACCAGCCGTACCAAATGGGGAGCAGAGATGGAAATCAACTGACATCAAGTGATCCGGATATCATAAAATGTCATAAGCCCCCTTCAATGGATGTACTGGTTTTGGACATCAATATAGCACTGTATCACTGTATTTGCAAACGTTACCTCAGGTTTCTTTCCCTTATACATACAGACCCTAGTATCAGGAACAGCCGGGTCCTCAGTGATATGTAACACGTCTTTTATCGCCACAATCATGTACTGAATGTTCTTTGCCAATTTCGGGTCTAATCTGGTATCACTATAGTCGACACTGGAGTCAGTGTCCGTGTCGGTATCTGTGTCTGCCAACTGAGCAAACTAACATTTATGTGCCCCCGAGGGGGTCTGGACCTGTGATAACACATCCTCCACAAATTTCTTCCATGCCTGGTTCTGCGATTCAGATTTATCGAATCTCATTAATAAGAGCCACATTAGCATTCAAGGCATTCAACACATTTACCCTATCAGGATTTGGCGGTGCCGACAGGGTCACTCCCATAGCCGTGTCTGTCCCTAACAGTCTCCTCCTGGGAAGAGCACTCAGCCTCAGACATGCCGACACAGTGGGCAAATAGGGGACAGACCCACAGTAAAGCCTGTCAGAGAAACACAGAGGGTGTTTGCCAGCTCACAACCCAGCACTCAATCCCGGTTCTGAAACGTTAATATAAAGCCTCAGACCGGTAGCGCTTGTATAATAAGTTATATTTGCACCAAATTAACTGTGGCCCCCCCCCCCCATTTTGCACCGTTACTTGTACAGCAGTGTTGATGAAGGACCAGCGTCTCTGAAGTTCTGTGTAAGAGAAAATGGCGCTGATGAGAGCTGTGAGGGCTAAGCCCCGCCCCCTTAATAGTGCGCTTCAGCCCCGCTATTTTTTTAAGATACATATGCTGGCGGGGGTTAGAATCCAGTGCCTAGGCACTTATAATCCACTTTGCCAGCCTTAAATGATGAGGTTTATGCTGCCCAGGGCAACTCAGTAGAGCTCCTCTAAGTGGATCCAGTCTGCCTGGGCACAATTCTAAAACTGGAGTCTGGAGGAGGGGCATAGAGGGAGGAGCCAGTTCACACCCCTTTCAAAGTCTTAAAGTGCCGATGTCTCCTGCGGATCCCGTCTATACCCCATGGTTCTTATGGTGTCCCCAGCATCCTCTAGTACGTATGAGGGGAAAAAAATGAAAAAATATTGTAGTACAATCTGAAAATAAAATGTTTCCCTTACTTCACCACCGTGATGAATCCAAATAGGTGTATCAGCCACCTATTGTTTTATAGTATGAAGGATGCGTACCTTACTCACATCTGAGAGGGGTAGATATTTCCCATAAAGGTTTTTCACACTTTCCACTTAAAACAGGTGTCAATATCTCCTACAGGGCCACCTCAGTGATGTATATACGGGGTCATAATAACTGAGCGTACCCAACTTACTGCTAGCGGGGCTGTATAAATCTCATAAAGGTATCTTTACCCCAATAATAAGAGAGTCGACAGATATTGGGCGTACCCAACTTACTGTTATCAATACGATGTCTTTCACATAAAGATAACTTTTCACCGTCACTCCTCCTCTTTTCTCCTTTCCGATTTCAATCTCAAAAAAAAAAATTCATTTCAGGAAAAGGAAGAAGAGGGGACGTCTGAGTAACCCATATACATATGTAAAATTACAACAATAAATAATTTAAAAGCTGTGTGTACTTCAAACTCATGAATTTAGTATAGATTTTAGAAACCAAAGGATACGTAACTTATAGGGGTTTGTTGTCCAGTACTTATAGGGGTTTGTAACTTATAGGGGGTTTGTTGACAGTATGTCCACCTCAAGGCCGTGATCACTGGTGTAAATTCCGAGTTCAAGTACTTCCCAAAGCCTCCACAGCGCTTTCAAACCAACGCATTTCAACAATTATGTCTTCCTCAGGGTGTCGACCTCTGGTCCCGCTCTGAGTAAGCTCCGCCCCCTCCAATGGCGCCGGAGTTATAGTGATATATTATACTGGCAAAGTCTCCTTTCAGCTTAAAAACATCACAAGTAGTGCTAGTTTAAGCGGTTTTGTGCCAGTCTACATGGGGGATCTTAGCGGGACCCCCCCAGGGAGGGTCCCGTATGCCGTGCCCGCGTTCAGCCGCACAGTGAACCAGGGGACCCCCCTAGTGGGCCCATGGTTAGTAGTCACCTTCAGGCAGTGTTAGGGGTGTGCGGCGTGCTGCGGCAGCCAAGGCGCAGAGCCCCACTGAACAACAACCCCTCAGGACGGTGGTCCTGCAGCTGGGAAACGGCTCTGCACCTCATAAGGCCGGTGGCCACCCCCCCCCCCCCCCCACCAACTCCCACGGTGCAGGTATGCTGTTGCCCAAACAGCATACCGAAATTAACAAACATGAAAAAGAAATTGAAGAAAACGCTCTGGAGCTGAGATGTGCAGCCTCCCCTGAGGACACTTTTTTCTAAACTGCCTGTGGGAGGGGGCATAGAGGGGAGGAGCAAGCACACCCAGTTGAAGAATTTTAAAGTGAACTGGCTCCTTTGGACCCCGTCTATACCCCATTGTACTAAGTCTACCCAATATTCCTTATGGATGCTACAGAGACACCACTGTAGATTTCTCAAGCGTGGAAAATGGTTAAAAGGCTTCATGTAGATAGTAGTTATTGATCTATCACTACTCCCCTCACACTAAGGACTAACACCTTCTGGAGAACCTTAGCTTCAGGTCAGATCACCAGTTTGCAAACTATTACACAAGTATTGGATGATGCTAATATTAAACAAACTTTGTCAGCTATTTCTAGTTTTGTAGTCCTCTCCATAACAGTAAATGTTTACAGAGTATTCGGTATATTGAAGGCGGATGGTTTGATAGGACATATTTAGTCTAAGCCAGATTTTATTTCATCTACGCAAGTCAGTGCTGTGCAAATGGTCATTGCTAAACTGTATTTCAGAGACTGTTGCTTGTTCAATAGAGCTGGGACCACAAAGAACCCAACATGTAATCTGCAGAAATGATCTGGAAAGTCCACGTTATTGGTGTGCGACTGCGCTGCTGTGACCATGCATTGCCAGCCCCTTTCTTCCCCGAAAACAGCACTTCAATGTCACGCTATGAAAAGAAACCAAACACTAGGACATGCCTCCCAACTTTACCTGAATCAGGACATACCAGGTGTGGCTATTAAAAAACGAGACTGATCCTATAATTTACGTTTAATTATATGAAGTACTTTAACTCCGATCCCCTTCTACTGTATGTACCCGTCTGTATCCACACACCGCTGCATTCTTATTTTCCAATGGTCAAAGCCGTACTGTAGCTGCTAATCTGGCAGCTGTCTCACAGCTTCATCGTTTTCTTCTTTACATTCTTTGGGATAGTCCTAAATCAATGTTCCCCCACTCCCTTTCAACTCAAGCAGTCTGGATTATATTTTACAAGTACAGTCTGTATTTAATAGCCACACCCCGTAGTACTGAGAATCGAGAACGAGACAACCACCACAAATCGGGACATTCACTACTAAATCAGTATGTATAAAATGTTTGAATGACCAATGGGTATATTGTGGGAATATATCAGTAGGAAAACTGAAGTGTGAAAGAGTATTGTTTACACCTTGGACATAATTTGTAAATTAGACTATATGGAGGTAGTCATGTTTGGATAGTTATTTGCTCAAGTATTCTACACCAACATTTCCTGACTGAGCCCCTGCAAATCTTTAACCTCTAAGACAAGAGCACGGATGGCACTAGCATGTACATGTTATGATAAAAAGGTGATTAGTATCTTCTGTGTACCAAGTAACTTCATAAACCATATTAAACACACAAAAGTCTCACACAAAATTTCTTGTATCCTTTATTAAAAAATACTGCTGTACACATGAAAACTGAAAGAAAAAAAATATATATAAATCAATAAAAGATGGGTAGCATTTGGGGATCATGACACTAAAACTTAACATACAGGTGATAGGGAAGTCACTGATAATACAGAGTGGACGCCAGGGCAAATAAGAATATGTACCCTTATGTAATATTTACAAGGCAGAAAAAAATAAGTGTTACAGGTGTACATATATGTAAAAGAACTCACATGATTTATTTTCTCTGTGCTTTTATCTCGGCTGAAAAAAAGTAAGATGTTCTTGTATCCCGTTGTAAGGTATCCTGGGGATGCATGCCTGGGCTTTTTTTTTTCTTTTACAATTTGCCACCAGGTTCGGTTACCCTTTGTGAGCATGTTTTAAAACAATTAACAACAAAAGGAATTAAGTTAACGGTGTTGTGACCGCCCCCTGAAATACCTGTGCAAAACCGTAAAACCCTTTTTAAATTTTTGAAAAGACTGCAACTTAAAATAAAAGTGCATGCATTTACTGGTTTACCATTTTTATTTTTTTCTTATTTGTTTTATTACGAAATCCTGAGATTAGTGTATGGCCTGAAAAAAATAAATATATATATATATATATATAACTGGTAGCAGGATCCAAATGTGTTTGTTTCTTTCTTTTTTTTAAATAATATTGCGAGTCGTATGCTGGTCAATTAACACTGAAAGCCCTCTTATCTAACATTTTGCTTTTTCAGAAAAACATTGGTCCCAAAAAGGAAAAACAAATAGGAGTACTAAGCCAAATATCCATGATACCCACATCCTATAACATGCCAGCTGTACCTATGATTTTAGAGCTTCCATCCCTTCCAGTATTGATAGGAAAACTAAAATTAACAAAATAAAAATAAATAAATAAAAACCCTGAATTTGCAGAATAAAAACAAAAACAAACAAACAAACAAACCCTGTATGGTTGCGCCCATGCCTGCCTGCAGCTCCCCACGCTACCCCCCTTCCTTAAGAAAAAAAAAATGCAGTCTGCTTATAAAGCATATTTGTTTGTAGAATACAAGTACTTCTGTTTTGTACAAAAAATTGCAATATGATTTGTCAAAAACATATAAAAAACAGCTGCTTTCTCTATTATACACAAGCTAATGATAAAAGACAGTTGTTACTCAAAATTCCCCTTAATAATGGTGATAGGTTTATAGCCTTTTCAAAAAGAATAGCATTCGTGGGAAGCTGTAACAAAATTTCTCATGGTGGCCATTTTGTTTCAGTAAACCGAAAACAAAATAAAACGAATGCAACATAATTTACTTCTGCATTTTTCCACATGTAAATGTTGTTATGGTGGCTTAGGTTACCAGACTTTTTGAAACAAAAGTATCTCTCTCCTCCAATCGAAGTACCTGTTGGCATTTTTTTTTTAAGCTTAAAATAAAGGACAACTGATTGCGAATCATTAAAATATATGGTGAGACACCTTAAAAAGTATATATATATTTTTTACATTTATTGGAGGGGCATCTTCATTTTACTTAGTTATTCATGGTACAGAATGGACTAGTGATATATTTATGTTCAGTGCTAAAAGGCAATGCCTCCACTACCACCTCACCCATAACCCCTCTGAAAATCCTAAATATTTGGCAGTTTTTAACACAAGGTTTTTAATTAAGTAGAAATTCACTGAGTTATCGGTGCCACAGTGTTAAACTATACTGGTAAGACAAAGGGGGCAGGTTGTGGTGCATGGAGGAAAGTTTTAGACACAAACTAAAAAAAAATCCAAGGGCTTTCAACAAAATATTCCTAATGAGGGGCCAAGCCAGACCTTCCTACAAATTATCCTGGCACCAGTATACTGTTGCATTCATTCAGTTAGTCTTAACAGTGTCTCTGTATCCAGTGTAACGTACCCTAGTAAAGTTATGGTTCTGACAGAAGGTTAATATGGTTTCAATTATGTGTTCCTGAACAAAAAAACAAAAACAAAAAAAACAACTTGTGGCAATTGACGCAACATAAAATATTAAAACCATTGCATAAATGTATAAAGCAGAAAACAAATGTACAGCATTTTGCAAAAGGCGCTGGTTGTGTTTTATTTTTTTTTGTTGTTTTGTTTTTTTTTATAGATAAAAAAATTGCAGCTCGTTGAAGGTAATCGTGCACTGTGACCTAGTTAAACACTGATTACTTTTGAATGGTAAAAGTGGACGATCCTTTCACTTGCTCCTATACACCTTCACAAACCAGTCTGTTGATAGTGACACCAGTATGCTTACAGCACATTTCTATGGAGGGTAAAAAAAAAATGAAGTTTTTATGGAATTATTTCACTATCTGGTGCATTTACACTATCAGGACACAAGCTATGCACAACTTGCAATATCGATGATGACACCGTGCCCCTGAAAGAAGGTTCTTAAAAAAAAACAAAAAAAACATTTTCCCTTAAGTGTCAAAGTCTTCAAATTAAAAGTAGTGCATACAAGTGGAACAAAATAAAACCGGAACATCATGCACCTGATGGTGTTCCTAGATTTAAAACAAAATTCTTCACAGATAAAGCCTCCATTGGCAGCCTTAGCTCGTGTTAACTGAAAATACCATTCTTCCCTTCAAGTAACAGTGTACCTGACTGAAGTGCAAGCAGCTTTGCTCATCTCCTGTTGATTCCCGATTGTGAAATGAGATGACAATGACAACTCAGCTGTAGTGCAATTTGCTATTGGTTTACTTCCTCAGCAATGTCCGGCATGCTTTCAGCAAATACTACAACTGTCCGTTTGCGGCTGCAATCAGTTCTTGAAACGTATTTTCACAGCAGCGTTTGAGATCACTGTACGTTACCACAAGCACGCTCTTCTCATCTCTGGAAATGAGGCTGATTTTCTCTGGCACGCCAGCATCTAACTGGAAGGAGCAGGGGAAAACAGAATGTAAACGGTGAAGGGGGAACAAAGATTATTAAGAACAAAAAAAAAAATCATCTGCCTTGTTTTACCTTAGGGTGGGAATAGAGCAATGTACCCAGATGATAAACACACAGCACACTTCATGCATTACCTTGTTAAGACATGATACAATATGACTGAGGTCAATCCAGGGAGTTCCTGCCTCTGTCACCTGATGGAAAAGATGATCCCTAAAGAGTTTAAGCAAATATCTGTCCCCCGTCTCCGACCAGGTCGGGTCTTTTTGGAATCTGAGGATAAACAAAAAACATTTGCATATCTAGCCAAATATATTATATATATATATATATATATATATATATATATATATATATATACACAGGTTGAGTATCCCATATCCAAATATTCCGAAATACGGAATATTCCGAAATACGGACTTTTTTGAGTGAGAGTGAGATAGTGAAACCTTTGTTTTTTGATGGCTCAATGTACACAAACTTTGTTTAATACACAAAGTTATTAAAAATATTGTATTAAATGACCTTCAGGCTGTGTGTATAAGGTGTATATGAAACATAAATGCATTATGTGCTTAGATTTAGGTCCCATCACCATGATATCTCATTACTGTATGCAATTATTCCAAAATATGGAAAAATCCCATATCCAAAATACCTCTGGTCCCAAGCATTTTGGATAAGGGATACTCAACCTGTATTTAAAAAAATACATAGAACCCTCTACTGATTTAAATGTATGGTCAGTTCAGCAAAATAATCTAAACATTGTTCCACCTAATGATATATACAGGGGCATTTTAACGACTTTAATATATGTGGGTGGGTGTCATTTCTTTATATACATATACTATTTTACAGTGCGTCTTTTTTGTGTCATAATTTTTGTATATTAGGGATCTTCTTCAGGCGCCATAGTCTTCACAGGGTTACCATCCTCCACACGGTAGAGTACATAAACATAGAGGGGCAAATTTACTAAAGTGGGAGGTTTTTCTTAGAACTAATGATGTTGCCCATAGCAACCAATCACATTCTATTATCTTCTAGAAGCAGCTAGATAAATTTTAAGTAACATCTGATTGGTTGCTATGGGCAACATCATCAGTTCTAAAAAAAAAATCCCACCTTAGTAAATTTACCCCATAGAGTTTGATTTTGAGTTAGGGACTAAAGCAAACAAAAAAAAATCTTGCAACTGCAACTAACTATGTTGCAATACAAGGGGAGCAAATACATTTATTTATTTATTTATTTAATTTTGCATGCAGGGTAAATACTGGCTGCTGTCAACATGTAGCCCACAAAAGCTGGACAGCTTTATTGTAATAAGTACCAAAGACAAAGACCAAAGGGCACTAGTGAACACCAGCCATGTTCCTATCAGTTGATAACTGTTAGAGACTGCCACTTCCACAAGAGAGGAGCCGTCACTCAAAAAAAAAAAAGGACAAATAAAGAAAAAGCTGTGCAGCGCTGTCTAATTAACGGAAACCAATGTCTCATCTATTTATAATAATAGCAACAATAGTTTTTATTACATCATAAAATCACAAAATTGAAAATGAATATAATACTCACTGACAATAATATAGTATCTGGTATGTAGCAGCTTATATAGCTTAGTAAATGGTTAACTGGTCCTATATTAGTCCTGGTTATATTGTCGTACTGAGAAAGTATACTATACTAATGTACCGGGTGCTCCTAAAAATACGCTTATTTATACCAACCTTTGAAATCCGCTTAGTACGACAATATAATTGGGACTAATATAGGACCAATTAAACATTTACTAAGCTATGTAAGCTGCTACGTGATTTTTGCTTTCATTTTAGTGCAGACACCAGAGAATAAATTAGAGTGAATTTTATATTAATTTGAAATAGTGATTTATTTTTAATGATATAATAAAAATATTTCTGCTGTTCTAAATAGATTTGAGGTCGTTTTCTGTTGATTAGAGAGTGGTGCACAGCTTTACTGTTACACTGTAATTTAGGTAGGGGTTTCAAAAGAGGCTTCCCTGTCACATTTGACATCTGCCCCACCAGAAGTGCAACAAGTATTTACTGAGGTGCCATTTTCCTTTTTTCCTGCTTTGCTCCCATCTTAGCCCCATAGTCCACATTATATTGCCCAAGCAAGGGCTCATACTGATCTAGAATTAATCCACTCCATTCCTCTGCCCTGTTAGGGTCTAATGAGGCCACAGAGCCGCAACAAGTTCTCCCAGAAGAGGATAAATCTGCCCTCTCCTAGGCAAGGAAAACAAAGAATAATAAGAATTTACTTACCGATAATTCTATTTCTCGGAGTCCGTAGTGGATGCTGGGGTTCCTGAAAGGACCATGGGGAATAGCGGCTCCGCAGGAGACAGGGCACAAAAGTAAAGCTTTCCGATCAGGTGGTGTGCACTGGCTCCTCCCCCTATGACCCTCCTCCAAGCCAGTTAGGTACTGTGCCCGGACGAGCGTACACAATAAGGGAGGAATTTTGAATCCCGGGTAAGACTCATACCAGCCACACCAATCACACCGTACAACTTGTGATCTAAACCCAGTTAACAGTATGATAACAGCGGAGCCTCTGAAAAGATGGCTCACAACAATAATAACCCGATTTTTGTAACTATGTACAAGTATTGCAGATAATCCGCACTTGGGATGGGCGCCCAGCATCCACTACGGACTCCGAGAAATAGAATTATCGGTAAGTAAATTCTTATTTTCTCTATCGTCCTAGTGGATGCTGGGGTTCCTGAAAGGACCATGGGGATTATACCAAAGCTCCCAAACGGGCGTGAGAGTGCGGATGACTCTGCAGCACCGAATGAGAGAACTCCAGGTCCTCCTTAGCCAGGGTATCAAATTTGTAGAATTTAGCAAACGTGTTTGCCCCTGACCAAGTAGCTGCTCGGCAAGGTTGTAAAGCCGAGACCCCTCGGGCAGCCGCCCAAGATGAGCCCACCTTCCTTGTGGAATGGGCATTTACATATTTTGGCTGTGGCAGGCCTGCCACAGAATGTGCAAGCTGAATTGTATTACACATCCAACTAGCAATAGTCTGCTTAGAAGCAAGAGCACCCAGTTTGTTGGGTGCATACAGGATAACAGCAAGTCAGTTTTCCTGACTCCAGCCGTCCTGGAACATATTTTCAGGGCCCTGACAACATCTAGCAACTTGGAGTCCTCCAAGTCCCTAGTAGGTGCAAGGCACCACAATAAGCTGGTTCAGGTGAAACACTGACACCACCTTAGGGAGAGAACTGGGGACGAGTCCGCAGCTCTGCCCTGTCCGAATGGACAAACAGATATGGGCTTTTTTGAGAAAAAACCACCAATTTGACACTCGCCTGGTCCAGGCCAGGGCCAAGAGCATGGTCACTTTTCATGTGAGATGCTTCAAATCCACAGATTTGACTGGTTTTAAACCAATGTGATTTGAGGAATCCCAGAACTACGTTGAGATCCCACAGTGCCACTGGAGGCACAAAAGGGGGTTGTATATGCAATACTCCCTTGACAAACTTCTGGACTTCAGGAACTGAAGCCAATTCTTTCTGGAAGAAAATCGACAGGGCCGAAATTTGAACCTTAATGGACCCCAATTTGAGGCCCATAGACACTCCTGTTTGCAGGAAATGCAGGAAACGACCGAGTTGAAATTTCTTTGTGGGGCCTTCCTGGCCTCACACCACGCAACATATTTTCGCCACATGTGGTGATAATGTTGTGCGGTCACCTCCTTTCTGGCTTTGACCAGGGTAGGAATGACCTCTTCCGGAATGCCTTTTTCCCTTAGGATCCGGCTTTCCACCGCCATGCCGACAAACGCAGCTGCGGTAAGTCTTGGAACAGACATGGTACTTGCTGAAGCAAGTCCCTTCTTAGCGGCAGAGGCCATAAGACCTCTGTAAGCATCTCTTGAAGTTCCGGGTACCAAGTCCTTCTTGGCCAATCCGGAGCCATGAGTATAGTTCTTACTCCTCTACGTCTTATAATTCTCAGCACCTTAGGTATGAGAAGCAGAGGAGGGAACACATACACCGACTGGTACACCCACGGTGTTACCGGAACGTCCACAGCTATTGCCTGAGGGTCTCTTGACCTGGCGCAATACCTGTCCCGTTTTTTGTTCAGACGGGACGCCATCATGTCCACCTTTGGTATTTCCCAACGGTTTACAATCATGTGGAAAAAAAAAACAAAAAAACTTCCCGATGAAGTTTCCACTCTCCCGGGTGGAGGTCGTGCCTGCTGAGGAAGTCTGCTTCCCAGTTTCCATTCCCGGGATGAAACACTGCTGACAGTGCTATCACATGATTTTCCGCCCAGCGAAAAGTCCTTGCAGTTTTTGCCATTGCCCTCCTGCTTCTTGTGTCGCCCTGTCTGTTTACGTGGGCGACTGCCGTGATGTTTTTCCCACTGGATCAATACCGGCTGACCTTGAAGCAGAGGTCTTGCTAAGCTTAGAGCATTATAAATTTACCCTTAGCTCCAGTATATTTATGTGGAGAAAAGTCTCCAGACTTGATCACACTCCCTGGAAATTTTTTCCTTGTGTGACTGCTCCCCAGCCTCTTGGGCTGGGCTCCGTGGTCACCAGCATCCAATCCTGAATGCCGAATCTGCGGCCCTCTAGAAGATGAGCACTCTATAACCACCACAGGAGAGACACCCTTGTCCTTGGATATAGGGTTATCCGCTGATGCATCTGAAGATGCGATCCGGACCATTTGTCCAGCAGATCCCACTGAAAAGTTCTTGCGTGAAATCTGCCGAATGGAATTGCTTCGTAGGAAGCCACCATTTTTACCAGGACCCTTGTGCAATGATGCACTGTTTTTAGGAGGTTCCTGACTAGCTCGGATAACTCCCTGGCTTTCTCTTCCGGGAGAAACACCTTTTTCTGGACTGTGTCCAGAATCATCCCTAGGCACAGCAGACGTGTCGTCGGGATCAGCTGCGATTTTGGAATATTTAGAATCCACCCGTGCTGTTGTAGCAGTATCCGAGATAGTGCTACTCCGACCTCCAACTGTTCCCTGGACTATGCCCTTATCAGGAGATCGTCCAAGTAAGGGATAATTAAGACGCCTTTTCTTCGAAGAAGAATCATCATTTCGGCCATTACCTTGGTAAAGACCCGGGGTGCCGTGGACAATCCAAACGGCAGCGTCTGAAACTGATAGTGACAGTTCTGCACCACGAACCTGAGGTACCCTTAGTGAGAAGGGCAAATTTGGGACATAGAGGTAAGCATCCCTGATGTCCCGGGACACTATATAGTCCCCTTCTTCCTGGTTCGTTATCACTGCTCTGAGTGACTCCATCTTGATTTGAACCTGTGTAAGTGTTCAAAAAATTTTTTAGAATAAGTCTCACCTAGCCATCTGGCTTCAGTACCACAATATAGTGTGGAATAATACCCCTTTTCTTGTAGTAGGAGGGGTAATTTAATTATCACCTGCTGGGAATACAGCTTGTGAATTTTTTCCCATACTGCCTCCTTGTCGGAGGGAGACCTTGGTAAAACAGACTTCAGGAGCCTGCGAAGGGGAAACGTCTCGACATTCCAATCTGTACCCCTGGGATACTACTTGTAGGATCCAGGGGTCCTGTACGGTCTCAGCGCCATGCTGAGAACTTGTCAGAAGCGGTGGAACGCTTCTGTTCCTGGGAATGGGCTGCCTGCTGCAGTCTTCTTCCCTTTCCTCTATCCCTGGGCAGATATGATCTTATAGGGACGAAAGGACTGAGGCTGAAAAGACGGTGTCTTTTTCTGCAGAGATGTGACTTAGGGTAAAACGGCGGATTTTCCAGCAGTTGCCGTGGCCACCAGGTCCGATGGACCGACCCCAAATAACTCCTCTTCCTTTATACGGCAATACACCTTTGTGCCGTTTGGAATCTGCATCACCTGACCACTGTCGTGTCCATAACATCTTCTGGCAGATATGGACATCGCATTTACTCTTGATGCCAGAGTGCAAATATCCCTCTGTGCATCTCGCATATATAGAAATGCATCCTTTAAATGCTCTATAGTCAATAAAATACTGTCCCTGTCAAGGGTATCAATATTTTTAGTCAGGGAATCCGACCAAGCCACCCCAGCTCTGCACATCCAGGCTGAGGCGATCGCTGGTCGCAGTATAACACCAGTATGTGTGTATATACTTTTAATGATATTTTCCAGCCTCCTGTCAGCTGGTCCTTGAGGACGGCCCTATCTATAGACGGTACCGCCACTTGTTTTGATAAGCGTGTGAGCGCCTTATCCACCCTAAGGGGTGTTTCCCAACGCGCCCTAACTTCTGGCGGGAAAGGGTATACCGCCCATAATTTTCTATCGGGGGGAACCCACGCATCATCACACACTTTATTTAATTTATCTGATTCAGGAAAAACTACGGTAGTTTTTTCACATCCCACATAATACCCTCTTTTGTGGTACTTGTAGTATCAGAAATATGTAACACCTCCTTCATTGCCTTTAACGTGTGGCCCTAATAAGGAATACGTTTGTTTATTCACCGTCGACACTGGATTCAGTGTCCCTGTCTGTGTCTGTGTCGACCGACTAAAGTAAACGGGCGTTTTAAAACCCCTGACGGTGTTTTTGAGACGTCTGGACCGGTACTAATTGTTTGTCGGACGTCTCATGTCGTCAACCGACCTTGCAGCGTGTTGACATTATCACGTAATTCCCTAAATAAGCCATCCATTCCGGTGTCGACTCCCTAGAGAGTGACATCACCATTACAGGCAATTGCTCCGCCTCCTCACCAACATCGTCCTCATACATGTCGACACACACGTACCGACACACAGCACACACACAGGGAATGCTCTGATAGAGGACAGGACCCACTAGCCCTTTGGAGAGACAGAGGGAGAGTTTACCAGCACACACCAAAAACGCTATAATTATATAGGGACAACCTTATATAAGTGTTTTCCCTTATAGCATCTTTTTTATATATTTCTAACGCCAAATTAGTGCCCCCCCTCTCTGTTTTAACCCTGTTTCTGTAGTGCAGTGCAGGGGAGAGCCTGGGAGCCTTCCCTCCAGCCTTTCTGTGAGGGAAAATGGCGCTGTGTGCTGAGGAGATAGGCCCCGCCCCTTTTTCGGCGGCCTCGTCTCCCGCTCTTAACGGATTCTGGCAGGGGTTAAATATCTCCATATAGCCTCCGGAGGCTATATGTGAGGTATTTTTAGCCAAAATAGGTATTCATTTGCCTCCCAGGGCGCCCCCCTCCCAGCGCCCTGCACCCTCAGTGACTGCCGTGTGAAGTGTGCTGAGAGGAAAATGGCGCACAGCTGCAGTGCTGTGCGCTACCTTTAGAAGACTGAGGAGTCTTCTGCCGCCGATTCTGGACCTCTTCTTACTTCAGCATCTGCAAGGGGGCCGGCGGCAAGGCTCCGGTGACCATCCAGGCTGTACCTGTGATCGTCCCTCTGGAGCTGATGTCCAGTAGCCAAGAAGCCAATCCATCCTGCACGCAGGTGAGTTCACTTCTTCTCCCCTAAGTCCCTCGTTGCAGTGATCCTGTTGCCAGCAGGACTCACTGTAAAATAAAAAACCTAAGCTAAACTTTTCTAAGCAGCTCTTTAGGAGAGCCACCTAGATTGCACCCTTCTCGGCCGGGCACAAAAATCTAACTGGCTTGGAGGAGGGTCATAGGGGGAGGAGCCAGTGCACACCACCTGATCGGAAAGCTTTACTTTTGTGCCCTGTCTCCTGCGGAGCCGCTATTCCCCATGGTCCTTTCAGGAACCCCAGCATCCACTAGGACGATAGAGAAAAGTGTTTACACTAAAACACTCTAGAAGTTCAGTTATTAAGCCTTATATAAAGTCATTTAAATGTAGCACCACAGAATATATAACTCAAAAACAGCTAGAGTAAAAGACTCTGGGTTTTATCTACAGAAACAAAGAGCCCTGGAATACAATAATACAACGTAATAATGTGCAGGGAACACCAGCGATTGTTGCAGTCATCACCCTGCTGGACAAGGCTCAGCAGCAGGGAAGAGGCAGCAAAACATTTACCTTTCGGTGCCAATAGTTTTAAAGGCTAGTTGTACAAAATGTACGAATGTATCCTCATACATTTTGCCTCAATACGCCATGGAGTGGGAGACGCCTGGTGTGACTGAGCCGAAAAGGTGCAGCTTTGTTAATGTCAGACTTTTTTTTGCTAAAAATGCATCTCATTTGCGAATAAAATGCACAAGTAGACTCTGCTGATTAAAATGATATGCGGCATGCCTATATTCTGTGTGCGAGCGCGCTTGTATCTGCATACAAACTGCTATGTTAGGCATTTCATATGCAGATACAGCCACGGTTGCACACAGAATATAGGCATCATTTTAGGCATAATTTTAATCAGCAAAAGCTGCTTGTGCATCCTATTTGCATAATTTTGTGAATAAGACGCATTTTGTCAATAAGACGCATTTGAATGCAAAAAGTAGCACAAAAAGATGCTCTGCACTACAAAGTCACGCCACAGCATGGCTAGAAGGGCTGCTTAACATGCAGGAAGGCTAGAGAAAAGTGGTCACATCTGTATCAATTAATATTTGTGTAAAGCCATGCATTAGCCCTGTTACTGTCAGTGATATGGGGAGGTCATTTCACGGGTTGGGTTCGTGTGACCAGCGGTTTGGAGACTGCCGGTCACCATACCGACGGCGGGATCTCTGCTTTTAGATGGCCGGTGGGGGCACAACAAAGCCCCTTGCGTGCTCGGTGGCTCGCTACACGTTATATTCCCACTCTATGGGTGTCGTGGACACCCACGAGTGGGAATAGTCCCTGTTGGTCGTCATCCCAACCGTCGGGCTGTTCACTGATCGGGATCCAGGCGTCTGTATAGTGACTGGTGGTCACATAACCACATCCCCATTTCACATATAATGGCCTCTCTATAGAGGAAGAGGAAATTGAAGGTATGCTGGCCACTAGAAAACCTATATTGAAGTATATTGACTCAATGCTGGGGACCCTGGGTCTGAGGTTAAAAGATATAACAATGCAAATAGGCACATAACGTATCTCTTACTCTGGTCTCTCATTTATTGTTCCCAACTTTGCCAGGAGCCTGAACAATCGTCCATTCTGCACCTCCTAGAGAAAAGACAAATACTCACACAATGACTTGTGGGGCAGGAGAAAAACAACAGGGATTGTCATAACAAATCACTGACACATTACAATCATTATTTAAACAATATAAAAACAAAATAAAAATAAAAAATGTAATAAGACACCAGCGACTGCCTACCAAACCTAAAAAGCAGACATGATGTGTTATGAATATACTGTAGTCTTCAGTTAAGTCATATTTTTAATATATAATATCCCGCACCAGACATGCAATCAATGAAGATTGATACGTCATACACTTATTTAAAAAAAAACAGCTCCATAAATTCTATCCCCATTTGGGATTATATATTTCAAAAAGGCTGGAGGTACTCCTGCAATCACGAACCACGTATTCATACATATACACTTGTTGGAAGAGACCAACAAAAAGAAATAGATTGTTTTTTTGGAGCACACTTTTATATACGTTAATAAACTAATTTGACATGATTATATTAATCTAAAACTTAACTTTTAATATACTTCCTAAAATAACATGAGGTAATAGAACCCCACTTACCATAATTAAGCACATTGAATTTGATATTGATTTATTATTAAAAAAAACAAACATATACTCGCACATTAAAGATTAAGGGGGGGTTATTCAGGTTTGTTCGCAAACCAAACAAATAAGCAATTGGGTAAAACCATGGTGCACTGCAGGTGGGGCAGATGTAACAAGTGCAGTAATTAGATTTGGGTGGGGTGTGTTCAAACTGAAATCTAAATAGCAGAGTAGAAATTAAGAAGACAGTATTTACCATGCACAGAAACATAACCCACCCAAATCTAACGCTCTCTGCACATGTTACATCTGTCCCACCTGCATGCAACATGGTTTTACGAAAGCTAAAATAGAACTAGAAGCAATACATTTATAACAAACAAACAAAAAATATATAATCAAGAGTAAGAAAATTGCATACAGCAGTGACATGTTCACACTCAAATACTTTAGATCACAGTGATTGACTAACTTACCTTTGCAAGGTCCTCCTCTATGACATCATTGCGCATCTGTGCAGCATCCAACTGAGTATAAAACCTAGCACCAATCATCGGCATGATGTCGTTTACACTACGCAAACGGTTTTGGTCTGTCAGCAAGTATCTGCACATTTAAGAAACATAGATATGGCTGTACATTAGATCTTTGGTGTGCATTTAAACCTAATATTATAAAAAAGGCAATTAATACCCATCTGAGTTCAGTTAAAGCAGACCAGTGGCACTAGCTCTGGTTTCTTTCTACACATGCAGTAAGCAACAGTATCAGGGTTGCCTTGGAATGTCTTTAGCCTGAAGGCCCGTACACACTGGTCGATATATCGGCCTCTCTCTTGGAACGGCCGATATATCGCGGGACCGTCGGCCAGTGTGTACGGCCGATACGTCTGTGAACTCCGTCGTTCACAGACGTATCGCGTCGGCCGCGCAGCACAGCCGACAGCCAATATATCTACCGATATATTGGCGCGTCGCTGTGTGTGTACGGGGCGGTCGGCCGACCGCCCGTACACATGCTGCGGCGGCCGGCGGTGATTGACAGCTGAACTGGGCGGGCGTGTGTACACGCCCGCCCAGTTCATGACGTCAGTCCCCGACGAATCGCGCAGTGTGTATGCACAGCACGCTGCTCTATCCGACAATAGATATATCTGCAGATCAACTGATCTGCAGATATATCTACTAGTGTGTACCCACCTTAAGAGATACCATTTTATTCAGTGTGCTCTCCCCCAGGCAGGCTGTATTCAGCAGCACAGCAGTCAGAGCTGAAACACGTAGGGTAATATTCTATGGGAGTAAGAATAGGGCAGCAGGAAAGGAAGCTCCGGCTGACAGACTAAACACAGAATTTTACGGCAGATAAGAACCTCTTGGCCCATCTAGTCTGCCACTTTTTCTTTTATCCTTTTGGTAACTTCAACCCTATTTGTTCCTTAGGTCTTTGTAAGGATATTCTTATGCCCATTCCCAAGCGTGTTTAAACTGCTCTACTGTATTAGTTTCTACCACCTCTGACTGATTCACTACTCTTTCTGTGAAGTAGTTATTTCTCAAATTTCCCCTGAACCTGCCTCCCTCCAGTTTCAGCACATGACCACGTGTTCTAGTACTCCTCTTCCTTTGAAGAAGGTCTGCCCCCTGTACCTTGTTAAAACCTTTAATATATTTGAAAGTCATTTAGTTGCCCTTCTTTGCATAGTCTCTAATGTATGTATATTCTTCTAGAGATATGGTCTCCAGAACTGAACACAGTATTTTAGATGAGGCCGTACCAATGACCTATACAGTGGCATTGTTACGGATTTCTTTCTGTTACAGATTCCTCTCTCTATGCAACCAAGCATCTGACTAGCTTTCCTCATTGCTTCGTTACACTGCTTGCCTGCCTTTAAGTCACCTGAAATAGTGACTCCTAGATCCCTTCCCTCCTCAGTAGTTTCCATTATATAGTGCCCTTGATAATATATTTAGCCTTTGGGTTTTTGATACCCAAGTGCATGATTTTGCATTTTTACATTAAACTGTAGTCGCCACGTTCTTGACCATTCCTTCAGTCTACCAATATCCTCCATCATTTGTTTTACCCCTCCTGGTGTGTCTACCATGTTACACACATTTGTGTCATCAGCAAAAAGGCATACTTTCACTTCAAAACCATTTGTAATGTCACCAACAAAGATATTAAAAAGCACTGGCCCAAGTAAAGATCGCTTTCCATTAACTACAACTCTCTGTTTCCTATCCTACAAGCAAGATCTTATCAATTCAACAGTCTGAATCCAATCCCAAGCATTTCAGTTTATTTAGCAGTCCGCAATGTGGGATAGTGTCAAAAGCCCTACTATAGTGAAGATAAGCAACATCTACCTTGATCACTTCAGTCTTCCAGTCAAAGTCAGTAAGATTTGTTTGGCATGACCTCCCCCCAGTAAATCCATGCTGTTTGGGACCCTGTAAATTGCTGGATTTGAGATATTCCACAATTTTCTTTTAATAGAGTTTCCATGATTTTTCCTACTATGGATGTAAGGCTCAGTGGTTACTCGACTCTTCCTTGCTTCCATTTTTGTGCAGTGGGATTACATTCGCTCTTTTCCAATCCTCTGTAATTACTCCAGTAGCTAGCGACTGATTGGATAATTTTGTTAATGGTGTTACCAGAACCCCTTTAAGCTCTTTTAGCATCCTTGAATGTATACCATCTGGCCCCACTGATTTCTCCACTTTCAGTTTTGAGAGTTCTGTTAGGACCTTCTCTTCTGTAAATATACTTTTATCTATCTCATTTTATGAATGTCCTTTGTAACTTAACTGTGGCCCCTTTCCTTCTCCTCATGGATAATCTGCTATTGCCTTGTTTGAAACGATTGAACTTAAGGGCCATACACACTAGGCGACCTGCAGCCGAGGTGCCCGACGGCCGATGCATCAGCAGGTGCGGGTGACAAGGGGAGTGAAAGTTTCCCCAACATTAAGGTCGTCCATACTGACCAGCATGTTCAAACGACGGGAGAACAATGATGAACAAGCACAGGGATGCGCATTCTTCATCGTTGAAGCATCCACACTGAAAGATATGAACGTTTTATTGTTCATTTATGAATATCGTTCATATCTTTCAGAGAATATCAACCAGTGTGAAGGGCCCATTACTCTGTATTTGTCCTTTAGTTTATCTCCTTTCACTTATACACCTAAAATAAAGTTTTGCCCCCTTTACCTACTGACTGGGCTATTTTCTCTTCAGCTTGTAACTTCTGCACGTCTTATTACCATCTTAGCCTCCTTTCTTCTAGCAAGATACACCGCTTTGTCCTCATTATTTTGAGTCTGCTTATATTTCCTAAAAAGGCCATCTTTTCTGCTTTCACACTAGTTGCTACTTCTTTTCGTAAACCACACTGGCTTAACTTTTCTTAATCCTTTTGATACGAATAGGTCTGTTGCCTTTAGTACTACACTTTTTATTTTTTCCCACCTCTCCTGCACTCCTTCCAAGTTTCACTAATCTGCGAATAACTCATGAACACATTTCCCCATCTCTAGAGTACTTGCTCCTGAGTAGACAGCTGTACAGCTACGGTGAGGTCAAAATGGCTGCCCAGGAGAGAGCGAAGTGTGCTGGGTAAAATGCAACCTCTTAGAGCATAAGGCAAAATGCAGTAAAGCAACCACATATGCACGGCACCTAGAGATCGGTCCACTTTAAAGGTAATGGAAAGAAAAATGTATAACCTTTCATTTCGTTATGCAGTTTACTGGTTTAGATAGAAACTCTTCAGTATCAAAAAGTGTAGGCGGCAATTTGAAATACAGAACTTGCATGAAACATTCTACTTCCCTTTTAAAGTTTCCAAGCAGAACAAGAAAGGCATTTACACTTCTGAAATATTTCATGTCACCAAAGATCAGATGTAGTTTCGTTAATGTCAAAAATAGGTCTATGTATTACAGACAACAAATGAACTTGATGTCCTTGCATTAAAGTATGTTCAAAATGAAGGTCAACTACTGCTGGCAACATTTAGTCTAGCAGACAAGTCTTACAAGATGAGATTTTTTAAGTCCGAGGAATAGTTGATGTTCACAAGTTCCATTGCTTTCTGCAGATTCTCCCGTTGAATTCCCGCCAGAGAGTTGCAGGATAGTGCCAGTACAACTTTCCCTAATGAGATCAGGTCTGCTTGCTGGAGGGAACAGAAAAGTATTAGACCAGGATTATTACATGTACTAATATATTCAGATTAAAGGGTATGAATTTATTTCTCTATCACTTGCTTAAACCAGAACATACTGTAAAAATAAAGCAATTCAAGTGTTTTATTTGCCATTACTGTATACTCAAAGATTTCCTTATGTGAATTAATGCATTTGAACTCTTTCCCCGACACCACTACGCAGCTGTTATATCAAATCTGAAACCTGTATTGGCAGGAATATGGATTAACAGATGCATTGTAGATAATTGGCTAAAGGATATATTGTGTTACTTACACAGACATATAGAGTGGAGGGGTAGGCAGAGTGCAATCTTGTTGAAAACAGCCATTGCAAATAATTAGCAATGCTGCTAGGATTTCCAGAGACACTCAAAGTTTGCTCCATTCATAAGGAGCTGCCCTAATTACACCCTTCCCCCGACCCCCCAAAAAAAAGAAGAAAAAGAAAAAAATAAGAATTTACTTACCGATAATTCTATTTCTCATAGTCCGTAGTGGATGCTGGGGACTCCGTAAGGACCATGGGGAATAGCGGCTCCGCAGGAGACTGGGCACATCTAAAGAAAGCTTTAGGACTATCTGGTGTGCACTGGCTCCTCCCCCTATGACCCTCCTCCAAGCCTCAGTTAGGATACTGTGCCCGGACGAGCGTACACAATAAGGAAGGATTTTGAATCCCGGGTAAGACTCATACCAGCCACACCAATCACACCGTATAACCTGTGATCTGAACCCAGTTAACAGCATGATAACAGAGGAGCCTCTGAAAGATGGCTCACAACAATAATAACCCGATTTTTGTAACAATAACTATGTACAAGTATTGCAGACAATCCGCACTTGGGATGGGCGCCCAGCATCCACTACGGACTATGAGAAATAGAATTATCGGTAAGTAAATTCTTATTTTCTCTAACGTCCTAAGTGGATGCTGGGGACTCCGTAAGGACCATGGGGATTATACCAAAGCTCCCAAACGGGCGGGAGAGTGCGGATGACTCTGCAGCACCAAATGAGAGAACTCCAGGTCCTCCTCAGCCAGGATATCAATTTTGTAGAATTTTACAAACGTATTTGCTCCTGACCAAGTAGCTGCTCGGCAAAGTTGTAAAGCCGAGACCCCTCGGGCAGCCGCCCAAGATGAGCCCACCTTCCTTGTGGAGTGGGCATTTACAGATTTTTGGCTGTGGCAGGCCTGCCACAGAATGTACAAGCTGAATTGTACTACAAATCCAACGAGCAATAGTCTGCTTAGAAGCAGGAGCACCCAGCTTGTTGGGTACACACAGGATAAACAGCGAGTCAGATTTCCTGACTCCAGCCGTCCTGGAAACATATATTTTCAGGGCACTGACAACGTCTAGCAACTTGAAGGCCTCAAAGTCCCTAGTAGCCGCAGGCACCACCAATAGGTTGGTTCAGGTGAGACGCTGAAACCACCTTGGGGAGAAACTGAGGACGAGTCCTCAATTCCGCCCTGTCCGAATGGAAAATCAGATAAGGGCTTTTTCAGGATAAAGCCGCCAATTCTGACACGCGCCTGGCCCAGGCCAGGGCCAACAGCATGACCACTTTCCATGTGAGATATTTTAACTCCACAGATTTAAGTGGTTCAAACCAATGTGACTTTTGGAACCCAAAACTACATTGAGATCCCAAAGTGCCACTGGAGGCACAAAAGGAGGCTGTATATGCAGTACCCCTTTTACAACGTCTGAACTTCAGGGACTGAAGCTAGTTCTTTTATCAAGAAAATTGACAGGGCCGAAATTTGAACCTTAATGGACCCCAATTTCAGGCCCATAGACACTCCTGTTTGCAGGAAATGTAGGAATCGACCCAGTTGAATTTCCTCCGTCGGGCCTTACTGGCCTCGCACCACGCAACATATTTACGCCAATTGCGGTGATAATGTTTTTGCGGTTACATCCTTCCTGGCTTTGATCAGGATAGGGATGACTTCATCCGGAATGCCTTTTTTCCTTCAGAATCCGGCGTTCAACCGCCATGCCGTCAAACGCAGCCGCGGTAAGTCTTGGAACAGACAGGGTCCTTGCTGGAGCAGGTCCCTTCTTAGAGGTAGAGGCCACGGATCCTCCGTGAGCATCTCTTGAAGTTCCGGTTACCAAGTCCTTCTTGGCCAATCCGGAACCACGAATATAGTGCTTACTCCTCTCCATCTTATCAATCTCAGTACCTTGGGTATGAGAGGCAGAGGAGGGAACACATACCCTGACTGGTACACCCACGGTGTTACCAGAGCGTCTACAGCTTATTGCCTGAGGGTCCCTGGACCTGGCGCAATACCTGTCGAGTTTTTAATCATGTGGAAGACTTCTGGGTGAAGTCCCCACTCTCCCGGGTGGAGGTCGTGCTGAGCAAGTCTGCTTCCCAGTTGTCCACTCCCGGAATGAATACTGCTGACAGTGCTATCACATGATTTTCCGCCCAGCGAAGAATCCTTGCAGCTTCTGCCATTGCCCTCCTGCTTCTTGTGCCACCCTGTCTGTTTACGTGGGTGACTGCCGTGATGTTGTCCGACTGGATCAACACCGGCTGACCTTGAAGCAGAGGTCTTGCTAAGCTTAGAGCATTGTAAATGTCCCTTAGCTTCAGGATATTTATGTGAAGTGATGTCTCCAGGCTTGACCATAAGCCCTGGATATTCCTTCCCTGTGTGACTGCTCCCCAGCCTCGCAGGCTGGCATCCGTGGTCACCAGGACCCAGTCCTGAATGCCTAATCTGCGGCCCTCTAGAAGATGAGCACTCTGCAACCACCACAGGAGGGACACCCTTGTCCTTGGTAGGAAGCCACCATTTTACCCAGAACCCTTGTGCATTGATGCACTGAGACTTGGCTCGGTTTTAGGAGGTTCCTGACTAGCTCGGATAACTCCCTGGCTTTCTCCTCCGGGAGAAACACCTTTTTCTGGACTGTGTCCAGGATCATCCCTAGGAACAGAAGACACGTCGTCGGAACCAGGTGCGATTTTGGAATATTGAGAATCCAATCGTGCTGCCGCAACACTACCTGAGATAGTGCTACACCGACCTCCAACTGTTCCCTGGATCTTACCCTTATCAGGGAATTGTCCAAGGAAGGGATAACTAAAATTCACTTCCTTCGAAGGAATATCATCATTTCGGCCATTACCTTGGTAAAGACCCGGGGTGCCGTGTACCATCCATACGGCAGCGTCTGAACTGATAGTGACAGTTCTGTACCATAAACCTGAGGTACCCTTGGTGAGAAGGGTAAATTTTGACATGAAGGTTAGCATCCTTGATGTCCCGAGACATCATGTAGTCCCCTTCTTCCAGGTTCGCAATCACTGCTCTGAGTGACTCAATCTTGAAATTGAACCTCTGTACGTAAGTGTTCAAAGATTTTAGATTTAGAATCGGTCTCACCGAGCCGTCCGGCTTCGGTACCACAACAGTGTGGAATAATACCCCGTTCCCTGTTGCAGGAGGGGTATCTTGATTATCACCTGCTGGGAATACAGCTTGTGAATGGCTTCCAAAACTGTCTCCCTGTCAGAAGGAGACATCGGTAAAGCCGACTTTAGGAAACGGCGAGGGGGAGACGTCTCGAATTCTAATTTGTACCCCTGAGATATCACCTGAAGGATCCAGGGGTCTACTTGCGAGTGAGCCCACTGCGCGCTGAAATTCATTGAGACGGGCCCCCCACCGTGCCTGATTCTGCTTGTAAAGCCCCAGCGTATACTGAGGGCTTGGCAGAGGCGGGAGAGGGTTTCTGTTCCTGGGAACTGGCTGATTTCTGCAGCCTTTTTCCTCTCCCTCTGTCACGGGGCAGAAATGAGGAACCTTTTGCCCGCTTGTCCACGAAAAGACTGCGCCTGATAATACGGCGTCTTCTCATGTTGAGAGGCGACCTGGGGTACAAACGTGGAATTCCCAGCTGTTGCCGTGGCCACCAGGTCTGAAAGACCGACCCCAAATAACTCCTCCCTTAATAAAGCAATACTTCCAAATGCCGTTTGGAATACGCATCACCTGACCACTGACGTGTCCATAACCCTCTACTGGTAGAAATGGACAACGCGCTTAGACTTGATGCCAGTCGGCAAATATTCCGCTGTGCATCACGCATATATAAAAATGCATCTTTTAAATGCTCTATAGGCAAAAATATACTGTCCCTATCTAGGGTATCAATATTTTCAGTCAGGGAATCCGACCACGCCAACCCAGCACTGCACATCCAGGCTGAGGCGATTGCTGGTCGCAGTATAACACCAGTATGTGTGTAAATACCTTTTAGGATACCCTCCTGCTTTCTATCAGCAGGATCCTTAAGGGCGGCCATCTCAGGCGAAGGTAGAGCCCTTACAAGCGTGTGAGCGCTTTATCCCCCCTAGGGGGTGTTTCCCAACGCACCCTAACCTCTGGCGGGAAAGGATATAATGCCAATAACATTTTAGAAATTATCCGTTGTTATCGGGGGAAACCCACGCATCATCACACACCTCATTTAATTTCTCAGATTCAGGAAAACTACAGGTAGTTTTTCCTCACCGAACATAATACCCCTTTTTGGTGGTACTCGTATTATCAGAAATGTGTAAAACATTTTTCATTGCCTCAATCATGTAACGTGTGGCCCTACTGGAAGTCACATTCGTCTCTTCACCGTCGACACTGGAGTCAGTATCTGTGTCGGCGTCTATATCTGCCATCTGAGGTAACGGGCGCTTTAGAGCCCCTGACGGCCTATGAGACGTCTGGACAGGCACAAGCTGAGTAGCCGGCTGTCTCATGTCAACCACTGTCTTTTATACAGAGCTGACACTGTCACGTAATTCCTTCCAACAGTTCATCCACTCAGGTGTCGACCCCCTAGGGGGTGACATCACTATTACAGGCAATCTGCTCCGTCTCCACATCATTTTTATCCTCATACATGTCGACACAAAAGTACCGACATACAGCACACACACAGTGAATGCTCTGATAGAGGACAGGACCCCACTAGCCCTTTGGGGAGACAGAGGGAGAGTTTGCCAGCACACACCAGAGCGCTATATATATATACAGGGATAACCTTATATAAGTGTTTTTCCCCTTATAGCTGCTGTATAGTTAATACTGCGCCTAATTAGTGCCCCCCCCTCTTTTTTTAACCCTTTCTGTAGTGTAGTGACTGCAGGGGAGAGACAGGGAGCTTCCCTCCAACGGAGCTGTGAGGGAAAATGGCGCCTGTGTGCTGAGGAGATAGGCTCCGCCCCTTTTTCGCGGACTTTTCTCCTGCTTTTTTATGGATTCTGGCAGGGGTTAAATGCATCCATATAGCCCAGGAGCTATATGTGATGCATTTTTTTTGCCATCCAAGGTGTTTTTATTGCGTCTCAGGGCGCCCCCCCCCCAGCGCCCTGCACCCTCAGTGACCGAAGTGTGAAGTGTGCTGAGAGCAATGGCGCACAGCTGCAGTGCTGTGCGCTACCTTGTTGAAGACAGGACGTCTTCTGCCGCCGATTTTCCGGACCTCTTCTGCCTTCTGGCTCTGTAAGGGGGCCGGCGGCGCGGCTCTGGGACCCATCCAAGCTGGGCCTGTGATCGTCCCTCTGGAGCTAATGTCCAGTAGCCTAAGAAGCCCAATCCACTCTGCACGCAGGTGAGTTCGCTTCTTCTCCCCTTAGTCCCTCGATGCAGTGAGCCTGTTGCCAGCAGGTCTCACTGAAAATAAAAAACCTAATCTAAAACTTTCACTAAGAAGCTCAGGAGAGCCCCTAGTGTGCACCCTTCTCGTTCGGGCACAGAGATCTAACTGAGGCTTGGAGGAGGGTCATAGGGGGAGGAGCCAGTGCACACCAGATAGTCCTAAAGCTTTCTTTAGATGTGCCCAGTCTCCTGCGGAGCCGCTATTCCCCATGGTCCTTACGGAGTCCCCAGCATCCACTTAGGACGTTAGAGAAAGAAAAAAAAGTCTGCTGATGCGGGTCCACTATTGGATTAGTCCCACACAATATAAACTAGTGTCGAGAGACAGGGTCAATACCCAATTAGGTTACACACACCTGTTGTAAGCGGATGAGATGACTCCTAATATGATGGGACACTATCTGCTAGCGCAGGGATGGGGAACCTTCGGCCCTCCAGCTGTTGTTGAACTACACATCCCAGCATGCCCTGCAACAGTTTTTGCATGGCCAAATAGCAAAATTGTTGCAAGGCATGCTGGTATGTGTAGTTCAACAACAGCTGGAGGGCCGAAGGTTCCCCATCCCTGTGCTAGCGAGACTGGATGATGACCCCTCACACAGGATGAGAGCAGTCATCTCCAATATGCATTTAGCATCATGCCTAATATGCTTATCCAATCAATTTTGATCGTATTATTATCGGGCATCTCAGCTATTCCAGGCCGCCATAAGAATACACAATACCAGGTACAAATACTGCAGCGTTTGTGGGTAGTACGAGAAGAAGATTAGGCTGTGTATGTGTCATATACAGTATATGTTAATGTTACGTCCAGTCTTCATTTAGCTATTGCTTATTCCTAGGTCTTACCTGGTACTGGGGCATTAAAGCCATAGGGTTACTCTGACTGCCATCATACGTTAAAACATCAAATATTCCAACACAGTTGACATGTAGCCTATTAAAAAAAAAATACAAAACTATAGTAAAATATTTGACTGACAATAAGAGAAAGAATAGGTAAAATCAATAAGTTGCATCTCAAAAAGGCTGCATGGAACATCTTAAATAGCGCAGAGTGTTCTTTTCTTATATTGTCTAGCTGGTAATCCCCCTTTCTTAAAGGGGAACCACTGATTTTGTGCTTACACTAGCACAATTAACATTCAGCAGCTGATTAATATTTGCATTCCTATTAACTATTAAGGTTTGTTTTAGAATAAATATAACATTTAAAATTTAGTACTAGCGCCGCGAGACTTTCTTGTATAAAGTATTTGCATGGAACATGGGACATACAGGAGCTACAGTGGTTGCTAAAAAAAGAAAAGAAAAAAAAGGGGTGGGGGGGGGGGGGGCTGTATCCTGAAGTACAATGCAAGAGTCCATACAAGGCTGGAACACTAAAAACACGTATGAACAGCTCACTTAAAACATTTCTGAACTAGGTATTTCGGAGAAAGAGAAGTGTCGATATTTAGCGAGAAGTGAAAGACCAACAAAATATAGATTACATCCTTCAGATTCGACAAGGTTTGCCGGAAAATGTACTAAACCTGAGCTGGTAGCTAATAATGATACCTTGTTTTGCCAGTAATGAGAATCTTAGTTGGATCCATTACACGACATGCAAGGCCAGCTGTGTGAATGGTTCGTAATGCTGAGCTCAACTGGACAATGTAAGCCCAAATGAGGGACTCTGGTAGCAATCCGGCATGTTGACGTGGCAATGGACCGTCGTGTTGGCCTGCAGCAAGTAAACAATGTTTAAATGGTGTTACAAAGTACAATGGTTTTGGTCTACGACTAAACAAAAATATTAAATACAAATAATTGGCTAATATTTGTATTATGCAGAATATGCTAGGTAAATCGCTGCATTTTATTGCCTAAAGGTCAGCGTTACCAGTAAATGCTTTATAGATATTAGCATTACTAGGTGTCACTAACAAATGACTACACTCATAACTCAACCATGTAGTATTAATTCAGGACAACAGAATGCGAAGGTAGAGGCTACTGCAGTGGTGCACTGTGATCTGTAGCAGCGAGATATATGCCATTGCAGTGGCTTTAAACAGCTGCAGCTTTGAGTGCACACATTTGAGGAGGTGTGTGTACGCATCTGAGGTGTACAAAACAGCACCAACCTTTAATTTTTTTCACTAGGTACATGCAACTGCAGTGGTGTGGGCTGTGATCTGTAGAAGTCCGGTAGATGGCGTGGTGTGATCTGAAGTAGTCAGTCATGGCGTGGTATGATCTAGTAGTAGTCAGTCCTGGCGTGACATGACATGTAGTAGTCAGTCCTAGCGTGATCTGTAGTAGTCAGTCATGGCGTAGTGTGATCTGTAGTAGTCAGTCATGGCGTGGTGTGATCTGTAGTAGTCAGTCCTGGCGTGGTGTGATCTAGTAGTAGTCAGTCATGGCGTGGTGGGATCTAGTAGTAGTCAGTCATGGCGTGGTGGGATCTGTAGTAGTCAGTCCTGGCGTGGTGGGATCTGTAGTAGTCAGTCCTGGTGTGGTGTGATCTGTAGTAGTCGGTCCTGGTGTGGTGTGATCTGTAGTAGTCAGTCCTGGCGTGGTGTGATCTAGTAGTAGTCAGTCCTGGCGTGATCTAGTAGTAGTCAGTCATGGCGTGGTGGAATCTAGTAGTAGTCAGTCATGGCGTGGTGGGATCTAGTAGTAGTCGGTCCTGGTGTGGTGTGATCTGTAGTAGTCAGTCATGGCATGATGTGATCTGTAGTAGTCAGCCCTGGCGTGGTGTGATCTGTAGTAGTCAGTCCTGGTGTGGTGTGATCTGTAGTAGTCGGTCCTGGTGTGGTGTGATCTGTAGTAGTCAGTCATGGTGTGGTGTGATCTGTAGTAGTCGGTCCTGGTGTGGTGTGATCTGTAGTAGTCAGTCCTGGCGTGGTGTGATCTAGTAGTAGTCAGTCCTGGCGTGGTGTGATCTAGTAGTAGTCAGTCATGGCGTGGTGGGATCTAGTAGTAGTCAGTCATGGCGTGGTGGGATCTGAAGTAGTCAGTCATGGCGTGGTGTGATCTGTAGTAGTCAGTCCTGGTGTGGTGTGATCTGTAGTAGTCGGTCCTGGTGTGGTGTGATCTGTAGTAGTCAGTCATGGTGTGGTGTGATCTGTAGTAGTCGGTCCTGGTGTGGTGTGATCTGTAGTAGTCAGTCCTGGCGTGGTGTGATCTAGTAGTAGTCAGTCCTGGCGTGGTGTGATCTAGTAGTAGTCAGTCATGGCGTGGTGGGATCTAGTAGTAGTCAGTCATGGCGTGGTGGGATCTAGTAGTAGTCGGTCCTGGTGTGGTGTGATCTGTAGTAGTCAGTCATGGCATGATGTGATCTGTAGTAGTCAGCCCTGGCGTGGTGTGATCTGTAGTAGTCAGTCATGGTGTGGTGTGATCTGTAGTAGTCAGTCATGGTGTGGTGTGATTTGTAGTGGTCAGTCATGGCGTGGTGTGATCTGTAGTAGTCAGTCAGTAATGGCATGGTGTGATCTGTACTAGTCAGTTATGCCATGGTGTGATCTGTAGTAGTCAGTCATGGCATGGTGTGATCTGTAGTAGTCAGCCATGGCATGGTGTGGTGTGATCTGTAGTAATCAGGTAGATGACATTTTTACTCAATGCAACTGAAAATGTGACAGACTGTAGGTTTTTGGCAATTTATCTTCTACCCAAATCAACTACTAAAATGATTTATTGACTTAACCCTATTATGCTGAAAGTGTAAGTTTACCAGTGAATGTCTAACATTTAGGCGGTCCCTCCGACTCCCAAAATAGGAGTATTGTGGAGTACACGCCACCACTATTACCTAGATCAGTGATGGCTAACCTTGACACTCCAGCTGTTGTTGAACTACATATCCCAGCATGCCCTGCATCAGTTTTAGCATGGCCAAATAGCAAAACTGTAGCAGGGCATGCTAGGATATGTAGTTCAACAACAGCTGGAGTGTCAAGGTTAGCCATCACTGATCTAGATGCTCACTTTCTCAAAACAGCACAAGTCTCACAAGTCCAAAGAGAGAACGTGCTTTGGTGTCACCAAAAACATTTTATAGGGGTCAGTGGGCAAAAATAGGGAAATACATATATAACACAATGCAAATATAGGTAAAAGTTACATACTCTGAAAAACTACCACTTTAAATGTCATATGCAATGTCATTTAAGTTAGCAACATGTTTGCTTTGGTGAACCAGCAAGGCACCTTTTCATCTATTTTTTACTTTATCTTTACTGAAAGGACCTGATTTAGGGCTTTCCCAGCTAGTTATAGATAACCATCATCAGTAATTAATTAATACAGTGAAGCTGGGGAAAGTTGTATCTGAGCCACCTCTAGTTGCGCGGTAACAGAGTTATATGCAGTGTATGATGTGCTGCCAGGCTTTCAGAGTGTGGAAGATCCGCTTCCTCTTTAGATTTCACAGCAAGCATAATTAAACAACACAGACACCATTAATGCTCGGCAAAAGCGTATGTACATCGCCACATGGAAAGAAAAATGCATGACTTACATCTAAGTAAGTCCTAGGGGGTATATTCAATTAAAGTCGGAAATTGCCGTCTTGTCGGAAAGACGGCAGTTTCCAAATGATTGAGGTCTCAAAAGGAATTCAGACCTATTCAATCCGGGCCATTTTTTCCGAAAAATCCGACTTGTCGGAATACAGGTGGATTGGCGGCTTAAGCTGCAGATCCACCTGCATTGTTGGAAGCGCAGCCAAACCCGACAGGTTTTAGCCCTGTTTCCGACAATGTCAATCCGACTTTAAAAAATGTCGGATTGTCACTGTGGGGAAAAGGCCAAACCTGTCGGGTTTGGCCCGGCATTGAATAGAGTGCTGTCGTGTCCTTTCCGTAGGAAAGGATCCAACAGCAATTGAATATACCCCATAGTAGAGTAAATAAAAAAAAAAAAAAATGAAGTTACCTCAATGACAATATCGCTGTAAAGCATATAATAGTGGACAAATTTGTGCAGATGTAATAATGATATATTACAGGTGGAAAATAAGATTTTACTTACCGGTAAATCTATTTCTCGTAGTACGTAGTAGATGCTGGGGACTCCGTAAGGACCATGGGGAATAGACGGGCTCCGCAGGAGACATGGGCACTTTAAGAAAGAATTTAGATTCTGGTGTGCTCTGGCTCCTCCCTCTATGTCCCTCCTCCAGACCTCGGTTAGAGAAACTGTGCCCGGAAGAGCTGACAGTACAAGGAAAGGATTTTGGAAATCCAGGGCAAGACTCATACCAGCCACACCAATCACACCGTATAACTTGTGATAAACTTACCCAGTCAACAGTATGAACAACAACAGAGCATCAGTTCAACTCTGATGCAACAATAACATAGCCCTTATTGCAGCAATAACTATAAACAAGTATTGCAGAAGAAGTCCGCACTTGGCACGGGCGCCCAGCATCCACTACGGACTACGAGAAATAGATTTACCGGTAAGTAAAATCTTATTTTCTCTTACGTCCTAGTGGATGCTGGGGACTCCGTAAGGACCATGGGGATTATACCAAAGCTCCCAAACGGGCAGGAGAGTGCGGATGACTCTGCAGCACCGATTGAGCAAACAATAGGTCCTCCTCAGCCAGGGTATCAAACTTGAAGAACTTTGCAAAAGTGTTTGAACCTGACCAAGTAGCAGCTCGGCATAGTTGTAATGCCGAGACCCCTCGGGCAGCCGCTCAAGAAGAGCCCACCTTCCTAGTGGAATGGGCTTTAACTGATTTTGGCAGTGGCAATCCAGCCGCAGAATGAGCCTGCTGAATCGTGTTACAGATCCAGCGAGCAATAGTTTGCTTTGAAGCAGGAGCACCCAGCTTGTTGGATGCATACAGGATAAACAGCGACTCCGTTTTCCTGACTCTAGCCGTTCTGGCTACATAAACCTTCAAAGCCCTGACCACATCCAGTAACTCGGAATCCTCCAAGTCACGAGTAGCCACAGGCACCACAATAGGTTGGTTCATATGAAAAGAGGACACCACTTTTGGCAGAAATTGTGGACGGGTCCGCAATTCTGCTCTATCCATATGGAAAACCAGATAGCGGCTTTTATGTGACAAAGCCGCTAAATCTGACACACGCCTAGCCGAAGCCAAGGCTAATAGCATGACCACCTACCACGTGAGATATTTTAACTCCACCGTTTTAAGTGGTTCAAAGCAGTGTGATTTCAGGAAACTTAACACCACGTTAAGATCCCAAGGTGCCACTGGAGGCACAAAAGGAGGCTGAATATGCAGCACTCCCTTTACAAACGTCTGAACTTCTGGTAGAGAAGCCAACTCTTTTTGAAAGAAAATGGATAGGGCCGAAATCTGGACCTTAATGGAGCCCAATTTTAGGCCCAAATTCACTCCTGACTGTAGGAAGTGAAGGAAACGGCCCAGCTGGAATTCCTCTGTAGGAGCATTCCTGGCCTCACACCAAGAAACATATTTTCGCCATATACGGTGATAATGTTTAGCTGTCACGTCCTTCCTAGCCTTTATCAGCGTAGGAATGACCTCGTCCGGAATGCCCTTTTCTGCTAGGATCCGGCGTTCAACTGCCATGCCGTCAAACGCAGCCGCGGTAAGACTTAGAACAGACAGGGCCCCTGTTGCAACAGGTACTGTCTTAGAGGAAGAGGCCACGGGTCCTCTGTGAGCATTTCTTGCAGATCTGGATACCAGGTCCTTCGTGGCCAATCTGGAACAATGAGGATTGTTCTCACTCCTCCTTTTCTTATTATCCTCAGCACCTTGGGAATGAGAGGAAGAGGAGGAAATACATAGACCGACTGGAACACCCACGGTGTCACCAGGGCGTCTACCGCTATTGCCTGAGGGTCTCTTGACCTGGCGCAATACCTCTGTAGTTTTTTGTTGAGGCGGGATGCCATCATGTCCACCTGTGGCAGTTCCCACCGATATGTGATCTGTGTGAAGACTTCCTGATGAAGTCCCCACTCTCCCGGGTGGAGGTCGTGTCTGCTGAGGAAGTCTGCTTCCCAGTTGTCCACTCCCGGGATGAACACTGCTGACAGAGCGCTTACGTGATTCTGCGCCCAGCGAAGAATTCTGGTGGCTTCTGCCATTGCCACTCTGCTCCTTGTGCCGCCTTGGCGGTTCACCTGAGCCACTGCGCTGATGTTGTCTGACTGAATCAGAACCAGTTGGTCGCGAAGAAGAGCTCCGCTTGACGTAGGACGTTGTATACGGCCCTTAGTTCCAGGATGTTGATGTGAAGGCAAGTCTCTTGACTTGACCACAGACCTTGGAAATTTCTTCCCTGTGTGACTGCTCCCCACCCTCGGAGGCTAGCGTCCGTGGTCACCAGGACCAAGTCCTGAATTCCGAATCTGCGTCCCTCTAGAAGGTGAGAACTCTGCAGCCACCACAGGAGTGACACCCTGGCCCTGGGGGACAGGGTGATTAACCGATGCATTTGAAGATGTGATCCGGACCACTTGTCCAGTAAGTTCCATTGGAAGGTCCTCGCATGGAACCTGCCGAAGGGAATGGCCTCGTATGATGCCACCATCCTTCCCAGGACTCGAGTGCAGTGAAGCACTGACACCTGTTTTGGTTTTAATAGATTCCTAACCAGTGTCATGAGCTCCTGAGCTCTCTCTATCGGGAGATAAACCCTTTTCTGGTCTGTGTCTAGAATCATGCCTAGGAAAGGCAGATGAGCCGTAGCAACCAACTGCGACTTTGGAATATATAGAATCCAGCCGTGTTGCCGTTACACTTCCAGAGAAAGTGATACGCTGTTCCGCAACTGCTCTCTTGATCTCGCTTTTATGAGGAGATGGTCCAAGTACGGGATAATTGTGACACCTTGCTTCCGCAGGAGCACCATCATTTCCGCCATTACCTTGGTGAAGATTCTCGGGGCCGCGGAGAGACCAAACGGCAACGTCTGAAATTGGTAATGACAATCCTGTACCGCAAATCTGAGGTACGCCTGATGAGGTGGATAAATGGGGATATGAAGGTATGCATCCTTTATGTCCAGAGACACCATAAAATCTCCCCCTTTCAGGCTTGCGATGACCGCTCTTAGTGATTCCATCTTGAACTTGAACCTTTTCAGGTATATGTTCAGGGATTTTAAATTCAATATGGGTCTGACCGAACCGTCCGGTTTCGGGACTACAACATGGTCGAATAATAACCCCCTCCTTGTTGAAGGAGGGGAACCTTGACCACCACCTGTTGAGGATACAATTTGTGAATTACAGTTAACACTATTTTCCTCTCGTGGGGGGAAGCCGGCAGGGCCGTCGGTGAGGGGGCATCTCCTCAAAGTCCAGCTTGTATCCCTGAGACACAATATCTATTGCCCAGGGATCCAACAGGGAGTGAACCCACTTGTGGCTGAACTTACGAAGACGTGCCCCCACCGGCCCTAGCTCCGCCTGTGGAGCCCCAGCGACATGCGGTGGATTTTGTAGAGGCCGGGGAGGACTTCTGTTCCTGGGAACTAGCTGTGTTGTGCAGCTTCTTTCCTCTGCCCCTGCCTCTGGCAAGAAAGGACGCACCTCGGACTTTCTTGTTTCTTTGTGATCTAGAGGCTTCATTTGATAATGTCGTGCTTTCCTAGGCTGTGCAGGAATATAAGGCAAAATATCAGAATTACCAGCTATAGCTGTGGAGACCAGGTCCGAGATTCTTTCTCCACACAATCCTCAGCCCTCCATATGCCTCTTAAGTCGGCATCACCTGTCCATTGCACATTCTATAGGACACGTCAAGCAGAAATCGACATAGCGTTGACTCTAGAACTCAGCAGACTAATGTCTCTTTGGGCATGTTTTATATAGATATCTCTTAAGACAGCATCTTTAATATATATATATATATATATATATATATACACACACACATACATACATACATACATACATACATACATACATACATACTAGGTCTGCTGATAAGGTACCTGTCCACGCTGCTACAGCGCTATAAACCCATGCCGACACAATCGCCGGTCTGAGTAGTGTACCAGAATGTGCACGCTATCTGCAGGATCCCTGAGGATAGGTGTTAAGTCAGGGCTACCTTTTGGGCAAACGTGACACCCTAGGGGAAGATTCCCATCGTATCCTGGCCCTAGTAGGGAAAGGATACTCCCTGAGAATTCTTTGTGGGAAACTGCAGTCTCTTGTCTGGAGATTCCCGCTCTTTTTCATCATGAGAGGAGTGAAATTTACCTCAGCTTTCTTCCCCTTAAACATGTGTACCCTTGTGTCAGGGACAGATGAGTCATCAGTGATATGCAAATCATCTTTTATTCCAATAATCATATATTGAATACTTTTCTGCCATTTTGCTGTAACTTTGCATTATCGTAGTCGACACTGGAGTCAGACTCCGTGTCGATATCAGTGTCTATTATTTTGGATAATGATCATTGAGAGACTCTGAAGGTCTCTGCGACATAGGGACAGACATGGGTAGATTCCCTGTCTGTTCTCTAATCTTTTGTGCAATAAATTCACCTTAGCACTTAATTACACATATCCAAACAGGTGTCGGCGTTGTCGACGGAGACACCCTCACACACACATTTGCTCCATCTCCTCCTTAGGGGAGCCTTTTACCTCAGACATGTTGACACACACATACCGACACACCACACACTCAGGGAATGCTCATCTGAAGACAATTCCCCCATAAGGCCCTTTGGAGAGACAGAGAGAGAGTATGCCAGCACACACCCCAGCGCTATTAACCCAGGAATAACACAGTAACTTGATGTTAACCCAGTAGCTGCTGTTTATATTGATTTTTGCGCCTAATTATTTACCCCCCCTCTTTTTACCCTCTTCTACCGTGTATCTGCAGGGGAGAGCCTGGGGAGCTTCCTCTCAGCGGTGCTGTGGAGAAAAAACATGGCGCTGGTGAGTGCCGAGAAAGAAGCCCCGCCCCCTCGACGGCGGGCTTCTGTCCCGCTTAAATATACATTTACTTGGCGGGGGCTCATACATATATACAGTGCCCAACTGTATATATGCTAAACTTTTGCCAAAGAGGTCCCAATTGCTGCCCAGGGCGCCCCCCCCTGCGCCCTGCACCCTTACAGTGACCGGAGTATGTGAGGTGTGTGTGGGAGCAATGGCGCACAGCTGCAGTGCTGTGCGCTACCTCAGTGAAGACAGGAGTCTTCTGCCGCCGATTTCGAAGTCTTCTTGCTTCTTATGCTCACCCGGCTTCTGTCTTCCGGCTCTGCGAGGGGGACGGCGGCGCGGCTCTGGGATCGGACGACGAGGGTGAGATCCTGTGTACGATCCCTCTGGAGCTAATGGTGTCCAGTAGCCTAAGAAGCAGGACCTATCTTCAAAGAGTAGGGCTGCTTCTCTCCCCTCAGTCCCACGAATGCAGGGAGTCTGTTGCAAGCAGAGCTCCCTGAAAATAAAAAACCTAACAAAATACTTTCTTACAGCAAGCTCAGGAGAGCTCACTGAACAGCAGCCAGCTCGTCCGGGCACAGATTCAAGCTGAGGTCTGGAGGAGGGACATAGAGGGAGGAGCCAGAGCACATCAGAATCTAAATTCTTTCTTAAAGTGCCCATGTCTCCTGCGGAGCCCATCTATTCCCCATGGTCCTTACGGAGTCCCCAGCATCCACTAGGACGTTAGAGAAATAATGTATACTGCAAGCAGAGATTGCAGCAAATGAGTGTCAAAGGAATCACGCTTACCCCACTTTCTTTTAGTAAAATAAGCATCTGCACTGGGATCATTAAAATGCCTGCTCATCATGGTCTCCGCTCCAGCATGGAAATCGTATGCAAAAACCAAGGCTTTAAACAAAGGGAAAAGAAACAAATCATTACCAATCACCAATGTAAGGAGGTCCGCACCTGATAAGCCCCGCTGTATATCCAATGAGCACCAACTATTACAAATATTAATAAACTTATCTTTATTACCAATTCTATTAACTTCTCTTTCCACTATAGCAGAATGGTAAGGGGGGTACACACGGAGAGATCCGTACTTCTGACTAGATTGCTTAGAAATTAAGCACGGATCTCTCTGTGTGTATGCCTATAGCGATGCGCGGTCCCGTGCGTCGCTGTAGCCGGTTCCAGATTAGTCAGGTCGCTCACTTCACCTCTGTATGAAGTGAGCGGTCCCCCCGCCCAGCACACATCATGCTGTGTACTGAGCGGGGAGAGAGATGTGTGCCGAGCGGTCTGCGATAAGGGGGGTACACACGGAGAGATCCGTGCTTAAATTCTAAGCAATCTGACTAGATAGCGATGAGCGCCCCCTGCTAGAGGCACAATCTAGCAGGTAGCTCCTTTCACCGTTTTTTCAACCAGTCGGAAAAAAAATCAACTTTTTGCCCGTTTTTAGGACAAATTTACATTCAACCTATTCAGTGCCTATGACGTTTTTTCAACTGGTTGAAAAATCCGGCACTGGCAAAAACCACGTGTTTTGGTGCAATTTTCGCTCGTGGCGATTAGACAATAAAAAAAAAAGAAAACGTCAGCAACTGAATACCCTGTGTCGAATTAGTGCCATTTTTTTTCGACCAGTCAAAAAAAAGGCACATAATTGAATTCCCCCCTATGTGAATTGCAGATTACTACTGCATTCACTGCACAGTGCCATGCAAGCTGGCCCTCCACCACTACAAGTGCACTTTAAAGAGACACATAGCGAAGACACTGCAGCTGAAACTCACAGAAGCTCCTACAAAGAGGCAATGGAGAGGAAGGATCGGGGGGCTAACAGTAAAAAAAACAAAAAAATCCATTTCAGTGGGCAAATAATTAATATATTTAAAGACGGATTTCTGTCAGATTATGTGTACACCTTTTACTGTTTTGGGGTTAGAAAACTACAGTAAGCATGTGTTTTGTCTGCTGCGCAGTTACATGTAGTCACATTGGGGTCTCTCTAGAAAAGCCTTTACTATAATTACCTCAAAGCCCCTAGAACTAGCTCCTGTCTGCTAGCCGACGGCGGTTACAGGTCATTGTGTGCTCTACACAATGCTCCAGTTTCAAAACCATTAACTAGATTTCTAGAGGACTCCAACTAACAGCACCAAAGTCATTAGGTCCTTATTAATAGGATTTAACATTACATACAGCGGGTGGTAGTCATGTGACCGCTGGTCGGCTGACCGACAGTCACATGACCTCCTCCGTGAGCCCGACGGCTCACTATCCCGATGATCGGCATGCCGACCAACAGGGACTATTTCCACTCGTGGGTGTCCACGACACCCATAGAGTGGGAATAGATCCCGTGGCGACCGCAGGTCGCCACCGAGCCTACAGCGTGGCGAGCGCAGCGAGCCCGCAAGGGGCTTGCTGCACTCGCCCCTCCCCGCCGGGATCCCGGCGTCGGTATGCTGCCGGGATCCCGGCGTCGGTAAGGTGACCGGCGGTCAGGAGACCGCCGGTCACCCGTACTACACCCCATACAGCAGTTAACTTACAATGCTCTCCAAATGCTTTTGTTGTAAACATTTCCCTTAAGGTAACAATATTTGAATGCTGGATTTTTTTCCACGTGTCAACCAAGGACATGCATTTTGTGTTTACCAGACGGAAGCCTGCAATGATAAAAGATAAACGGGTAAAAGGGAATTCTATACATGTATATACATTTACGGCTTCATATATCCTAAGACTGCATTTTGAAAGAGGTAAAATCTCAAAATCGGCTGCAGAGGAATTAAACTCCGTAATTCTCTACTTTTTTTTTTTTTTTTTAACGCAATTTCCATTGAAAACCTGTACATACAGTATAATGGTCATAATTACAGCGGTCTATCCAATGCTATTACAGAATTTCGCTGCACTACACGTTGCTGCCTAGCCAGTTTGTATTTAGGAGAATGCTAGAGTGATTACATGCTATTTTTTTTTGTCCCAAAAGGTCATGTTAACATGTTTATCACAAAGTGACAGCAACAGTCAAATTAAGGAAAGTCTTGATAAATCTCTAGTTAAGTTATCGAAGCTAAAGTTTTCTGCAACACAACCAATGCCGTCTCACCATGAACTCTCCGCAGGCAGTAGGTCAGGTCATCCTTACTGTTGACAGCTTTGTAGCATGATGTGATGTACCCGAAGTTGCTGGATTTGTGTATTCGGTTGGGAGGTGGCAGAGGTTCCAGGGGGAAGAGGCTGTGGTAGCTATCCACATCCGCAGGTACAGCTAAAACCAAACAGAGTGCCGTCACAGTAAGAACTTTCCCACCAAGGTCACACCTAGCACCATCTAACAAACTCAGGAGGCAAATTACACATCTCCCGAACAATATTCTCTGAACGAAAAGGGAATCGAGGGGAATATGTAAATCCCAGTTACACGCAGTGAGTTTGTAGGTTTCTGTTCCCATGACCCATAAAGACTGAACAGTCCCATCACAGCTATTCCAGTGCAGGGAATACATGCAGGGGTTAGCAAAATGAAAAGAAACTTATTTAAATGGGATTTTTTAATCATGTTGTGCAGACACCAGAACTCGTAAGAAAACGATAATGTCTGTAGGGCAAGACTTTTGTCCTCAAGTCATATAACAGTCCAGGGTTAAAGGATAGCTGTACTTGAGCACAGGTGACTTAATTAGTGACTCAGTTACTGGGGCTCAACTATCTGTGCTCAACCATGGATATACTTAACTGGACTGTTAGTGTGCCTTGAGAAGAAAGGTTGGGAAACACTGTTATAGGGGTTGCTACTGTAATAATAATAAAAAATAAAATAATAAAGGGGTAAAATAAAGTGACAAAGTGGCAAAGTGTTTTTTGATGCTGTATATTTTGTTCTGGTGTCACTAACACTTTGATAGCAATGTTTGCTTCATGGGTATTTTACATACAACCATCATATTTATTCCAAAGTGACAAGCTCTCATGGGAAAGGACAAAGAAAATAACTTACCGGGCATATCTGCTTGATCTATCTGAGCCATGGTTATTAAATGCCGATTTATCAACTCCTAGAAAAATAAATAGGTTAAGCAAGCAAATCTTTTATGATGTAGTCAGAGATGGCATGCCCCAGTGGACGCTGCAATGACCGATCCCACAGATCACAAATGGCCACAAGATGTAGGGAAGCAGTAGCCACTTTGGTGGGACTGCAAGCTTACATTTATGTATCACAGAGGCATTGTATGGGGTCAGTGTTGGGAATACAAGCTACATATTTGGGAAGTTAAATATTCAGTATATTAGACGTCTACATGACATTTTAGTTAAACAGGACATAATAAACAGCAATCTGCTTTAATCATGCTAGTGCAATAGAGTAGGTGTCCAAATACATCACCCTCTAACATGTAATAGAACATTAAAACACAAAAGTGTCAATTTAATCTAATGGACTACAGTATATTAAAAAATAAACTGTTTATTACATCCCTAATACCATTAAAATATTTTGGGCAAGATGTATCAAGCCTTGGAGAGAGAGAAAGTGGAGAGAGATAAAGCACCAACCTGTCAGCATCTGCAACTGTCACTTTACAGGCGGTGCTTGACAAATGACAGTTAGGAGCTGATTGGCTGGTGCTCTCTCTCTCTAAGGCTTCATATCGCTCACCCTTTATGGTAAAGTTATATTATTACCCATTACAATTATACAAAGGAGCAGAATCAATTACAAGCGATGATAATGAAATGTAGCTGGAACAGTGGTGATCGCAGACGCACATAGACACCGTACAGCACTTGGAACTGAATCAGCCAAAAAATGTCTGGCTGGAAAACCAAATGAATGTCATTGTATTTAGGACTCAATTGAAATTTCCATAGATTTCCTATATTGAAAGTATAATAAATAATAATCATACAATTACATCTGGCTCTATAGCCATAACAAACTCTTAGAAAAGCACATGTACATGTTATCCCCATACTGTATAAAAAGCCACCAAGGGAAGAAGGGAAGCGTAATGGCAGGTACACACTAGACTATATTGTGACTGATGTGCCCAATTCAGATCTCCCAGTGTACACACACTATGCACGCTTCCGCATGTCATCAGCACCCTCCTCTGTCGCCAGCGAGGGACATGAAGCCAAATGCAGCAGGGCCCGCTCCCCCTGGCATTGACAAGTGTGCATGCACATGCCGATGCCGACACCCCCGCCGGGTCCAGTCCCCGCCTATATCGCTGAGTAGACTCATTGGGGGAAATTCAGAGTTGATCGCAGCAGCAAATTTGTTAGCAGTTGGGCAAAACCATGTGCACTGCAGATGTGGCAGATATAACATGTGCAGGGAGAGTTAGATTTGGGTGGGTTATATTGTTTCTGTGCAGAGTAAATACTGGCTGCTTTACTGCTTTACAATTTAGATTGCAGATTGAACACCCCCCACCCAAAGCTAACTCTCTGCACATGTTATATCTGCCCCCTCCCCCCTGCAGTGCACATGGTTTTGCCCAACTGCTAACAAATTTGCTGCTGCGATCAACTCTGAATTAGGCCCATTGTCCCTACTCCTATTAGGAAGGGG